>NC_057862.1:342825685-343425685 GCF_019393635.1 Dromiciops gliroides | reverse complement strand
GCATGGCACTGTCAAGACTGTGCATCTCCATTCTACATACAGTCAAACCCTGTTCTCATCCTGGGTGTCACAGTTAGGAATAATCTTCAGTATAAACCCTTTTCTAAAGCTGGGAAGGAGGCACAATGCCTTGCACATAGTAGGTGCTATATAAATGCCAGTTCCCTTGACATTCATAGGTGTTTGGCAGAGTAGGTGCTATATAAATGCGTTCCCTTCCCCCTTATTGTTGTGGTACTTTTCCTGAGGGTATTTATATTTGAATAGGGAATATTGTCCTAAATCAAGTGACTATATTTTTAAAGGTAGAGTTTCAGATATGAGGCACTGGCTACTAGGAATTTATTTTGGCAGGAGAGATTTCTGAGTATCACCCAAATGGCACCATTGAGGTGACTGCATCCTGCACAATAAATAATAAATAATAAAGCCATCCCTGTCCTCCTTTCCAGTCATAATGCATAATGGATTTCTTGTCTGCTCCATGACCATTCTGTCCTCCCTCCCTCTTGACTATCTAGATAATCTTTCTAAAATACGACTTAATAAAACACCACAATAGCATCTCCAGCTTCCTGGAATGGAAAGTAAAATGTCACAAGAAGAAAGGTAGGTTTTATCAGGCAAGTGGCCAAGTGGCTCCTCTTCCTTCATCTTTGGATCTCTTCCCCAGATGGACAGGCCACCATTCCCCAGATATTCCAATCCCCACCACTGATTAACCTCCACTTAGGATGCCAACTTTTCTGCCATGAACACTTGGGCTACTCAAGAAAATTGGGAGACCTCGTTTGAGCTCCTCTGACTCAATCTAAAGAAGCTTGGAGGTAGTGTAAAAAAACACTGGCATTGGCCTTCTGGCTCTCACTCTTACAAGTGTGTGATGCTCGACATCTCTTTAGTTTTCTCAGCTGTAAAATGGGATACTAGCACCTCACCTGCATCCCTCAAAAAGCCACCGTGAAGAATGTTTCATCCTTGATGTACAATAGAAATGTAAGTTGTTATTAATAAGAATGTTCTATGTTCAAGGCACTGTACTAGGTACTGAGAATGCAAACATGAAAAATAAGTCCTTGCACGCTAGGCATTAAATGATATTACATAAATCGACTTATAAGACACATTTGAAAATCAAGTACAAAAAAAGAGGCCAAAGGGATTGGCCTGAGAAATTATGTAACACTTAGCAAGTAACTAAATGTCTCTGGTCTGCAGTTTCCTAATCTGTCAAATGGGGATAATGATAAATATCTTACTTGCCTTATTATTATTATTATTGTGAGATTTAAAATTGGATATTAGATCATAAATCTCCCCTACTTAACCTTTCCCTTAATTTATCTCCCAGACTAGTAAATGGAAGAATCTTTTGGTTTTCTATATAGACCTTTTATTGTTATGGTAGTCACAAGGTGATGTTGATTAGAAGGATAGGAAAGTAGAAACACAATATAAATCGCCTTAAGTCTAAGCTTAGTCTATATTCCTTATAAAAACTCACCAAAACCGAAAGTCACCTTTGGAGAGAGAGACCAGCAGAACAGGAAAAAGCCCCACTTCCGTTCTCTCCTTGTCTTTTAAGCTCACACCCTGGAAGTGGAGTGCATAGCAGGCAGTCTGATGTGCGCAGCAGGCGGACTGTTGGTCTCCTCCCCAAAAGGGTGGTCCTTCAAAAACTGGCATCTTTCAGTTATCCTAACCGACTGTTAAAAAACTTTCATATTTTTTTACCACATTATTATTATTATTATTATTATTATTATTATTATTATGAAGATGGAAGGAGATGGCAGTGAATCTATAGTGAAAAATCATACAAATCAATGAATCAACAAACATTTGTTTACGACGTGCCTGGAACCATAGATTATCATCATCAGTATCACTAGCTTGTTGCTCAAATGTCTCAAGTCCAGAGGTGTTAAAGATGTGGTCCAAGGGCCAACACTCCTGAGTGTAGCCTGAAGCAGATTAAAATAGAATTGAGAAAAATTCAATAAAATAAACAAAAATACAATAACATTAATATATAATTTTAATTAAAATATAAATTAAAACAAAATTTAAAAAATTTAAAAATATAAAAATTATGTCACATTTTAAAACTAAATCCTCTGGGCTCCTTATGTATGGATTAGTGGACTTTGTTTCTATTTGAGTTTGACATCATTGCTCTAGACCATAGTCATGGGGTTAGAGGTGGAAAGCTGGAAGGCCATTAGAATCCAAAGAGTCCAAACCCTCATTTGACAGAGGAGGAGACAGAGGTTCAGAGGGGTTAAGTAACTTGGCCAGTGTAGCTCTACTTATACAGGAAGGGACTGAGCCCATGTCTTCTGGACTTCAAATCCAGCTCTTTATCTGGTTGCCTCTCAGGACAGACAACTCCTCTGTCTGTCCATGGTCCAGTGAGAGGACATTAAGTTCTCAGAGCATCTAGAGAAGGGGCCTGTCATAATCTTGAGCCCTTTTCACAATCACTGGACTATTGCAATTCTGGGGAGCAATTCAATGAATAATGAATAAGTGAAATCTCAATTAAAATGAGAAATAATTAAACAAAAATCATGTCGCTTTGTACAGCATAATCTAAATTCAATCAGGACAGAAATAAAGTCTAAAGCTTTTTTTTTCTCCCCTAGCTCCCAAGGCTTCCTTACTCATATCCCCCCCTTTTTTTAGATTTACCTCTGCTTCCCAGGGTATATAGTCAAAAAATAAGGTGTTACCCAAAAAACAAAAAAATAAGATGTTGACCCTACTGTGTGCAAGGCCCTTTATTAGAAACTGTGAGAAATGTAAAGCTAGAAAAGATGGGCTCAGGGGCAACCAGGTGGGTCAGTGGATAAAGCAACAGCCCTGGATTCAGGAGGACCTGAGTTCAAATCAGACCTCAGACACTTGACACTTATTAGCTGTGTGACACTGGGCAAGTCACTTAACCCTCGTTGTCTCAGGAAAAAAAATATGGATTCAAGGGTAACTAGGAGGATAGAGCACTGGCCCTGGAGTCAGGAGGACAGAAGTTCAAATCTAGCTTCAGACACTTATTAGCTGTGTGAACCTGGGCAAATCGCTTAGCCCCAATTGCCTCCAAAAAAAACCCCAAAAAACAGGCTCCTTGTCCTGGCATCTGAGCCACATTTTATAGTGGAAAGAATACTAGTTCTGAAGTCATAGAACCTGGGTTCAAATCCTGCCTCTGACACATACTACCTGTATGAACTTAGCCAAAAGTCACTTAAAGTCTTTGAGTCTTATTTTCTCTCTCTTTCAAGCGAAAGATTTGGATTAAATGAACTCTAAGGTCCCCTCAAGCTGTAGACCTGTCATTTTCTGAATATGTGGATGATATTCACTTTGAGCTTCCAGAAAATGGGCCCTGCAAATGAGCAAGGTAGGGCCAATCTATGTCCAGCCCAATTCACTGCAGATTCCGCTTCTGTTTGCAGATCCTATTGCTATGGATTCTGGGTCAATCTGGATTCAGTCCATCAAAAAGCAATCATTTATTAAACTCTTACTATGTGCCAGCCATGGCTTTTAGCTCTGGGGATACGAAGAAAGACAAAGCTCTGCCCCTGCCTTCAAACAGGGTAACATTTTAATGAGGAAGACAATATGTAAATAACTAGATATGTATAAGACACATACAGTGTATATAGAAGGTAATCTCAGAGGGCAAGCGTGATCATAGACAGCTGATGTTGAGATACATAGGCTGTCAGACTTGGAGTCAGGAAAACCTGAGTTGTGTGACCCTAGATGAGTCTCTTAACCTCTGTGTGCCTCAGTTTCCTCATCTGTAAAAAGGGGGCCTAATAATCACACCTACCTTCCAGGGATTTTGTGAGGATAAAATAACATTTTCAAAGCTTTCTGCAAACCTTAAAATACCATGCAAATGCTAGTTGTTATTATTGTTATTGTTCTCATTACTAGTGGCAGAGAGAGAAAAAAAGCCTGCTGAAGAAGTTACTACTTAAGCTGAGTCTTGAAGGAAGCTCTGTATTCTAAGATAAGGAGGGAGTGCATCCGGAGCATAGGAGACAGTCAGTGTTAAGGCATGGAATCAGGGGATGGCATGGTCTACCAGCTGGTTTGCATTGAAAAATCTTAAAATTTTAAATTTTTGTAAAAAGGATTATGGTGTCAGGACTCCGGATTTCAGATATCTTGGCTCATCATGACTTGTCGGATGATAGCTATTTTGGGTCACAGATCGCTTACCAAGCTACAGATGGGATGTGATCAGCCAGAATGAAAATAATACCCACGATGGGGCAGCTAGGTGTCGTAGTGAATAAAGCACTAGCCCTGGATTCAGGAGGATCTGAGTTCAAATCCAGCCTCAGACATTTGACACTTACTAGCTGTGTGACCCTGAGCAAGTCACTTAACCCCCATTGCCCCACAAAAAAAAAAAAAAAAAACCCATGGAATATAGAGGTGTGTCCATACAAAGATACAGACAAAGATTTAGGTGAGGTCCAAATGGAAAAAGGCCAAATGTAACTTCCTGGAGTTTGAGTTGGACTTCAAAGGGTAGGTACAAATTCACTTCTTACTTGGAGGGATTAGTATTTCCAAGCACAGCTTTTAAAGTCATAGAGATGGGAAAGTTCAGGGTGTTTATGGAGAGATGGCCGGGAGTCCAATTTGGTTAGAGCATAGAAAATATGAAGATGAATGGTATGAAACAAGGCTAAAGAGGTAGGTAGAACCAGGTAGAGGAAGGCCTTGAATGTCTATTTAAAGTTCCTAAGTAAATGGACTATAAGGAACCATGAAAGGGTTCTAAACAGTGGAATTGAAAAAAATATTTACGTATCTAACCCTATGAGGTAGGTATTACAAACATTATTATAGCCATTTTTCAGTTGAGGAAACTGAGACCCAGAGATTAAATGACGAGCTCAGTCACATAGCTAATAAGTGTCTGAGGCAGGATTTGAACCCAGATCTTCCTGACTTTGCAAGTCTAGCATTTTATCAAACAGTTCCCCATTGTTAACCTGAGGTCAAGGATGTTATGCCTTTTTCATTTGTACCTTGAACATAATAGGTAATCAATAAATGTTTAGTGAATTGAATTGAGGATGAGGCGATAGTCAAAGCTTGGAACAAAGGCCTGTCTTCAGGATTGGTGATTTATGCTTCTGTACCAGAGAGAGGCTGACTATATGCAAGGTGCATTAAACTGACCAAGCTTTGGTGGCTCTGGACCTCCTGAGGGCTGAACTGTGTTTAGATTGATATGAGTAAAGAAAAAAGGGGATGATTTCCAGATCCTCCAAAAGATTTGATACTCATATACGCTTCTCCAACTACCATCTGATCATTCCACCTAAGCAAAGCCTGGTCAGTCACTCACCACCTGGCTTACTATCAAAACCCTCTCTCTGGGGCAGCTAGGTGGATCAGTGGATAAAGCACTGGCCCTGAATTCAGGAGGACCTGAGTTCAAGTCCGACCTCAGACACCTGACACTTACTAGCTGCGTGACTTTGGGCAAGTCGCTTAACCCTCATTGCCCGAAAGAAAGAAAGAAAGAAAGAAAGAAAGAAAGAAAGAAAGAAAGAAAGAAAGAAAGAAAGAAAGAAAGAAAGAAAGAAAGAAAGAAATGAAACAAAAAAACCTTCTTTCTGCTGGATATACATACCAAGGTGCTTTAATAAAGAGGAAGTGTGATACACTGGAAAAAGCACTGAATGAGGAATGAGAGAACCCATGTTTAAATCCAGTCTCTGACACTAGCTATGTGACCTTGGGCTAATCACTCTCTCTGGACCGCAATTCTTTTTCTCTAAAAGGATGGGCTTGGCCTCCATGGTTTCAAAGGTTCTTCCCAGCTCTAAATATATGATCCTTTGAGCCTATTTGACAGCCTCTTTTGCACTGAATCTGGACTAGAGAACGACTCACAGGTAATAAGGGACAGACTATTGGTGGCTACTTATTTTTTAAAATTCATGGTAAAACTTCAACTTTATACGTCACTTTAAAGTTGCAGAAGACTCTCCTCACAATAATCCTAGGGGGAAAGTAATGCAAATATTTTGGATATGAAGAAACTAAGTAAAGAGACTCAAAGAGGCCACATGACTTACCCAGGATCACACAGCTAGTAAGTGTCAAAGGTGGGATTTGAACCCAAGTATTCTACCCCCAGATCAGTGCTCCTTTTCTCCCACACAAAGTCACTACTCTCAATGTTTATATTTAACTTATTGCATTGGTTTGAATGTGTTCAGGAGTGGGGATAGAAGCACTTTTGGACATTCACTAGGCCCCAACCCTTCCTTGGGCTCCTGGGTAAGCTTCACAGAAGCATAACCCATCAGAACATTTATTATTTCCCATCTTCCTTTTTGCTACAAACATTAACTGCTCCTCCCTCCCAGATATGTATGTATATCTGTATGTATGTATGTATATATATACACATATATACACAGCCATGCATATATATCACTAAGCAGAGATCACTTTGAAAGGAAAATATTCATATATATTCCTCTAAAAGGAAAAAATCTACATATATATACATATATGGTATATATGCTTTTGTATGTATGTGTGTGTGAATATACAGGGTATCCCTTAGTGCAGGTTTAATAGTTTTTTTGGGGGGCAGGGCAATGAGGGTTAAGTGACTTGCACTTCTTTTTTCCCCAGAAAATAACTTTTTATTTAAAAAAAAATAAAAGTACTAGAAGGACATGTATGATTTAAACAATCAATGTTTGAGACAGTGGCTTTTAGGATAATTATCTGGCTGTCCCTCAACAATAAACAAATGATTCAATAGACATTCCTTAGCAAATAAAAGAAAGAAAAGAAAAGTAAAAGGAAAGAAAAAAGGCCAAAGAAACCTGTACAGAGATGTATTTTTTTCCCTGAGGGATCAAGGTACATCCACAAGTGCTCGATGTACATATTGGACTATAGAGGAATGAAGAACATGTGCAAAAAAGCAACAATGATAAAAGCTTACAGACTAATTCAACTTTTTAATTAGGACTCTGCTATATTGTCTTGCATTTTGGAATGTCAGAATACAAACAGCTATTCCTTAGTCAAAAACTTAAGAACTCAATTTCTACTATGGCACATTCAATGAAATAAAAAGCTTTCCAAAGACAGATAGACAACTTCCATCAAGAAAATAATACAAAGTTTGTTTGTTTGTATTTTTTTTTTAGAAAATTACATTACTTTCTTTCATTGTTTCACATTACAAAATCTTTTTTTTTCTTTACACAAATCACATTTTATTGCAGGAATATTTCAAGTGCCATCAACTATTTATAGAAGGGTTAAAAAAATAGAAGTCTCTCTAAATTGGTCCAGACAAGGCTTTGTATAGAATAAATCTTTTTTACACCTTCTATTTTTGACTTACATATTTTGAATACATTTTCTTTTTCCATTGACACTTAGTAGCCTAGAAGCAGTCTTTATCTCCTTAAAGATGAAGAAACTGAGGCTCAGGCAGTCAAATGACTTGCCCATAGTCACAGAGTTAATAAGCCTGGTCTTGAGATAGTAAGGTGGGTAATGGAGGCATCATTGAACTGAGGTTCTAGACACCTGGGTTCTATTACCAGTTCAATTATTGATTATGGATCCTTAAGCAAGTCACTTCTCTCTGGGTCTTGGTTTAATTTTCTTTGAAATGAGAAAACCGACTTCCTCATAGAGTTGTTGTAAGGATGAAGTGACGTGATGAATGTGGAAAAGCTGCAGTGTATAAACCATGGCATTGGTGAAAACAAAGACTGTCCTCTCCTCTCCCCTTCCTCACCACACACATATACACGTTCTACTCCCCTTCCCTGCTCCGACAAAAAAAAACCCACCTTGGTCTCTATAAAACCTAATCTCAGCCTATAATTCTATGTTTTTTGTAATTCTATTTTTTTTTGTTTTTTTTTGTGGGGCAATGAGGGTTAAGTGACTTACCCAAGGTCACACAGCTAGTAAGTGTCAAGTGTCTGAGGCTGGATTTGAACTCAGGTCCTCCTGAATCTAAGGCCAGTGCTTTATCCACTGTGCCACCTAGCTGCCCCCTGTAATCCTATTTTTATGCTTCCTTCATCTCCACAAGAGCAGCAAAAGTCTTCCTTCTGGACAGTGCAGGCTCAAGGGCACTACAGCTCCAGGTGCCACAAGGCAAGAAAGGCAAATCCCTCCCACTTTTAGGCACTGCCTGCTTCCCCTTCCCAGTCCTCCTTAGAGTTGGTGACCTCACAGGTTCATTTCCTGGGCCTCAATCACACTCCAGAGGCTGGAAAGGACCAACTAGATATGGGTTATACAGTAGGTGAGAATCCCAGGAACTATGGGAATCCCCCATCCCAGAGTTTGTACTTTGTCTTTTGGTTTAAGCTTTGCATCTTGCTGATGGTGAGCCCAGGGCATGGCACTTGCAGAATAGTGGTGACTCCTTGGCAACAATGTTTCCTGAATCCCAATTCTATGGAATAGTGATTGGGCTCTAAGTCTTTGTAACTGAATGAGGGGCTGCCCTAGATAAGGAATAAGAGACAGAGGGAGTGGGATGAACTGGACAAATAAACATACCTGTTGGCTGCTTCCTCAGCTAGAAAGAGACTTGTTAAAGCTCTGGGTTTCTGGTCTCCAAAATGAGATAGATAGGGAAGATAAGAAAGTATGAAAGGCTTGCTATCTGTCCCTTGGATGGAGTATCTACCCATCGAAGCATTAACATTGTACCTGTCTCTACATGTTATTCATATAACATATGTATATGTTTTTATATATTACACATACAAACATATGTTTATACATATACACATAAACATGGTTTCTTTAAAATATTAGTGCAGTTTGAGACTATCAAAGCTTAAAGCTGGGGCAGCTAGGTGGCGAAGTAGATAAAGCGCTGACCCTGGATTCAGGAGGACCTGAGTTCAAATCCAGATTCATACACTTGACACTTACTAGCTGTGTGACCCTGGGCAAGTCACTTAACCCTCATTGCCCCCCCCAAAAAAAAGATAACAAAAGATGCACTACCTACCTAACATGGGGTTGTTGTAAGGCTCAAATGAGAGAATGTATGTAGAATGCTTTCCAAACTTTAATAAACTCTATAAATGTAAGCTTTTATTATCTTCTTATCCAGAATCTAGAAATTCTCCTCACCCATTCTTTCCCAATGACCCAATAGTAAATGAGAGAAATCTTTCACCATGATTTCCATTGAAATTCTAGAGGGCTCGGAATCTTGCTTTCCTGACCCAGACACAAAAGCACTTGCTCTGAGGAAACAACAGTGCCTCCCAGGCCACCCCATCCTCTTTAGCAACTTCTCATCTCATTGCAGCCTGACAAGAAACACCTGTTGGCTGTTTCTTCTGGCCCAGCTGTTTCAATCCCAGTGATCTAGTTGGTAACCCTTGTCTACAAACAGTAGTCTCAGCTCCACTATCAATCCCACAATCTTCTCCTTCCCCTCTACCCCTCCCCACAGTTTCAGACAAATGAGCTTCAACTGCCCCACCATACCTTGCTGCTGTGTTCTCAGGCCATGTTATTGAATCTGACCACAATCACAACTAGCCTTCATATTCTCTAATTTTATATATATATTATGACTTGGCTACACTGGGCTGTCAGCAGTCTTCAATGCATCATACATCTCCCCAAAATATTCCTTGCCTCTAATAGGGGGCATGAATATTTAAAAACATCTTTAAACCAACAAAACCACATAAAATTTCTGCTCTTGCTTTGAATTTTCTCTGCTGACAGTGCCTCTTTCTGTGTCACTGAATCGTACCACCTTTCCCTGATATCCCAAACTGGGATTAAGATGGAGCATTGAGAATTTAGCCAAACTGAGCAAGTAATACAAAAGATGTTTGGGCTGATGGTTGGTGGGGGCTCAGGATGGCATGGGTCAGGCAATAACAAACACTTATCTCTGGACTGCCTGAAGCCTTAAGGCTGAAAGCTGCTTGCTGCCCAAGCTCACTTCAAACAATTATCAAAGGAATTGTTGGAAGGCAGGCCACCGATGGGAAGATATGGGGAAAAGGCAATCACCCATAAACAGGATGATTAAACACCAGGAACCCACCAAACCGGAGTCCTAGTGGAGAAAGCATTAGTTATATCATGTTTATAAAGTATAATATAGATGTTCTCCTGGGGAGCAATCTACATTTTAGGACAACACAGTGGATAGAGTACCCGGCCTAGAGTCAGGAAAATATGGGTTCAAATCCAGCCTGAGACACTTATTAGCTGGATAATCCTGGGCAAGTCACTTAACCCTGTTTGCCGTTTTCCTCATCTGTAAAATGAGCTCGAGAAGGAAATGGCAAACCACTCCAATATCTTTGCCAAGAAACTCCCCCAAAAGTAGTCATGAGGAGTCAGACGTGACTGAAAAATGACTGAAAAGCAAATCTACATTTCACCCCGTGTCATTTGTGTCGTAGTTTAACCCCCTCCCCCACCTTTCTATGCCCCACCCACCCAGCCCAGCCCTGCAAAACCACTAAACTCAAACTGAAGTCTACCTTTTACCAACAGTAAAACAACATTCTATCAATAACTTCTTGAAACTCAACAATAAGCCAATCTAGGTCTAACCTTCCTCCTTCCCTGCCCACAAAGGATACTGTCTCTATGCCTATAACCAATCAGCCTCACACCACCAACTCTTAATTCTAAAGTTTGAAGCAATTACCAATGGCTAAGAAGCCTTGCTTCAGTCTTGCCTATTCAAAACTAGGATAAAAAGACATGGCAACTTCTTTCCTAGCCATTTCTCCATCCTCTGGAACATCCCCCCTTCCTGGGAGATTAAGATTTAAGTAGAAAAGTGACTATTTCCACTCAGGGACAGGAATCATCTATACAGGTAAGCACTGAGGCATACAATAATAAAAATGAAACTCAAGTCGATCTCCCTACCTTTGTTGAGGGTCCCAGTGACGAGCCTAAAGAGAGTCTGGGCAAATTTCACGATCCCAAGCTTGCATCTCTTGGAGCAGCCACTCATGGTGTGGAAGAAGAGGTAGGCTCTTCTTTGGAGCTGAAGGCTGGGAGCACTCTCCACCAAGAGCACACAGCCACACTGAGTTGTTCAGTGACTTGGATTCCTCTTTGGTGCAGTGCAAAATCTCCCACCTCAAAAGAGGGATAACCTCGTAGATTTGGGCTCAGGGAATAGCACAAGCAACCTCTGCAATGAGGCTTGCCTTTTGCAAGTCAAACAGAGAAGGCTGCAGAGCAGCGTTTGTGCACCTTTCCTCTGCCCCCTGTCCCACTTGTGACCACTAAGGTGCACATCACCCAGGGTCCTTGGGATCTCGGTGCCCTGGGCAGAACTTCCCAGGCTCAAGGTGCTCAGAGCCAAACTCAGAGTAGAGAATAACAGAGCAGAGCTGAAATGAGGGAGGAGTCGGCAGCTTTCCCAGTCTTTGCTGACTGTCTTACATGGCATTGGTAATGCAGCAATTAATACTAGAGTCAGAAGGGAGGTGACTGCCGAACGAAAAACACAAGGAACAACAACCTCTCGCTCATGTTTTCTCCTTCTCAGTCAATCTAATTGATTTATTGACTTGGCTCTTATCAAAACCAGGCAAATCTCCCCACAAAGTCAACACTGGCTTCTGCACTCAGTGGAAAGTTTACTGACAGACTCTGGAGTGACCTGGATTGCATCACAGGGGAGACTGTATGAAGAGGGAGCCCCCCTAGGGTTGGGGAAAATATGAAACTGGGAATATGTGCACAGCTGGGCACAGCTGGGCACAGTTGGCTCAACCTGCCTACCCCCACAGCCCAAGGACATGTCAGCTTGCCTGCCTTTGCCGGAACTAAGCGAATCCAGTATTAATGTGTGAGCTGCCTCTGGGCTCTACTGCATCGTGCGTTTTAGAAGAGAATTCCTCATTTTTTTTTCTTCCCATAAGTAAGTTGTGCCATAAATGACATCAAGTCACTGGTAATGCAAAATTGGGGAACAGGTTGAGGGCAAGTAACAGAATGTGATTAGGAGAAGGTTTTTTTATACATATGAATTACTGATTTTCAAAAGAATGCCATGAAATACAATACACTAAGCATGAATATATATAAATGCATACATATTTATATATGTGTGTATATCCATATATCCATATATGTATGTATCTGTATGCATGTATATGTATATTTGACAAGAGAAGGATTAGTAGTCCTATAATTTTATCAGTAGAGGAACTTCTTGGTGTGGAAACTCCTTCCACTGCTTCAGATCAGTGTTAAGTGATGGTGTTAGAATATATGGAACATACAACACTGAGCACAATTTGTTCTCCCTTTGATGTGAATACTTGCAGGTCTCTCTATCCCCCTGGGTCTCCATCATGAGCATCCGTCACTGAAGCACTGGACTATAGACATTCAGAGTGTAGGAAATAAGACATGACACATCTTGGAAGCAGCTTTAAGAAAAAAAAAAATCAATCCTCCACAGCAGTTTGTTTGTATGTCATTGATTTTTTTGGTGTTTAAATTCAGTACCAAAAGTGCCATTTAATCTCCTTGGTCCAGAGCTGGGTGAGAACTATTCCTGAGAGAAAATGTAGCATCGAGGCTGAGGGAGCCCAAGGCTTGGAGCAAGGAGATGTCCACTTCTAGCACCAGCCCTGACCCTGACTGGCTGAATGACCTTGGGCAAGTCACTCCCTGGGCCTGAGTTTCCTCCTATATAAATAAGGGGAGTTGAACCAGATGATCTCTGAGGTCCTTCATTGATCTAATTTTCTATGATTGTTACTGATATGAAAGCTGGTTAAAGGGAAAAAACCCATAGATTTAGTGCCGGAAGGGAACTTAGAAGACATCAAGTCTAACCCCTTCATATTATGGAAGAGTAAACTGAGGCAGAGCAGTGAAATGATTTGACCTAGGTCTTAGTAAATGTGAGAGGCAGGATTTGAAATTTGGCTTCCTGGACTCATTGTGGCTCAGTGCTCATCTCAGTCCTGACAAAAAGTGGGTAACAGATCTGAATCCCTGACCTTGATCTCTGCATTTTGGTTTATCAGACTGAAGTCTAGCTCATGAAAAAGGCTCAAGCCATGGGATGGAAAAGGGCCATGCATCCTGAAAACCCTGAGTTTGCCTGTATTAGGGAAGCGGGGCTGGCTGCAGAATTGGGCAGAGTAGGCAGCTGTTCACATGGTGTGCTTTGCAGGGAGCTGAATGTCTTCCCACCCCCAGCCAAAAATATCTCCTTTTGCCTGTCTGCCACAGTGCCTGGAGTTACTATGTTATTTACTCCTTTGAATTAGAGCATTGAAGGCCTTAGTTAAAATGCAGGTGTTATCTAAGAAGAGGAGCACACGAAGCTATTTCAGACCACTAACACCTTTAGCAGGAAATAATGATCTCCCAGGTTAGCCTGTCACCCAGCAGAGATGGGACACGGGCCAAAGTAAGTTGTGAAAGGAAGAAGGAAAGGTCCAGAACACTGGGCATTGTGCAAGAGAGCACAGGGAGGTGGCGAGGAAGGGGGCAAGAGACGTAGTGGCAGAATGGAAAGAGCTCTGGAGTCTTCAGACCTGGGTTCAAATCCTACCTCTGACATGTGCTACATGTGACCTTGGGCAAATCACTTCATCTTAATGAGGTTTCCTCAAGTGTAAAATGAAAAGATTGGATTAGATGAGCACTGGGGTCCCTTCCAGCTCTAAATCTATGATCCTATGACCTGAGAGGAAGGAATGATAGAGGTAAAAGTTAAGAATGACTATAGAAAAGGAGCCAGAGAAGGGGCAGCTAGGTAGCGCAGTAGATAGAGCACCAGCCCTGGAGTCAGGAGTACCCGAGTTCAAATCCGGCCTCAGACGCTTAACACTTACTAGCTGTGTGACCCTGGGCAAGTCACTTAACCCCAATTGCCTCAGTAAACAAACAAACAAACAAACAAACAAGAAAGAAAGAAAGAAAAGGGGCCAGAAAGAAGTTGAAAATTTATTTTGCCTACTTCATAATTTCCGTCCAGAGAAGTCAGTTTTCAAGAAGGTGGGGAAGGGAATGGTTTAGCAGCTCCGAGAATTTAATCCATTCATTTAACAAGTGTTTATTAAGTTCCAAGTATGTGTCAAGCCCTGCTAGACACTGGGAATATAAAGAGGAAAAAAATGAAAGAGCTCCTGATCTCAAGAAGCTAATATCCTACTTTAGGAAAGCATCATATACACAGATAATTAAATATAAAATAAATCCAGAGGTTCTGGAGGGAACATCAGCAATTGGTGGAATCAAGACAGTCCTTCTGTAAGAAAGAGCAATTTATCTGAGTCTTGAAGAAAGCCAGGGATTCTATGAGGCAGAGGTTAAGAGGTATTATATTTAAGCATAGGTGATAGCCTGTGCAAAGTGACAGAGGAAGGATATAGGATGTCATGCAAGGAGACAGGGGCAGAATGTAGGTTGTTTGGCTCAAACATGGCAAGAGGAAAAAAAGGATTAATGTTTATAAACCAGGAAAGAGTAACTATATAGTCAGATTGTGAACGGATATAAAATATAGGCAGAAAGAATAGTTTGTATTTTATTCTTGAGGAAAGAGGGAGCCAATAGAGTTTCTTGAAAAGAAAATAACATGGTCAGACTTGTGTTTTAAGAATATCACTTTGGCTTAAAGGAGAAGGAGAGAAGAGAGATCCAAGGCAGGCTGACTGATATCCCAATATCACAGAATTTTCCCTTCCTCCCGCAACAGAGAATGTTCATAAATTTTAACAAGCTGCTTAGCTGCATCTTCAGGGAGGTGGGTTGGCAGAGTGAGGATACCACTAAAAACTGGGAAGCCAACGTCAAAGAAAGCTGAGACTATAAAGAGACTCACCAGCCAGGGACTCCATCTTTGTCCTGGAAACCAGAACAGGAATCCTTGAAGACCAGTCACTTTTCCAAGATTGTCAGCACCATCTGGTACTGGACAGCAGAAGACAGCCCTGGAGGAATCAAGATCAGACTGGAGTAAAGGGATAAATAATGATGACATGATCTGAGTTTTTGGAGAATATGATATTCCCTTTACCTTTAACCACAGAGGCACACCTGACCTAAACCTGTTCTAGTTTATAGGATTCACAGGGACTGTCAATACAAGTGAGGAATCAACCTGGACCTTGACAAGGATGAATGAACAAAAAGCATTTCTGAGTATTTATGATGTGCCAAACACTGTGATGAACACTGAGGATTCAAATATAAAAATCAAGATAATCCCTATCCTCAAAGAGATAATGTGCTGAACAATCCATATAAGGGAGTGGTGGCCAGGGAGATCTCTTGGCTTGAGAAGATTGTTAACAGGGTCATATCAGAATATACTGATGAGCAGTGACAGAGTTGTCTTGATTGGTTCCAGAACTAGGAGGGGGTGGGGGGAGGAGGAGGAGGAGGAGGAGGAGGAGGAGGAGGAGGAGGAGGAGGAGGAGGAGGAGGAGGAGGAGGAGGAAGAAACTAAAGCTTGGTTGGAGCTGAACCTAAATGCCTCTTAAAACCAGTCACTTCAGGCAGGTGGGGCTCTAGCGTTGGCAGACAACTCGCCTAGGGGAAGGAACCCTGATTTTAAACCTCTGATACCTTGCGGCTATACGCATATATGGGAGTTAACCCCAAGGAAAAATCAGGAGTTGGAGTCCCTTAGGCAGTTGGACCTTGGACATCACATCCCTCTGGCAACTCCTGCGGCAGCACTGGTGCCAAACTGTATTGGCTCTGCCTCTCCTTTGGATCCACCAGTGTAGCGGAGGGGGAAAACCTGCTGCATGGGCAACAGCTTGTTTTCCATATTGATCTGCCCAGGACAGCACCCTGAAGAGGACACTCCAGCTACTCCTCATGTGGTAGATACAACACGGGATGCGGCAGTTACCGGTTATAAGTCACTCAGAAGCTGTGGCTCCCATATCAGACTGCACAGCCACACTTTGGCCTGTGGCTCTTCAAGGCGCTGATCCATGGTCATCCAAGACTGGTGGAGGACTATTGCCCACCCCCTCACTCCACCCTTCCCTGCCAGAGATGGCTACCATTAGACACAAATAGGTGTGTGTGTGTGTGTGTGTGTGTGTGTGTGTATGTATAAAATTATTCTATACATACTTCTATTTAGCAGTTCTTTCTCTGGATGCAGATAGCATCTTTCTTCATGTGTCCTTTAGAGTTAATTTGGGTATTTATAATAATCAGAATAACTTATTTGCTCAGTCATTCTTAAAACAATATTGCTATTACTGTATACAATGTTTTCTTGGTTCTGCTCTTTTCACGTCATCATTTCATGTAAGTCTTTCCATGCTTTTTTCTAAAATCATTGAGCTCATTATTTCATACAGCACAGAAGTATTCCATCATAATCATTCACCAGTTTGTTCAGCCATTCCTCAATTGATGAGCATCCCTGTAATCTCTAGTTCTTTGCCACCACAAAGTGAGTTGCCATAAATATATTAGAACGTATAGGTTCTTTTCCTTTCCCACTAATTATCTTCATAAATAGATCACAGTGGTATTGCTGGGTCAAAGAATATAGGTGGTTTAATAACTTTGGGGGCATAATTCCAGATTGCTTTCCAAAATGGTTGAATCAGTTCACAACTCCACCAGTGTTCCAATTTTTCCTCTCCAACATTTGTCATTTTCCCCTTCTGTCATGTTAGCCAATCTGGTAGGTGTAAAGTGATACCACAAGGTTATTTTAATTTGCATTTCTCTAATTAATAATGGTATAGATTAGTTTTTCATATGACTATAAATTGTTTTGATTTCTTCATTGGAAAGCTGCCTGTTCATATCCTTTGACCATTTATCAATTGGGAAATGACTCATATTCTTATAGATTTAGCAAAGTTCTTCATATATTTGAGATATGAGACCTTTATCTGAGAAAGTCTGTAAATTCCTCCCCTCCCCCCCAATTTTCTGCTTTCCTTCTGAGCTTGGTGATATTTGTTTTATTTGAACAAAACCTTTTCAATTTAATGTAAATAATATTAATGGGAGACTAAGACAATTACTAGCCAGCACAACAGGACTGGTAGTTGGCTTTGGAATCAGGAAGACCTGGGTTTAAATCCTACCCCTAAAACATATTAGCCTCAAGAATGTGGCAAGTCACTTAATATCACCCATTTCCAAGGTACTATTGGGCAACAAGGTTCCATCAGAATAAGTTCTATAGAATGCCTTTCTCCCAAAACTTTCTAACAATACTCTTATTCTTTTCCCTGCTCCTGATTAGACAATAACAACCCATCCCTATCCTTACAAGAGTGTCTCTTCACACTGAAATTTGTGCCTACTTCTCTCTTCTTTATGATAGTCAACAAGTCTACTCTCTTCCTCACACAGTTCCCAAAACTTGCCATTGGACAGACATGGCTAAACCTCTTGGTTGATCTTGGAGTCACCAACAATTCTGCTAAGATGGAGGACCTCAGAGAATCACTATCTGCCCTGCCAATGGACCCTCTAGACCCTCATGCATTCCCATATGACCTGCTGATGCACCTTAAGGACCCCTGGTGCCTGTTATCCACCCTATTGGCATGCCTTTCGGACCACCAATCCTTTCCATTCATTCTGCAGCTGAATCCTCCTGTGCCTTCTCCCCCTGAGACTTTTGGGACATTTTATATACTTTAAGAGATAGCATGGCATATTGGATAGAGAAACCAGAAAACCTGGATTCCAATTCTGTCTCTGACAAATATTGGTCATGTGACCCATGGCAAATTGCTTAACTTTCTCATGCTCTAAGCAACTCTCTAAGCCTATAAGTAACAGAGAAAGTGCCAGTCTCTATTGGTAGTAAGAGTTTTCTCATCCAGGAGTTCCACATACTAATGAAACTAGAGACACGTTCCCTATTCCTGTACTTTGTATTTACTTACTTATAAGTAAGTATTTTTACTTACTTATAAGTAAACTCCTTGGGGGCAGGGACTATTTTATTTTCATTTTTGTATCCGTAGTACCTAACACATAGTACTTATAAAATGTGTATTGATTTATTGGGGTAGCTAGGTGGTGTAGTGGATAGAGTGTAAGGCCTAGAATCAGGAAGACTAATCTGGTCTTAGACCACTTAGTAGCTGTGTAACCCTGGGCAAGTCACTTAGCCCTGTTTGCCTCCATTTCCTTATCTGCAAAATGAACTTGAGAAGGAAAAGGCAAGCTACTCTAATATCCTTGTCAAGAAAATCCCAAATGGAGTTACAAAGAGTCTAACATGACTGAAACAGTTCAATGACAACAAGAATTGATTTAATTAATCACATTCTTGGTCAGGAAATGGGACTCACCATGCAACATTTAAGTAGAGGTCGAGTGTTAAACCATGTATTGTTTACTGTCAGTGAAACGTGAATCCAAAGAAGAGAGAAATCAGTGTGAAATGGATCAATGTGAACATGAAGGTTCTATGCAAGAGAGAGAATTTCATCTGGTCCTTGAAGGCTAAGCAGGACTTAGATATATAGAAGATACCTAATGAATGCTTAAGGATCATTTAAAATCATTTAGGAAATATCTAGGTTACAAATGTTAGCTCCATTGATAATAATGGACATTGTCTTTTCCTTTACCAAAATCAAAGCATTTGGATCCTTTGTATTGTTAAGGGTTAAAATTCTAGCTAAACTGTCTAAAATATCTAATGAGTGGTCGCCAATCAATTACAAGCTTTAGCAAGAGTTAGACTTTTAAGCATTTATTAAGGAGAATAAGAATTTGGTAAAGAGAGAGAGAAAGGCCTAGATTCCTATCTATTAAAGGGAGAGCACATTTCTAGCTCCCTTCTCCGCCAGCGTCCTCAGGAAAGAGCCCCAGAGTCAGCGCCAGTCTCTTCCTTCCTCCTCCCACTAGTCCGCGTCACTTCCTCCCGCCAAAGAAAAGACTCCTGGTCTTGCCCTCAAAGACCTTCACTTCATGGGCAGAACTCTTCTACAGTAAGTATCCAGCAGGTGGCATCATTCCAATTGTTACAGTATCCTAGAAAGACTTCAGGGTTACCTCTTGATGTGTTGGATGGGATGTCCTTGCCTCTGAGTAGGATAGTAATGAAAGAGACATTGGAGATTATCTTGGGGGGGAGGGCAGGTGGGGAGGGGGGAGAGGATAGACTATCAAGGATCTGTTGATAGATTTCCCATTCAAGTTCACAGATCCCCTGAATCTATCCAGTTTTACATATAAAGAGGAGGCAAAGGAATGGTTAGTAACATCCAAACCAACCATCATACAACAAGGTCAACAGAATGTTGGGGAGCAACATTTGGCTAATCAGTCACCTTCTCAGCAGAAGATATGATGAGAGGAATGTATTATTCCCATTATTCACCATGTGATAGGACAGTTTATGGCAGGATCCTGTTTTCACAGCCAAAGAACATGTTATTCCCACAAACAAGGAACAAGAGGGAACTCAGTGATACTCAAGCAACAAAGTGACGACAGGGAAATCAAACAGTCCACAGGTTGTAATTAGTTGTAATTAGTCTGTTTCCCTGTCATGGCTATGCATTGTGTAAATGAACTTAAGGATTATCATTCCACCCACCTGAAAACATTTAAGAGGATAGCTACATCCAAACCTCAGTGGGGGAGAGGCTAGGCAGGTGGTGGTTCCAGATGGTTGTTCTATCTGGTAGAATGCACTGACTCCTTGGAATTCAACAATCAGGTGCTGGTGGAGGTCAGGGATTAGGCAGAGGTGGGAATGGGGAGGACATATCAATTGCCTTCAAATACTTAAAGGGCTGTTGTGGGAAATAGAAGTCTGGTTTATTTTGCATAGCTCTAGAGGGTAGAACTAGGACCATTGGAATTATGGGGATGTAGACATCAGGTCAGAGTAAGAAATATTTCTCTTAAATGATGTCTGAAAAAACAATGAACTGCCTCAAGAGGCAATGAGTTCCCAGTCACTAGATATGTTCAGAGGGTGGATCACCACCTGTCAGCTATTCTATAGAAGGGATTCATGGACATATCAGAGGACCTTGTCTTATTGATCATTGTCGTTCCCTTAGTACCTTCCTTGCATGTTGCACACAGAACATTTGCTGTAATTGTGAATGAATGAATGAATGGATTGATGGTGGGTGAGAGTGAGTGAATGAGTGAGTGAATGAATGAATGGAGATAATAATATCTAGTGTTTATATAGTACTTTAAGGTCTGCAACACAATTTACATGTTCTCCCATTTGATCTAATGAATAAATCATAGGTTAGTAGTAAAAGGTAGGCTAGAGTTTACATAGTCCTACTGTTTCATTTCACAGATGAAGAAGCACAGGAGAGGGGAAATTCACTTGGGTCAGAGCTGGGACCCAGGCCTCCAATTTCTGTACTGGGAGAAAGGCTGAACTGGTTATTCTCTGGGGTCGCTAACAACTCTAAGAGTCTATGCTGCTGGGGTTAGTTTTATTGGTCCTCATAGCACCCGCAGACACATAGCCCCAGAGTTAACTAGATTATCAGAATGTTACTGTTAGCTTTGTGAATTGAGCACAGAATTCAATTCAATCCCAAAAAAATTAAGTACCTACTATGGGTAGGTTAAAGCAAAGTACTGGGATGTGAGGATAAAAGCAATTCCTGTCCTCAAAGAGCTTTCATTCTTCTGAGGAGATTCAGGTACGCAAAGAAAAGTAAAGGACAGCTTGAGCTGATATAATCAGCATACAATCAGCATCATTCTTGATTCGTGAGTCAAGTTAACAAGCATTTATTAAGCATCTAGTATGTACCAGGCAGTATAATAAGGACTCTCTTAAGAAGCAATCATTATTTTATATTCAAGAAAGCAAGCAAAAAACCCATTTATTAAATGTCTACTATGTGCCGGTACCTATTTGTCATGTTTTGCCCTGTCTATTTAAGCTGGTCACTATGGTCACCATGGTTTAAGAAGAACATTGGAAACCCGAAGAATGCTGAAAGAAGGACAACCTGGGAGTTGAAAGGACTTGAGTACATGCTAGCTGAAGATCACTTGAAGGAAGTGGGGATGTTTAGCCTGGAGAAGGGAAGATTCTGGGGGAAATATCATTTCTATCTTGAAGAATATAAAAGGATAAAAGATTAAACTTGTTTTCCTTGGCCCCAGAGGGAGAAATCAGGAGCAATGGGTGGAAATTTTCAAGAGAAAAATTGAGGCTTCATCAGTAAAAACTATAGTTTAGAGCTGTCCAAATGTATCCCTTGAGAGACTGTAGGTTCTCCCTCATTGAAAGCCTTCAGGCAGAGGATAGATGCCCAGTATGTAATAGAGAGGATTTCATTTGGACACAAGTTGGACTACATGATCACTGATGTCCCTTCTAATTCTCAAATTCTGATTCTGACTAGATTATGAGTTCTGTGAGAATTTGGATCATGTCATTGTTTTTTTCATTTTTGGATCTCCTCCAGTGTCTGGCACATAGTAGGTACTTCCAAAAATATTTGTTAAAGTTTATTGATTTTGAGAAATGGATGTGAGTAGGGGGAGAGAGAAAAGGAATTTATTATTAATTACCAGTTTATTAGATTGCTCCAGTTGTGAGCAAGGGCAGAGGCTATATCTGGGAGATTAGATTCTCTTCCCAGAATGCTCCTCAGAAAAGCAAATTGAGAAAAAAAGTCTACTTTGGAGATTGGTCTACATCTGTGGCCAGCCTCAGCCCACCCCCTCCCCTTTACGGGGCTCAGAGTTTGGGACATTATATTCAATTCCTTCCCCCTTGATTGGTGGTTTGGGCAGACCAATAATTCTATTTTCTATACAGGCTTAATACATATATTCAGGAATTGTAAATTCTGTTGTCAAAGCCAAAACGATTACATCATCTTTCTAATGATGAGCTCAAGACTTCCTCCAGGCCCCCAGGGAGCACTTTGTAGCTCTCATGGCATTGATCTAATTCTGTTTTACATTATGGCTGTTTGTCAAAGGGCCATGGATTTTAGGGTTGGGGGCACCTTAGAGCATCTAGTCTAGCTCCCTCGTTTTACAGATGAGGAAACTGATGTGTCTTATCTCCCCTTTAGATGATAAGATTCTGGAGGGCAGGAACTATGCTTTACTAATCTTTGAGGCCATGGAGGCGTATATGTGAAATCTGGGATTTGAATCCCAGTTCTCTCACATACTTGATGTTTGACCCTGGGCAAGTCATTTCCCCTAATCTAGACCTGAGCTTCTCCTTTATAAGATGAGGGGGCTAGGACTGAATGATCTCTAAAATCCTTTCCAACTCTCCATCCTTTGGAGAGAGAGGGAGAGAGAGAGAGAGAGAGAGAGAGAGAGTGTGTGTGTGTGTGTGTGCCATCCTTCATTCTGGCCCCACAGGCTATCAATCAACATTTATTCATTTGAACTAAATGAAAGATGAGATGGCTATTGTTGGTGCAGAGCCTCAAGGTACCAAGAGCTGCCCATCTTGGGCATTTATTTTAATCCTCTGCATTTCAAAGACAATAGCTAAAGCCTCAGGATCTTGTCTCTATGTTCCAGTCCTCAATCTGCTACTGGAATTAAACTCTATTTCCCTGGGGTCTCATTCTCACATTCCCTATAGGGCATTGGCTATATCACCCTCCTTGAGAGAACACTGATGAATTGGGAACTGGAATAGACCCTGACCTCTTTGTGGATAAATATTTTAGGATTCTGATTACATGCTGTTACATACAAAGCATACACTAGCTCATCACCGACCCAAATTTCAGGAAAACATTTGCTTACGATAATCTGTGAAAACACTTTCTACACACACAAACACACACACACACACACACTCACACTCAAACACTATTGTGTTTTTTTTTTCTCCCAAGGTCACATTCACCAGTGGAACCAAATTCAATTTAGCTATTGGGGACCCAAATTTGATTCTCCTGATTCCCTCTAGCTGTTAAGGGTTAAAATTCTAGCTAGTCTGTCTAAAATATCTAATGAGTGGTCGCCAATAAATTATAAGCTTTAGCAAGAGTTAGACTTTTAAGCATTTATTAAGGAGAATAAGAATTTGGTAAAGAGAGAGAGAAAGGCCTAGATTCTTATCTATTAAAGGGAGAGCACATTTCTAGCTCCCTTCTCCGCCAGCGTCCTCAGGAAAGAGCCCCAGAGTCAGCGCCAGTCTCTTCCTTCCTCCTCCCACTAGCCCGCGTCACTTCCTGACTCCTGGTCTTGCCCTCAAAGACCTTCCCTTCATGGGCAGAACTCTTCTACAGTAAGTATCCAGCAGGTGGCATTATTCCAATCGTTACAAGCCCAGTGGTCTTTCCACATCTTGAGATTGAGACTCCCTTCCTTTATAGATGGTGGAATTGAGCCCCATAGAGAAGTGACTTGGCTTCCCTTTGGAAAATGGCCTGAAGATGAAGGGGAGACATGTGGTACTCTCTGCTTGCTCTGCAGTCCTCACATAGAGAGCCTGGGATGGCAGGGAATGTACCATTCACACAGACACTCATACTTGTTCACACTAGTTCCTGGTATCACAGGACTGAGAGTCAGAAGGGAACTTCTCCAATCTGACCCCCTCATTTTACAGATGTATAAACTGAGGTCTGGAAAGGCTGATTGGGAGACTGTTTTTGTTTTTACATCCCCAGTGCCTGGCATAGATAGTATCATGCAAATAACAGGCATTTAATAAACATTCCTTGAAGTAAAGACAATTGAAGATAGGGAAAGAACAGACTGGAGTGGGATAGTAGAGAAGGGTTACCATCCTCCCTCCCTCCCAGCTCTATCACCTGATTTACTAGAAGGCACACTTTTTGGATCTTTTGCACGTCTTCAGGGGATTAGTATCCTAGGAACCCACTGGAGATTGACAATCAAAGAAGACAATCCTGGACAATCAACTGGCAGGGTGACACAGCCTTAGCCAATTGAGGGGAGGCGATGTCTTCATACAACACCCATTCCAAGGAATCAGGAAGCCATGAGGTTCATCAGTGGCCTGTTCGTTTGCTGCCTAGGAGGAAAAGGAAATCTAGTCTTGTATAGTCAATCTCCCCAAACTTTAACATTTGAATAGGGAGCTTCTGCCTTCCTTAGATCTCTGCATAGGAGCCCTCCAGGTATGTAAAAAGCCATCTTCCACAGGAAAACAAACTTTAGTCTCAGAAAATCTATTCCACTCAAGAGCTATCTTGAGGGAGGCATTTATTTTTACCCTCATGGGATCCTACCCCTGCATGCTTAGCCAGGACTAGATAATGTTTCTTTCTTGTTTTGTAAATATGTGAAAATGATGCCTCAGAAGCTGAGTATAATTAATCAATTATATTTCCTGAAGTTCCCAAAACTCATCTTGAGGCTACATGCCCCATACTGGGAGCTTGTCAGACCTCAAACTCAGCCATGTCAGCAAATAGGTGGGTGAAAAGACCAGCAGTATTTCTGTAGAAGGGAGTGGTTCACCTTAGATGGAAGGAATACTATACAGTGGAAAAGAAGAATAACACAGGGGAGTCAAGGAGATAGCCAGAGAAGCTAAGATTGTGAAGTAGGCAGCATCAATCTTTGGTTCTATCTCTCTCTATTCACAATGGACAAAAGCCTTTTACCCATCATATGGGCACCAAGTCCCTATCTCTATCCTGCATCCAGCACATGTCCCACCTAAACCTGTCTGAAGCTGTTCCTCCCATCCTATAAACCTGGGTCATCTCTAGGGAGGTAATGTGTATCTCTCCTCTCTCTCTGACACTTATCATCTGGTTTAAATTAAAATCAAGGGCAGCAGGGGCAGCTAGGTGACAGAGTGGATAAAGCACCGGCCCTGGATTCAGGAGTACCTGAGTTCAAATCCAGCCTCAGGCACTTAACACTTAGTAGCTGTGTGACCCTGGGCAAGTCACTTAACACCCACTGCCCTGCAAAAAAATAAAAAATAAATAAAATCACGGGCAGCAGTGAGGGGAGAAGCTTGTGAGTATGGAAGGGGAGTAAGTGGGATTATATGCCAATTGTAGTTTTCTCTCTTTGCTGCCCTTGAATTCCAAACAGCTTTAGGCCTAGTGTTGGTAATCAGTTCTGGTCATGGGTGCAGAAGCTGTAAAGTCCTGGGTTTATGTGGTTGGTTCAGTGTCCCATGACACACAGTGAGGGGAATAAAAACCACTTGGGATCTATGGTTTCTGGTTTTACAGGGGTCCTGGGATAACATTACAACCAAGTAGTATCAAGAGAAAAGAGACCTCCCTTTTCACAAAGGTATTGATTCTGCATGGTTACCGAATCACAGAATTTCAGAGTTGGAATGTAGACCTCAGACACCATCGAGGACAACCAATCTACTTGCAAAAGGATTCTCTCTAAAACACACCTGATAGAATGTCACCTAGACCTCTACTTAGCAATCTCTGTCTGGAGAAGAAAATTTAGCACATGTCCTATATTTTTATTATTAATTAATTTATTACTAATCTTTTGTTTTTTATATCACCTTCATTTCTGGAGAGACCCTCTCTCCTCCAATCTTTTCTATTAAAGAAAGAGAAAAAAAAGGTTGTTCAACAAAATTAACACATCCTTCATTTCCATGCCCATAGCCCCCCCCACCTCTACAAAGAAAGGAGGAAAGATGCATTTTCTCTTCTCTGGAGGCAAGATTAGTCATTATAATTACACAGTGGTCAGTTTCTTGGGGTTTTGTTGTTTTTTTCTATTTAAGTTTTTTTTAGTCCTTATATGGGCTGCTAGGTGACACAGTGGGCAGAGTTCTGGGCCTGGAGCCAAGAAGAATCCTCTCCCCTGAGCTCAAATCTGGTCTCAAACACTTACCAGCTGTGTGACCCTGGGCAAGTCACTTAGCCTTGTTTGGCTCAGTTTCCTCATATATAAAAAGAGCTGGAGAAAGAGATGGCAAACCATTCCAGTATCTTTTTCGCAAAAACCCCCAGAGTCATAAAGAGTCAGACACAACTAGAAAAGACTGAACAACAAGAGTCATTGTATACATTTTCCCATTTCAGCTGACTTGACTGTATCATTTCCCATGTGTTCCCACATTTCTCTGAATTTTTCACATTCATTGTTCTTTGCAATGCAGTAATATTCTATTTAATTCACATATCAATTTTGTTTAGTCATTTCCCAATCAGTGGGCAGCTTCTGAGTTTCTGGGTCTTTTCAGCATGTGCTTTGTAGTTCATAAAATGTTTGCTAAAGAAATGAAAATGAGGGGCGGCTAGGTGGCACAGTGGATAAACACCGGCCCTGGATTCAGGAGTACCTGAATTCAAATCCGGCCTCAGACACTTGACACTTACTAGCTGTGTGACCCTGGGCAAGTCACTTAACCCCCCTTGCCCTGCCAAAAACCAAAAAAATTAAAAAAAAAAAAAGAAATGAAAATGGTTGAAGATTAAAAAAAAAAAAAAGAAAAATTGATAGAGTGTTCATCCATGAATTGAGAATGAGACAATGTCATTGTAGATGGACTTTCTTGGCCACCAACATACTGAGCTTGACTATAGGGATTAGAGATAGAAAAGATATTCTAAGATTTTTAATCTGACTCTCTTCCTTTTACAGATGACGAAAATGATGCCCCAGAGAGGTCTTGAAAAGATCCTGCCAGTTGGGGGACAGCTGGGATGAATGTTAATTCTTCTGATTCCTATGCCAATGTTCTTCCATCATGCCAAGAAAACAGGGTTCTATCTTGGATAGGGTGTTACATTCAAGAGTCAGGAGGACCTGGAACAAATTCTGCTTCTGACACATTAGCTATGTGGCCAAGGGCAAATTGATTAACACCTTGGCCTCAATTTCTTTATCTGCAAAATTGAGATTTTGATATGCTTAGTACTTATCTTACAAAAGTTGTTGTGAGGCTTAAGGGAGATAATATGTAAAGTGTTTTGTAAACTTGAAAGTTCTGTATCAGTGTCAACTATTATGAGCATACCATTTTGTTTTCTTAAGATCCTCTCCCAGGACTACACCCTACTGTGGGAAAGAAGTGGGGAATATTATTTGCTTATCATTTGAATATGCCTTTTCCAGATCATGCCATTTGTCTTTATGCAATTTTCAAGTCAAACCACTGTCATTCTTGCCTTACGACAGTTCCTTTTTATTCTTTTACTCTTTTTTCTTTTGCAGGGCTAGTAAGTGTCAAGTGTCTGAGGCCAGATTTGAACTCAGGTCTTCCTGAATCCAGGGCCAGTGCATTATACACTGCACCACCTAGCTGCCCCTATGACAATTCTTGATTTCTCACTTTCACTGAATAATTTCTGGCCCTCTCCACCTTATGGATCCAATGGCAGGGACACAGATACAAAATGGAGAGGGAAGAAAGGGGTTCACAGAACTGGGGGAAAGAAGATGCAATCCCAGCAAAGGAGATATACAGATGGAAGCTGTACCAGAGAAGATGTGAGAAATAGCTGGACCAGACAGAAATCTTTCCATATGGGAAGAATGACATCTGGATACTCCAAATATCTCTCTCCTATTGGAGAACATGTGTTCTTAAAGAATGAACTGCTTTCTGCCCCCCTAAGATAAGCAGTTCCTTTCCTGCATTTGAGCTTCCTGGAATCAAAGAATCAAAGACCTAGAACTAGAATGGAACTAAGAGACCATCCAGTTCATCCCTTTCATTTTACAGATGAGGAACTATGACCCATGATGGTTAAGAGTCTTAAGCAAGTTCTCATTGGTAGTAATATTAGGGTGGGGATTTGAACCCAAGTTCTCTTTCTTTTCTTTCCTTTTTTTTTTTTGGTGGGGCAATTAGGGTTAAGTGACTTGCCCAGGGTCACACAGCTAGTAAGTGTCAAGTGTCTGAGGCCAGATTTGAACTCAGGTCCTCCTGAATCCAGGGCTGGTGCTTTATCCACTGTATCACCTAGCTGCACCCCAAGTTCTCTTTTACTACAATGTTAATCTAAGCCATTACCAGACCAGACTCATTGGCGCTATTTATCATACTTATAGCATGGAAGGGAGTAGCATGTCATAGTGGATAGAGGGCAGGTGTTTGAGTCAGAAAGACTGGGTCCAAGCACACCTCTGACACATACTTACTGTGTGACCACAGTAAAATTACTGAACTTCTCAGTGCATCAGACAACTCCCTAAGACTATGACTTACAATAGATCTGTTGCTAATCTGCACTGAAGTAGGAAATTCCCACACCAGGAGTTCTGAACACTGATAAAATTACATATCTGGATTACCTCTCCCCCATTCAAAAAAAAAATACACACACAGACACATAGACACACATATATACATACATATTTATTTATTTATCTATCCACTCACTTATTTGTTTGTTTATTTATTTATATATAATTTCTCTTCCTCTCATTTAAAGCTCAAATTGGTGGTTTGCCAGTAATAGACAGAAGGCATAATTTTCAAACCTAATCTTAAACATAATTATCTCATCCTGACTCTAGTACATTCTTTCTGCCTCAGTTGCCTCTATATGAAAGCCTCTAGAGAAAGGACTCAGACCCAGTGCTGTCTGATGGAGTCAGAGGAACTGAGTTTAAATCTTGGTTTTATTACTTACTATATAGTACCATGTTACTTTGAAAAAGTTGTTAACCTGACAATGAATGAAACAATCAACATAGGAGAAATAAGGTTTTTAATGGGGGCAGAGGAGCTATAACTTGGAGTATCAGAGTATTGCAAAGCAAGAATGCTAGGAATACCCAAAGATGGGGACTGAAGACAGTGTTTATATGGGGTAGCAGAACAAAGGGAACTATGAGACTGCCCTTGAGTTAAGTATAGAAGCTATTTAAATAAAAACTACTTAATGTAAATGGATCCTTTTACATAATAACCTAAAGTCCAGTGGGTAAGGGAGGGGATAGTTTGTTTGGGGAAGATCTATAAGACAATCAAGAGTCTGGAATCTATAAAAATTGGTCAGCCCCAGTCAATTCATTCATTGGCCTGGGAATGGGGAGTAGGTGGGGATCAATCAGTTCTCAGTAAATTGAGGTTATCAAAGTCTACCTCATGGCCTCAGTTTCCTCATTTGTAAAATGAACAAGTTGGACTAGATGACCTCTAAGACCCCTTCCGGCTCTAAGCTTATGGCCCTACGCTCTCCTAATTTTATTTGAAAGGTACTGAATTTTGAGCTCAAACCTAAGAGATTCTAAGTCCTGCAGGTGCTTCCTCTGACTGGACACATTTGAGTTGTTTGTTCCCCACTTTTCATTCTAAGTCCTCCCCCTGAGGCCTTTTTGCCCCTTCCCTCTGCAGTGGTGAATGAGAAGCCCTGTTTTCGTTTAGTTTTCAGGCTCCACAATACCAGAATCACAGACTCTCCAAACTGGAAGGCTCCTCTGATGCTATCTGGTCTGACCTGGACATGGGCAGAAGTAGTGAAAAAGAGAGTGGTCATCCAGCCTTTGCATGACAATTCTAGCAGGGAAACTCCTTCCTTCCCCAGGAGGCCAAGTCTAATTGTTGGGAAGTTTTTCTTTCTCTGTTCCCCATTGCTGCTAGTCTTGGCCTTTTAGGGTCAAGACAAACAATCTAATCTCTCTGCTCCACGAAAATCCTTCAAATACTTGAAGAAAGCTTTCATATCCTGCCTGAATCTCCTGTTCCCTAGGCTAACTACCCTTCCCCTCCCCCCTCCCCCCCATTCCCTCCTGTGGCATGATCTATACTGGTCACTATCCTTTGTACATTCCCAAGCTTCTTAGTTACCCAATGCCCCAGAGGAAGTCTCTGCCCCGAGGGTCGCCTCCTCCTATTAAGTGGCACAAGGCTGAGCCATCACTGCCTAGCTTTTGTTTTTTAATCAATATCAGACTCGAGGGCACATGGTGAATAAAGAAGGACTTTCTGGGGGAGTGAGCTGGAGAAGACATTTCAAAAAACAAAAGGAGAAATTCGAAGCCCAGAATAGTAATTTGTAAAACTTGGGGACACATCATCCACATAAGCTTGAGTCATCAGGGACTCCTGGCTGAACATGACTCGGGAACATATATAGTGATGGATCGAGACGTGGAAGGCAGAGTGAGGCCAACAGGAGTGCGCTCCCCTACACCCCTCCCCATACACCAGCAGTAATCTCCCAGGATCCTAGGGCTTCAGGTCTTTGTTTCTCCCTCACAATACAGGCACTACCCCCCACCCCCATCATCCCATATTTTAAAAGCTAATTTGAGGATTAATTTAATGCTGCTTGTCCTAGAAGCAAAAATTGCTAATTGCAGCTTTGCTTGATTCTATTCTGGTATGTCTCCATGGGCTGTTGCCTCTTGTCCCCTTCTCTTCTCTGGTGCCTTTTCCCCGCTATTTTTCCCCCTCAAAGATGCCCAGGCTGGGCTAGAGCCATCACTTCCTTCACATGAATCCCTAACATTTAAATTTTGAGCTGGAAGGGACCTAGTTCAAGCCCCTCAGTCAACAATCAATCAAAAAGCATCTTTTAAGCACTTACCTGCAAAGAAGTCAGAAGCACTACCCAGGTGAGGCTTAACAAACTCAGAACCTTGATGACGCCAGACTGACCCAGTTAGGAGTCCCTCTAGCCTGATCGCAGAAAATGATGTGGTGATTTCCTTGGACAGAGATAACTCAAAGACCAAGCCAGAGGCCACTAATAAGCAAGGCTGGCCCTGGGCATAACCTGAAGCTACTATTGTACATTTTTTCAGTCTCTGGATTGCCCTTATATCTCTCCCTTTGGCAAGACCTGTTTTCTCAGGCAGCCCGAGTCTCTCCCATTGGAGGAGAAAGCTTCTCATCAAATTGTTCCAGGTGTAACAAATCTTCCCAAGGGCATCATATTATTAAAAAGGCACAGGGAGCAGGGAAAGCTTAACCCAAAAGAAATGAATGACAAATGGTCGAATTTCAGGCAGTAGCACAGATTTTTCTTGGCTAGAGGGGAGGATTTGCAGTGGTTGCCTACTCCAGCTACTTAAGGAAGAGTAACCTTGGTACCAGGCCTAGAATAATACAACTAATAATAATTTATATAGCCTGTAAAATTCACAATCCCCAGCATAGGCATATAGTAAGTAATTAATAATATGATGTGCCTGAGGGATAGTAAGTACTTATATGCTTGTTGATTGATTTACTGAAATTCTTGGTTCAGGTGCCTCTTCCTACATGAGATCTTTGCTGATACCCCATCTGCTAGTGCTTTTGCCTAAATAATTAACAACGATAATAATATAGATAGGTGGCACAGTGGAGAAAGTGCTGGATCTGGGATCAGGAAGACCTAAGTGAGTTCAATTTCATCTTAGATATTAGCTGTGTGACTCTGGGCAAGTCATTTAACTTCTATTTACTGATGTAAACAACTATAAAATGAGCATAATAATGGCACCTACCTCCCAGGGTGGTGAGTGGGAAAATGAGGTAAAATTGACAAAGCACATCGTAAACCTTAATGTGTTATATAAATTCAATGATCATGATGATGATGATGCATGCAGCATCCTCAACACATTCCCTCTACCATCCACTCCCACCCATCTAATAGAATGTAAATTCCACATGGGCAGTCAGAAACTGTTTTTTGGCTTTTTTATCTTTTATACCTGTCATAATGGGGGGCTTTAGGGAGAGAATGACCTTCCTCCAAGTCTCACTTCAAACGTATATTATCTTCGTGGCCCTAGATACTTAACCTCTCAGAACTCTAACCCAGAGGTTTCAAACAGCAGCCACAAGAAGCAGCAAAACTCCCAAGTTCGGCCAGGAAACAGACTAAAATGTAATCAGGAAAAGTTTAATAAGATAAATAAAAATATAATACAACATAGATAATGTTAATTTGTAGTTTTCTAAGTCACTATTGAGGCATGAGAGATCTGTTTCTATTTGACAACACTCCTCTAAGCAACTTTTTAAAACTTTGAACTGCAGAGAAAATGTTGATGATCTACATTGATAGAAGAGGTTTCGTCATTTGAAAGTTCTCTGCCTACCTGGTCCCTGCCACTGTGTCAGGTGTGCTTAAAAAAAACTCCTTCTAAAAGCTTGACCCTATAGTCAATCTGTTCCATTTCATGGTGACCACTTCCCTGGAGGGTCTCAACACCATTCACCAACCCCATCACTGGATCACCTTTATCTGCTGTCTTCTCCTTTCCTACTCATGGGCTACTGAACTCTAGTAGAGAAAGCCACACAGCAGTGCTGTTTGGGTCCACCACAAATTTACATTATGTGACCTCACCTGGATCCTCACCATTGTGTACTAATCCTATTACTCTACCCAGTTTAACTCTCTAGCCCAAAGCTTCTTAAACTGTGGGTCTAGGGACAGCTAGGTGGCAGCACTGGCCCTGGATTCAGGAATACCTGAATTCACTTAACACTTACTAGCTGTGTAACCCTGGGCAAGTCATTTAACCCCAATTGCCCTGCAAAAAAAAAAAAAACAAAAACAAAATAAACTGTGGGTCTCCATCCTATATGGGGTTTTATAACTGAATGTGGGGGTTGAAAAAATTTGGCAACAGTAAAAGGTTTCTGAAAATGCAATGACCAAAAATTATACCCAGGATCTCGTAAACATTTCTTGGGCTAAAAGGGGTCACAAGTGGAAAATGTTTAAGAAGCCCTGCTCTACGGGGGCAGCTAGATGGTGCAGTGGATAAAGTACCAGCCCTGGATTCTGGAGGACCTGAGTTCAAATCCGGCCTCAGACACTTGGTACTTACTAGCTGTATGACCCTGGGCAAGTCATTTAACTCTCATTGCCTTGCAAAAGAAAACCCCAAAAACAAAACAACAAAAACAAAAAAATGAAGCCCTGCTCTAGTCCATTCCCCATAAAATGTATTCCAAATTCTCTCTTTTCTCATCCAAACACCTAAGTCACCATTCATTCTATTGTCCTTCTCAACAAGGAGTTACTCTCACATTTAACTGAAAAAAGTAATTGAGACCATCCCTCATGGGCCTCCTCCTCTCCAATTCTACACTTCAAGTCATCTCAATGTGATCTGCCACTCCCTGCTTTGCTTCAGTCTTGGAGGAAGACTTATTTGTTTTACCAAGCCTAACCCCTCTTCTTGTACCCTTAATCTCATACCCTCTTGTTTCCCTTAGCAGCTTGCCCCTTCAACCATCTCCCCTTTCCCCCTAATTTTTAATCTTACCTAATCCAATTATTCTTTACTTTCAGTAATCAAACATACGCAAATATCTTCTACCTGAGTGGTTCTTTAGAAAAATAATTTATTTTACAAACTTTTAGAATCCATGCACTTTCATAAGCTTTTAAAATTCTACTCCCCTTTTTACTAACTCTGAACAAAAAAAAAATGAAATAAGAATAAAAATAAAACTCTCCTTAAATACATGTGCAGTCCAGTAAAATACATATTGACCATGTCTAAAAATGTATGTCTGTGCATTTTAAGTTCATCACCTCTCTGGAGGTGAGTGGTATGTTTCAATTATTAGTCTTTTGTAGTTAGTTAATCATTGCATTGATCAGTCTTTCAAAGTTATTTTATTTCTATAATTCTAATGTCATTGTATAAATTGTACTTCTAGATCTGCTTGCTTGGTTTTGCATCAATTTATGAAGACCTTCCTGATTTCTTCTGAAACTATCCATTTTGTCATTTCCTATGGCCTAATAATATTCTATAATATTTATGTATCATAATTTGTTTAGCCATGCCCCAGTAGGAAGACACACCCTTAGTTTCCAATTTGGGGCAGTTATGAAAAGAACTGTTATAAATATCTTTGTACATATTCTTTTCTTCTTTCTTTGATTTCTTTTTATCCCAGTGGTTCTTTGTCTTTGGGGGGGGCGCAGGGTAATGAGGGTTAAGTGACTTGCAGGGTCACAGAGCTAGTAAGTGTCAAGTGTCTGAGGTCATATTTGAACTCAGGTCCTCCTGAATCCAGGACCTGTGCTTTATCCACTGTGCTACCTAGCTGCCTATCCCAGTAGTTCTTAACATTTTTGTGTATAATGGACCCCTTCTCTGAATGTTGGGGGGTTTTGTGTTGGTTTTTTTGGTGAGGCAATTGGGGATAAGTGACTTGCCCAGGGTCACACAGCTAGTAAGTGTTAATTGTCTGAGGCCGGCTTTGAACTCAGGTCCTCCCGAATCCAGGGCCAGTGCTCTATCCACTGTGCCACATAGCTGCCCCTCTGAATGTTTTAAAATGCATGTAACCAAATATATCAGATTGCAAAGCAAACCAAATATATTGAAATGCAGTTATCAAAATAATCATGAAAATGTCCATAGACCCTGAATTAAGACCCCTGTTCTATCCTTTTAAAATATCCACCTGATCCTTGAGTTATCATCCTATATCTCTCTTCTTTTTCTATTCTCATTGCTTCCATTTTTGCCCGTCCCAATGCCTACTCAACCCCTTGAAGTGTGGCTCCAGTCCTCATTAGCCAGTTAAAGTTGCTCCTTTTGAGGTTACCAGTGATGTGTCAATTGGGAGATCTGATGATTCTTCTTGTCTTTTTTACAGTGTTTAATAATGTTGGCCACTCTATCATCCTGTATCTTCTCCTTCATGGGTTTTTATGATCCTCCTTCTCTTGGTTCTGGCTACTTCTCATTCTCCTTTACTGAATCATCATCCATGCTGGCAGCTGCCATGGGGACAATTATCACTTCTTTACAAAGGACTTTAAGATCCAAACATCCAGCCTTCATCTCTCTCCTGAGTCCAGTCCTGTATCACCAAATGCTTTTTGTTCTTTAGTCATTCAATCATCTTCTAGCAAAGATACTGGACTGGGTTGCCATTTCCTTCTCCAATGGAGTAAGGCAAACAGATGTTAAATGACTTGTCCAGGGTCACACAGCTAGCAAGTATCTGAGCTCAAATTTAAACTCAGGTCTTTTTGACTCCAGGCATAGTGCTTTAACCGCTGTGCAACCTAGCTGCCTAAGTGCTCATGAAATAATTCCAACTGACCATACTATAAGTATTTCAAATTCCATATGTTTAAAATAGAACTCATCACTTTTCACCCATTATTCCTAACTTTCATGCATCTATTGGGAATACCACAAAACCTGGGCATTATTTCTGATTCCCCACTCCCCACTAATCCATGGTATCCTAACCAGTTGCCAGGTCTTGTCCACTTTACCTCCACAACCTTCTCTCCACTTCTATGCCCATCACCCTAATTGATCACCCCTTAGCTCAATGATTACAAACGCCTCCTAACTGATCGCTCTGAATCCAGGCCTTCTCCTTTCAAATTCATCTTCTATACCATTGCCAAACTGATATTTCTAAAGTGCAGGTCTGATCATATCTCTCTTGTGGTCAAAAAACTCCCATGCCTTCTATTATCTCAAGGACAAAATGCAAACAAAATGCAAACTCCTCTTTCCAGGCCCATTACGCATGGCTCTCCTTCATGCCTGCTGTCTCGTAGCCTAGTTGGCCCATTGGCCATTCCTTCTACCCAACACTCCATCTCCTATCTTTTTGCCAAGGCTAGATCTGTTCTCTAGGTTTAGAACATATCCTCTTCTACCTCCTAGCCTCTCTAGCTTCTTTCAGGGCACACCTCAATTGCTCTCTCCTTCATGAGACGTTTTCTGATTCCCCTCAGTTGTTAGCACCCCTCCTGTAATTACATAGCATGTATTTTGTATTTACTTTTCTATGTGCATGTGACTGTTCCTCAGTAAAATGGAGACTCCTACAGGGTAGTGTGGTAAAAATTATTTATGGTAAAAATTATTGGAATTTAGCTGACTCATTTGGGAGGGGCCACACCTGGCCCACGTTGAAGTTACATATGCTACTGAGGTCAGAAGGAGAATTCTCCATAGGCAGTTTTTGAAAGACCTCCCCTTTTGGGGGAGGGAGATTGAAAGCTCATTGAGGTGAGGCAAGGAGTCCCTTCGAGAACACTGTCCCACTAGGCAGCTCTCTCTCTCTCTCTCTCTCTCTCTCTCTCTCTCTCTCTCTCTCTCTCTCTCTCTCTCTCTGCTCAGTTTCCTGGTGATTCGAGAAAGCTAGCAAACTTTCCAGGTGTGGTGAGTGAACACAATAAACCCTGCATTCTTTTGAATTAGCTTAATTGGAAACAATCTGGGAATTGTATAGACTTAGGTTAGAGTTAAGAGGATTTATCTGTATTTCTTTTTCCCTATTTCCTTATCTTTGATTTTTATTAATTTCACCTTTGTTTTTTAATTAATTCCCAAGTAATAAAATCTGATCCTTTTGTGGAAAAGAAGCTGTAAGGCTCCTTTCTTATTGGCCTGGGAGAAATATCTAAAAGGGCAGTTTGGATGGGAGGGAGCTTTTAACCTAGAGGTCCCTCATTATTTCCAGGACCCCAATATTTCAGCAAGTCACCCAATTAATGTTCCATATGTTAAATTTAGGCCCCTACAGTGGGAACTGTTCCCTTCCTTCCTTTGTATCTCCACTTCCTGGTACAGTGCCTAGAACATAGTTGGTGCTTAATAAATACTTGTTTGATGCATGTATGAAGAACAAACTAAACTGTGTGAGGTTTGTTTATTCTTATTCTTCCTTTGTTCTTGAAGTGGACCTGTGACTGGATTGGATTTAAGTGAGGCAGAGCTGCACAAAGCCTCACTCTCCTCTGGTTATTTGAATCCAGTGGCAAGACATAAGGCGAGATGACTGGCAATGGCCCAGGGTTAGAGCATGTGATCTGGAGGAATAGGTGGTGTATCATTCCCATTTTACAGAGCACTAAATCAAGTCTCATAGAGGCCAAGGGATTTGCTCAAGGTCACACATCTAGGAAAGCACCTAGACTCAAACTCAAGTCCCCTGACCTCAAATGCACTGTGCTTTGCACTCTCTACCATATTGACACTCCAGATTTGGGATGGATGGAGATACCTACAGAGAGAGTTCCTGGCACTATGCCACCAGGAGAGACTCCCCCAACATTAGCTACCTAATAGTTCCCTTTTTACATTTTTCCTCTTGGTTCTACCTGTTCTTTCCACCAAATAAAGCTTTAGAGATTAAGAGATACAAGATTATCAGAGCTGGAGGACATATAGATCCAGTCCTATGCTCTGTTGCCAAAATACCCTGCCCTGTAGAGCGAGAAAACATTAAAATTAAAAGATGATCAGCAACAGAGTATCATGGATGGTGACAGAGTAATTATAAGATCTTAGATCTACAGATTTGAAAGACATCTAATTAAACCCTCTCATTTTACAGATGAGGAAACTGAGGTCCAGAGAGTTTGAGTGCAAGTTCACAAAGGTGTCAAAGGTAGAATTTGAACCCAGATCCTTTGGCGGACTTTACTATACTGCCAAGTAGGTTTGAACTACTCTGATGCTGGCTTCTGGGAAATTTTGTCAGATCACTTCCGACTGCTGACTTGGGTTCAAGAACCAGTGGCTGGCAGTTCCTGGGTACCATGGCCAAACAATTACTTTGGAAATATATAAACAGGCTAGGGGACCATGGTCTGTGAAGAGAAAGCATTTAGTGGATAAATAACAAAGCCTTTAAATATTCATTCCCCACTCTTCATAATTACATCAGAGCCCAGAGGGGCCCTGCAGATTACTGAGCTGCTAATGGCAAGATTGGAGACAGTGGCACATTTACATGGTGATTCATAAGGGGTGCTGACTAAGAGATATTTCCCCTACAATGCTGAAATGCTTGACGCAGATCTCAGAGGGAGGAAAAATCCTTGAATGTTCCTTCTCCTTCTTGCTAATACTAACTCAAGCTCTGACTAAGTGGAATAGTTGAAGTTCTAGATCTAGAGTCCCAAGACCAGGGTTCAAATTGTGCCTCTACTACTTGATGCTTCTGTGGCACTCCTTTAACCTCTCAGAGACAGTTTTCGCAGCTTTTCTGGTCCAAAATAAGGATAATGATACTCTGTACTGTATTGCCAGACAGGGTTGTGGTAAGGAAAGTGCTGTCTATATAAATATAAGTTAACAGTCATACAACCCCCTTATCCTTCTTACTGTATAATTGTGCTGAGATCTATCAGGGGAAGTAATATATAGCTCTTTATATAGCTCTTTTTATATATAGCTCTTTATTTATATAGCTCTTTAATTTTAAGTGCACTTTACAAACATTCTCTCATTTGATCCTTACAACAACCTTGTTGTTGTTGTTGTTGTTATTCCCATTTTACAGTTGGAGAAACTATGATCATGAAAAATTAAGTGATTTGTCCAGGGTCACATATCTAGTACCTAAAGCTAGATTTGAACTCAGGTCTTCTTGAGTCCAGCACTCTAGCCACTGTTCTTTTATGTGCCTCTAATGGAAGATCAGAGAGGTTAAATGACTTTCCATGATCTCACAGTTAGTGTGTGCCAAAGGTAGGACTTGAACCTAGGTCTTACCCAATTCTGGATTTGTTGCTTTTTCCATTATTCCACATTGCCTGAGTGTAGGAACTTAATGCATGCTTTTTTTTTTTTTAGTGAGGCAATTGGGGTTAAGTGACTTGCCCACGGTCACACAGCTAGTAAGTATTAAATGTCTGAGGCCGGATTTGAACCCAGGTACTCCTGACTCCAGGGCCAGTGCTCTATCCACTGCACCACCAGTTGCCCCAATGCATGCTTTTTGATGGACTGATGGGTTGTACATCTGAGGATTAACAGGACAAGAGGGACTGCTCTGTTTATATATACTTGGTGGGGAGGTCCTGGAGAGAGGGATGCACTGAACTGAACGGATGGATATATCATCCAGTGGCCCAGCCTGAGAATGGACCCATACTCAGGCTTACCCAGAAATGCCTGCGCTGAAAGTGTTTTAAAAGTAGAAAGTCGAATTCCTCTCAATACTCATCTATTTTCTCCCTTCACTTCTGGTTTCGTATTTGGAAAAAAAATTAAATTGCCAAGTAATTGCTCCTCAGCAACCCCCGCTGGCCCTCACTCTCTTCTCTCTTGCTGAGATTATAATTAGGGATCAGCAAATTTAAATAGAAAATCCATGAGCAGTGCTGGCCTCTATTTTTCAATGGCAGTTTCAGTTTATAAATCACACTTGTCTCCCCTTCCTTTTGGCTCTGGGCTGTGATGGGGAGGCCTCTAGGCACAGCTTCGGAATCAGAACCCTGATGTGCTGCTGGCTCTCATTTCCCCTTGGTGTGGCAACTGGGTAAAAACAAGTATGGCAGCTTCTAGGGTTTCCCAGGATGGGTTAAAAGTGCTACTCTTGCCATGCTGTCTTGTTTGGTTCAGACAAAAACATTGTTCTTATTTCTATCTTCCAGCTCATGCTCTCTCCTCTAGCTACCATTGCAACAATTCCCAGATGGTGTGAAGTGATGCAATGTTAGAGAGGAAAGGGATAGAAGCCTATTTTATTTTATTTTTTGAGAAAAATCTCCTCTCTCCTCCAGGGCTTCTTAAACTTTTTTCTACTCATGACCCCTTTTCTGCCAAGAATTTTTTATGCAACCCCGAGTATATAGGCAAATAAAATAGGTATACATAATCTTTTACTATTGCCAAATTTTTCATGTCCCTCACATTCAGTTGTGTGACCCCCTATAAGGTAGTGACCCACAGTTTAAGAAGCTAGACCCTGGAGTATAAAGATTAATTAATATCTTAACACTCTGTGGAACTGCAGGGAGGAGGCTTGGAGTAGTGGAAAGAAGGCTAGCTGTGTAGTCAGGAAGACTTGACTCTTACAGAGCCTGTGGATGAGAGGGCATGGGCATATCACCGACCCCTTCAGAGCCAGAGGCACTTGGAATCTGCAGTTCTAAGATACTGAGGAATTGGTGGCATGCCTCAGAAGAAGAAACAGTTTCCACACCAGGAATTTCACACACTGATGAAATCACAGGTATGGACCATCTCCCTTCCTCACAATGGGTATGCATGCTTTAAAATAAATCTTATTTTTATTGATACAAAGTATCTTTTGTTTTTTACATCATCTTCATTTCTGAATATACCTAATTCCCCTGACCAGCAAACTATCATTGTTAAAAAGAAATAAACGTTGCTAGGTTTATATCCTAAAGGCATCACCCCAAAAAGAAAAAGACCTATTTGTACAAAAATATTTATAACAGCTCTTTTGGTGGTGGATAAGAATTGGAAATCAAAGGAATGCCCATCAATTGGAGAATGGCTAAACAAGCTGTGGCATATGATTGTGATGGAATATTATTGTGCTATAAGAAATGACAAGCAGGATGATTTCAGAAAGGCCTGGAAAGACTTGTATGAGCTGATATATAGTTAAGTGAGCAAAACCAGGAGAACATTGTATACAGTGACAGCAATATTGTTTGATGAAGAACTGTGAATGACTTAACTATTCTTAGCAACACAATGATCCAAGACAATCCCAAAGGACTAATGAAGTATACTATCCACCTCCAAAGAAGGAATTGATATTGATTGAAAACAGACTGAAGCATGCTATTTTTTTCACTTTCATTTTTTCTTTTATACAAGTTTTCTTATACAAAATTATTTATATGGAAATGTTTTACACAATTGCACATGTATAGCCTATATTTGATTGCTTACCACCTGAGGGAGGGGATAGGGAGAGAAGGATGGATAGAATTAGGAAGTCAAAATTTTGAAGAAAAAATGTTTATTATTATTAATCAATTAATTAAAGTAAATGAAGAAATAAAAGAAAAAGAATAAACAAGTTTAGCAAAATTAACCAATGCATCATCAACTATGTCTGATAGCATATTCTATATTTCATTCAATATATTATATATGGGAGAGACAGAGAGAGAGAAACAGAGACAGAGACAGAAACAGAGACAGAAAGAAGCAAAGGGTCAGTTTTTTCCCTTCTTCTCAGGGACCATGCTTGGTCATTATCATGACAGATTTTTCAGCATCATTGAAACTCTCCTCACTTCACTCTGCATCCGTCCATACTAGTATTTCCAGGCTTCTCTGTATTCATTATATTCATCTATTCTTACAGGACATTCATATTCCATTACTTTCATGTACCACAACTTTCCCCCATTTCTTGAGCATCTATGTAACTTTCATCTTTATTATCTCATTTGATCTTCACAATGGCAGGCAGGCAGTAATGTAAGAGAGGTCACAACACTTGGAGTTAAGAAAAACTTGGGGGCAGCTAGGTGGTGCAGTGGATAAAGCACTGGCCCTGGATTCAGGAGGACCTCAGTTCCAATCTGGCCTCAGACACTTAACACTTACTAGCTGTGTGACCCTGAGCAAGTCACTTAACCCTCATTGCCCCACCCACCCCTCAAAAAAAAAAACACACCTTGGATTCAAATTCCCCTTCAACACTTGTTGGTTATATGATTGGTCAATTGACTTCATCTCTTCAACTGAAAAATGGGAATTATAACACACATCAAGCAGGGTTGTGATGAGGATCAAATGGGAAAATGTGTGGCAAATGTTCTGTAAATCTTTACGTATTATATAAATATCAGGGTACAAATCATTATACATTTTTGAAAGAGGAGGTAAGTGAATTCACAGAGAGGTGAAGGGATTTGCCCAAGGGCTATATGCCTGTCTGGGGACAGAGTTGGCCTCTTGGTTTCTAATCTACTGACCTTTCTGAATATTCTTTGCTTCCCAGAGCTGACTAGTCAGTCATATTGCTTGATTAATACTAGAATATCACACATGGAATTGCAATATCTGTTAAAATGGGAAATGAAACTATAACATTCCAAGAAAATGAAAGTGTGGGATAGGGCATGGGTAGTGCTGATGCCCAGATCCTCCCTCCCAGTCTGAGCTGGGACTGGCTTCATCATCTCATTTGAATCAACTCAGCCAGGTTTATGTGGTCCCACAGAAGGAGGTAGCCCCATTTCATTCTCAGTGTTCTAGGGGTAACTCTGGTTGTGGGTGAAGACATACATCTACTATTCACTGCTGTAGTTCCTTGTTGTAGTTCCATTTAAATAAAACCACCAAGATGACATGACTCTATTGACATAACAACATACTATGATATAACATAACAATATATATATATGATTTAATGAAATGCAATAATATATTCTATATTTAATTAAGAGAAAAAGAATATTACATATACAATGCAGAATTTGTTCAGTCATCTCTGGCTCTTCATGACCCCCTTGAAGTTTTCTTGGCAATTATACTGAAGTGGTTTGTCATTTCCTTCTCCAGCTCATTTTACAGATGAGGAAACTGAGGCAAACAGGGCTAGGTGACTTACCCAGGGTCACACAGCTAATGAATGTCTGAGGTCACATTTGAACTCGAGTCTACCTGATTCCAAGTCTGGCACTTTATCCACTACACCATCTAGCTGGCAAACAAAGTAGAATTTTCAAAAAATAAGAATTACATGTAAAACTTCAAAAATATTATCTATTATGTATAGCTTGTCTTTTAAAAATAGTATACATGAATTTTAGCATGCTACTTTCAAAGCTGTCTTGTTTGACTGTGGTTCCTTCTGACCTCCCTTTCCCGTTAACAACTAATCACAAAACATTAACATAATGAGAAGCAACAATAATCATAACATCACAGGCCACCCACAAACCTAGGTCACATTCTTCTGCCAATGCATACAAGATCCATGTGGAAGAGTCTAAATAAGTTCACTCATGTGTGGAGCACATGAGGAGAGAAAGCCATGTACCTTGGACAACTGTAGCTGGACTACAAATCCTGATGTCCTGGTCTCTTTTGTGCACAAGAGTCTGTGCTACAAGTCACCTTCTAGGTGGGATTTCTGGGCCTCTCCAGTGTTTTTCTGGATGAAGCTATTTCTTTAATACTCCCAGGCTGCTGAATAAGAAGTAAGTTCTTTTCTTTCCTTTTTATTTTTTTATTTTTTTTGAGACAATTGGTGTTAAGTGACTTGCCCAGGGTCACACAGCTAGTAAGTGTCAAATGTCTGAGACCAGATTTGAACTCAGGTCCTCCTGACTCCAGTGCTGGTGCTCTATCCACTGCGCAACCTGGTTGCCCCCTTTTCTTTTCTTTTTATCAAACATCAACCTTAATCCTAGGATCTGCAAACTTTCCTAGGTTTGGTTTCCTGATCTGGCACTATGGTAGTATTACACACTCTTTCACCAAAAAGTAGTTCCCTTAAACCTTGGACCAAAACACCTGCTTTCTCTGGCTGTGGGAGTAGTAACATGTGCAAGTCTCTAAGGGGTTTTCCCTTTCCGAAGCTACAGACAGGGATAAAGAGTAAGGCAGTCTTTTTTTTTTTCAAGAGAATTCTGCTTTCTCTAATCATCTTCCAGGACTGGAGGTTCCCTCCAATCAGATCAGCTCCCTGAATTAAGATGCAGAGTCCATCACCAGTCAGCTAATGTAAGTTCAAAGCTGTTGCTATTATCATTTTCTGTCTCTGCTCCATTTCTTTTCTTTTGTAAACTTCAGAGCTCGATGAGCTTCTGACTTCTATATGGAGCTTCTGATATTGCCATATACATTCTAATTTCCTGACTTCTCTTATGACTTCATAATTGACTCTCCAGCTTCAAATCAGGGCCTGCTTAGGGGAAGTGAGTGACCCACCTCAATCCTCGGATAAAAAAAGCCCGATTCCACATTTCTGTCAGATAAGACCCAAATAGTCAATATTCAGTTTTCCCTTATTTCCCAAATAGTTCTTTGGTTCAGTTTCTCAGCAAAATACTTAGGAGCTCTAAAAGATCGTGCAAATTAAGCAATGCACCACAGCCATCTCTACCACCAGCAGATGCTTCTGTGAAAGTGTTGCTTTAAGTCAGGTCCTCAGAACTATCTGTTCTCTTCTCAAGCAGCTTTTCTGTTTTTCTCAAACATTCACTATTTGTCCCTTTCAGCAAATAAAATGTCCTTACAAGTGAGGGTCAGTATCTGGAAGGAATTTTTGTGGTCATCTTGCTCAAACTCCTAATTTTACCCAAGAAGAAACTAAAACCCAAGAGGTTGAATAACATAGGTACATGGCTAGTAAAGAGCAAAGCTGGGATGCAAACCCAGGTTCTTTCCAATACATTACAGTGTTTCCCTGAAGCTTCATAAATAATGAGTACTTTAAGGTACTAGTTGGTACTGAAAGATACTGGGAAGTTTAGGGTCATCTGTACAAGGCCTGGCCTCCAGAAAGGACTTTCAAGAGCTGACTGCAGAAAGTTCAAGTCACCCCTCAGGTTATTTTTGCCTCCCCCAAAGTCTTCCCACTTTCTCCAGTCCCCATCTCTCCCAACAGTGAAAGGAGCAAGGATGGCCTTCCCAAACCCACCCAGATTCCCCAAGGACATCAACCTATATAACCATGGAGAAAATCATACTTATTGTGACCCATCTCCTCCCTCTCTGGCTCCCTACCCTCAGTTTCACACACATAATTCAATTCAAAAATCATCAGTTAAGTGATTAATACCATGTGTCAGGATAAAAGGCAGTGTGGGGCACAGTAAATACAAGGCCATCCCATGGAGTCAGGAATGCCTAGGTTCAAGGCCCCCTTCTGATAAGTAATGGATATGTGACTTTGGACAAGTCATCTAACTCATCAGTGACCCAGGCAGCGCTTTAAGATTCTAAATAACAGATCAGTTATTGATCTTAACCGATATAAAAATCTCTCTATACCAGTGAAATAATAGGTCTAAACCGCACCCCACCCCAAAGGAATGGAACAGGCACAGGTTGGGACACAAAGAAAAATGAAACAGTTCTTATCCCTAAGGAGCTTTCATCCTTCTGAAGGGTTAACATGTACACACACAAATCTTTTTGAGTTATGAGGGTAAGCATTAACCACTGAAGGGATAGTTCTCTTTCTTCCTCTGTCTTTGTCTCTGTCTCTGCCTGTGTCTCAATGGTCTGAACCTTCCAGGGAAGAACTTTCTATGGGAAAAGTGTCTAGCACAGTTCTCCTGAAGTCTCTATGCCCCTGTCCTCACCCAGAATAGGCCTGTGAGTCCAGCCCACTCTAATGTCTCAAAAAATGTTATTTTGTGTCTCATTTTTCATATTACTATTTTAAGCGACATTTGACTTATTTTTTAAAATAAGTTTTTTTGTTTGATGAATAAAATATTTTATGATCGAGAATGCTATAGGTTTCTGCCTTAATATATACATACACATCTATATATACTTATATGTATGTTTATGTATTTATTAATTCATTTCTTTCTTTTTTCTTCCTTTCTTTCTCTCTTCCTCCCTCCCTTTCTCTCTTCCTTTTTCTTTCTTCCTTCCTTTCTTTTTTCTTTCCTTCCTCTTTCCTCCCTTCCTTCTCTCTCTCTCTCTCTCTCTCTCTCTCTCTCTCTCTCTCTCTCTCTCTCTCTCTCTCTCTCTCTCTCCTTTCTTTCTTTTTCCCCGAGTACATATCCTAACAAAATGGGCTGTTTATGCCTATGTCATTCAGCTAAAATAAAGGGAGGAGGAACCCTCAGCGTTATAAGTGAAGCACTCACCCCTTCTGCCTCCCTTGGTCTTCTCTTACTACTTGAGAAAGTGTTTGCCAGTTTCCCTGTGTCAGCCTCAGCTGTCCCAAGAGGCTTGGAAATCTTTTGTAGAAGCTCGAACAATCAAATGTATGCATTCGAACCCTTCTCCCTGCAGTTCCCTTCCATTTAAAGGCCCCTACGTTCTTGGTTCTAGAAGCAGCAATCTCCCTGCTGGTGTGGTGCCTACTCACAAGCTCAGTGCTTCAGTAAGGGCAAGTATTATGTATGACTGTAATTTTCACCAGGCCTCCAGGAGTCACGGCTAAGCATTACACACTCTCTGCCTGCTCCTAAAATGTAAATAAACATTCTACCCTGCCAGGCAAGGGCCCAAGCCATAAATTGGTCATGTCTCAGCAAAACAAAAACTTCTTAACCAAAAAGAGGAGAGTATTTTATCTTCCTGCACTAGAGAAAATAAAAGGAGGACAAAGGAAAAGAAAGAAAAGGGAGTGGGAGAGTGACAAACAGAGGGAGGAAAGAATGGATCTACAAGGGAAGAAGATAATTACATCTGCATATCACTTTCCCCTTTGCGTAGTTCACAACTCATTTTGTCCTCATAGCAACCCTGAGAGATAAGCACTACCATGTATTGCCACCCATTTTACATAGTAGAAAACTAAGTTACTTGGATATAGCTCTTAACCAACTTACAGCAGCATTACCCACTTCTGTACTACTCTCAGGTTTATAAAACACACTTTGAAATGAACACCAGATTTAGTCAGTAGATATGGGTCCAAATCACAGGCTTACTACCTATGTGACCCTGTACAAGTCAATTATTCTCTCTGGGCCTCAGTTTCCTTATTTGTAAAATGAGAACATTGGGATTAGATGACCCTCAAGGTTTCTTCTAGCTCTGCATGCATGATCTCTTTCCCAAACTCCCTACAAAACCTCTGAGGGTAGATATTACAAACATGCTTTCCATTTTACAAATGCTATACCTCCCAAGAGAACCTTGAGGGTCAAAAAGGGAGCAGCCTAAAGCCAAAGAACCAGAGACATACAGGTCATGTGACTCACAAGATGGGGGACTAGACATCTTCTCTCTCATGCCTCTCCAAAACAAAAATAATGTGCCAAAGATAAAGCAAACCCAGCTCTGTCCATGATCTAGGACACTCAGAACCCAAAAGAAGGTTTTGTTTTTGTTTTTGTTTTGGGTGAGGCAATTGGGGTTAAGTGACTTGCCCAGGGTCACACAGCTAGTACATGTCAAGTGTCTGAGGCTGGATTTGAACTCAGGTCCTCCTGAATCCAGGGCCAGTGCTCTATCCACTGTGCCATCTAGCTGCCCCCAAAAGAAGGTTTTTAAAAAAGAAACCAGAAACTAACACCTACGTTCAATTCACTCTGCATACCCTCTCCTACTAACTACCACTCTACTGACAGTGAGGCCTCTCTAGCTCACCCACTGGCCTGCACTGAAACCCAACTTCACAGCCCAGTTTACTCTCTAAAACCATGGAGACCCAAGCTAGGCTGAAAAAAGATCTCCACAAGAGAGAAGAGGAACAGAAAAAGCAGGGCAGGGCATGTGTCTAAACTTGAAATAGAATTCTGCCCCACACCCCAATTCCCCTTCCCTCCTTCTAGAGCCTTAGACACCCAAACTTTAAATGACAAAAATCTCCCCAGCTTCAGGGAACTGAGGAACAGAAAGAATAGGCAGGATACTTTGTGTAGGGGGGAGAAGGGACTGTGCAGCATTCACTTAACATAAGGAAAAGAACACAACATCCAGTTGAGACCAGCTCTGTCCCCACCAAAAGTCACTTAGGGCAGAGATGTAGGCTGGTAAACCATTAATTGTTCACTATGGGAGGAAGCTGAGATGCTTTGATATCCAGTCCCAAGGGAAAACACCATCAGAGGGGAAGGAGTCAGGGAGTGATCAATAGGCAAAAATAAGGGGGGAAAGTCTGAAATTATCAAAGATATCAAGAAGAAGAAAACCTTGAACATAAGCAGATAAATCATCAGGGAAAACATTAACAGCCAAAGGAAATATGGTCTCCAGATCTAATAAACAAGTTCAGAAATCTATGAATAAATACTACAAAGAAAAGGAAAATGATCTAAAACTTGATGAGACAGAAAACTCTGTGGAATTTGAAGAGAATATGGAACTACAATGCATTGTTCCTAAGTGTTTTAAAAGGGAATTTAGAGTTATGAGACCAGAATTTAAAAGCTGCACAGAAAAAAATATAACGGGCAGAATAGAAAAATTGGTTTCTTGGAAGGCAAGTCTCACCAAAGAAACAAAAGACAGAACAGTTGATTGCAAATTGCAAATATACAGAAGTATAGGACAATCTAGAAGAAGATAAGAGAAAAAACACACAACACATTAGCAGTAAAAGAAAATATGTTCACTAAACCAAGCAAAACATACAGACATTGAAGACAGGGTGTAAATATATAAGGATTATAGATCTCCCAGAAGAACATCACAAGTCAAAACAATCTGAGCACAATAATGCAAGAAATAATACAAGAAAACTGCCCAGAACTTCTTAACACAGAAAATGAAATGTCAATTCAGAGAGTTCACAGATCTCCTCCAGGAAAAACAAACTAACAAAAAACCCAAGGCTGCAAACTCCAAGACACATAGTGGTTAGATTTAACAATTCAATTCATATACAAGAAGTTTGACAAGTCATCAGGAGAAAGATCTTCAAATATAGATAAAAGGAAATTCAAATAACACAACACTAGTCTGTACCCAGCAGAAAATGCAATGAAAAGTGTTCCAAAGAGCAATGGAACTGAGGATACAGCCCATCACGACCTATCCTGCAAATCTAAGCTTGCTTAACCATAAATGAAAAAAAGATGGATGTTCAATAATAAAGAGGTGGTAGAAACAAATGAAAATCAAAACTCGAGTGATCATTTGTTTCTTGAACACCCCAGACAACAGAAATGTAGGAAGGGTAAACAAATGCAGCAGCCAAGGACAACAACAACAGAGTGATATCAGGGAGACCAGCATTTGGTTTGTTTCTAAATGTACACAGGAAGATGGAAGTCAGGTGGAGATAACAGTGGAAAGGTGGACCCAGGACATTATCACCAGAACCTTCTGACCCCCTGCCTATAGGTGCATCAGTAGTTTTTATGGAGTTATATTACAAAATAGGAGGCTACATATAAAGGTGGAAAAGATCAGGGGGTCTAGCAATGAGAGGAGGTGATCCCTGTAGTTTCCCAGGAAGAGAAGAGTGAGTAGGGGAGTGAGTGAGGAAGAGAAAGGCAGAAGGATTGAAGAGAGAGGAAGAGAGAGAGACCTTGTTTTGGTGATGGGAGAGGGTTCTGCTGAGGAATGTCCTATGAGTGAAGAGAGATGTTCTGTGAAGGAAGATGAGGTCTTTGTGCTGGATGTTGTCTGGGGGACTTGGTGCTTGCAAAGATCACTAGTCCTACTGCAGGAGGGGGAGGAGGTTGGCACTCCTTTGGGCAAACTTTTACTTGGAGGAGTAGGAGGGCATAAATCCAGAAAGGAGACTTTTGAGGCAGATGGAGAAAGAAGGTAACTAGGGGAAAGGTATAGGTACAAAGTGGGTGGGGGGAGTCTTACCATGGGGTAGTGACCTCTTTGTTGCCCACAGGAAATAGTGCTGTGCTGGGAATGAGGCACAATGGAAAAATAGGATCTAAGGGATGAGGTCTACAAGGTAGTGGTAGAAGCTACCCAAAGGGGAGAACCCAGAATGAATACTTTGGAAGTTTTGATTGTATGAGGAATTTGGAGGATAAAGAGGAGACCAGAAAATGAGTGTCTAGAGTAGACAGAAAGAGAGAATGGATAATGAAGACATTGAGAGAAATCCTTTCTAGAAAGAGGCAGAGAAATGAAAATTTAAAAACTAATGAATAGGGTAAGGTAAAGGGGAAGAAAGTAAAAGAGATTCTACTTGAGTAACCGAGTGGAGAAAACAAGAGGAAAATAATTAAATAACCAGATAAAATCAGGAAAGACAATAGGGAAGTGTGGAAGGGGGAGAGCATTTGGAGCTGAAAATTTTAAGAAAATTAAAAATCAAATAAAACCAGGAAAGAAATAAATTAACCAATAAACATCTTTAAAGCATTTCCTATGTGCCAAGCACTATGTTAAGTACTGGGAACACAAAAAGAGGGGAAAGATAGTCTTTCCTCTCAAGGAGCTTACTTAACAGTTTAATGCAAGAACATTAAAAAGTATTAATCTAATTAATTAATTTTAAAAAGAAAAAGGAATTAATAAGCAAAACTCCAAAGGGAAAGGTTTAACAAACAGCAGGGTGGGGGATGGGGATAAGAGGAAGAGAACCAAAGGGAACAGGACCACCTTAAGAAGATTAAGCTAGTCACAGAGGTAGTGAGTGTCAAAGCCAGTACTGAAACATCTGTCTTCTGATTCCAAGGCTAGTTCTCTTTCCACTATATTATGCTGCCTCTCTATTTATAGAGTCATAGCTCTGGAGCTGGAAAGGACTTAGGAGACCATCTATTGCAGCCTCATCATTTTGAAGCTGAGAAAACTGAGTCACAAGAGGCAGGATTTGAACTCAGACCTTGTAACTACAAAGATTTCTAAGACTCAGGTTTTGTTTTAACCAGACCAGCTGGGGAATTTGTTTCACTAGGCAAGACAGCTATGTATGAGGGTTTACTTTTATAGGGTTTTTTTGGTTTTTTTCTAATACACTCAGTGAGGAAGTTGATGGTGGGAGGGACAAATTATTTTTTTAAATACTTGTCAATTAAAAAATAAAACTAAGAAAATAGTTTAAAAATAAATCTACCTGGACTCCCTGAGTAGTGTCTTCCACCATGGTAGCTCAAAGTACAAGAAATTATGCTTTCCATTTCACAGATGCATACACTGAAAGGTGCAGGACTTTGCCAGAAACAGCAAAGAAATTCAGTAGAAAATTTGTGAAGGTCCTAGGTATTCAGTGGATCAAGTTAAACTGCCTCAGACCTCAGAGTCTCAGACAAGAAAACCAGGAAAATCAAAGAGTAGCAGAGTTTCCCATAATCCAGAAGCCTGCTGCTCTCACTGGCTCCCAAATCTCCTTGTATACTGATCACCAATGAAATGGGGCTGGAGAACACCCAACCCGCTGTGCTGCAATGGGGTTATTTTAGCTGTGCTTGGCAAATTAATCTTCAAGCTTGTGCAGTTTTCCAGAGAAACAGCAGATTTCCCAGTGAGTAAACACAATCAGCTCCTTTTCTTCTTTTTCAATTGTTTCTCTTCCCTTCCCACAGCCCTTCACTGATGGAGGAGAGGAGTTAGGTATCAATGCAGCACTTTTAGCTAGAAACTAATGGAAAGGATCTAAAGCAAGGCAGAACCTCAGGGTCATAATAGAATTCTTTTAGAATTAAGGGCCCAGATGAATCTTCTTTTCCTACACACTCTTCATTCCAATACCCAGTTCCATGAGGATCGATTTATAGTGGCACATTTTTGAATCCCTTTTGTTCCTATTGGAATTCTACAAACTTGGAAATGATAGCTTGCTTCTCCTCTTGCCAGGTCTGATGAGTTTCTGGAAGGAAGGATCAACCCTAGCAAGGCTAAAGGGAATGGAATGGAAATGTATTTACTGTGGTCCAAGCACTGAATCTGGAATTGGAGAAGACCAAGGGTCAAATCCTACCATTGATAGGACCTAGGAGGTCAGACAAAGTCATTTAACCTCTCTGATCATCTGCTAGAGGTACTTAAATAGTAAAGTGCATACAGCACTGGCCCTGGAGTCAGGAAGACCTGAGCTGAAATCTGGCCTCAGAAACTTAATAGTTGTGTGGCTCTGGGCAAGTCACTTAACCTGTCTCAGTTTCCTCAACTGTAAAATGTGGATAATACTAACACCTACTTTGTTATGAGGAACAAATGAGATAACATTTTAAATTTCTTTCCTTCCTTTCAAGTATTGAGGGTACTGTGAGAAAATAATGGGATTTGGCAGATACTCAAAGACTCACCTGGAGATTAATCTAAACTGATTGAATTAAGTGAGAGTGATTGACTCTGCTGATTAGCCTACTTAATTAGATTGTAACCACACCTGGCTGGCCCTTAAGAAGGTATTGTTCTCAGAAGCTAAGGACTTTGAGCTCAACTCGAGACCACCTTCAAGTCCAGTGAACCAATGGATTTGGATGATGCCAACCAATCAGCTTGAGCAGTGTGTAAGGACCGTTTCTGCTCCAGACCTATAAAAAGCTTCCACACTCAGTTTGAGGCAGTTCATGGTTGAAGCAGGCTCATGGTGGAGGACTTGAGGAAGAACTTGACCAGGCTGGAACTCTAGGCTAGATAGGCCTTTTTCTTAACTTTCTGAACTCCACATGAATACCTGGTATGCTTTAATAAACACTTAATGCCCAAAGACTGGTGCTAAAGCTTCTAATTTAAGGCAACCACACATTAGATTTTTTAGACATCACAGTTAGATTTTAAACATCACAGTACAATTAAAAAAGCAAAAAGAATCCCTGTCCTCAAGGAGCTTATATTCTAAAAAGGGAAGACAACACAGAAATTGGAGTGGTGACCAATGATGGGGTGTTTGGGTAGTATGAACTTAATTACTGTTCTGAGAACTAGAGTGAAGAGGGCAAGGGGTAGATTGCCAAGTGCCATGGCACTGAGATGGCCAAGAGTAGAGTGATGGGGTCTGATTGAAGCCACCAATTAAAAGTCTACTCACTAATTATTGAGGTAGTCCACTCTATTGATGAACAGTTCTAATCGTTATGAAGTTCTTTCTTATGTGGAGCTGAAATATGCTTCCCCATAACTTCTGTTCACTGATCCTTTTTTCCCCTCTGGAGCCATCAATCAATCAGATCATAAGCATTTTTACTAAGTGCTGATTATATGCCAGGACTAGGTTAAGGAGGAGGGGGCACAATGACAAAAGTGAATGTTCCTTCCCTCAAGGATCTTACATTTTAATACAGTAACAGCATAAACTTTATGTAAGTATATAGACAACGTCATCAAAATGAGTACAAGGTCATTTGAAGAAGCAATACGCTGACAAATGGAAGAATCAGGAAAGGCTTTTAGAAGATGGCACTTGAAATGAGTCTTGAAAGAAATCAGGTTTACCAAGGGCTAGCAATGAGGTAGGCATGGTGATGGTTAGTACAAGGGCACAGAGGAGAGAGACATCATGTGTGCTGAACATCAAACAGCCCAGGATGGATAGATCACAGAGTGGGAGAGGAAAGAAATGTATAAGGTGAATGGAAAGGGAGGAAGGGGCCTGGTTATTGAGAGATTTAAGTAACAAACTGAAGAGTTTATGGTTTGTTTGTTGTTGTTTTTTCTTGGAGGCAGTAGGGAACCCATGGAGTTTATTGAGTAGGGCTGTGTGTAAAAGAAACAAAGAGATTATGGGATCTGTACTTTAGAAAAATCACTGTGGCAGCTTCCTGAAGGAAGGATTGGTATGAGGCAAGGCTTAAGTCAGGGCAACCCAAATAGGAGGTTATTGTTATATGCCAGGAGATGGGTGAATAGGGCCTGAACTAGGGTTGGCTGAATGGAAATTTCATCCAATGGTGTAACTGATCTCTTGGGCCCCTCAGAGATGGAATCCCAAAGATACTACTTAAAGATGCTAAGCAATGAGAACCTCACCATAGCTTCCAAATAGCCCAGAAATTGTGACAGAATCATCTAAGACCCTTTGCATGCTCATGAACAAAAACATTCCACACAGATGCTCAAATGTTGTGACTTTCTTAATCCCCTTTCTCTTTCTCTCCATGACTTCTTCCTTATAGAGGGAAGAATAATTAAGCTAAGGTTCAGGAGCTAAGGACCTTGGGCAGCTCCTAACATAGGAAGGATATTGCTAAACTGAAGAACATTCAATGGAGGGCAGAAAGGATGTGGAGAGGGCCTCTGGATACTCACTCATTAATCCAGCTGACAGCTCTCCATGTGTCTCACATCTTAAGAATTCATAGAACTGTGGAGTCACAGACCATTGGAGGGGCCAGGAGAGAGCAAGGGTTTGGGAATGTCTGTCTTCTCGAGCATTTCTCCCCTTGGCTTTCCAAGATAGATGGCTGCATTTTTCTGGCTCACCTGGAAAACAACCAAGCTGCTTCTCCCCCTACTAGATGTTCTGGTATGGCCCCAAATGTGTTTTGTGGGTTTTATTGTTGCTGTGACTTTGTTCTGTTTTAAGAAAACCAGCTAGTAATCCTTCCACCTCATGGATTTGCACTATCTGCTCACACCACAGCCAAAGGAAGGGCTGGCCATTTTCTAAATCATGTTAAATAAAACATAATTAGGCTTAATTTAATCCCCAGCTCTTCCTCTATTTAGAGTTCTCAATTATTGTAGCCAGGCTTATGAAGTCTTGGAGAGTGGCCAGCTTCCTTGCAACCCTTCTGCAGAAGCTCCCCAATTTGGATGTGAAAGGCTTATATCTCTGAGAAGGGCCCTTGGGGCTGCTACACTGACTCTGGCCAAAAAGAAGAAAGGGATCTGAAGGGGGTGAAGATTTCTTGGGTACAGAGAAAAAGAGACTATCTATGTGGGGGGGGCAAGAAGGTTATTATTATATTATATATATTATATGTTATTATTATAAATTTTAGTCAGATGCGGAAAATATTCATTTGAAAGTTAACAACAACAAAAAAGGAACGAAAACTCTGGGCATTTGCCAGATATTCATTCATTCCCTTCCCTTTATTAGTGGAGACATTTGGAGTTGTAAAGCACAGGTTCTAATCTTTTTTTTTTAATATTTGAAATAAAAGAAGCATTTCCATAACATAATAGAATTTTAAAAAGACGACTGAACATGGAACTGCAGATCTATTGTGTACAACTTAGTTATTCCATTTAAATTTATAATAAAGTTAGCATATAAATTTCTTTTTTGTTCCCCCCTCCCAGCCCTAGGGATGGCTACTATTAGACACAAATGTGTGTTTATATGTGTGTATATATACATATATATTTACACATGTGTGTGCATGTATATACGTGTGTATGTGTGTCTATATATACATTGATATACATACACATATATTTAAAATCTCTCTGGGCTTCAGTTTCTTCATCTGGAAGAAGAGTAGAGCTGAACTGAGATCACAGGGGTATAGATTTAGGGCTGGAAGGCTTCTCAGAGACCATCAAGTCCAAACTCCTCATTTTATAGGTGAACCTGAATCTCAGAAAGGTTGAGTGATTTTCCAGGGTCACATGGTGTCTGAGGCAGCATTTGAACCCAGGTCTTCCTGATGTCCTTGTGTCTTCATCTTCATTCCAGACATTTTCTGCCTTGATCTAGCTTGATCTCCCTGTTTTCCAGCTCTATCCTTGAAAACTGTAATCAAATCTGGCCTACCATTACCTTTGGAAAGGGTGTGCTAATGAATTATCCTATTGTTTCACTTCCCAAAGCAGGACTTCCTCACTATTCCCTTATATGTATTGTCTCCCCCATTATAATGTAAGCATATTGAGGACAAGGGCTATCTCACAGAGTTTGGCACATAGTTATTTTTATTCATTCCTTCTTGACTCCAAGGTCAGCATTCTATGCTATCCCATACTGCTCTCCACCACCATGTCTCTGAGGCCTTTTCTAGCTCTGAGTCTCAGGATCACCTTTGGCATAGTCATATAGAAAGGAACAAATTTTTCCAGTCAAATTACCTAACTGTGCAGAAGCTCAGATAGCAGCTGGTTGGAGACCAGTAGTGAATATCCTGCTTGCTAAGGAGGTAGGGTCGGTAAATGGAGAGACTCTGGGAAGACAACATAGTAGTCTGTGTTAGAGGGAAAGGGACTATGGACCCTATATTATTCCTTTCTTGTATTTGGCTGAACTGCTGCTTCTCTATGCACCAGTATCACCTGACTAGTTCCAGAGGCCAGCATACCCTATCCCTCTGAGGGGGGCAGGGTTCGTCTTGCTAGAGACTGCGTGGTACAGTAGAAAGAAAACTGCATTTGTCAATATTCAGATTCTAAGCCAGTCATTTCACCTTTCTGATTCTCAGTTATCCCATCTGTAAAATGGGTTTGATATTTCTTACAATAATTATTTCTCAGTGTTTTTTGTAAGGAAAGTGATCTTTGAATGACATTTTTTGTTGTTTTTTCTTATTCCATTCATTTGTATAACAGGCAGGACATATTTGTTTATTTGGTGTTGTAAGGAAAATGATTTGTAAGCATTAAAATATTACAGAAATGTGAACTACTATCATTAGTATTGGTCAGAAATGCTCTGAGAAGAGCGGGTAATAGTCCTGAGCCCCATATCTGACCTAGACCAGCCACCCCAAAAATGGAATTGGGTAGAAAGTGACAAGAGGGGAATCTTGAAGCAACAACCTAGTAGAAACACGTTTATCTGAAGAGCAGTGTGTGTTAAGCAAATCCATTTTTAGTCAAGTGTATCTAGCTACCTAGCAACAAATGGCTAGATAGTCTGAAGAATCCTATAAAATCTGTGTGGCAAAGGGCAAATAGCACTCAGTCTGGAGTTCAGAGTCAGGGTTGGCCTTAACAATCCCTGATTTTCTCAACCTGTGCTGCCGGTTACCAAAGTAAACAATTTCTACCACAACAGAACACTCCTCTAAACAACTCTGCTGACAAAACCATTTTAGCTGATGTCTGAAAAAAAAAAAAGACAGCTGTCTGTTTTTATTGTCAGAAGATTTTAAGATGGAAAACAGTGCAAAAGCAAGTCCAGTAGGAGACCATTCAGAGGGTTTCTTGCCTCAACTGAACGGTGGGGTGTTTTTTTTCCCTTTCTCAAATAAAGAAAGGAAGCTTACCTATGGAATCTTGACACCCTACTTGAAACCAAATGAATAAAAGGTGGAGTTTTACAAGAACCCCAAAGGTCCAGAAGGAAAATACAAGAAGTGTGCAAAAAAAATTGTGCAAAAATAGGTTGCTTGCTTTATTGGAGGACTCAAGACCCCCACAATTCTACCAGTCATTTGTTGTTTTGGTTTTTTGTTTGTTTGTTTTTTTCAGATGCTTCTGAATGCTCAGTTGTGGTTCTCTTACCAACCCAAGGGAATTACCATGATCTTGTTCACTTTGTTGCCTGGGTATTTTCCAAATTGGTCAGGCTAACAGAATTACACTGAAATCAGATTGGTTTGGGTCCTTTGAATTAGGAACAAGTGACAAATAAGGTAGAAGATGATGTAAAGCTATATAAAGAAGTGGTGTGTAGAGCAAATTGAGAATTTAAAGAAGAATATTAAAAAATCGTAAGAGAATAAACTTTGAGATTTTCCATGGGAAGATGCTACCTTATTTCATGAGCATTCATTGAAATAAAACGATTTATATATTAATTATAAGCAGCTCACAGGTTGAAATTATTCTTATTTATTCATTTATCCAGTTCTTTTTCGATCTTAAAAGTATCTGTTCAAAGGAGTTGTTTGCCTCAGTGAATAAGAGAGACTTGGAATCAGGAAAATGCTGTGTCCGACCACAGGCATGTGCAGCATGGGCTGGGTGTACCCGGATGACACCATTGTCCCTGCTACCTGGAAGATGTGCTCTAGACACACCTATGCCTTTGACTCCTACTGGCTGTGTAGCATGGGTCAAATGACTTAAACTCTCAGTTCCCAGAACAAATCTCCAAGACTAGAAGTTGTAAAGCAGGTACTGATTTGAATTGGTAGAGGGAATTTCTCCACCAGGAATTTCCTATACTACTGAAATCACAGATCAGATCTAAAATAACCAACCATTTCCAACTTTTTATATATGTGTCTTTTCTTTCCCTTACCTGAACCTGACTCAGTGAGCCTTCATTGCAGCCACGAGGGTCTGTAGATAGAATGCTGGACTGAGAGTCAAGAAGACAAGAGGCCAAATCATGAATTTGACACTTATTAGCTCTCTGGCCCTAAGTTTAACGTCTCTTAAGACTCAGTTTTCTTTTATGTTAAATGAGAGTTTGGTACTTGACAGCCTCAAAACCCTTTTCTAGCTCTAAATCTATGCTCCTGTAACTATCTTTGGGACTTTTTTGGGTGCTTGGGCAAATCAAATTGTGTCTATATTTTTTTAAGGAAGTTTTAAGGAATAAGGAGGATAACCTTAAATGGGACAAAAAGTCACCAAAAATAATCAAATATACAGACCACAAGCTTGGGGAGTAGAGTCACAACTAGTTGAAACTGTGTCTGGGGTAAATTTAATTGTGGGTGGCAGAGATAGACACAGTCACAGGGGACTGTGGAGTCGAGTGAGAGCAGGAAGAGCAGTACAAAGGGAAGAGGGACAGACAGAGAGTGAAAAATCACTGGAAAGAAGAAGCATGGAAGTATGCTGGGGAAGAAGTGTGCCCCCTCCATTTTTTTTTTGCAGGGCAATGAGGGTTAAGTGACTTGCCCAGGGTCACACAGCTAGTAAGTGTCAAGTGTCTGAGGCCAGATTTGAAATCAGGTCCTCTTGAATCCAGGGCCAGTGCTTTATCCACTGTGCCAGCTGGCTGACCCCCCTCCATTTTGTCATTCTTTAGCAGAACTCAGTTGACCCCATGTTGGTTATGGCTCTCCAGTTGAGGGAAAAGGACTCAGAGAAAAGAGAGTTGGTTCCATCTGATTTTCCATGGTTTTGTTTGATTGTTTGTTTTGTTTTGTTTTGTTTTGTTTTTAGCACCAGCTAGCCTGAGTTATAAAATTCTCCATGATTCCACTTGATTTGGCTGCTTCCTTGAGTCACTGTCTGGTGGTGAGCAGTCAAGTTCTTGAGATAATTGTCCCATGATCCCTAACAAGACACTGCAGAGTCATTTTCTTGTTATTATTGAGCCATCAGTAAAATATCCTGATACCCTTCATCATCCCAGTCACTCATTATTTCTATCAATCTACAAGTCATGCTTTTCAGAAATATCACAAGAGGAAGTTACAAAACTACTAAATCAGGAAGTATTTTGGACCTTAGAGAAGCTGAAACAGAGACCAACAATTCCCCTTCGGCCTACTTCCTTTTCTGAGACTTGAGGTTGCTATGCTGTTTGAATAACTGTGCAAGGGAACAAATGAAAAAAAAAAAAGCCCAAGGAATTCTAACCACAGTCCAGGTAAAATTTCTCCTCCCTAAAGGCAAGTTCTCCCCAGGTAATGAAGGACAACCAAAATCCAACAAGCTGAAATTTGAAATAAAGTTTCCTAAGGGTTTTGTTGGAAGGTCTATGGCAATAGCATCTATGTCCAATTAGCCTAACTGTTAAAAAATTTGGTAATGAAGACCAAAGCTATAGCTTCAATGTTCATGGCAGATGGTTTATGTTGCTCTGCTTCATAACAACAGATTGTACTACTACCCCCATAAAACCATTTTTATAAATGAAGGTGATTGATGGAAAAGAGGCCCAAGTAAGAGAAGGTGAATGATGTTTTTGCATTTCTTATATTTTCTATACCTAGCACAATGCTTGGCACATACTAGATACCTAATAAATTATTCTTGTCTTGACTTTACTTGACTTGGAACAAAAGAAACCCATGTCTCATCAAAGTTCTGTCCTGGATCTTTTTATCTTCTTTCTCTGGGAGATCTTATTTACTTCCCTGGGTTCAATTATAATTTCTGCTAACATGACTCCCAAATCTATATATCCAGGTCTATTTTCCCTCCTGAAATTCAATCCCTTCTCATCATCAACTAGTTGATGCTGTAAGACATCCACACCTAGATGTCTCATAGGTATGTCAAACTCTGTATGTTCAAAACAGAAATCTTTATCTTACCCTGTTAACCTTCTTATCTTCCAAATTTTGCACGTCTGTTGAGATCACCTTCTAGGCATCCAGGTTCACAATCTCAAATTCTTCCTCAACTCTTCCCTTTCCACCACCCCCAAATACAATCACTTTTCAAGTCTTATTCATCCTACCTTTCCAAAATCTTTCACATCCAGGTTCACTTTCAAGATATATAAGGAAACCTTTTCAAATTTATAAGGAAAAGGACCATTCCTTAATTGATAAATGATCAAAGATATGAAAAGGGAAAGTTTAAAAAGGGAAGAAATTCAAGCTCAATATCCATATGAAAATATGTTCCAAGTCACAAGTTTTAAACTTATCAGTTTAAAAACAAATTAAAACAACCCTGAGTTTCCACCTCAGGGCCATCAGATTGGCCAAGTTAATGCCTTTCCCATTCACATAAAGGAAAATGACAAATGATAAAAAGGCTGTGAGAAAACAGGCATATTAAGATACTGTTGTTGGAGCTGGAAATTGGTCTAGCCATTAGTTTCAAATTATGCCACCCCGATCACTAAACTATGATATTGTATTTTGTTCCTTCTGACCTTCCTGAGCCTGGGCCTGCCCCCACTGGGTACCTCTCCTCTTTTTCTGGCTACATGCTGCTTCCCAAAGCCCTGAGAAGATTCCATCCTGTGGCCAAAGCCTTAGGGAATTGTATAATTTACCTGAACTCACTCCTCAAGATTCTGGTAGCTATTGTCTACCAGACTTCAGGACATTCATTTCCTTTCCTTTCCTCATTGAGTTGAGTGCCTGCCTCACATTCTTTACCCCACCCCTCAACTCTTGCCCTTATACTAGGGGCCTTTGACATGCACACTGATATTCTTTCCAATACTCTTGCCTCCCGATTTCTCAACTTATTTATTTCCCATGCCTTGCTCCTCTGCACCACCTCAGCTACATACAAAAATGGTCAAACTCTTGATTTTTCTACCACCTACAAATGTTCCACTTCCATGTTCTTGAATTCTGAAATTCCATTATCTGATCACAGTCTGTTGTCATTTTACCTCTCCTTGCCTCAAAACCCTAAAAGCTTCTTTTTCATCCTTATCATAAACTCCAGTCCCTCAACAATTCAGTTCTCTTTGAAGACTTCAACCCTGCACTGTCTATACTCTTTTCCCTTCCCCATCTAGACCCTTTGGTGAAGCAGTTAAACTCTACACTGTTCTTTTCTCTTGAGACCTTTGACCATTTAATTTATCACAGATTGCTCTGCCAAACTCTAGTCTTGGATTATTTCCATCATTCTCTACCTTCACTCCTACTAACATTCAATATGAAAACAATTATAAAGCCATACTAAACCATACAGAGTCCACTACCAATATGTGTTACATGATCTCAACTTGAACTGCAATATGGCAAGGCAATCCTTTTAAACTTTCCTAATCAATGTTAACCCACTCACTACAATAGCTTTTCCAAACCTTTCCATTCCTCCTCAAAATTCTCATGGCCCCCAGCTTCCCACCCTCTTAGCTGGGAACCTTGCCTCATATTTCACTGAAAAAATGAGACTTTTAGCTGAAAGCTTTCCCTTTCCCCATCTTTATCACTCAGATGCATTCTGCTATTATCTTCTCTTTCATCTTTGTCCCACATGAAGAGATAGTCCTTCTTGCCAAGGCAAATCCCTCCACATGCACAAGTGATCTCATTCCATTTTGTCTTCTTCAGTGGATTGCCCCATTTCCATTCTATCACTTATCCTCAATCTCTTCCTGTTTCCTGGCTTGCTTGCTTACTGCCCAAGTTTTTCCCAGCCTCAAAAAAAACTCTTACTTGATTCAATCATCCCTGCTAGCTGTTGTTCAGCATCTTTCCTCCCCATTTGTGGCTAAACTCTTAAAGGTCATCTACAATGAATGCCTTCAATTCTTTTACATTCTCTTCTTAACTCATCAATGTCTTGCTTCTGACCTCATCATTCAGCTGAAATTGCTCTTCATAGATCCATCAATGATCTCTTTTTCTTTCTTTCTTTTTTTTTTTTTGCAGGGCAATGGGGGTTTAGTGACTTGCCCAAGGTCACACAGCTAGTAAGTGTCAAGTGTCTGAGGCCGGATTTGAACTCAGGTACTCCTGAATCCAGGGCCGATGCTTTATCCGCTGCGCCACCTAGCTGCCCCCATCAATGATCTCTTTTTTAAAAAATATTTTATTTTCTCCCAATTACCTGTGAAAATAATTTATTTTTCTGGGGTTTTGATATTTAGAATTTTATTTTCCCCAATTACATGTAAAAACAATTTTAACAACCATTTTTAAAATTTGTGCTCCAAATTCTCTTCCTCCCTCCCTCCCCATCCACCCTGTAATAAGGTAAGCAATTCAATATAAGTTAAACATGTGTAGTCATGCAAAACATTACTATATTAGTCAGGTTGCGAAAGAAAAGAGACAAAAGATAACTCAAGAAAAATAAAGTAAAAAAATATGCTTCAATCAGTATTCAGACACCATCAGTTCTTTCTCTGGGGATGGATATAATAATTGCATTGTTTCTTTCTGACTGCTTACAATATTTTTTCCTTGACCTGGGGGCTCTGGAATTTGGCTGCAATATTCTTGGGACTTTTCATTTGGGGTTCTATTTCAGGAGATGATTGATGGATTCTTATAATTTCTATTTTACCCTCTAATTCTAGAATATCAGAGCAATTTTATCTAATGATTTCTTAGAAGATGATGTCTAAGCTCTTTTTTTGATCATGGCTTTCAGGTAATCCAATACTTTTCAAATTATCTTTCCTGGATCTATTTTCCAGATCAGTTATTTCTCCAAAGAGATATTTAATGTTGCCTTCTATTTTTTTCATTCTTCTGGTCTTGCTTTATAGTTTTTTGATTTTTCATAAAGTCATTAGCTTCCATTTGCTCAATCCTAATTTTTAGAGAGTTATTTTCTTCAGTGAGCTTTTATACCTCCTTTTCCATTTGATCAATTCAGCTTTTCAAGGTATTTTCCTCATTGGCTTTTTGTACCTCTTTTATCATTTAGCCTAATCTATTTTTTAAGGTGTTATTTTCTTCTGTAATTTTTGTGGGGACTGAGCAAAGATGGTGGAGAGAAGCCAGCACGTTGCCTAAGCTCTCCAGAGGTTCCCTCAAAAAGAACATTAAATCAATCCTCAAAATGGATTCTGAAACTACAGAACCGGCAAAAAGACAGACACAATTTTCCAATTTGAGATAATGTAGAAGACTTCATGAAAGGTCAGTCTCACTTGGCAAAAGGGGAGCACAGCACAGCTCAGTGCAGTGCAGCACAGAGAGGGTCTGGGCAAGTAAGCAGGGAGCTCTTGGCCACAGCACAGCAACTGAGGACCCTTGATCCTGGCTCATCAAGCTGTTGGCACAGCAGACCACCAGTACCAGCTGAGAGGGCAAGCTGCCAGCTGGAGGGCCACCCATGGGATAGGCATGATTGCGCCTGCCCATGCCAGTGTCTGGAGCAAGTGCAGGGAGCAAGTCCAGGGCTGTGAGGAATCCACAAGCCACAGAGGCCTCAGAGTAGAAAGCCAATGACACAGCCCCTATCCCCCAACACAAGAAGCTTGAAACAGTGACTTGTCTGTAATCCTTATACCCCAGGGGCAGACCTCAACTTTAAAAAATAAGCTACAATATGAGTAAGAAACAGAAGAGGGCTCTTACCATTGAGAGCTTCTGTGTTGGCAGGGAAGAGCTAAACACAAACTCAGATGAGGACAATACTCTCAAATTGCCTACCTGTGAAGCCTCAAGAGGGAAGATGAATTGGTCTCAAGATGAAAAAGCGTTCTTGGAAAAGCTCAAAAAGGATTTTAAAAATCAATTGAGAGAAATGGGGAGAGGAAAGCAACACAACAAAATTATGAAAAAAGAATCAACAGCTTTGAAAAGGAAGCACAATGGTTGAATGAAGAAAGAAATTCCTTTAAAAATTCACTTAGCCCAATGGAAAAGGAGGTGCACAATCTCACTGAAGAAAACAATGCCTTATAAATTCAAATTGGACATATGGAAGCTAATGACTCCATGAGACACCAGGAATCAGTCAAATAGAAGCAAAAGAATGAAAAAATAGAAGAAAATGTGAAATACCTCATTGGAAACACAACTGACCTGGAAAATAGATCCAGGAGAGACAATTTGAGAATGATTGGACTACCTGAAAGCCATGATCAGAAAAAGAATCTAGTCACCATGTTCCAGGAAATTATTAAGGAGAACTGCATTGATATAAAATCAGAGGATAAAATCGTCATTGAAAAAATCCACCAATCACCTCCTGAAAGAAACCCCAAAAGGAAAACTCCAAGGAATATTGTAGCCAGACTCCAGAATTATCAGGTGAAGGAGAAAATACTCCAAGCAGCCATAAAGAAGCAATTTAAATATCATGAAGCCATAGTCAGGATTGCTCAGGACCTGGCAGCTTCAACATTGAAAGATCAGAAGGCTTGGAATATGATATTCCAGAAAGCAAAGGAGCTTGGATTTCAACCAAGAATCAACTACCAGCAAAACTGAGCATTCTCTTTCAAGGGAAAAGATGGACATTCAATGAAATAAGGGACTTTCAAGGTTTCCTGATGAAAAGACCAGAACTGAATAGAAAATATGATCTTAAAATAAAAAACTCAAGAGAAGTGTAAAAAGATAAATGGGGTGGGGGGGTAGTTATTCAATAAGGTTAAACTGTTTATATCCCTATACAGGAAGATAATACTTATAACTCTTGAGAACTGTAGGTCTACTTGAGCAGACAGAAGGAGTATACATAGAGGGTGAAAATACAAATTGTCTTTGATGTGATGACATAAAGAAAATTAAGGGGTAAAAAAGGGAGTATATGGGGAGAAGAGGAAAGGGGAGGTGGAATGCAGTTAATTACATCATATGAAGAGGCACAAAAAACCTATCACAATAGAGGGAAAGAAGGGAAGGGTTAGAATTGTTTCAAACCTACTCTCATCAGATTTGATTCAAAGAGGGATTAACATATACACTCATTTGGATAAAGAAATTTAGCTTATTCTTTTTTGGGGGGGTGGGGTGAGGCAATTGGGGTTAAGTGACTTGCCCAAGGTCACACAGCTAGTAAGTGTCAAGTGTCTGAGGCTGGATTTGAACTCAGGTCCTCCTGACTCCAGGACTGGTGCTCTATCCACTGTGCCACCTAGCTGCCCCCCAGCTTATTCTTTAGGGAAGTAAAAGAGTAAGGGGCAAAGGGGAGCACTGACAGAAGGGAGGGCAGAAGCAGGGGAGGAAAGGTTAAAGAAAAAGGAGGAAGGATGATAAAAGGGTGGGAAAATTGGGGGAGGCAGGGGTCAGAAAAAAAATGTTGGTGAGGAGGAATAGTGTGAAAAAAGGGGGAAAAGTACAAAGGGGGTAAGCAGGATGGAGGCAAGTAGATAGTAATAATAATTGTGAATATAAATGGGATGAACTCTTCCATAAAACAGAAGCAAATTGCAGAGTGGATTAAAAAATAGAATCCTACAATATGCTGTTTACAAGAAACACATTTGAAGCAGAGAGAAACACACAGAGTAAAGGTAAAAGGTTGGAGCAGAATATATTATGCTTCAGCTAAAGTAAAAAAAGTAGGGGTAGCAATCCTTATCTCAGACAAAGAAAATGCAAAAATAGGTCTAATGAAAAGAGATAAGGAAGGAAACTACATCTTGCTAAAAGGTATGACAAATAATGAAGTAATATCAATACTAAATATGTATGCACCAAGTGGTATAGCATCCAAATTCTTAGAGATGTTAAATGAGTTACAAGAGAAAATAGACAGGAAAACTACACTAGTGGGGGATCTGAATCTTCCCTTCTCAGAATTAGATCAATCTAGCCACAAAATAAATAAGAAAGAAGTTAAAGAGGTGAATAGAATGTTAGATATGATTGATGTTTGGAGAAAACTGAATGGGGATAGAAAGGAATATACCTTTTTCTCAGCCATACATGGCACATATTAAAAAACTGACTATGTATTAGGGCACAAATACCTCACAGTCAAATTTAGAAAGGCAGAAATAGTAAATGCATCCTTCTTAGATCATAATGCAATAAAAATTACAAGTAATAAGAAGCCATGGAAAAGTAGACAGAAAATTAATTGGAAACTAAATAATCTCATTCTAAAGAATGAGTGGGTCAAACAACAAATCAGAAACAACCAATAACTTCATCCAAGAGAATGACAATAATGAGACAAAATACCAAAACCTATGGGATACAGCCAAAGCAGTGCTTAGGGATAATTTTATATCTCTAAATGCTTCAAAGAATTGAGCAAAGAACAAATTTTAAATCCCCAATTAAATACTAAATTAGAAATTCTGAAAATCAAAGGAGAAATTAATAAAAATTGAAAGCAAGAAAACTATAGAATTAATCAATAAAACTAAGCTGGTTTTATGAAAAAAAAGAAAGAAAGACAAACCTTTGGTTGATTTGATTTAAAAAAAAGAAAGAAAATCCAATTACCTGTATCAAAAATGAAAGGGTTGATTTTACCACCAATGAAGTGGAAATTAAAGCAATAATTAGGAACTATTTTGCCCAACTGTATGATAATAAATTTGACAATCTAAATGAAATGAATAAATATTTACAAAAATAAAAATTGCCCAGGTTACCTAAAGAGGAAATAAAAATCCTTAAATAAGCACATATTAGAAAAAGAAATTGAACAAGTCATTAATGAACTCCCTAAGAAAAAAATCTCCAGGGCAAGATGGGTTTACAAGTGAATTCTACCAAACATTTAAAGAGCAATTAATTGCAATATTATACACATTATTTGGAAAAATAGGTGAGGAAGGAGTTCTACTAAATTCCTTTTATGACACAAATATGGTGTTGATAACAAAACCAGACATAGTCAAAACAGAGAAAGAAAGTTATAGGTCAATTTCCCTAATGAATACTGATGCAAAAATCTTAAGTAAGGTGTTATCAAGGAGATTACAGCAAGTGATCACCAGGATAATACACTATGACCAGGTGGGATTTATACCAGGAATGCAGGGCTGGTTCAAAATTAGGAAAACTATCAACATAATCAACAAATCAATAAGAAAATTAGCCAAAATCATATGATTATCTCAATAGATGCAGAAAAATCTTTTGACAAAATACAGCACTCATTAATAATAAAAACACTAGAGAGCATAGGAATAGGTGGAACTTTGCTTAAAATAATAAGCAGTATCTACCTAAAACTATCAGTAATTATATGTAATGGGGATAAGTTAGAGGTATTCCCAGTAAGATCAGAGGTGAAACAGGGATGTCCATTATCACCTCTATTATTTAATATTGTACTAGAAATGTTAGCTTTAGCAATATGAGAAGAAAAAGGAATTAGAATAGGCAAGGAGGAAACAAAACTTTCACTCTTTGCAGATGGTATGATGGTATACTTAGAGAATCCTAGAGAATCAACTAAAAAACTACTTCAAAAAATTAACAACTTTAGCAAAGTTGCAGGATATAAAATAAATCCACATAAATCATCAGCATTTCTATACATGACCAAAGAAGTCCAGCAGCAAGATATAGAAAGAGAAAATTCATTTTAAATAATGGTAGACAATATAAGCTACTTGGGAGTCTACTTGCCAAGACAAACCCAGGAACTCTATGAACATGATTACATAACACTTTTCACACAAATAAAATCAGAGCTAAATAATTAGAAAAATATCAGTTGCTCATGGATAGGCCCAGCTAATATGATAAAAATGATAATTCTACCTAAATTAATTTACTTATTCAGTGCCATACCAATCAAACTACCTAAAAATTATTTTATAGAGCTAGAAAAAATAATAACAAAATTCATCTGGAAGAACAAAAGGTCAAGAATATCAAGGGAACTATTGAAAAAATGCACAGGAAGATGGGCTAGCTGTACCAAATCTGAAGCTTTATTATAAAGAGGCAGTCATCAAAACTCTTTGGTACTGGCTAAGAAATAGAGTGGTGGATCAATGGAATAGGTTAGGCACAGGAGACATAGTAGTAAATGACATTAGTATTGTACTGTTTGATAAACCCAAAGACTCCAGCTAATTGAAAAAAACCACTGGGAAAACTGGAAGATAGTATGGCAGAAATTAGGCATAGACCAACATCTTATACCTTATATTAAAATAAGGTCAAAATCGGTACCGTGTCAAGATAATGGAATGTGATTGATGAGATTGAGCAGATACTCAGGGGCCCACCTGGAGCCTGAGTTAAACTGAATTGGATAAGGCAACTGACTGTTGAATGCTTACTAGATTGTAAGCATGTCTTGCTGGTACTTAAGGTTACTTAAGAAAGTAATTGTTCTCAGAAACTAAAAACTTTGAACTTCACATCAAGACCTCCTTTGGGTCCAGTGAACCAATGAATTTGAATGACACTAGCCAATCAGCTTGAAGAACCTCCCATTTCTGGAAGGGGAACATGAAGCAGGAAGAGGACACTGAGGAGAGGCTTCTGGCATTTTTTTTGGTGGGAGAGATCAGCGTGGTGGCAGAAGACTTCACAAGGGGGAGCTTAGCAAGGTTAGGATTGCCAGGTTATAGGAAATCTGTCCTCAATCTTTCCCTTTCTTTTACTATCTTTCAATAAACCCTTAAAAAACCTAAATTTTGTATCAGTGTTTTTTAGTCATTCCCCCCCCAAAACTGGGCGGGGGGGGGCAGATTAGAAACCACATTTAGAATTTTAAATAACACAGTTTGGCAACCATGAAGGCCTTGGGGAGGTAGGAGGGAGCAGAGAGAGGGAGAAAAATTTGAAACTAGAAATCTTATAAAAACAAATGGTAAAAACTATCTCTACATGTAACTAGAAAATAATAAAATACTTTTATGATTAACAAAAGTATTTTGTGTCTCCTTTTTTTCATGATTTTCTTGTATCACTCTCATTTCTCTTTCCATTTTTTCCTCTATCTCTCTTACTTTATTTTCAAAGTCCTTTTTGAGCATTTCTATAGCCTGAACACAATTCATCTTTTTCTTGAAAGTTTAGATTAGGAATTTTGACTTTATTATCTTCTTCTGAGGGTCTCTTTTGATCTTTCTTATCACTATAGTAATTTTCTATGGTCAGTATTTTTTTCTGTTTTCTCATTTTCCCAACCTATTTCTTTCTTTCTTTTTGGGGGGGGGGTAGGGCAATGGGGGTTAAGTGACTTGCCCAGGGTCACACAACCTCAACCTATTTCTTGACTTTTAACTCTTTGTTGAAGTGGGGCACTGCTTCCAGGGTAGAGGGTGGATAGTCCCAAGCTTCAGGGGGTTTGTGCAGCTGTTTCAAAGATACTTCTAGGGATTTGTAAATTTTCAGTTCTTCCAAGGCGGTATGATTTAAGGAGAGGTATGTTTACTGCTCTCCTAGCCTGTGCTCTGGTGTGCAAGCAACCACAAGCCTGCTTTTTTGCCCCAGAACTATGAGGAGTGTCCAGGTCCACTGTGACCACAAGCTCTGGTGTGCTAGTGCTCCTCCTTCCCAGCCTAGGACTGCTACCCAAGACTGTGACCTAAATCCAAGTGTGGGGAAAACAACAGAGTCCTGTCTCAGTGCCAGCAAAAATGCCCCTGTAATCTCCTTCTAGCCAATTGTTCAGCCCCCTTAGCCCCTATGAGCTGAGTTCCAGAAGGAGTTGCTACTACTGATGATGATGGTGGTGGTGATTCAGTGGCTCCCAAGGCCTGCTCCTGGTTTGCTGGGACTGGGTCTTCTCTGGCATGTCCTGCCCTGGACTGCACTCCATTCTCACCCTGGTGTGACAGACCTTTCCTGTGAACTTTCTAAGTTTTCTTTGGCTGAAAAATTATTTCACCCTGTCCTTTTGTGGGTTCTTCTGCTCCAGGAATTGTCTGATGGCATTATTTGAAGGTATTTAGAGGGGTCTTGGTCTTGCTCAAACAAGTCATTGCCTTTCCCCTGCCATCTTGGCTCTGCTCTTCCATGTTAAAATAACTTTTAACATTTTTTCAAAGTTTTGACTTTTGAATTCTATCCCTCCCCTCCCTGAGATTGTAAACAGCCTGATAAGTTATACATGTTCAATCATGTAAAAATTTCCATATTAGTCATTTTGTATAAAAAAGATTAAAACAGAAAAAGAGGAAGAAGGGAGCGAGGGAAAAAAGGAGAGAGAGAGAAGAGGAAAGGAGAGGAGAGGAGAAGGGAGGGAAGGGAAGGAAAGGAAAGGAATGAAAGGAAGGAAGGAAGGAAGGAAGGAAGGAAGGAAGGAAGGAAGGAAGGAAGGAAGGAAGGAAGGAAGGAAGGAAGGAAGGAAGGAAGGAAAGAAGCAAGGAAGTATGCTTCTTTCTGTATTCAGATGATATCAGTTCTTTCTCTGGAGGCAGATAGCATGTTTCATCATGAGTCTTTTAGGTTGTCTTGGATCCTTGTATTGCTGGGATTAATTACAAAATCTAATGGCTTTTTCCTCACTCTTCATCCTTCACCTATCTGTAACTTTTGAAACTGTTCATTACCCTTTTCTCCTTGACACTCCCTTCCCTCTAGATTTTTAGGACACTACATTTTCCTAGTTCTCCTTTTCTAGTCACCTCTTCTGTCTCGTTTGCTGGATTTTCTTCTGGGTTATGCCAGGTAAATATTGGTGCCCCCCCCCCAAGTTTCTGTCCTGGGCCCTCTTCTTTTTCTCCCTCTATACTATTTTACTCAGTCTTCTCATCAGCTCATAGATTTCATTATCATCTCTGTGTTGATGATTCTCTGATCTGCTTCTCCAATCCTAACCTCCAGATTGGCATCTCCAACTGCCTCCTGTAAGTCTCAAATTGGATGATTTGTAGGCATCTTAAACTCAACAGGTACAAAACTGAATTCATTGTCTGTCCCCTTGAATCTACCCCTTCTTGTCTTTCCTATTACTGTTAAGGGTACCACTATGCTCCCACTCACTCAGGTATATACAACCTCAGTATCTCCCTTGACTCACATTCAAACTACATATCCAATCTATTGCTAGTTTGATCTATTTTACCTAAATAATATCTCTAGAATACATGTGCTCCCTTCTTTCCTCTGGCATGCCACCACCCTGGTCTTAGCCCTCATTACCTCACCTCTGTAATATTGCAACAGCTTACTGATTGGTCTCCTGGCCTTGGGTCTCTCTCCACTCCAGTCCATCCTCCAATCAGCTGTTAAACTGATCTTCAGAAAATACAACTCTTGGAATTCCAGGTGGGTTAGTGGATATAGCACCTTCCCAGGAGTCAAGAGGACCTGAGTTCAAATGTGGACTCAGACACTTACTAGCTGTTTGACCCTGGGCAGGTCACTTAATCTGTTTTGCCTCCAAAAAAGAAAAAGAAAACCCAGCTCTTACAAAGAAATCCTGCTGTTCCCCCTCCAATTTAATAAAATTCAGAGGTTTCTTATTACCTTCAGGATAAATTATAATCTGTTCAGTATACAAAACCCTTCATAACCTGATCCACTCTTACTGTTCTGGTCTTCTTATACCTTCCTACCCCCACCCGAACTCAGCAATGCAGTGATGTTGGCCTCATTGCTATTCCTTGAACAAGATACACCATCTCCTGATTCTGGGTACTTGCAATGGCTGTGCCCCATCCCTGTACTGCTCAGTCTTTTCCTCTCTGCCTCCTGGCGCCTTTCAAGTGCCCAATAAAATCCTACCTTCTTAAAGAATCTGTTTCCCTATTCCCCTTAATACTTGTGTATCCCCTTGGTTGTATAGCTCCAATTTCTACTGCATATTATCTTGTTTATCTGTAGTTTTTTGTACATTATCTCCCCCATTAGAATATGAGTACCTTAAAAACAGGGACTCTTTTGTCTTTCTTTGTATTACCAGTGATTTGCAGAGTGTCCATCACATAGTGGGTGCTAAATAATGGTTGTTGACTTGACTAAATATTGTTGACTGTATTCTTTAACCTAATGATATTATTACTAGACTTATTCCCCAAAGAAGTTAAATAAGGATCCATATTCACAAAAATTTTATAACAGCTCTTTTTGCTGTGTCAAAGAGCTGGAGACTAAGAGTGTTCCCATCCATTGGAATATGTCATACAAAATATGGCATACCAATAGGATGATATAGCATTATTACCAGAAGAAATTATGAAAGGGATGGTTTCAGAGAAATCTGGGGAGACTTGTATGAACCAATTATGAGTGAAGTGACCATAACCAGGAGAACAATTTACACAATAACAACAATAATGTGAAGACAAAAAACTTTGAAAGACTTAAGAATTCCTATTAACTCACTGACCAAACACAATTCCCAAAGACTGATGATAAAATGTGTTACCCACCTCCTAACAGAGAGGTGATGGTTTCAAAATGCAGAACAAGACACACATTTTTAAGACATGGCCAATGCAAAAATGTGTTTGTTTGTCTATCAATATTTGTTAAAATGTTTTTTCTCCCTACCCCCAATGCGGGGGAGGGGAGGGTAGGAGGACAGGTAGGAGGGAGGGAAAATAAATGATTAATTTTTTTAAAAAGTTAAATAAAGTTTATTATTGGATTGAGAAACATTGCTATGAGGCACAATTTCATCCCATGATAACAGAATCAAATACTGAGAAATAACAGGAAATTATCTATTTAACCTAAAGAAGAGGGTTTCTTAGATTCATTCATTCCTTTTATTGAATGCTTTCAGTAAAAATATGCAGGGCACTGAAGGAGGTAAAAAAAAAAATCATGAAAATAAATTGGACTTGCACCCCACTGTAACAAAGAAGGAAACAAAACCGGTATTCATGCAGCACTTGACTCAGCACTGATATTCTTATCCATGTCAGGAAGTGGGTGCGTTAATTTTCCCTCTTCACTGGGTTTACATTAGTTCAGAGTGCGATATCAACTTTAGCCACCAGGTGGCACTCTAATTGAGTTACCCACCCAGACTGGTCTTTTGTCAGTCTCTCTCCCGCGCAAGTAAATTGAATAGCCACTTGTAATGGGTTTCAGCATCCCTATTGGCCATAGGAAAATTACTAACTCTGTAAATGCCAGACTGCTTCCCTACCCCTCTCCAATGCAACCAGGACTAACTTTCTCACTTGGTCAGAAATAAATTTCAGTTGAATTTGGGAGATGAAACAAAATATTAGTCAAATGTTTTTTAAAAATGAAATTTACAGGGGCTGCTAGGTGGTGCAGTGGATAGAGCACTGACCCTGGATTCAGGAGGACCCGAGTTCAAATCTGGCCTCAGACACATCACTTACTAGCTGTGTGACCCTAGGCAAGTCACTTAACCCCAATTGCCTCACCCCCCCCAAAAAAAAGGATATATAAAAAAAATGAAATTTACTTGGGGGCAGCTAGTGGTATACTGGATAAAGCACTGTCCCTGAATTCAGGAAGACCTGAGTTCAAATATGACCTCAGATACATGACACTTAACTAGCTGTGTGACCCTGGGCAAATCACTTAACCCTCATTGCCCTGCCCACCCCCCAAAATGAAATTTACTGTTTGCTCCTGAGATAGTCCAAACTCGCTTGCAGATACTTCACTCCCATGGCAGTTAACTTTAGACACTTAGTATATTATATGATTATATAGTTTTTAGTTATCATGAAATTAAATGCAAATGAAATATAAAATCTCTCCACCAAGCTTGCTCCCTCCTAAATGCTCCATGTAGGTAGGAGTCCTGAACTCTTATATTCTCAGCCATTGGGGGACGGGGGAGGAAATGGGGGTAGGGGCATTTGTTTCCCTTTCTCAGGCTCTTGAGTTAAAGGGATATAGGTAAAATGAGGTGAAGAGAAGGATTCATAGTAGTTCATGGCCCTCATGAGACCCCAAGTGACACTGATTATGGACTTGACTGACTCTTATTGTTCCACATTCTAGTCATGTTTATTGCTTATTCTGTTACCACTTCTGCCTCTGTTTCCTGGTGCTGACATTTCAAAGGGATAAAGGGCAAGAACAGGAAAAAAAAAAAAAGAACACAAAGTGTTTATCTTTCTAGGTTGGATGCTACACTGTTTCAAAAGAGAAAGCCCTCTAGATCCCAGTTACATTTATGCCAGGCCAAGATCTCAGTATTTTCCTTTAATCACTCTATGGATTATTTTCACAGTTCAAAGGAAAGTAATAATTCAGATAGAAGCCAAGTCAAATTCTTCTTAGCTCCATATAAATAATATTCAACTCAACAAATATTCATTAAGTACCTCCCATGGGCAAATCAATATTCTAGGTAGTAAGAATGCAAAGATGACAATTTAAGTATTTTTTCCTCAAGAACTTTATCTTTTATGTCAAGAATATTTACATTATAGAATTATATAATATCATAAGGCAAAAATAACAACCCTCAGAAAAAAGATATTTTTAAAATGCAACAGGATCTCAGAGGAGAGAGTTCTTCCTGGTTTGGGAGGAAGGATCAAGAATAGTTTCAAAATGGAGGTGCTATTAGGACCTGACTTTTAAGAATGGAGGAAGACAGAGGCAGCTAGGTACTGCTGTGGATAAATCACAGGCCCTGAATTCAGGAAGACCTGAGTTCAAATTAGGCCTCAAACACTGGACACTTACTAGTTGTGTAACCTGGGGCAAGTCACTTAACCCTCATTGCCCCATAAAAAGAGAGAAGAAGAAGAAGAAGAAGAAGTTTAAATACTAGGCTTAAGAGTTTGGATTTTGCGGGCATCTAGGTGGCACAGTGGATAAAGCACCGGCCCTGGATTCAGGAAGACTTGAGTTCAAATCCAGCTTCAGATACATGACACTAACTATTATGTGACCCTGGGCAAGTCACTTAACCCTCATTGCCCTCCCCCCCCCCAAAAAAAAGTTTGGATTTTGCATTATAAATGAAGGGAAGCCATTCACAATTTTTGTTTAGAAAAGGAAATATAATCATCAGACCTTAGCATTTGGCAAATTACTTTGAAAGGAGTATAGAGGGCAGGTTGAAGAGTAAAAAAGATTACAATTAGGGAGAAAAGTTAAATTACTGAAATAACCCAGGCATGAGGTGGTGAGGATTAATATTAGGGTAGTATCAGCATGAATGAAAATGAAGTTAGGTAGCACCTAGGTGACGCAGTGGATAAAGCACTGGTCCTGGATATTCAGGAGGACCTGAGTTCAAATCCAGCCTTAGACACTTGAAACTTGCTAGTTGTGTGACCCTGGGCAAGTCACTTAACCCTCATTGCCCTGACCCCCCAAAAAAGAGTAAGAATCCATGATTTATTATAAAGGAAGGACTCAGTAAAACCTTTAGAATTTTGGATTCAGAGTTAGGAGGAAAATAGAGGCTATCTTGTCCAAGACCCTCATTTTATGTATGAGGAAACAGAGTTGCAGAGTTTAGTGATTAACCCAAAGTCACTCAAGTTAGTATGTGGCAGAGCATAAATTTTAACTTGGTCTCTTCTCTCCAAACTTGGACATACCATTTCCACTGACTATATTCCCATTTTGACACATGAAGCTAAGCCTCTAAAAGACATTAGCATCATGACATTCCCTGAAGACCAATAATTCAAGCTTTCATTGGCAGTGCCCCCTATTCACTGTTTACCTGATTCATCTACTCCCTTTTGACTCCCTTGCACTTATGGGCTCCCAGTAAATGAAGAAACTTCCAGGTGAATGACTTCAATCTAGGTGCTTACAGCACATCACAAGGCTGAAAGTCCATTGTTGGAAACTGATTATCCAATGCTCCACACCTACATAATGGACAGTCTTGGTGAGAGCTTGAAAGAAGAGAGATTTGGCTCTTCTGGCTTCCAGATTCAAGAGAGAAGATACAGGATTTCAGATTCATTTCAGGTCTCAGAAAAGAGAAAGACTCTGGGAAGAAGCTGACATGTAGAGGAACTGACACCTTGATCGTGTCCCTAATTGTAGTTTCCTACACTAGAGACTTTGGGGAATTTCCCCTTATATGAGATATGGAACTCTTGGTTGAGCTGAGCTGAGATATATTGTTCCTAATGCAAAAGCTCATTCACTCCATGTATTGTCTGTTATATATTCACATCTGCATGCCTTTTTTCTAGTTTCTATTTGCTATCAGCTTGGAAAATTGGGTTGATTTGCTATTTGCTATGAGTATTCATTGTGAAACTGGCATATGATGAAAAGTCTAGCCTTGGAAATATAACATGGAGCAGTCCTTCCCATCAAGGGATGTCAATCCTTTGGCCAAATCTTTCCATTTCTACATTTACAACATCTTTTGCATTTGAACCCATCTTTCTACTTACACAAACACCACCTAAATTCATGTCCTCATCACCCCTAATCTAGATTATTGTATGACTTCCCAAATGGTCTCTCTCAAGTATCTTCACACTGTCGTGCTCTTCCACATTGCTACCATGTGAATTTCCTTAAGTTTACATCTGACCATGTGATTTCCCTACTCAATAAACCTCATGACTCCCTATTGCATTGAGAACCAAATATAAACCCTTCTGTTTAGCTTTTAAGTCCTTCACAACCTGACCCCAAACATATATATTTTACAGCCCTATATATTACTCCCCTTAATATTTTTTTATGATCCAGTCTCCTCTCTCTTCCTTATAGACTACATATACTTTATCTCCAATCTCTGTGCCTGTGCAGTGGCCATTCCCCATGCCAATAATGCCCTTCTTCCTTCTCCCCATCTAAGAAAGTCCCTCTCCTTCTTCAAGATGCAGCTCTATCTCCAGCTTCTCCATGAAGCCTTTTCTGATCCACACCCAAAGGCAAGGGCTCTTCCTCCCAAACTGCCCTTATTTACTTTGAATTTATTCAATTCTTTGTATTAATTTTCTTATATACATTTTTATACACCCATATATGTGCTTCTTGTCTTCCTTCCTAGAATGTAAATTTCTTATAAGAATTGCTTCATTCATTGCATTTGTATCCTTGTTGCACTGGCACATAGTAGGTACTTAACAACTACTTGTTGATTGATTTCTCTATATATTTATATTTTTCATATGTATATATATTTGTATGCAACTATGATGGAAAATTATACAATTATTTTAAAATTTGTTCAACAAATTACAAATATTTTAAAATTTTAAAATTCAACCTATTACAAGTTTATTTTAGTGTTTATGAATTCATAGTAGCTTTTTATCATCCCATCATTTCTCAATCAGTGGGCAGTAATAAAAAAATATCTTGATGTTCAAAGACTCAAGAACTAGCTACTCCAGTCTTGCTTCACCAGGGAGGAGCCCCAAACTGGAAGGAGAGTTGGTGCTATCAGGCAGAGAACAACAGCTCTCATCAAATCATAGTTCATTAGAGCTGAAAGGTAATGCAGAGATCATGTAGTCTAACTGTTTTATTTTACAGAGAAGGAAACTGAAGCTTGAGAAGGAAATTATTTGACCAAATTCATAGGCCTAGAGCATGGCAATTAAGTGCAAGTATCTAATAAAAATAGCTGTTCTCACCTATGTTTGTGGGAGTTCTGGCTTTCTGCCCTTTCCTCTGCCTTTTGGGCTAGTCCTCCTAATAAGCAATTGTGTTAAAAACCAAAGCTTACCCAAAGCTAGTAGTGAAACCAAACTGGGCATCTCAATTTCCTGTTCCTTTCTTCTGAAAGATGAAAGATAATTGGCCGCATGTTGCAGTTAGCATAGGTAGGAAGCAAAAAATAAAATGGGGCATCTGGATGGCGCAGTGGATAGAACACCGGCCCTAGATTCAGGAGTACCTGAGTTCAAATCCGGCCTCAGATGCTTAACACTTACTAGCTGTGTGACCCTGGGCAAGTCACTTAACCCCAATTGCCTTACTAAAAAAAAAAAATGGAGAGGGACAAATTCAGAACAAAATGGGAAAGGGAGAAAAGGTGGAGTTTTGTTAAGGTTGGGGGTGGGGGTGAAGGGGATGGGGAAGATGGCATGCAGAAATAGGAAAAGAGATATTTTAATCTTGGGCTTCTGAGGATGAAAGCAAAGCCTGTGTAGTATGGCAATCACAGAGCTAGGAGGCTAGAGACTTAGGATATAGTCACCAGGGTTTGCAAGTTTGGAGTATAAGCCCAATATCAACCTAGACTCTTCGTTCTTACTCAGCCCCATACTGAATCAGTTGCCAAGTCTTTGTCAATTCTGCCTTCACAGAATCTCTCCAATTCGTTCCCTCCACCCTCCCCACTTATTAAAATGACTCTAATTTAGACCCTTATCACCAGCCCCCTGGCCTAGTGCAATAGCCTTCCAATTGATCTTTCAGTATACATCTACATGCATACTCTCCTCCCATAGCAGCAAGGAGATATTTCTAATGATCAGGTGTAGCCATGACAGTCATCTATTCAAGATGCTACAGTGACTCCAACACCTACTCTTCTGTTCGGCAATTAAAGTTCTTTGAAAAAATGGATCCTGCATATCTTTCTTCCCTTTTTTTTTTTTGCTTAAATATTCTTTATTTTTGCCTGAAATACATAATTAATATAAGAATTAGCTTGAACTTTATGGGCATTAAGGAAAGCATACATATGTTGTGAGTCTTTTTTTCCAATGTTAATATTTTATTTTTCCCTGTTATATGCAAAGGTAGCTTTCAACATTTGTTTTTATAAGATTTTGAGTTCCAAATTTTTCTTCCTCTCTTCCTTCCCTCTTCCCTCCACAAGACAGCAACCAATCTGATAATATCTTTCTAAACTGATTACATATTACCCCACCTCGGGCTCTCTATATTCTAGCCAAATTACCTTTCTTTGTTCCCTTCATGGGATATTTCATTTCCCACCTCCATGCCTTTGTATAAATGGTCCATCATGCACAGAATGCTTCCCTCCTGATTTCTACTTCTTGGAACTGCTAGCTCTTGTTTAGGTATGAATCTGACTAAATGGTCTTTAGTGGAGGTGGGACTTTCAAGTCTGGGATTCTATAAAATTTTATTTGCAAAAGTTTTTTTTTTGACAAGAAGAATAAGGACACATTTAGGGACTCCCAGATCTACTAAATGGTAGCCATTACTCCACCCCGTTAGAAAAAAGTACTTGGCTTTCTTGATCAAAACCTAAACGTGGGAACTAGTAAAAAGAAAAGTCAGTGTTCAGTAAAGTATGAAGTGTCTAGAATGGAGAACTGTTCTGGGTTCTTAAAGAGACTGTGACAGACTCTTGGCTGACAGGACTCATTACACTGAGAATATAAGTTGATGAAAGAATGATATTTATGATAGGCTTTTTTTGTTTTATATTTTATGTTTTTCTTTTCATAATGATGTCCAATAGGGCTTCAGGGCTTCCAAAGCAGTTTACCCACAAAAGCCTGGTGAAATAGGTAGTGTAGGTATGACTTTTTTCCATTTTACAGCTGAATAAATTTTATCTCCTTTAATGTTATTGCAACCTAGGGGGTAGGCATCTTATCACTTTCTATCAGCATTCATTATGGAAAGAGGTTGGTGGCTGTAGAAAGCCCTTGTCTAATCACCTAAAGTAAAGGTCTGATAATGAGGTGTTAAACTAACTAATAAAAATTTCAGCAAGCTCAGTGACTCCTTTCAGAAATACAAAGAGGTCCTTTGATTGAATTAGAAAGTGAGCATGACCTGATCCCTTTATGAATTATGAACAAGTTTTTTATCTGAATTAGAAAAGAAGCTTAACCATGGGTTGAGAAATAATTGGTCATGTATCATTGGTCCACTCAGTGGTCAAAGTTATCTTCCTAAAGTACAGTTCTGACCAGTCATCGCCCTACTCAATAAACTCTCCTCCAGGATCAAATATGAATGCTCCTATTAGTTTTTCAAAGCTCTTCATAACCTGTCTCCCCACACTACCTTTCCAGTCTTCTTAACACGTTACACCCTCCAATCTACTCTGTGATCCAGTCATTAGCCTCCTGTCCTCAAACATGATACTCTCTCTCCAGTCTCCAGGCATTTAAACTGGCTGTTATGCAAACCTGGAATATTCTCCTTCCCCATGTCTGCTTCCTACCTTCCCTGGCTTCCTTCAGGTCCCAACTAAAATTCCTCCTTCTTTGGGAAACCTTTCCTGCCACCATCCCCACCCTCAACCCCTTAATGCTAGTTCCTTCCTCTGTCAATTTTCTCTAACTTATCTTGTATGTACAGTATCTCAAAGAAGCGTTGAAGGCCAGTGATGGACTGGACATCAGCTTTGTCCTCTGTGAGTCTGTTGAATTGCTTGAACATGCAGCCCATATTCTGGGCAAACTCCTGGAGGGAGCCGTAGGGGGGCAACAGTTTCTCCTGCAGGCAAGCTGGGATCAGAGTGAGGTCCAGGGTGTCCAGCTGCTCCACTGAGGGAGTGGGGTCTGTTGCCAGTCAGTGCAGGGGACAACATAGCTCATGACAGAGCAAGGCCAGCAGCACACACTCACACTTCTGCTGGTTAGTAGGTGACAGCTTAGCAGGGCAGGCCATCAGGGGTCTGGGCCACACTATGGGACCAAGAAAAGGGACCTCATCTTTACATTCCACCACCTCCTGGAACAGGGAGCAGCTCCACTCCTCCCCAGGCACTTCCTGCAGGGTGGCCAGGTGCCATTCCAAATGGAAGCAGAATTTGCACTGGCTACACATCACCAGGTCCTCCGGCTTCTGGCAGGCATGGCAGACAGTGGCCCCACGACTCAGGGGCCACTAGTGGCAGAAATGGCTGCCAGGGCTGCATCAGGCCTACCCAGCACTTCCAGGCTAAAGCTGGTGCTGCCACTGGGTGAGGCCTGGTGAGGGCCCTCAGTCTAAGACATCCAGGGGAAGTAGGAGCAGCAGTTTTTTTCTCCAGCCCCTCCACTCCTGGGGGGGGCTCCCATGGCAGCCTCGGTCTCTTCCTCCTTAACCATGGGCATGGGTGGCATGGGAGGCCCCCCCTGGCCCCTGGCTGGCCCCCCCACTCTTGATGATGAGGAGGCTGTAGTCCTCATTGGTGGTCCCAGGGAAGACTTTGAAGACAGGGAGGTGACTGTCCACTGTAAGGTCCAGATCAAGGCATTCCAAGCCACTTGGGGTACCTTCCACATAAGGCCACTCACTTCCCCATCCCCTGATCTGGACCTTTTCATCCCTGACACATTGGGCTCAGCATTGTAGGGGTCATCTGGGCTGTAGCTCCCATAGCCCTCCTGCAGGTCCATGGCCAGACTGCCTCCAGGTTTGCTGGGGGCTGGAGAGGGGCCATGGAACCAGGTCCACTCCTCTGGGAAACAATCTTGCCAAAGGCCTCAGCACTTTTGGTCCAAGCGTTGAGGTCCCACTGGAACTTCATGTCCCCCAGGGCTCCACGGGGCCCATGATTATCTTGAAGGCCCTGTAAAGCTGGAAGTAAATCCGCTTCTTGGACAGCAGCAGGGCAGTGTTGTTGCTCTCTGGGGCCAGAAGGTGAAGTGCAGGATGTGCTCCTGATGCCCCTCTGTCATTTTCTCGGCATCGTTGACCAGCACGTGCCCCACTTGTTCAATTCTTTCATGATCTGCATCATGGCCATCTTCACATCCATCTGCACCTGCTTCTGCACATCCGTCACCTGGCGAATCAAGGTGCACTTCCTTGGTGTTCTTCTGCAGGGTGGCGTGCTTATCCCCCAAGCACTTGACCAAGGAGGCCAAGAGCTTCCTCTGCTTTCTCACAGCATCCTCCAGGAACTGGTACTGATGGTCTTTGTGGGCATTGAGTTGGCAGTGTCGGCAGGTGAGGGTGTCGCAACTCTCATAGAAGAGGACCAAGGGTTCGTGATTTTGGACCGAGCAGTAGACGGTGCACTCCCCATCACGGGACTTGGCGGGACCAGTGGAGTAGACGGTGTGGTCCTTGGTGTAGTTGATGTGCTGGTGAGCCTCCACACAGGTCTCACAAAGGGGCTCCGAGCACTACACCAAGTAGCTGGTGGCCAGGGCATTGTCCTCACAACTGGTGCAGCACTGGTTGGCATCCTTGGGGTTCAGTGCGGCCTTGGAGCCGCTGTCCCTCATGTAGTAGTTCTCCACAATGTCCTTGGCAAAGCACTGCTGCCTGCACACCTTACAGTCCACCACAGCGCCACCACTCCAGTTGTTGGCGGCCGTGGGGGCGGCGCCACCAGGCACGGAGGCCGACCCCGGCAGCAGGCACTGGCGGCGCACAGAGTGCATGCAGGCAGGGTAGCAGGCGCGGCTCCCGCTCGGGCCGCAGGCGCTCCCGGCACACGCCGCAATGCTCCAGCAGCTCGGCCGCCTCGCTGGGCCAGCCGCCAGAGCCCGTGCTGCCCAACGAGGCGGCGGCCGCGGTGGGGCCAGAGCCCGCGGGGCCCGAGGGCCCGCCAACCGAGGACGCCGACTAAGCGGCGGCGGCGGCGGAGGCCAAGGAAGACTCGGAGATGGCAGCGGGCCCAGGTGCCTAGGGCCCCCAGGCTGCCTCCGAGGCCGAGGCAGCCGCCCTTCCGGGGCCTCCGGGCCCGTCCCGGGAGCCCGCGCTGCCCGCGCCCGCGCCCGCCTCCACAGACGCCACCATCCCGCGGGCTCAGCACGGGCCTCATGCTCCGATCGCGCTCCGCCGCCACCGCAGCCAAGGCGGATCGCACTGGGCGCGGGCACAGGCCTTGGTCACAGGCCTCAGGCTTAGTGTTTAATAAATGGTGGTAAACTTTTGCTGAATTCAATTGACATTCTTCTTTTTGCTTGTCTGGGTCTGGATGAACTCTTTCCTAGAAAGATGATTTTTCTCAACTCTGCCTAAACTGGGGAAACTAAATCTGGAACTGACCTGGAGAGCAACATGAATAGTAAGGCATCTAGGTGGTGCAGTGGATAAGAGTGCCGGGCTTGGAATCAGGAAGACTTGAATTCAAATATGTCCTCAGACACTTACTAGCTGTGACCTTGGGCAAGTCACTTCACCCAGTTTGCCTTGATTTCCTCATCTGTAAAATGAGCTGGCAAAGGAAAAGCCAAATCACTCCAGTACCTTTGCCAAGAAAACCCAAAATGGGGTCACAAAAATTTGGATATGACTGAAATGACTAAATACAACAAATAGTAAGCATTACAAGTATCTTGTTTACTCTGCAAGCCAAGGAAATTCTTGTGAAGTCCAAACTGGTAGATACTTCTTGAAATCTTAAGCCATGAAAGTCAACCAGGCTATGATTGGAGGGGAGGGAAGCTACCAATAGTTATTATAACAAAATGGCTGAATGAGAAACAAAAGCAACAGGGAACAGAAAGCTTATTTGCAGTAATCTGCCTCTTCTATGTTAAGCTTACACTTGCAAATTGATCTCAACTCCCTCTTTTAAAAGATGTAAATCAATTCTAAAATTCAAATGAAGACAGAATAAGACAATTCTCTGGAAATCCTGTACCAGATGGCTTCCTAACAATAACTGTGAGGGTGATTATGTACAAATGTCAACCACTCTTCAAACATTCTCTTGCTTGAGTCACATGTAAGTCTTCTCCTAGAAAACAGAGTAGATTCCAGTCTTCAAAATACAGTGCCATGCAATTCTACTTTATGATAGGGTTTGAGAAATGCCATAGTTCTGACTAATTGAGCGTATCTCAAATACAAATTGCTGTTGTTGTTCAGTTATTTTTCGGTCACATCTGACTCTTCATGACCCCATTTTCAATTTTCTTGGCAAAGGTGCTGGAGTGGTTTGCCATTTCACTCTCTAGGAAACTGAGGCAAACAGGGTTAAGTGACATGCCCAGGGTCACAAACTAGTCAATGTGTGAGGCTAGACATGAACTCACAAAGATAAGTCTTCCTGTCTTTAGGTCCAGCTCTCTATCCACTGCACCACCTAGCTGCCCATATATAGATTACTTACTTTCAAAGAATTAATATCCAATGAAGTATACTTACCATAAAAATTCTATAGAATAATTGTATAAATTCTGTTGGGAGGTGGCACTAAAGGCCATTCAGCCAGACTTCCTAATTTTAGAGATGAGAAATGGCTCCATAAAGGTCATGGATTATGGTTTCAGATATGGAAGAGATCATCTAAAAGCAAATATCTGACCTCATAGAACAGATGATGAAAATGGGGCCCGGAGAAGTTATGACTTACCTAAGGTCATATAAATAATAAGCAGAGCTAGGATTTGAATCCATGTTCTCTCAAAGGTAGTGTTTCTCCTACTGATCCACATTGCCCAATGTTGTTTGGCCAGTGAGTAGAACATGATTGGATCATAAACCTGGAGCTAAAGACCTTAGAAGTCATCTGATTTAAGCCCTTCATCTTAGAGTTGAGGAGGAGGAGCTAAGTGGCACAGTGGATAAAGCGCCGGCCCTGGGGAGGACCTGAGTTCAAATCCGGCCTTAGACACTTGACACTTACTAGCTGTGTGACCCTGGGCAAGTCACTTAACCCCTCATTGCCCTGGAAAAAAACCCCAACATATTACAGTTGAGGAAACCAAGGCCCAGAGAGATTAAATAATTTGCCTAAGGTCACACTAGTAGAAGGTCAGAGGCAGAATTTGAACCCAGGTACTTTGCTACAGATTCAAGTCAACCACTTCCCACATTCTGTCTAGGTTGCATTGTGACCAGGTCCTGCTCAGGACTGGCATGAGACTGGGATAAACCAACTGGATAATCTGCCTCTAGACTCTTTTCTAGGCTTTTCTAGTCTGAGGGCATCTGATATCACTTGGTTTGCTCTAAATCATTCTTGGAATGCAGCTGTGAGGGAAAAATCCATCCTCTTCTCAATAATTCTCAGGAACTCAGCAGCGAGGTGACAAAGGCTTTATTTTCTTCTCATGAGAAGGAGGCACCCTAGTGTGCAGCTAGTGGGTGCCCAGAAAAGGGGCTCGTAGGCCCTGTTTTATACCCTAGTCCCTAACGCAAATGGACCTTCCCCTTTTTCATCACTGGTCGGGGTTACAATCTACGCGCAAAAACTAGCTAATCGGAATGTAGTATTCCCACCCCTCTTCCTTGTATGGGCATAACTCAGGAGTGGACCTTATACTTCCTTATATGGACAGAACTCTGGAGAGGACCTAATTGAGACCAGGGCTCCTTGAACCATGTGACCTTGCTAACCTGAGGGGGAGATGGGGATCTGAGACCTTTGTCCTACAAGCAGGTCAGTGGAGTATGACTGACCGTTATATCCACATTGAGAGGAGACAATTACCCATTTCTCACAGCAGCCATATCCTGGTCACAATACACCACTTCTTGTTCTTCCTTACTTCGAGGTAGGCTTTCAATTATTTCAGAGGATACAGCAACAGAACAGGTTGAGCAGTTAAGGACTGCACAGGAACTTAGAGCCTTCTGACCACCTATCTTCAATATCAGAAACCCCTGTTACTCTGCCTAAGAATCATTCTCAAATGGTCAGCAGACTCCTATACCTTCCTTCTCTCATCATCCCTGTGATACGAAATGTCTGCAAAAAAAACCCTTCTCCTTCCCAACTTTAGTTATACATTCCCCTTTTCCCATCTACGTCAATCCAACCAACTGTGCTACTAGATCTACCCTTCTACCAAGCCCTTGATTAACATACTTCCTTCTTTCTTATACCACTATCTTGCCGTTTCATCTTCTAGTACTTTCTGAGACTTGGCTTCTTCCTGATGATACTACAACCCTAGACATTCTTTTTAGTACTGGTTAAACTTTTACTCACATCCATTCACCAGGGGTTATAGGAAAGTTGGAATAATCCTTGTTCCCTATTGCCACTTCAGACACTTTTACTCAGCACCACCTCTTCCTTTGATATTCATTTAATCCAAAATGTTATCACCCAAAGCAGATTCTGGTAGCTGTCAAGGCATTCTCCTCACCTTTTCAATGAGTTCAATGCCTGACTCACAAGCTTCTCCACTCCAACTACTGCTATCAATCAGGGGACTTCAATATACATATATATTTTCCCTCAATACCCTAACTTCTCAGCTCCTCAATCTATACAATTGCAATGACCTCCTCCTCCAACTCAGAAACTCACAGGAATTGTCATAACCTCGATACTAAAGTTACTCACAAGTGTTCCATTTTTATGTTCTAAATTTCCTTTTATATTATATTTTCATCTATCCATCTCTCCCTATGCTTTAGCTTTACTAGTTCTAAGCATACTCTTTCTCCACACCATGCTCTCCAAACCTTTTAACCCTTAATACCTTCCCAGGACATCACCTGTGCTGTCTACATTCTCCTCCCTTCCCAATCTTCACCCTTTGTTGAATCATTTCAACTTGTTTTCTTATCTTACCAGTCACTGTGAGACACATATCTTTGACCTTTGCCTTCCCTTCCCCATTCCCTTGTGTGTCCAGTTAAGCCTCATAGTCTTCTCCATTAAACACCAAAGACATTCCTTTGTTCCACTGGCCCCTCTAATTCTTTTGCAAAGCTCCCTTCAAGCCCAAGCAATGTGTTAGAATATGTCCCTACTTTATTCTCAGTTCTTAGCTCATTGCCTTGCCCTATTAATTGTGTGGCATCTTTCCTAACCATCCCATGATCTCTTCCTTGGATTATACCTCCCAGGGAGAAATCATTCATAATCTCATGCAGGCTCCTGAAATGTCAGGATATCTGCAATCCAGAGGAGCAGATGGGAAATGCCAAACATAGTCAATTCTTCAGCCAGTGGGCCTGCCATCTATGTCAAAAAGGTCCCTACGCTTAATAAAAATGGATGGTTTAGACTTCAGGGCCATGTGAATAACAACATGGTGAACTAAACTTTTCTCCAATCCCCAACACCTCTCAAACCTCTCCAGAACAGATTATGCACCAAAGATGATGCAAATTCATCTGTTTCCATGGTCTAGAACACCCAGAATACAAAGGGAGGTTAAAAAAATACCCTGACCTCACTTAGCACCCCTCCATATACCTCCCACACTACTGGGAGGAATGCTTCACTAGCAGACCCAAGTCCATAAAAACCAGTTGCTGTACCCCAATCCTCCCTTGCCCTTTGCTGTGCAAAAGAGTCTTGGTTCTAGGCTGTGGAATTTTCTTCGGGCCTAAATAGCCAGTTTGACCACAACCCTTTGGGACCAAAAACCTACTAGGGATCACAACCAGGAAATACCAGTGCTGCAAAGCTCTGAACTACCAGTGATAGGACAGAAAACTAAAGAATAGAGAAAATGGGATGGGTCACCAGGACAGGATCCTGCATGTGGGGAGCTATGCAGCACTCCATCAAGCCTGAGGGAAGAGCACAGCATGTGACCGGAGCCAGTTCTGACCATCTAAAAGTCAGCTAGGTGATATGGGGGAAAATGGGGTATGGGTTGGGGTAGAGGTTCGGGGTCCTTAGGAATTCCTCTTTAAAGAATTACACCCTCTTGCACACAAAACTTAGTTAGAATAAGGTGATAGTTTATTTAGGAGCAAGGGAAGGGAAGGGTGGGGGAAGGGAAACCATGAAAGAAATCCTTAGACTTTTCATGGGGAGATTTGGCATAAAGCACATGGCTCAGAGGTACCAAATCTCCTTGAACAGGAGACTGGAAGGTACTTTTATAGAGGACTGATGGGGGTGGACAATCTGCCCGAGAAAAGTTCCTTTAGTGAGAGAGGACCATCCCCCACTGGTGGTAGCTGGGGGAATTAGGTGAGGAGTGGAGGACCATCCCCCACTGGTAGTGACTAGAGGAATTGGGTGAGGGGTGGCTACAGATCCCTCTTCAGAACACAAAGACCGCAGCCACACCCAAATTTATCTCCCCAGGGTAAGGGAGACCAGAATGAAGGGTAGGAATCCCAAACTAGCTCAGTCCGATTTGGTTCAGTTTATCTCTCTAGGAGTTATCTGTCCTCTGGTTTAGTTTCTCAAGAAGCTTCCTTGATGTGCCCCAGAGAACTTCTGGGGTGCTCTGCACCCCATGATATAGGGAAGAGATCTAGTCTGGTAAACCATGAATTTCCTAATGTAGGGGGAAGCTGAGATAACCTTTAGATCCAGCCCCCAAGGAAACCACAGAGGAAAGGGAGTCAGAAGTGAGTGATAAGGAAAATAAGGAGGGAAGAAGAATACTGAATGTACTAAAGATTCTAAGAAGAAGTCTCAGAAACCTTGAAGATAAACAGATAAATTGACAACAAGAGAATTACCTTCAGATCTAGGAAATTAGTTCAAGAATCTAAGAATAAATACTATGAAATGAAGGAAAATGATCCAACATTTGATGAGATAAAGGACCCTGTAGAATTTGAGGAGATGGAACCACCACATGTGGCTGCTGAGTGGTTACAAAAAGAAATGAAAATCATGAGAGCATAATTTATGTCCTGTACAGCAAAAATCATGAGCAGAATAGAAAATCTTGAATCTGCAGTGTTAAACCTCACCAAAGAGGGGAAAAAAGGAGAGAAAATAATATATTGGGAATGCAATTGTGAAAGATGACATAGAAGAAGAGAAACAAAAGATAAGAACATTAAAAGAAACTATGTTCTGTATGCAAGCAAAATATATGGATCTCAAAGACAGGATGCATAGAAATAGCTTAAGAATCAGAAGTCTCCCAGAAGAACATGACTGAACAAAAATCCTTACATTATGTTAATGAAGGAAATCATGGAAGAGAACTGCCCAGAACTTCTTAACCTAGAAAAAGAAATTCCAGTTGGAGGAATTCACAGATCTCCTCAACAAAAACAACAGCAAAACCAAGGTTGCATATTCAAAGATACTAGTGGTTAAATTTAACAATTCAATTTAAAACAAACAAATAAGTGCTGCAAGCCATCTAGAGAAAGACCTTCAAATACAAAGGAAAAGATAAGGACATTTGAATAACCCCAGACTATTCTGCAACCACTAGAAAAAGGAGAAAGGAAGGAAATAATGTTCCAAAGAGCACTGGAGCTTAGAATTCAGCCCAGGTTGACCTATTCCACAAATCTGAGCTTAACCATACAGGACAAAAGATGAGCATTCAATAATAAAGAAGAGGTTGAAATATTTTTAGAAAGAAAATCAGAACCAAAAAGAATATTTATTTCTCAAACACCCCAAACACAGAAATTCAGAAGTGGATAAATATAGACAGCAACTGAAAAAGAAGGACAACAGAGAAACCAATAAGAGATTTCTTTCTAAAATGCGTAAGGGGACTGGTGATTGCAGAAATCTCATTAAGGTAACAATGAAGAAATAGATGGGGTTTTATGGATAGAACCTGGCAACAGCCTGCCTATAGGTGAATGGTATTTTTTTTTTTTTTGGTTTTTGGTTTGGGTTTTTTTGGTTGTTGTTGGTTTTTTTTAATGGGGCAATGAGGGTCAAGTGACTTGCCCAAGGTCACACAGCTAGTGTCAAGTGTCTGAGGCCAGATATGAACTCAGGTCCTACTGAATCCAGGTCTGGTGCTTTATCCACTGAATGGTGCTTTTGTGGGAAGGTACATGGAAAGGGGCAGGGGAAGGGGCAGGGGGTGGGGAGAAGGGAAGGGGATAAAGTCGGAGCCCCTGGAGCAACTAGCACTTGGAGGAGTTAGAGAGCATGGAGAAAGGAAGATTACCAGCTAAGTGTTGGGGGAGGACAACAAGAGAGCATATAGATCAATGCACAGGGAGGGAGGGAGGGAGGGTTATGCCCTACTATGGGAGAGTATCCTTTCTGACATCTGCAGTAATAAGCATCATTGTGAGAGTGAGGCACAATGGAAAAGGGGAATCCATGGGGTAAGCCCTGCAAGGCATTGGCAGAAAGTACCTAGAGAGCAGATCCTAGAATGGATACCTCGGGAGTTTTGATTGCATGAAGAGTACAGAGAAAAGAGAAACTCCATATGATTCTAGGTATCATGAGAGGGCTAGAGTAAACAGAAAGAAAAAATGGATAATGAAGAGAGTAAAAGAAAAAAATTGAATAAAAAAAACCACCTAGTAAACAGGGTTAGAAGGGAAGAAGAAGAAGGGGGAAATCTACCTTACTGAGATGGAAAAAGACAGGGGGAAGAAATATATAACAAAATAAAAGCATGAGGGAAAAGCTAATAAAAAATTTCTAAAAAGATTAAAGTAACTGAAGGAACATAAGACTGTGTCTATAGCAGAAGAAAAAAATCATTACCTAAAATAATTTTTGGAGAAACAATTTCATCCCGATGGAGGAAAAGATAAACCTAATTCTTATAATGTTAAATGTGACTGGATTTTTAAAAAATCAAATAAAATGAAAAAGAATAATAGATTGGATGAGAAAACAAAGCCTTACAATCTGTTGCATGCAAGAAACACATTTACAAAACAAAGACATACACAAAAGAAAACTGAGGGAATGGAAGATAATTTACTATGCATCAAGTGAATACAAAAAAAAAGTAGGTTTTGCCATCATACTATCAAACAAAGAAAAGAAAAACATTCAAAAAATAAAAATGAGTAACAAGGAAACTATTTTGTGTTGAAAGGAACCATAGACAACAAAGCAATATGAGTAACAAATTTATGTGCCCTAAATGCTTTAGCATCCAAATTCATAAAGGAAATAATATTTGAGTTTCAAGCAAATATAGACAGTAATCAATAGTGACAGGAGACTTTAATAATTCCTCTCTCAGTTTTTGATAGGTCTAATTGAATGATGAACTAAAGGGAAAATGTGGAATTGAACGAATTACTGGAAAAACTAGAGTTAAAAGACTTATGGAATCTTCTAAATGGGCCAGCAAAAGAAAATACATATTTCTCTACACCAGATTGAACCTTTACAAAAAATGACCATGTACTATGGCAAAAAATACATGTATAAAAAGGCAGAAATGACCAACACATCCTTTGTGGAACATAATGCAATAAGAATAGCAATTGGTTCAGGGACAATAAATAAAAGGTACAGATCAAATGGATACTTAACAATTAGATCTTAAATAATAAGTGAGTCAAAGTACAAATCATAGAAACAATTCCTATATAAAAGAAAACAATAATACTGAAATAAAACATACCAAAATTTCTGGGATGTAGTAAAGTAGTCCTCAGGGAAGAAATTATATTTTTACAGTCATCATTAGTAATATAGAAAAGGAAATTTAATGAATGGAATATGCAGTTTAAAAATTAGAGAAATAAACTTAAAATAAGCAAAAAAGAAAAAAATAACAAAATTATAGGAGAAATAGATGAACTGGAAATTAAAAACAAATGATAAATTAAGTGTGTTATGTTCAAATAACTAATAAACTAGTCATTACTCATTATTAGCAATTATAATAATTGATAAATTAGTCTCCTCAGAGACTAATACATTTCATAAGTCCTTAACTAATTTAATTAAAAAGAGCAGAAAATGAAATCAATAAAATAGCAAATGAGCAAAGTGAAATCACAGCAAAACCAGAAGAAATAAAAAGAATAGTCAGAATACATTTTGCACAGTTATATGCTAACAAAACTGAGAACACAAAAGAAATAAAAGAATGCTTTCAAAAGCATAAAATGCCCAAACCATCAGAAGACCCAGAAGAAATCTTAAATAACTCCAGTTTCAAAAAAGAAAATAGATCTAGTTTAAAGGAACTACCAAAGGGGTTGGGGAATCTCCTGGGCCCAATGGATTCACAAGAGAATTCTATCCAACTCTTAAAGAACAGTTGGTACCCGCTTACCAATTATTCTTGAAAAGTGAGAAAGACAAAACCCTACTGGAATCTTTTTTATGAGACAAATATAGCCCTAATATTTAAACTGGGAAAAAGATAAAACACAGAAAGAAAACTATAGGCCCAAATCATTAATGAATATTAACTCAAAAAATTTAAACAAAATTCTGTCAAACAGGTCACAGCAATTTATCCAAGAAATCATTTCTTATGATCAATGGGATTTATATAAAGGATGTAAGAATAGTTCAACATTAGGAAAATAATCACCATAATTAATCATATTAAAAACTAAAACATTTAAAATTACATGATCATCTCAGTAGATGCCGAAAAAATCTTTAACAAAGTACAACAATCTTTGATGCTAAAAACCTTACAAATATAGGCATAGAAGGAACTTTGAAAATACCATAAAAACACCTATCTGAAGCCAAACAAGCATCTTATGCAATGAGGTTGCACTAGAACCCTCCCAACAAATATGAGAGTAAGGCAAGGCTGTCCAGTCTCCCCACTATTTTTTATATAATACCCTTTTTCCCCCCAATCTTAACAGTACTTTATGTTTTCCAGTGACATGTAAAGATAGCTTTCAACATTCATTTTTTTTTTTGCAGGACAATGGGGGTTAAGTGATTTGTCCAGGGTCACACAGCTGGTAAGTGTCAAGTGTCTGAGGTCGGATTTGAACTCAGACTCCTGAGTTCCAGGGCCTGTGCTTTATCCACTGCACCACCTAGCTGCCACCTCAACTTTCATTTTTATAAGATTTTGAGCTCCAAATTTTTCTCCCTCCCTTCCTTCCCTCCATCTCTGGTATTATTCTAAAAATGCTAGCAATAAAAACAAGACAAGATAAAGGAATTAAAGGAATAAAGATAGGTAAAGAGGATTGGTAAAGATGAATAATGTTCTACTTTTTTAAAAAACCCAGGGAAACAGCAAAGATACTAATTAAGATAAATAATATCTTCAACAAAGATTCAAACTGCAAAATAAATCCTCAAAAATCAACAGCATTTCTTTATAATAACAAAACACATGAAGCAATAATAGAAAGGGAACCCCAATTTGAAATAACTACAAAGTGCATAAAATATCTGGAAACCAACCTTTCAAAGAATACAAAAGACTTGAAAGAATCTTCAATTACAACATACTCCTTAAAGAATTAAATGCCAATATAATACAATGATAATAACTCCATATAAGAATTTATACTTTTTAAAAAATTTATACTTTTAATGCTATAACCAATCAAGTTACCAAAAGAATACTTTACAGAGTTTGATAAAAATAATATCAAAAATCATTTGGAAAAAAACTCAAAAGATTTAGAATACCAAGGAAAATGATCAAAAGAAATAAGGATGAAGGGGGAATAGTATTTCCAGACCTCAAACTATGTTATTAAGCAGAAGTCATTAAAAAATAAAAGCAACTAGTATTGATTAAGAAATAGAGATAGATCAATGGAACAAATGAGACAAAGGAGATTGAGAAACAATAGAACTCAATAACCCACTATTTGATAGAGTTAAAAACCTAAGTTACCTAGAGAAAAACTCTCTATTTGATAACAACTTCTGGGAAAACTGGGAAGCAGTTTGGCAAAAATTAGACACATCATACTCCACAATATATTCTAAACTGATATGTGACCTTAATATAAAAGATCACTCTATAAGATTATTAGAATAGAAACAATTCATATACCTCTCACAGCTAAAGGTAAGAAATACATTCTTAACCAAAAAATAAATATAGATAATTGCAAAAGATAAAATAGATAGCTTTGATTAATTGAAATGGAAAAGCTTCTGCACAGAAAAAAAAACCGTATATCTAGAATACAAAGGGAAGTTATTGAATGAGAAAAAAATATTTGTATCAAATTTTTCAGATGAGGGTTTGGTACCTGAGAAACAGAGACAGACAGAGAGACAGAGACAGAGATACAGAGATTTATAGATAGATATATAGATCTAGATATGCATACATATATGTATCCACACACATATATAACACTAATGTGTGTGTATGTATAACTAGTAGTCATTCCCTAATAGGTAAGTAGTCTATGGATATAAACAAATAGTTCTCAAAAGAAAAACTGGAAAGTATTGATGACCACTTGAAAAAAAATGTTCCATATCACTAATAATGAGGAAAATGTAAACCAAACCAAAACAACCCTGTGGTTCCACCTCATACCCTGCAAACTGGCAAAAATGAAAAAATAAAATGGCAGGTCAAAGTTTGAGGGGGTATGGGAATATAGACACAGTAATATGTTGTTGGTAAGGCTGTGAAATGGTAAAGCATTGTTACTTTTCAAAAAGCAATTTGGAATTATGCAAATGAAATTACTAAAATGTCCATATCCTTTAAAGTTGAGACTCCATTACTGGTCTTGTACCCCAAGGAATATATTAATAAGAAAAAAGTCCAGGGGCAGCCAGGTGGCACAGTGGATAAAGCACCCTCCCTGGAGTCAGGAGGACCTGAGTAAAAATTCGGCCTCAGACACTTGACACTTAATAGCTGTGTGACTCTGGGCAAGTCATTTAACTCTCATTGACCCTTCCCCCTCAAAAAACAAAAACAAAAACAAAACAAACAAAAAGAAAAAAGTCCTCATATACTCCAAAATATGTAAAGCAGCACTTTTTTATGATAGCTAAGAATTCAAAACAAAGTAGATTCCCATCAACTGAAAAATAGCTAAACAAATTGTGACACATGAGAGTAATGGAATACTACTGTTTTGTAAGAAAATGCATGTGATAAATACAGAGAAGCATGGAAAGATTTATACCAACTGATGCAAAGTCAAGTAAACAATATAAACGGAAAGAAAAATGACACACCAAAAATTTTAAAAGTAAATGTGAGAAAATTATAAAAAGCAAATGGGCTATCTTTACATGTAACGGGAAAAAAAAATAAAATACTTTATTTAAAAAAAAAAAGCAAATGGGACATGAAGGAAGAGACAGGAGAAGACACTTACTCTTTCATGGTGAGGGATGTTTCTAGGTGTTACACAATGCATGTTTTCAGACATTCTTAATCAGTTATGCCATTTTTTCTCTCTAAAAAAGATACTATTTATCATATGGGATAGTTGTCCGTAAAGCAGTGGGGAAAGGATACATGTGGTAACATGGTGATATAAGAAACAGAAAAGATCAATAATTTTTTTAAAGACGTTTAACAGTTCTTTTTATATTATTTTCTAATACTTAGTACATGCAGTGAAGGCTACTTTTTCTTTTACATTTTGACATTAAAGAATCTATAGAATTGTTGCCAAATCTTGCCATTTCTACCTCTACAAGATCTCTTGTATTTGTCCCTCTGTCCCTTTCCCACTACTATTGCAATAGCTGTCTAATTAGTTCTTTGCCTCAAGTCTTAAGTCTCTCCCCACTCTAATGCACTCGTAAGACTGCCAAAGTGATTTCTCCTATGTTAAGGTCTGAACTTGTCACTCCCTTAATCAATAAACTCCAGTATTAGGGAGAGGGAAAGAAAAAGGGGGAGAGGGACAGAGAGGGAGAGGGAGGAAAAGAGAAGGAGAGAGAGAGAGAGAGCGTAAGCACTGGGCCTGGAGTCAGGAAGACCTGTATTCAAATCTAGCCTCAGACACTAACCTCTGCCTGCCTATTTCCTCATCTTTAAAATAAGAAAAGCAATAGTATATGCTTCCCAGGGCTGTTGTGAGGATAAAATGAGATACTATTTGTAAAGCACTTTGCAAAACCTAAATAGCTCTATAAAACCTAGATATCATCATTATCATCGTCAAGATAAAATGTAAACTGCTCTGTTTGGTTTTTAAAGCCTTCATAATCTGGTCCCAATGTGTCTTTCCTGGGACATTCTACACCACTCACTTCCGGAATTCTTCAGTTCAGCCAAACTGGCCTTCTTTCTGCTTCTCCTCACACAGCTCCATGACTTTTTACCTATTGTATCCCATGCCTCCCTCCTAACTTCCTCTTCATGCAATTTCTCACTTCCTTCAAGACTCAACAAATCAAGAAATAAGTATGTGTTAGGAAAGCTCCCCACCAATGTGATACTATTCACAGGAGCTTGGGAAGGACCTTGGCTCTTCTGTATATAATGATTACAGTTACGTGTGGCTCTCCATCATGTTTCTAGCCCCCTCCATATGAATAAATGTTTCTGGCTTTTCTATTTGTATCTTAAGTGTTTAATACAGCTCTTTGCATTGAGTAAGCATTCAGTACATGCTTTAATCCTTCTTTTATATGACTTTCCAACCAGGGGGTTGACAAGGTCTATACTCACCAAAGAAGACACATTTAAGATTCAAGTACTTCTGAGGGTGAATTAATTAATAATTATTTGCGGAACACTTATCTTGTTCCCAGCATTCATTTGTGTCTAACCTGTTGGCGCTTCTATAATCTTCAAAAAGGTGACAGCTCAGTATACATGGCAGGAGAGCTTCTTCTGCCAAGACTACAAGTACAGTGTGATAAAACTATGAAGATATGTTTTGAGTTCTTATGCACAGGATTCCCCATTCCTTCCTCTTCCCTTACCCCTGGCTCCCTCTGTCAGGTCATTTATTGGATGGATGCAAGCCATCTACCATGTAGCAGCAGCTCTTTGGAAAAAGAGGATGATCCCCTGCTCCCCAGATAAAAGCAGGTTGGAAGAATTCCCTTAATTACAGAAATAGTCAATGGATACCCTTTGGAGACAAATCTATCATTCCGAATATCTGTCTTTACTAACCCAGCCTATCTATCACACTGAGCAAATCTATCACACTGAATATGTCTTTACTAACCCAGTCTTCATAGCCTGCTCCAGGCTTGGCTAATAAATAAGGGGAAAGGGGCAGCTAGGTGGCGCAGTGGATAGAGTACCAGCCCTGGAGTCAGGAGGACCTGAGTTCAAATCTGGCCTCAGACACTTAACACTTACTAGCTGTGTGACCCTGGGCAAGTCACTTAACCCCAATTGCCTCACTAAAAATAAATAAATAAATAGATAAATAGATAAATAGATAAATAAATAAATAAATAAGGGGAAAACCCTCTCTCAATGTCATAGGATCATAGATTTTGATCTGGAAGGGATATTACAGGGATTATCACAGATGAAGAAACTGAGTCTCAGAAAGATGAAGTGACCAATGTCCATACAGATAGTAAACAGCTGGGCTATTTACTCAGACTGGGAACTAGATCTTCTGCCTCCAAGGCCAGGGCCCTTTCCATTGTATTTTACTATTCGTTAGCTTCTTTCAACTCCAATTTATTGGACAAAATTTGCAGAGGTTCAAAATCCCAACCGTTCTCTTCTCTGTAAAAGAGTACAAGCCAAAGAGGCCTCTCCCTTAGTCTGTGCTATGCCTCAAAAAGGATCATAGCACTCATGATGATATCTGGCATTTATACAACCTCTAGATTCTGCAAAACACTTTACATATATGATCTCATTTCACCCTCACAAAAATCCTAAGAAGTAGTTACTGCAGCCGTTATCTCAGTTTAACAGAAGAGGAAGTTGAGTTATGAAGTGTCCTACCCATCATCACATAGCTAGCAAGCATCAGAAGCAGAATTTGAACCCAATTTCCCTCACTCTAAAATCTAGTGCTCTAGTATGTCATCAATCCAAGGCAATTCAACAAGCTTTTGTTAATTGGTTACCATATAGTAGGCACCATGCTGGATGCTAGGAATATGAAAACAGAACCCTAACAATCTCAGTTCTCTAGGAATTATAAAGAGATGAAGTTAAAATTAGTTTAGGAAAAAAACCAGACCTAAAGATTTGTGCAAAATGGATGTGAAAGTCAATCAATCAATCAATCAGCATTAAGACTTCACTCTATAGGAGGCACTAAAATGAAATAGTCCTTGTCTCCAAGAAAAATACCTTTTGTATTGCACAAATGTGTATATAAGCACTCAGAAAATATTTACAAAACAAGCTCAAAGTAACGGGAAAGGAGGAAATACTAACACCTGGGGAGATTAGGAAAGCCTTAAGTAGCCCTTGAGCCGAGTCAAAAAGAAGGTCCCTAGTGGAGGAACACAGGATCTGAATTTGTCCCTATTCTGTTCAAATGCCTTTATAATGACTCAGTGGGAAGTATATATGGCATACTTACCAAGTTTATGGAATATGTGAAACTGTCAGGGATGGACGATGCGTTTGATGAGAATTCTTCTGGATTTCATCTTTAAATGAACTTACATGATAATAAAGCATTTTCATTGTCAATCCTGTTGTCCTAAGAAGGAGGCAAGGGAAGAGGGGGAAGCCAGTTGAGTTATTTATACCAATTGGCCATTAGAAAACCAATCAGGTAGCCAATTTCCTTCACTCTAAAATCTAGTGCTCTATTATGTCATCAATTAAAGGCAATTCAACAAGCTTTCATTAATTGATTACCATATAGCATAATTTTTGTACAATTTCCCCCCGTTTTCTCTTTTCCATGAATACTATTGTTTGTTGTTTTGGGGTTTTTTTTGGTTGGGCAATGAGTGTTAAGTGACTCACCCAAGGTCACACAGCTAGTAAGTGTCAAGTGTCTGAAGCCGGATTTGAACTCAGGTCCTCCTGACTCCAGGGCCAGTGCTCTATCCATTGCACCACCTGGCTGTCCCCTATGATTACTATTGTTAACTGTTTCCCTTCCATCCTATTCCTTTCCCCATGGTATTTATACTATTATCCATCTTCTTTCATCCTATCCCTCTTCAAAAGGAATTTGCTTCTGTCTGTCCCCTCCCCCAATCTGCCCTTCCTTCTTTTGCCCCTCTCTCTTTATCCCTTTCCCCTCCTATTTTCCTGCAGGGTTAGAGAGATTACTCCACCTGGGACATCTGCTCTAGCTGCTCGTGCTACCAGAAGGGCAGAAGAGAGAGAAGAGAGCCAGCATTCCAGAAGCGACTCAGCCTCTCCTCAATGAGTGTTCAATCTTCCTCTCCCAAAAGGGGAGATCCTTCAAAAACTGCCTATGGAGAGGTTTCTCCTTCTAACCTCTGTAGCATATGTAACTTCAGGGTGGGCCAGGTGTGGCCCCTCCCAAATGAGCCAGCTAAACTCCAATAATTTTTATCTCACCCCACTCCATAAGCCTTTTCCTGTTTCTTTCATGTAGGATTTCATCTCTGCCATTCCTCCTCCCCCAGTGAATTCCCCTCACCCCTCAATTTAACCCTAAAGATGTCATCATGGGGCAGCTAGGTGACACAGTGGACAAAGCACCCACCCTGGACCCAGGGGGATCCCAGCCAAAACCTGGCCTCAGACACAAGACAGTCACTCACTGCACAACCCCAGGTATGTCCCACAACTCCAATTTTTTATGGTTCTCAAGGGTCTTGTATTTGAAAGTCAAATCTGCCATTCAGTTCAGGTCTTTTCATCATGAATACCTGAAAGTCCTCTTTTTCATTAAAGTTCCTCTGAAAGATTACGCTCAGTTTTGCTGGGTAGGTTGTAACCACAACTCCTTTGCCCTCTGGAATATCATATTCCATGCCCTCTGGTCCTTTAATGTAAAAGCTGCTAGATCTTGTGCTATCCTGACTGGGGCTTCACAGTACTTGAATTCTTTCTTTTTGGCAGCTTGCAGTATTTTCTACTTGACCTGAGAGCTCTGGAATTTGGCTATAATATTCCTAGGAGTTTTCCTTTTGGGGTCTCTTTCTGGAGGTGATCTGTGGATTCTTTCAATTTCTATTTTAGCTTATGCTTCTAGAATATCAGGGCAATTTTCTATGACAATTTCTTGGAAGATGATGTCTAAGCTCTTTCCTTGATCATGGTTTTCAGGTAGACCAATAATTTTCAAATTATCTCTCCGGGACCTATTTTCCAGGTCAGAAGTTTTTCCCAGAAGATATTTCACATTTCCCTCCACTTTTTTATTCATTTGGATTTGCTTTATTGTGTCTTGGTTTCTTATAAAGCCACTAGCTTCCATTTGTTCAATCCTAATTCTTAGGCAATTATGTTTGTCAGAGAGGTTTTGTACCTCCTTTTCCATTTGGCCAATTTGACTTTTCAAGCTGTTAATTTTTTTCTCATGTCTTTACTGCATCACCCTCATTTCTCTTTCCATTTTTTCCACTACCTCTATAACTTTATCTTCAAAGTCCTTTTTGAGCTCCTCTATGGCCTGAGACCAATTAACATTTTTCTTGGATGCTTTAGATATAGGGGCCCTGATGTTGACATCTTCCTCTGAGGGTGCACCTCGATCTTCCTTGTCACTGAATAAACTTTCTATGGTCCTCACCTTTCTCTGTCTGCTCATCTTGCCTTTCTTTTACTTGACTTTTAGCTCCTTAAAGTGGGGCACTGTTTCGAGGCTGCAGTATCCTAAGCTTTAGAAGTCCCAGGTGGTATGATTTAAGGAGGATCAGGTTCTTCACTCGCCTGGCCTGTTCCCTGGTCCATAGATGACCCCAGAACAACTTGCCAATCAACCAGCTTTGTGTGTTGTGGTTGTCAGCTCTGATGAGCCTGTGCCCCTCCCCACCTGGGCCACTGCTACTCAAGTCTACCTCCTGGTTCCCAGCAGGGGTGAAAAACCCACATTATGCCTCAGCACCAGCATAGACCCCTGTAATCTCCCCCCTGTCAAGGGCTCAGCCCTCTCACCATACTGTGAGCTTAGTTCCAGATGACATTGGCACTTCAGCTGATTCAGAGGCTCTGGGGGTCTCCTTCTATGGTGAAGCATTCCTGGGACTGGATGTATGTCAGGGTAACTGTAGGGTTGGACTCTACTCCTGTCTCAGCACAGCAGCTCCCTCCTTCCTACCTGCCAGGCTGTTCTTGGTTAGAAGATGATTTCAGCATATTCTTCTGTGGGTTTTGCTGCTCCAGGCATTGTCCTATGGCATTATTTGGATGTTTTTTGGAGCGATAGTGTCATGAGTTCGAGAGCTCACTGCCTTTCCTCTGCCATCTTCAAAATGCAACAAAATTTTAAATATCAAGTGGGACCTGAAAAGAGAGATATGAGAAAATAGCCTGAATATATCTCTTTGTGGATATGGGAGGTCTATGGATGTTACATATTGTACATATTTTTGGATTTTGCTGACTTTCTGCTTTTTGGTTGGTTTTTTTCTCTTTTTTGGTGTTTTTCCCTTGTGTTCTGATTCTTCTTTCACAACATGACTAATGCAGAAATATGTTTAATGTGATTATACACATATAACCTATATCAAATTGTTTTCTGTCTTGGGGAGGGGAAAGGGAAGGGAGAAAGGGAGAAAAATTTGGAACTTAAAATATTATGAAAACAAATGTTGAAAACTATCTTTACATGTAACTGGAAAATAATAAACTACTTTTATGATAAAACAAAACAAAACAAAAAACAAAGCAACTCCACTCAGCCCTTTCATTATGCCCTATGGAATGCCTGTTCCATAATCAACTAAATCTTTGTCCTAAATCTTTTCTTCTCCCACTTCTTCCATTAATAACTATTACTTAACCTGACCCCCTCCTGATGAAACAGACTCTCTAGTCACTTTCCCTATTACTGGCTGTACCTTCATTCATTTCTCTCAGTTCACTGGTCAAGGCAAGGGATTGGAATACTTCTTTATACCCAGTGTTATTTCCAGGATTTCCCCCACCTCCATCAATCAGTAACTTCTTCTCCTTTGAGGTAGGAGCTTTTCTATAGTTTTTCATGCCTTTTCAAAAAAATCATGGTCATTCATGGTGAGTTCCCTCCTGTGCCTCATCTTTTTTTTTTTTTTTTTTTAGTGAGGCAATTGGGGTTAAGTGACTTGCCCAGGGTCACACAGCTAGTAAGTATTAAGTGTCTGAGGCCAGATTTGAACTCAGGTACTCCTGACTCCAGGGCCCGTGCTCTATTCACTGTGCCACCTAGCTGCCCTCTCTCCCTCATCTTATATCAATCATATGTCTTCTGCCACTATCTCATCCTTCACCCCTGTTTCACAAGTTGAGGGTCTCCCTCATTACCAAGGCTAACCACTTCTACCTGTTGAAGTAATTCCATTCATTCATTCTTTGTTTCCTTCAAAAGACTGCCCTCTCTATAATACCCATTCTGTCATTTTCAATCTCTCCTTGACTACTGGCTCATTCCCTAAATGCCTACAGGGATGCCCATGTATCCCCCATCCTCAAAAGAAAACATCCTTCCTTCCCCATGAACTATCATCTTACATCTTTTCTGCTTTTTATTGTCAAGCTACTTGAAAAATCCATCTATGCTGAGTGCCTTCACTTTCTTTCCTCTCACTCCCTTCTCAAATCCTTATGATCCAGCTTCTGTCCTTATCATTTCATCAAAATTGCTCTCTCCAAAGTTCCCAATGACCTCTCTCTCTCTCTCCCTCTCTCTCTCTCTCTCTCTCTCTCTCTCTCTCTCTGGCAGGGCAATGAGGGTTAAGTGATTTGTCCAGGGTCACACAGCTAGTAAGTATGAAGTGTCTGAGGCCAGATTTGAACTCAGGTCCTCCTGAATCCAGGGCCGGTGCTCTATCCACTTTGCCACCTAGCTGCCTGCCCCTCAATGATCTCTTAACTGAAAAATACAATGACCTCTTCTCAGTCCTCATTCTCCTTGACCTCTCTAAAACTGCTGACACATGATCACTCTCTCCTTCTTAAGACTCTCTTCTCTCTAGGCTTCTGGAATGTCACTATCTCCTGGTTCTCCTCCCACCCATCATACCATTCTTTCTCAGTCTCTTGCTGGATTCATATCTAGATCATGCCCTTTAGATATATTTCCCCCACAGGGTTTTTTCCTGGGTTCTCTTCTATACTACTTCACTTCCCAATCTTATCAGTTGCCATTGGTACCATCTCTATGCTGATGAGTCTCAAATCTCTCTCTCCTATCCCAGCCTCTCTGCTGACCTCCAATCTCACATCTCCAGATGCCTTTCAGATGTCTTCAGAAGTGGGCATCTTAAACTCAACATCAACAGAAATAGACTCATCATCTTTTCCCTTAACCCCTCCCCCTTCTAGGGAAGTTTAATTCCCTAGGACAACATCATCCTCTCAGTCCCCCAGACTCACAACCTGGGAGTCATCTTGATTCCTCACTCTCTCTCACCACCCCCCATGTCTAATCTGTTGCCAAGGCCTGTCAATTTCACTTTTGGCACATCCCTCAAACATACCCCCTGCTATTCCCTGATTTGCCACCACTCTCCTGCAAGGTCCTATCACCTCCTGCCTGGACTATTACAATATCCTGATGGTGGGTCTGCTGGCTCAAGTCTCTCCCCATTCCAACCCATCCTCTTTCATTCGCCCATCAAAGTAATTTCCCTATACAAAGTACAGGTGCAAGCCTGTCACTCCCCTTCTCAAAACATTCCAGTGGCTCCCCATTGCCCCCAGGATCAGATACAAAATCCCTGCTTGGTCTTCAAAGCCCTTTATACTCTAGCCTCCTTTAACCTTTCTTTTCTTCACACAACTTTTTCCTGACACATATGCTTTGATCCCGTGACAATGGCCAACTGGCTGTGAATTCCTTTAAGGAACTGACCTTCTCTTGCTTCTTTTTGTGTCCGCAAAGCTTAGCACAGTGCCTGGAACATAGTAGGTGCTTAATAAATATTGATTGATTAACCAATAACCATAAACAGTTTTTACGAGGGTTTTGTCTCCCCCCACATTTGGGGGTGGGCAAAGGTGGGAGGGAGAAAAATAAATCCTTGTTTATTGAAATAAAACAAAACACTAATTAAAAAGTGGAAGACCAGCAGAAGCTAGAGACATAGGTTAGCCTTCACTCCACCTAGCCCCAGCCAGGGGTTTGGTGTCTCTCCCAGAAAATTTCCTTACATTTATTTACTTTGTGTGTGTGTGTGTGTGTGTGTGTGTGTGTGTGTGTATACACACATATACATACATAATATATATTCTATATACACATATATATACACCCACATATGTGTGCATATACGCACACACATACACAATCCATATCTACATGCATGTCCATGTACATTATGTACATCTATACATACACGCCCCTACATATATGTGCTGTTCATGTTATAGAATGACAGATTGAAAGCTCCATGAGGGCAGGGATCTTTCCATTTTTTATCTGGTCTCCCCAGCACCCAGCGCTGCACCGAGCATACAGTAAGTCATAAATATATGCTTGTTGATAGATTATTAAACCAGAGACCAGCTGAGATGCATCACTGCCACCACCACCACCATCAAAAAAATAACTTTACTAAAATGGCAACCTTTTGCCCCATCTGAGGGGGTTTTATGTGCTTCTTTTAAAACAGAGGTTCTTAACTCCGTTTAGTGTCAGGCACCCCTATGCCAGGCATAGGTGAAGCCTATAGAACCCTCCTCAGAATAAAGGTTTTAAATGCCTAAAATACAATACATAGAGTTACAAAAGAAACCAACTAGGTTGAAATACATTTATAATCTCTCTTTCTATCTATCTAGCTAGCTAGCTAGCTCTGTCCATTCATCCATCCATCCATCCATCCATCCATCTATGCTTATAGACCTCAATTTAAGAACTTCTGCTATACAGTCCCTCCAAGTGGAGCTGGACGGGACAGGAACCGGGTACATGGTAGCTATTCATGCTATAACTCTTGACTAGAGAGGAGGATGAGTTAGGGTAAAGCGAGCAGGTCATTTCCTGATATAGATAGGAAAGTTTGGGGAGTAGGTGGGAGGGGTAGCTTTTCTCTTGTCCCTCAAATTGTACCACAAAGACAGCTGCCTACTCATAAAACAAGGTGAAGTCCATGGGAAGGAGCCCATCTATTGCGGTACATATCTGTCTTTTACTTCCCTAGAGCTATAGCCAGGGATTATCCTTTGTCTCTTTTTGTAACTCTAGTGCTTGGCACATTGCCTGACCCCTAGTAAGTGCTTAATATATGTTTATTGATTGATTGATTTCCCAGCATTAGCTGATAAGAGAAAGATCCTCCCTTACTATATATATATGTGTGTGTGTGTGTGTGTGTGTGTGTTTTTCTATATATATATATACACATATATAATATAAATTTTTATATACAATTATATATATATATGGTAAGGGAGGATCTTTCTCTTATCAGCTAATGCTGGGAAATCAATCTATATATCTATATATCTGTAGCTATATCTATATCTATTAGATAGATAGATACATACATACATACATACATACATAAAAATTACTTCTGCACAGTTGCAGTTTATACCCTCTGGTAGCTGTGCCCCCTATCTTTCAGTAGTATTCTGGAAATGTCCCTGGATGGTAGAGTTATCAGGGAGAGCCAACTAAGTTTATAACACCCCAGATAAAGGCTCTGTAAGGAAGTCCAAAAAAGTACTTCCTGCCACCCACTATTCACCTATTGAGTCACCTTACTTAAATTGTTATAAAAAGAAAGAATGAATGAATTAGTGAACAAAATCTGGAACTATGAGCAAATGGAAAATATTGCTCCTTGTTGTCCAACACAATGCTGGCTTATGTTTTCCTTGTGTATGTCCAATCTCAGGGTGAAGGCAACTGCCTACCAGCTGTATATGTGTACCACCTTACTACCTTACTAAGGAAGAAGTTTGGAGAAAAGATTTTAAGCAAGTTTCCTCTTGTGGTGATTAAAATTATATGGGGTGCCCTATCTATGTCCCAAGTGTTAGGGAACTTAGCTGGGATTTCTGATATATTGCTACTTAGAAATTAGAGGCTAAAGCACCAGTTTGGGGCATTAAGCACTTATTAAATATTAGTAAAGATAGAGCACATGTCTCAGAAAGATCAGAAGGCCTATCTAGGATAGAGAGCTTGTAAAAGCACCTCTGCTCCCTCCAACATTTCAGGGCCAAGCACCCATGTGGGAGCATAAGCTCACTGAGTTCAACAGGAGAGCCGGCTCTTCCACACTGCTCAAAGCTAATTGGCTAGCATCATTCAAATCTATTGGTTTACTGGACTTGAGGCTGGTCCTGTGCAGTATATGCTGATATCTGAGTATAGAGGGCAGACCCTCTGAGGGGAAAAGCTTTCAGGTAGGTGTGGTTTTAACCTCTATTGTCTGTATTCACAGTCCAAGGTTTAATTACATTTCCTTTGAAATCTTCCTGACTCTGGGCTGGCCTTAAGAAAGGTCAGACCAGGCTTTCTGGGTCCCCTAGAACCCCGTTGTTTTCTCACACTCTGCTTGCATCAAGCAGATAGAATTTGATCCATAAACATTCTTGAACTCTTAAAGCAAGGTTGTGGAACAGCAGATAGTGACAAACATGGAATCAAGAAGATCTAAATTTAAATTGTGCCTTAGACATTTATTTGACTCTGAGCATGTCATTTAACCACTCTACACCTCACTTTTCTAATCTGTAAAATGAGCAAATGGGATTGGACACAATAGCCTCCAAGGTCCCTTTCAACTCTAAATCTATGATCCAATTGGAAATTCTCATGACTTGAAGTGGGGTCAAAATCAGCTCTAATTTTAAACCAATGTGTTCTACCCAGTGGTGTGATAGTAAATGTTTAATAAACAACTGTCCAGAAAAAGAAAAGATGCCAACAACACATTTTAAGTTCTCCATTGCTAACATCCTTTCCATCGTTTTTTTTTAGTGAGGCAATTGGGGTTAAGTGACTTGCCCAGGGTCACACAGCTAGTACTTTCCATCATTTTTTAAAAAGTCTAGACAGTAAACAAAACAACAAAACAGTCCCTGATTATAGCATTTCCCAATTTATGAGTTTAAATTATCACACTGAAAATTAAACAATCAGCTCTCTCTTCAGTAAGAATAGGCCACCACACCTCTGCCTATTCAGGCATGGCTGTTCTCTCTAAGCAAAACTTTGAGGTAGGCAAAATTCATCTTTGGCATTATACCTAGGATGGAATGGCTGGGATTTTGCCCCAGGCACTAACATAGGAAGAGAGGGTCAGCAGGGAGGGAGAATTTCTTCTTCTCAATGGAAGGGGGACAACTGTCCCTATATAGCTTAGAGTTCTCAACCAACTCATGCTTGTGCAGGGGCTGGAGGAAAAAACAGGTCCTGGAAGTTTGGAGGAGGAGAATGAGGAGAAAGATTGCTCCCTCTCCTGTTATGACTGTGCCACAGTCCTGCTATCTCCCCAAGCCCTTTTGTATCAATGTCTCCCTAACAATGAAGTTGCCCTGGGTGTCATGTTTTCTAATCTCAACTCTGGTTAGTGGGCAAAAGTCTTACTTGTAATGCCCCACACTATAGACTTCTCACTTCATCCTCCCATAACTAAATTTACCTTCCTGGATTCCACTGGTTAGAGACCCTGCTTTTTCTAGATATCAACAGGGTAATTCAACCTAAGGTGTTAATGTGCACTAATGTTTATTTGCATTTTAAGTGGTACCTTCAGGAGATTGTGGATTTCAAGGAAATTGGTGGAAGCTTCTCAAAGTCTACCCTGTTGACAACCACTTTCATGAATTCCCCTGTGATTGCCTCTAGATAGAAGTACTTACTTCTCACTTTGAATTCTCATGACAATTTGTCCATAATTGTTATTCACTTGGCATGTCTCATCTTGCACTTTATTTGGGAACATATCTTAAGTTCCTGCTAGACTGTCAGGTGGTCAAGACCACCCTTGACATTAGGGAACAAGTTGTATCATTTACCTATCATTTCCAGTACCTGAAATGATGTTGGGCACATAGTAGACATTTGATAAATATTTGTCAAATAAATGACTGTATGTTCTGCATGGCACAGAATAAGTCAAGCACCATAGTAATTCAAATAAAAGCTTCCTTTGGTTGTCTGGGATATGAATTAAGTGAGCTTGAGTTTAAATAGGCAAAGGGAATTGGAAAAGTGAGGACTGAAGTTCAGAGGTTAATTAACTTGCACAGAATTATACAGAATGTAAATGTCTGAGGTAGGATCACCCAATTCAGATGCTTATGGCGGTTATCTAGTGTATTCCAGATCATTCTTGTTCCTTTCTCAATGAATTTTGCACTTGGCTCAAAGTCTTCCTCTTCATTACAAATCTTGCCTTCAAACTAGTGTACATTCAACAGCATTCATGTTGATGCTCCATCAAATGTGCCCTAACTTCCCATTCTGTTCTATGGTTCCTCATTCTACTCAATTGCTATGAATTGAATTGTAAATCCCATAGGGGTCTTAGACTCACCATGACCATTTCAAAACTCACACTTCCCTGCAAACCTACCCCTTTCCAAACTTCCCCATTACTGAGGATTCTGTCATCCTTCTACTTGCCGAATTTCACAACCTACGAGTCATGTTTGGCTATTCACTCTCACTTACTTCACAGACCAAAGCAGTTGCCAAATCTTTTAGTTTCTATGTCCACAACATCTCTTGATAGATAGATAGATGGATGGATGGATGGATGGACGGAAGGACGGACTGACAGACAGACAGATAGATAGATAGATAGATAGATAGATAGATAGATAGATAGATAGATAAATAGATAGATATACACACATATATGTATGTGTATATATGTATGTTATGTGTGTATGTGTACATACACACACATGTATACACACAAATTATGTTATTTTAAATATTGTGGGACTAGGCTGGGTTTTCTAAACTATTGCTACTAGGGATAGCTAGGTGGTACAGTGGATAAAGCACTGGCCTTGGATTCAGGACCTGAGTTCAAATCTGGCCTCAGATACTTGACACTTACTAGCTGTGTGACTCTGGACAAGTCACATAATCTTCATTGCCCCCCACACAAAAAAAAGAAGTTGGTTAAAATATTGCTACTTGCAAATTAATGGCCATTGCACCAGTTTTTGCAGTAAACATTTACTATTATTTAATATCACATATTAATAAAGTATTGACCGCATGTCTCCCTGACTTCCCCGCTAGTCACAGGCTTACAGGCCTAAACAATTACATACCCAGCATGGAGAATAAAAGAGAGCCCCAGGAAGAAGAGCCAAGAAACAAGAGCCAAGGGAGAGATCTCTGGTGTGCCCAGGGATTTTATTCTCCTTTTGGTAAAGGTGGGTCACCATACATTGATCTATTGGTTAGCATCATTCAGCTTCATTGATTGACATGACTTGGGGGGTGGTCTAGAGATCAAATTCCAACCATCAAGGTGTGCTTCTTCCCCTAACTAATCAGAAGGATCAATATGCATTCCTTTTGTTAAACTGAAGGCTCATCTCCAGCTGGTTTCTGGTGAGGGGCAGAGAACAACTGACAGAAACACATCTGGGTTTCTCCTAGAAACTCATTATTAATAATTATTTTCTCACTATATATATGTATGTACATATATTCATGTACATGTGTGTGCTTATGTGCATATATTATACACATATATGTATGTGTATATGCATATATACCTTTCTTTACTCAGACAATCATCACCCTGGTTCAGTCCCTTATCACTTCTTGCCTCTCTCCATAATCCATAATAAAATCAAATTAGGTATTTATTTCCAATTTAGAAAATTTGGAAGTAACTCAAACTATATTCCTTAAGTTATTTTACAAAGTAAAAAATAAATACCCCCAAAGCATAGGTATCACATTAAAGACTATGAGATGATGGTGGCAGCTAGGTGGTGCAGTGGATAAAGCAGCAGGCCTGGATTCAGGAGGACCTGAGTTCAAATCTGACCTCAGACACTTGACACTTACTAGCTGTGTGACCCCGGGCAAGTCACTTAACCCTCATTGTCCTACAAAACAAACAAACAAACAAACCAAAGCCAAACAAAAATAAATAAATAAAGACTATGAGATTGATGTGAAACTGATTGAGGAGAGTCAATGTGTAATAGCTTCTTAACTGGTTTCACTGCTTCAAATCTCTTTTTGCTTCCATTTAGCTTCCAAACTAGTGATTTCCCTAACTCACAAATCTGACCATGTCGATCATTAATTCAGCTAATAACTATTTATAAAGTGCCTATTATGTGCGCCAGGTGCTGTGCTAAACTCTAGGAATACAAAAGGAGGCAAAAGATAGTCCCTATCTTCAAGGGGTTCACAGTCTAATGGGGGGGGGGAAACTAGCAAACAAATATGAACAAACAAGCTATATATAGGATAAAGAGGAAATAACAGAAAGAAGGCACTGCATAGAATTCAGATGGGTTTGGAAAGGCTTCCTGTAGAAGGTGCAATTTTAGCTGGGACTTGAAAAAAGCCAGGGAAGTCATTCTGTATACATTTGACAAGTTGACATGACATGATTCATCATATTAAGTTATACTATATTATTCTATCATACCATGTTATACTATTATATTCTACTATACTATATTACATTATATAATATATTATGATACATTATATACATGTGAATATATAATGTATATATATATAATAGAATATATATATATACACACACACAAAGATATGTATATACAAAGAAACAAACAGTAATGCCTTTTAGTATACAGTAGCAATTAGTATATAGTAAGTACTTAATAGAAGGCAGCCAGGTTGCTCAGTGGATAGAGCTCTGGGCTTAGAGTCAAGATATGAGTTTAAATCTGACCTAAGACACTCACAAGCTGTGTGACCCTGGGCAAGTTATTCAACCTCTCTTTGCCTTAATCCACTGAAGAAGGAAATGGCAAACCACTCCTTTCTCTTTGCTAAGAAAACTTCATGGACAGCATTGGCATGCTATGGTCCATGGGATCATGAAGAATCAGACTTGATTGTGGGACTGAACAACAAGAAGTATTTAATAAGTGTTGTTTGAGAAGTCTATTTTATCATTTTATCTACATAAGCTACGAGGGTAGTAACTAGGATTTATTAGCCCCATTTAACAGATGAAAAAAAAGAGTCCCAAAAGTTAAGGAACCATCTCCAGGTCACACAACTAGTTAGCAGCAGATGCAGGGATTTCCACTCTTGACTCCTATCTAATTCCTTTCCTTTACACTATACTGCCTCTTAAATGAACTCAATGAGATGTCTAAAATGATTGGATTTACTGGGTGATTACTGCAAGCAGTCCCATTAAATGGTGTTCTTTCCACACATTTATATCTGTTTAAAATGTAATCCTAATGCATTCTATTAGACATGGAAGCCAAGACGCACTGTTACCTCTTCCAATGTGGTAAACATCATTCAAACAGTAATCTTTCAAAGGCCATGATCAACTTCCCTTAAGCACCAGGAGTAGCAGACTTTCTGAAAAGAATAAGTGTTAAAGCTGGGACACACTCAAAATAATGTAATCTAAAGACCAATTTATATTTTTGGTATACAGTTATCCCTTCCACATTGCAACTTTCCCCATCATGGTTTTGATATATCGTGGGTCAACATAAGCAATTAAATAGGTGAAAGCTGAAAATTATCTTTACATGTAATTGGGAAAAATAAAATACAATTTTCTAAAAATCACCACACTGAAAAAAAAAAGAAATTAAATGGGAATTTAGTGAAGGGGGTGGGGGTAGTTGTTGAAACCAGATACCACATGAAGGCTGGCAGAGGACAGAGAAAATGTTTAGAATCTCAGAAATACATAAAAATATGTATAATATTATATATCAACATATTTTATTTTAATACCATAATAATTCAGAATTCTCTGATACAAAGGGATGGCTAAAAAAAACGTTAAACAGATTTTCCAAATTGTGGGGGTGCTGCACCCCTGACCCTTGCAATGTGAAAGGGATAACTTTATCAATCAATCAAGAAATCAATAAACATTTATCAAGTGCCTACTATATATCAGGAACTGTATTAAATGCTGGCGACAGAAATACTCCTTGCCCTCAGTGAGCCTATATTCTGTTGAGGAAAACAACATGTACATATATAGACATATTCAAAATACATACACAATAAATATAAGGTAATTTGGGGAGGGGAGAGGTAAAACTTAGCCTTCCTGCAGAAAGTGGTGCTTGAATCTTGAAAGAAACTAGAAATTTTTAAAGGGAGGGAGGGCGTGCATTCTAAGCATGGGAGCAGCCAATGATACAGAGATGGGAGATGGAGTTCACTTTTACAGTTTTATGAGGAATGATAAGAAGATCAATTTGGTTTAACTTCTGAGTGTGAGGAGGAATGTAACAATGCGGAAAAGGTAGCCTGGAGTCAGGCTAGAGGAGTTCACACTTGATTCTGGAAGTAAATGATGCCTTTAGATTCTATTGAGTAAAAAGTGGCATGGGCATATTGGTGCTTTAGGAAAAGTCACTCATGTGGAGCTATGTTTTCTTATTTGTGAGCAGTCTGCATCACCAGCCCAGGAGAATGGGGGCTCCTATGGGGCAGAGAGAGTTCACTTTCTATTTGAATTTCCAGTGCCTGGTACTTAAATAGGTACTTAATAAATGCTTTTTGATTGATTGACAAATACTTTTTTTTTGTTTCTACAATATAAGAGATATTAGGGGCAGCTAGGTGGCACAGTGGATAAAGCACCAGCCCTGGATTCAGGGAGGATCTGAGTTCAAATCCCGCCACCCTCAGACACTTGACACGTACTAGCTATGTGACCCTGGGCAAGTCACTTAACCCTCATTGCCCTGAAGAAAAAAAAAAAGAGCTATTAGATGAAAAAATCAGCACCATTTGGAAATATCAGGAAGTTGAGGTTACTGCTTGTGGAGTATAAAAATTACTGGAGAAGAAGTTGCAATTATGGCTCTAGAAATCTGCACAAGGGTTGGACCTCATAAGTTTACACACACATACCCTCCCATACCTTCCTATATTGTCCCCATCCAACTTTTCCTGGCTTTATTTCCCACTACTACTTTCCCTTACACAAACCCTCCAATTAGTCCCCAGACATGCCTTGGAGTCTCCCACCTCCATGTTTTTACTTATACAGTTGCCTTGTTCTGGAATTTCCATTCTACTTATTAAAAACTAAGCCAGGGGGCAGCTAGATGGCACAGTGGATAGAGCACCGGCCCTGGAGTCAGGAGTACCTGAGTTCAAATCCAGGCTCAGACACTTAACACTTACTAGCTGTGTGACCCTGGGCAAGTCACTTAACCCCAACTGCCTCACTAAAAACAAAACAAAACAAAACAAAAAAACAAAAAAAAAAACCTAAGCCATTCTTTAATGCTCATTTAAATTTTTACTTTCTCTATGAACTCTTTCCTAACCATCTCCAAAGGAGTGATTTCTTTCTTCTCTGGGTGTCCATGGCACTTGATGCCTGTATGATATATGCAGGTCATAAACAGTCTTATTTTAAAGGTATTTGTGTACATACCTTATTTTCCCTTTGCCATTAAAACATAGTTAGTCAGTCAACAACATTTATTGAATGCTTACTATGTGCCAGCTCCTGTTCTAAGCACTCAAAATACAAGTACAAAAAGTTGGTACTTGTTCTCAAGGAGGTTCCATTCTAATGGGGGAAGACACATGGGGCATGATGGTTAAATCCAGAATATCTGGTCTGGGACCCTTCCCCAAAATGGAGATTCCAGGAAGAACTCACCAATGGAGAAGGAGCCTTTATGAGTAGAGACAGGAGGAAGCTATGGCATGGTAGCAAAGTGTGGGGAATGATGAATGACCAGTCTGGGACCCTTCCCAAAAACAGTTTCTACATGTAGGGTTGTAGCTATCTTTTATTCATCCTTGTATGCATGTATCCCAACAAATTAATCCATGACACAAGGTCTCACACATAGCAGGTGCTTAACATTTCTCAGGTTTCTTTAAGAGAGACAATACCAAGAAGAAAGGCAGCTCTTATATAAAGTACTATGTTTATTTTTGGACACCATGTTTACTGAAGGACATGGATAAGTTAAAGAGCGCCCAAAAGGGGGAAACTAGGATGGTGAGGGGCCTTTGACCAATACTATATAAGAATCAGTTGAAGGGAGGAAGCTAGGTGGCACAGTGGATAAAGTACCAGTCCCGGATTCAGGAGGACCTGGGTTCAAGTCCAGCTTCAGACACTTGACACTTACTAGCTGTGTGACCCTGGGCAAGTCACTTAACCCTCACTGCCCTGAAAAAACAAAACAAAACAGTTGAAGGACCAAGGGATGGTAGATAAGATAGCTTTCTTTAAATATTTCAGTGTCCAGCTATTGGAAGAGGTAGTAGACTTATTCTGTTTAACTCCAAATGATGAAGACTGAAAGAAATGGGTAGAAAATAGGTAGGAAATTTTAGATATGATGTGATGAAAAACTTCTAAGCAAGCCAAATTACCCCAAAGAAGAAAGGGCTATTTGGGTGGTGGTGCTATACCTCCCATTGTAGGTCTTTAAGAAGAAACTTAAAGTTGTCAGCTACATTATTAAGAAGAAGCTATTCCAGGTATGGGGCTAGATCAGATGGACACTGAGTTTAATTCTAACTCCAGGTAGGTAGGGCAGATAGATAGATAGATAGATAGATAGATAGATAGATAGATAGATAGATAGATAGATAGATAGATAGATAGATAGATAGATGATAGATAGAGCAGACTTATGCAAAATGTATTTCTGGAATAAATGATTGATTTGAGGACAGTTTCAGGAATAGTCATCCTCACAGATCTGGCACGGAGAGAGATATCAACATAATCCAATCCAACTTCAGTTTATAGATGAGGAAATTGAGATTTGGAAAATATTTATTTTATTTTATTTTATTTTTGTTACATTTGAGTTCCAAGCTGTTTCCCTCTCTCCCTCCCATTTGCACTAAGAAGGTAAACATTTGATGAAGATATTTATATGAATATATGTAATACATCATTCTATATATCAATTCTTCCTCTAGAGTAATAGCATCTTCTTTCATAGGTTCCTTGTGGTAATTTGAATATTCATTTAAACTAGAATAGCTGAATCATTAACTCCTCAAACAATATTGTTGTTACCTTATACATCATTGCTGGGTTCTTTCTCATTTCACTCTTCATTATTTATGCAAGTCTTGCCAGGTTTTCTAAAATCACCTGCTCATCATTTTTTATGGCACAGTAGTATTCTATCATAGCCATATACCACAATTTATTTAGCCATTCCCAATTGATGGGCATCCGCTCAATTTCCCATTCTTTTGCCACCATAAATAGAACCAGCTATAAATATTTAAACATATAGGTTATTTTCCTTTTTCTCTGATCACCTTGGGGAACGGGCCTAATAGTGTCATTGCTTGATCAAAGGGTCGTCACAGTTTTCAAGTCTTATTATGTAATTCCAGATTGCTCTCCAAATGGCTGGATCAATTCATAATTCCACCAACATATATTAGGTTTCAATTTTTTCCAGTCCTCCCCAACATTTGTCATTTTCCCCCTTCTGTCATTGAGTCAATCAGGATAGGTATGAGATGGTATCTCAAAATTGTTTTAATTGCCAGTTCTCTAATCAATAATGATTTAGAACATTTTTCATGGAACTATATGTAACTTTGACTTCTTCCCAAAACTGTCTGTCCTTTTAACTTCATCAATTGTGAAATTACTCGTATTCTTATAAATTTGACAAAATTCTCTATATATTTGAGATATGAAGCCTTTATCCAAGAAACTGTTGATAATTTTCCCCCAATTTTCCACTTTCTTACTTGTGTATATATTGGTTTTATTTGCACAAAAGCTTTTTAATTTAATACAATCAAAATTATCTATTTTACATCTCACAATTCTCTCCATCTTTTGTTTATTCATAAATTCCCCTATCCATAAATCTGATAGATAATATGATTGCTATGTTTTTAATTTACTTTTGTTATCTCCCTTTATTTCTAGATCATATGTACATTTTGACCTTATCTTGGTAAATAGTGTAAGATATTGGTCCATACCTACTTTCTGCCAGGCTGCTTTCTGATTTTCAAAAAAAATATATTTACCAGTGAAGTCTTATCCCAAAAGCTTAAATTTTTACATAGATCAAACACAAGGTTACCATAATCATTTACTACTGTGTACTGTATATCTACTCTGTTCCACCAATCCATCTTTCTATTACTTAGCTAGTACTAGATAGTCTTAATGATTACTGCCCTATAGTATAGTTTAAGATCTGGCACTGCTAGGGCTATTTTTGTTAATTTGCTTTTTTATGTTTACAGTTTCATTAATTCCTTTTATATTCTTGACCTTTTGTTTTTCCAAATAAATTTTGTTATTATTTTTTCTAGCTCTATACAGTAATTTTTGGTAATTTAATTGGGATGTCACTGACTAAGTAAATTAATTTAGGTAGAATTATCATCTTTATTATATTGGCTTAGTTAGCCTACCCATGAACAATTAATATTTCTGTAATTATTTAAGTCTGACTTTATTTGTATAAAAAGGGTTTTTTATAATTATGTTCATATAGTTCCTGGGTTTGTCTTGGCAAGCATACTCCCAGGTATTTTATATTGTCCACGGTTATTTTAAATGAATTATCTCATTATCTCCTTGCATGGTTTTATTGGTAACATGCTGATGACTTATGTGTGTTTATTTTATATCCAACTACTTTGCTAAAATTATTATTTGAACTAGCTTTTTAGTTGAACCTCTAGGATTTTCCAAGCATACCATCATACAATCTTCAAAAAAAGATAGTTTTATTACCTCATTGCCCATTTTGATTCCTTCAATTTCTTTTTCTTCTCTTATTGCTATTGCTAGAATGTCTAGTACAATATTAAAAAATATTGGTGATAATGGGCATCCTTGTTTCACTCCTGATCTTATTGGGAAGAATTTTAGCTTATCCTTGTTATAAATAATGCTTGCTGATAGGCTTAGGTAGATGCTTCTTATCATTTTAAGGAAAAATCAATTTATGCATATGCTTTCAAGTGTTCTTTTCATAGAAATGTCCTATTTTGTCAAAAGCTTTTTCTGCATCTATTGATATAATCATGTGATTTTTGTTATTGATATAATTAATTATATTAATAGTTTTCTTTACACTGAACTATCCCTGTGTTCTTGGTATAAATCCCACAGGTATAATAAACAATCTTTGTTGTAATCTCCTAGCTAGTATTTTATTTAGGATTTCTGCATCCATATTACTTAGTGAAATTGGTCTATAATTTTCTTTCTTTGATTTTGCTCTTCCTAGTTTAGGTATCAGCACCATGTGTGTTTCATAAATTTCATAATTCTCCCTTTTGTCTATCATTTCAAATAATTTATTTAATATTGTAATTAGTTTGATCTTTAAATGTTAGGTAGACTTCACTTGTAAGTCCATCTGGTTCTAGGGCTTTTTACTTAGAAAGCTCATTTATGACCTGTTTAATTTCTTTTCCTAAATTAGGTTTATTTAGATATTCTATTTCCTCTTCTGTTAATGTAGGCAGTTTGTATTTTTAGAAGTATTCTTCCATTTCACTTAAATTGCTAATTCTATTGGCATGTAATTGGGCAAAATAATTTCTAATACTTGCTTTAATTTCATCTTAATTAATGGTGTATTCACACTTTTCTTTTTTAATACTAGTAATTTGGTTTTCTTCTCCCCTTTGAAAAATACAATTAACTAATGATTTATCTATTTTATTATTTTTTTCATAAATCTAGTTTTTTAAAAAATATTTAATGGTTTTCTTAAATACAATTTTATTAATATCACCTTTAATTTTCAGGATTTCCAACTGTGTGTTTAATTGAGGATTTAAAAAATTTGTTCTTTTTCTAGGTTTTGTTTTTAAATTGCATAGTGAATTTATTCATCTACTCTTTCTCTGTTTTATTGATGTAAACATTTAGAGATATAAATTTTCCTCTGATTACTGCTTTTGCTACATCCAATAAGTTTTATTATGTTGCCTCAGTGTTATCATTCTCTATAATAAAATTATTTATTGTTTCTATGACTCATTATTTAGTTCATTCTTTAAGAAAGGGTTATTTAGTCTCAAATTAATTTTTATTCTGTTTCCATGGTCCTTCAGTAAAAGTATTTTTATTGAATTATGATTTGAAAATGATGCATTTAATATTTCTACTTTTCTGCATTTAATTATAAAGTTTTTATGCCCTAATATGTGGTCAGTTTTTTTAAAGGTGCCATGTACTGCTGAGAAAAAGGTATATTCCTTTCTTTTCCCATTCAATTCTCTCTAAATGTCTATTTTATCTAAGCTTATCTGAAATTCTACTCATCTCCTTGACTTCTTTCTCATTTATTTTTTGGTTAAATTTTTCTAGTTATGAGAGGGAATGTTGAAATCCCCCACTGTTGTAGTTTTGCAATCTATTTACATTTGTAATTTATTTACCTTTTGCTTTAAAATGTTGAATGCTATGGAATTTGGTATATATGTTTAGTATTGATATTACTTCATTATATATGGTACCTTTTAACATAATATAGTTTCCATGCTTCTCTCCTTTAATTGAATCTATTTTAGCTTTAACTTCATCTGAGACCTTGATTGCTACCTCTGTTTTGTTTTGTTTTTTGTTTTTTTTATATTAGCTGCAGCATAATAAATAGTACTCCACCCCTTTATGTTTACTCTATGTGTGTCTCTCATTTTAAAATGTGTTTTCTGTAAACAACACATTGTCTGATTCTGGGTTTTTTAAATTCTATCCATTTCCATTTTATGGATGAATTCAACCCATTTACAATCATAATTATAATGACTAATTATGTATTACCCTCCATCCTATTTTTCCTCACTCTTTATCCTTCTCTCTCCCATTCTCTCTCTCCCACTCTCTCTCTCTCTCTCTCTCTCTCTCTCTCTTGCTCATAAATCAAATTTACTTCTGACTACTACCACCCTAATCCACACACCTTTCTAAATGTCCCTAATCCTACCCCTTATCCCCTATTTCTTAATACACATACACACACATTTCTATGATTCCCTCCCTTCTCCTATTGCCTTGTCCTCCTATTTCTCTGTAAGTTAAGAAAACTTTTATACCCTACTAAATGTACATGCCTTTACTTCTTTAACCTAGTTCTGATGAATGTAAAATTCCCACACTATCCACTCTCTACCCTATACTCCCTTTCATTATAATAGTTCTTGCATTCATGTCCTTTTTGTATGAGATAATTTGCTCTATTCTATCTCTCCCTATTCAATTTTATTTTTTAGGATCATCATAATAATTTAATTCCAAGCCTTCAATCTATGTATACTCTTTTGAAATATCCTAGTAATTATGATACTTTTTAAATAGACATTTGTATTTAAATATTTGCGTTCCAAATTCTATCTCTCCCTCTCCTCTCCCCTCCCTGAGGCAGTAAGAAATCAGATATAGGTTATACATGTGCAATTATGTAAAACATTTCTATATTAGTCATTTTGTATAAGAAGACTCAAATCAAAAGAAAAAAAAGAAAGAAATAGTATGCTTTAGTCTGTATTAAATTAATATCAGTTGGGGCAGCTAGGTGGCACAGTGGATAGAGCACTGGCCCTGAAGTCAGGAATACCTGAGTTCAAATCCGTCCTCAGACACTTAACACTTACTAACTGTGTGACCCTGGGCAAGTCACTTAACCCCTAATTGCCTCGCTAAAAAAATAAAAATAAATATCAGTTCTTTTTTTGGAGGTAGATAGTATGCTTCATCATTTGTCCTTTAGGGATGATCATTGTATTACTGAGAATAGTTAAGCCATTCACAATTCTTCATTGAACAATACTGCTGTTACTGTGTACAATGTTCTCCTGGTTCTGTTCACTTCACTATACATCAGTTCATAAAAGTCTTTCCAGGTTTTGCTGAAATAATCCTGCTTGTCATTTCTTATAGCACAATAATATTCTATTATAATAATATATCATAACTTGTTTAGCCATTCCCCAATTGGTGAACATTACTTTGATTTCCAATTCTTAGCTACCACAAAGAGTTGCTATAAATATTGTATACAAATAGGTCCTTTCCTTTTTTTGGGATGTCTTTGGGATATAAACCTACCAGTGGTATTGCTGGGTTATAGGGTATGCACAGTTTTCCAGTCCTTTGGGCATAGATTAACAATAATTCTTAAGAATTACAAATAGTTTCCCATATAAGAAGTAAATAGTTTAACTTTATTAAATCCTTTATAATTAGTCTCTCATGTTTACCTTTTTATGTTTCTCCTGATTCCTGTAAGTCAAATTATCCATTCAGTTGTGGTCTTTTCCTCAAGATTACCTGAAAATAATTTTGTTGATTAAATATCTATTTTTTTTCCTCACAGGACTACACTCAGCTTTGCTGGGTATGTTATTCTTGGTTGCAAAGCCTCTCTTTTCCTCTTCAAACTATTATAATCCACACCCTTCTGTTTTTTAATGTAAAAGCCACTATATCTCGTGTCATCCTGATTGTAGCTCCACAATATTAAAATTGCTTCTAATATTTTTTCCTTTACCTGGAAGCTTTGAAACTTAACCAAAATGTTCCTGTGACTTTGCATTTTGGGATGTCTTTCAGGTGGTGATTGATGGATTTTTTTTCAATTTCTATTTTTCCCTTTAATTCTAGAAAATGATCCTTAATAATTGCTTACAGTGTGGTATCTGGATTTTTTTTAGTCAGAATTTTCAGGGAGTCCAAAAATGCCTATATTATGTCTACTTATCTTTTTCCTAGATCATTAGTTTTTCTGCTGAGATGTTTCACAATCTCTTCTATTTTCTTCATTCTTTTAACTTTCTTTTATTATTTCTTAACATCTTAGTAAGTCACTAACTTCCCCTTGCCCAATTCTAAGTTTTAAGGAGTTATTTTCATTTGTACATTTTTAGATCTCATTTTTCCAGTTAGTTGACTTTACTTTCTTTTCACAATTTTCTTGATTTTCTTGCATTACTTCAATTTATTTTCCTAATTTTTCCTCAACCTCACTTAATTTGATTTTTTTTTTTTTAGTGAGGCAACCGGGGTCAAGTGACTTGCCCAGGGTCACACAGCTAGCAAGTGTTAAGTGTCTGAGGCCGGATCTGAACCCAGGCACTCCTGACTCCAGGGCCGGCGCTCCATCCACTGTGCCATCTAGCTGCCCCTTAATTTGATTTTTAAAGTCTTTCCTAAGCTCTTCAAAGAACTCTTTTTTGGGCATGTGACCATTTTACATTTTTCTTTGAAGCTTTAAAGTAAGCTGTTTTTTTCTTCGGAGTTTGAACCCTGATCTTCTCTCTCACTATAGTAGCAATTGATGGTCTGGTGCTTTCTCTGTTTTGTTTTTTTTGTTGTTGTTATTGGTTTTTTGTTTACTCTTTTTAACAGCCTATTTCTTGGCTATTAACTTTATGTGAAAGTCAGGCTCTACTCTGAGGGTGTGGAAGATAGCATCTCAGGCTTAAGGTTTTCTGTGCTGATGTCTTCTGAGCTCTTTCTTTAATTTTTTTTCTTTTTTGGTGAGACAATAGGGGTTAAGTGACTTGCCCAGGGTCACACAGCTAGTAAGTGTTAAGTGTCTGAGGCCAGATTTGAACTCAGGTCCTCCTGACTCCAGGGCCAGTGCTCTATCCACTGCGTCACCTAGCTGCTCCTGAGCTCTTTCTTCTGTTCTTCTAGCATTCTATAATTCAAGGCCATGTGTGGTCACTGATCCTCTGGCTCATATCTTGGTCTATAAGTGACCTCAGGTACTATTCTCTATTCTTAAGCCTTGATCAGGACCCCCAGAACCATAGCCATTCCAAATTCTCTTGCTCCCTACAGTCCCCCAGGCAGCTGCAAACTTTAGCTCACCTTTCTGACCAGGCACTCTGCTCGTTTTTCAATGACCACAACCAGCATGATCCTTTCTCTCTACTCCCAATTCACCAGCATGCCCTAGCTCTTCCTTATTAATAGCTATAGCCTAGGGCTATGTGGTCAATGTGCCAATGCCAGAGCCAGAGCCAGTGAAGGGCTCCTGCAATCTTCCCCTAATCAGTTGACTGACCCCCATCTGTTGGAAGAAAGCTCCTGGAGCTAAGCCTGCCCCTAGGACTTGCTGTTTCTTGACTGGTCAGGATCTGCCTTATGGATATCTGCACTTCAATCAGGCCAGACCACTATCTCAGGAGCCTTTCCAAGTTGTCTTAGGTTGGGTGACTGATTTATCCTGACTTTAAACTATTTTTGCTGCTCTAAAACTTACTTTGAGGAATTAAGTTATTTGTAGGGGAATTGGGGACAGACAGGTAGTTTCTTACCTTATTCTACAATTTCCCATAATTCCCTTGAAAAATATCTCTTTTCAGCTATAATAAGTAATTAATAAATGCTTATTGATTGAGTGATTGATCATCAGCCCTCAGGAGGAGTAAAAAAAATCAACTTATTATGGGTGGCCTATTTCTTTGATAAATCTTTAAGAGGCAGAAGTTTCTGTTGAATCTATTGAATATTGAATCTATCACTATTTCAGGTGAATTCTCAGAATAGATCATTATATAACAAGTCATTGACTAGAAAGGCCATATGTGTGCAAATGTCCATAAGCATGTGCTAATAAGTTTGTATCTGTGTATGGTTTTTTCCCTTCACTTTCTTTGTATCTTCAGAATTTGGCACAGTGCCTGGAACAGAGTAAGCCCTTTAATAGAAGATTATTGACTGACTGCCTTCTGTTCATGTATACATGTACATGCCTTAGTTTTGTTTGTTTGTTTGTTTTTGCTGAAGGGCAATGAGGTTAAGTGATTTGCCCAGAGTCACACAGCTAGTAAGTGTCAAGTGTCTGAGACCAGATTTGAACTCCAGTCCTCCTGAATTCAGGGCCAGTGCTTTATCCACTGTTCCACCTAGCTGCCCCCATATACCTTAGTTTTAAAAGAAAAAAGATTAAATCAACTTGGCATTTAAAAACATGTTTAAAAGTTTAGGTGCTTTAATTGCCCCCTCCCATCCAGGATGGGGAGACAAGAACCCCCAGCTGGGACTCTTTCTAGTCCCTTGGGAAATTACCAAGCAAGCAGATGAATATGTGTTCCAAATTTCAACACCCCCACCCCCCCACTAAGCTGAACTTCCTTGTTTACTTATTTAGAACCCAGCAAAGGAAGTGGTAAAGGAAACGAGCTAGCTGGTTTTCTGAGAAGAGACCATATTTGTTCGTAGAGGAAGCCGTTGGAGTCCCGGCTACAACTGCCTTGTAATGCAGACACCAAGTTGTCTTGTCTCATGAAGGAGGTCAAGATCCTGGCTGGAAACTAGGGATTGCTGACTTTCCCTACTGTCTCTGTCAATGGGTATCCCACTCATGGCCTGGGTGTGAGCATCCTCCAAAGAGCTAGACAGAAATGGCTTTGAGTAATGTACCTTACCGGTCAGAGGTCCTCGCCTGGGGCCCTGATGAGCTGGCAGACTACTTCAAGAAGGTGAGCAATTTTTTTTTTTAATTTTGGTGGAAGGAGTTTTCCCCTGGAGTGCTTCAGAGTGAGAACTGTTTCCCAGGGAAAAGAAATAAGGGATTACCCAGATGACCATGGTTGGGCTTTTAAAATAATCAATCAACAAGTCACTGATCCTTTCTTCCTTGCATTCTGGACTTTGACTGGGTCTGATTTCTGAGAAATTTTGGAAAATTTCTGAGAAATCCCTGGCTAGCCCATTTTTTTCTTATCTTCAGTTTGATTTGATATCATACAAATGTCAATGGTCTCTGAAATATTCTGATTCTCTTCTGAATTGACGACTTTATGCATTATAACTGCAACAGAATGGAATCCTATGTCAGAGCCCAAAGGGATCATCCTGTTCAATGTCTTCATTTGACAAATGAGGAAACTGAGACCCAAAGAGGAGAGTGGATGGATGGTATAAAGCCACAGAGTTAATGAATGGCAAAATAGATTCTAGGTTCCAGGTCTCTTGAGTCCTAGTACAGGCTTCTAACAAGCAATCTGTGGTCTTTAGTTTTCCCAATGAGGGAATAAAAGATTGATGGGAGAAGGTAAAGACAAAGTAGTGCCTATCTTAGGTGGAGTAAGTTTAAATTCAGGGACCAGGGAAGGTACTGACAACACCTACTGGTGACTCTGACCTTACAAACCATGGCAGCCTCCCATGCCTAAAGGTCAAAGCCAAGTGATAAAGTGACCCAAGCAATTTTCAAACCAGCCTTCATGGTCAAGGGCTAGGAGTGATCCTGGAGCCAGTGGAGTTGTTTAAGGTATGAGATGATAGAATCTAGGTTGTTCTAATAGCTGAGGGGAGAGGAGAAGAGAGGAGGGGAAGCAACATTTCCTAATGAAGCAGGCAGCAAGAGACTTCCCCAGGCTACCCCCTCAGAAGAGAAATTCACTAAGCATCAAAAGAGATAATAGAGAGAACACTTTGCAAATACGAATGCTTTTCTATAATTGTTAGCTAATACTAGTCACCTCCCTTAATTCCCTAGATAGGAGGACCAGGAAGGTCCAGGAAAATGGAGGAGCTTTCATGTTCCTGCTTGACTGTTTCATTGGTTTAGTCTTGCTTCCCCAACTGAATAATAAACTTGAAAGCTGGCACTACATCTTTGTTTTCTTGATAATCCCCTTTCTTACCCATCCTGTCCCACAAAACCTAGGGGGGCAGGAACTCTATATTTCTGATTGATTTTCGCTGTAGAAAGTGAAAGCAAAATGACCTCAAAGTCCAGAGGGGTCCTAGAGCATCAGATCAGAAACTAGGAGATCTGTCCTCTAACTCTACCTGTAACATGCTGTGTGACACTGGATGCCCTTCTTCACTTTCTGGACCTTATTTTCCCAATCAATGAATCAATTCAGAAAAGGAAAGATTGGCTCAAATTTTCAAAAACCCTTGCATGCATGTTTTGTTTGTTTGTTTCCTGAATAGAGCTCAACGGGAGAGAGTTTTTGTTTTCTGGACGCCAATTGATAGGACTCTCCATTTACAGCTCTAGAATTAAAGTTACCAGTGCCTAAATCAGCATAGTGTAAAGACCCTTCAGTTACTAATGATTCAATTTGACTTTCCCCAGAATCCAGGGCTGACACACATCATTAGGCATGTGTTTATAAGAGAAACCAACTGTAAAGACCTTGAGGACATGAAAGCTTAGCCAGAAAGTTCAGTCTTAAGTAGCTAGTAAGGCAGTGATGGCAATATTTTATCCATAAACCAAAATGGCAGCAACCTCTTCCCTCATGGGCTGGTCCTCCAGCCCTCTACAACAGAGAACTATACATTGCAGCAGTCTGATAGCTAAGAAAAGCCTATTGTAGCAATCTGAATGGTGGCAAGTCCCCAGCATTTGGGGAAGAGAGCAAGGGCTAGTTCTGTAGCCACTTCCCCCATTGCTAGGTTCCTAGGTGTTCTGAAGGTGGAGGCCTGGGTGGGAAAGGCATTGGGGGTGGGGAGTGGGGGGTGAGGCAGAGTGAAGGACAACTCTTGCCACTGGTGACAATGCTCCTCCCTTTCTGTTGGCAGCTTAACTACAAAGATTGTGAGAAGGTAGTGAAGAAGCACCACATATCTGGTCCAAGATTTCTGGTAAGTGTGGCCAATTATGTGGCCAATTCTCTTTGGAATTAGAATTTCTGAAAACTCCTCTCCCTACTGCCCCACCCCATTGGATTTACAGTGCAGTGATACTGGAGGAGGCTGAGGCAAAATGGAGAAGTAGGAAAATTTTGCTTTTGGTGCCCTCAATCCATCCCCACTCCAACTCTCAGCATCATTGGTTCGGTGCCCATTAAGCTGGCTCCCTCCCTCCCTCTCCCCGCCCTTCTCCTTTCCACTATCAAATTCTACTTTCAAATCTTTGATTCTCACTAAGGTAGGGTTGGCTGGCTGATAACAGCTAGATTAGACATCTAGAAATTCAAGGAACTGAGATGCAGATACTCTTATCCTAAGATGAATATAAGGTTATTGTGGATAAAGGCATGCAAGTCTCTAGTGGAACACTTATTCATTTAAAAAGGATCAATAAACAAGCCTTCATTAAGTGCTTACTTTGTGCCATTAGCTGTTATGAGTTGAGCATACGAAGACAAAAATGTAATATGCTTTACCCTCAAGAAACTTATATTCCATTAGGGGAGAGAATATGTGTATATATAAATATATAGGTATAAATGAAAAGTAATGGGGAAAGGGGCTGAAACTAGGTAATAAAATACAATGAAGATTCATTCTATACTCCACTGCCATACCTAGGCCAAGCAAAGTTGCATTTACAGCTAACTGAATCTCATTTGGTCTCAGACACTGATTGCATAGATGGCCTGCAGATGTTATGGGGCTATGAGGTTTTGTACTAGGCTAGGCAGAGAGAGAGAGAGAGAGAGAGAGATGGTTTAGGCTAAGGGGAATCGACTTCAGGGGTCTTTGAACACTGATCATAAATTTAAATTCAGGGGTTGGTAGACTTTTGTTTGGAACCAGAGCCTATACTCATGTATAGTCATCAAGTCACTATGTGGGGGCAAGTAGGTGGCACAGTGGATAAAGCACTGGCCCTGGATTCAGGAGGACCTGAGTTCAAATCCAGCCTCAGATCTTGACACTTATTAGTTGTGTGAGCCGGGGCAAGTCACTAACCCTCATTGCCCCTACACCTCCCCCCCAAAAAGAAGGATTGCAGAAGGCTTCCTGAAAGGATGGGATTTAGAGGAGCAACGTTGTCATGGAATAAGTATCAGAAAGGACTGTTAGCAGTCACACAATCCAACGTTTATTATACCTCCTTTATACCTCTCTGCTTGAATTCTTCTCCTTATTTCTCAAAACAGCCCTTTTCATTTCCTAATAGGTCTAGTCATTCAAAGTCTTTTTTTTCTTATATTGATCCACAAACCCATAATACATAGTGAGTGTATGTAGTTTGAGATACATCACAAACAAGGAATTACATAGGAGAAGTAATAAATAGACCACCAGTAGAAATAAAATATGTGATAGGAAAAGAAAAAAAAAACTAGATCATGTGTCAAGATGAATAGGTATGGACAGTTCACCTACTCCATTGGTATACTCATAATGTCTAAATAACTCAAGGAAGCCTCCAGAAGATAAGTTGTATCATCAGTGTTAAATTATGGAAGAGATTTGGTAAAGCAGAATGAGCAGGCATGTATGTGGTTGAATTCTACAAAACTAAATGAATTATCCATATGGACGGGATCAAAGATCCACTGGAGTATTAAGAATTTTTTAGAATTTTTCTCCCAATTACATGTAAAATACAATTTTGACATCAATATTTTTAAAACTTTGCGTTCCAAAATATTATCCTCCCTCCCTTCCACCCCCGCCAAGAACTCAAGTAAATCCATATAAGCTATACATGACCAGTCATGAAAAAACATGGAGTATTAATAATTAATAACTAACATCTACATTGTACTTTATATTATGATTAATTTGATCCTCATAAAAACTCCTCTGAGGCAGGTTCTATTCTACTTTACAGATGAAGAAACTAAGACAGATATAAAGGTTAAATGACTTGCCTAGGGGTCATATAGCTATTAAGTATCTGAGACAATATTTGTACTCAGATCTTTCTAACTTTATGTCCAATATTCCATCCACTACAGCAAAGTAGAATAACTCTCTCTCTTCCTGTGATAGTCCTATAAACAGAAATAGCTCTCATGCCTCTCATTTGTCCCATAATATCATTTTATCATCTTGGCCATCGTTCACTGAATAAACTATAACTTGTCCAAATCTTTCTTAAATATGACCTCAGGATTCTGCCTAGTATCTTGAGGTGCTGTTACCAAAATGGAACAATGAGACTGTAGCTTCCTATGATTAAGACACTGTACTTCTGTCAATATAACCTCAGCCTATGTTAGTTGCTTAAGCAATTCTAGCACATGACTGACTCACACTGTGTGTGTCATCCAACCAAAAACCCCAGATTTTTCCCTGTATAAAACTGCTTCCAAACTAGGGATCCCCATTCGGGGCTCATTCGCCATCTTCCCAATCCTTAGCTCTCACATGAACTATGGGGGTTATGTTGTGGAAAGAGATAAATGCACTCTGGAAACTTGTTCTAGTCTCATCTTGACCACTAACTATCTGTGACCCCCTAGATATTTCCTTTTTCTAAGCCTTCATTCCCTCCTCTGTGAAATGTGGGGTGATCTTTAAAGTACTACCCATAGATCTGACAGTCTGTAGTTCTGAGATTAGGTGATTTCAGGCCCTCACAAGCCCCTCTCTGGGCCTCAGCTTTACTTCAGACTCTACTTCGAAGACATGGTTTCCTCGGCTGGCCTGATAACATCAGGGCTGCTGTTTCTGATCTCTTTGCCTCCCTAACTGTTACTTGAGCTCCTGATGCGCTCTGGCTTCCTTAGAGAATGCTCTGGTTGCCTATAAAATGAAAGAGGAAGGAAAGGTGAAAGAGGGGAATATAGGAAAGGGTCAGTGGTTCAAACGTCTTTTGTCCTAGAATATACTCCAAACTTGGATTTACGTAGGTGCTCTGCTGGGGCAACTTGGTGTTCACTCATAAAAGGTTATTAGCTTAACCACATTCTTAGTCACCCCAAAAGATGACTTCCTTCAGTCTTTGGAAAATTTTTGCATTCTCCAAACAACCTTGTCTTAGACTGTTTAAGGAAGACTGATCTCAAGCCCTTCTTCCAATGGCCTGATGAATTCTCTAATAGACAGCTAGTCTATCCCTGTTTTGAAAAGCAAGATATCCATGCATTGGTAACCAATCAACTGAGTTGATGGTGTTTATCAATTCACTAAACAAGCTGGATCAAAGAAGAAACGGGACCTAGATGCTAGTCACTAACCTTATACCCCAAATCCCTCCAATATACACAACTCATCCCTCCCCCATTTTAGAAACAAGTACATAAGACTCCTGGTTCACTATGTTTAAAGATGGTTAACACAAGGATGAGGGTATTCTGAGAGATCATGTCCTCTGCAGACCCTAAGTCACTAGGGACTAGGGCTTAAATGGCTAAAAAGTTCATGCCCCATCCCCATCAATGGGCACTGGGATACCAGCATAGAATATGAGATATAAATGCTAGTTATTATTATATTATTAACCTATAAAGTAGCTTTCCTTTTTTTGTAATTTATTTTTCTATTTTGTTTTACTTTTGTTAATTAGTTTTATTTCATTAAATATTTCCAATACACCATTTTAAACATTTTATATGTTCATTTTTTTAAAAATGTTGTATTATCAAATTCCTTTCCTCCCACCTCTCCCTTATCTATCGAAAAGCCAAGCACCATATCAATTATATATGTGAAATTATCCAATTAGTCCAAGAAAAAAAGGAAGTAAGAAATCTACTTCAATTTGCACTTCATTCAATTCTCTCTCTCTGGAGGTGGATGGCATTTTTTCCAACATGACTTCTTTGGAATTGTTTTGGGGTATTGGATTGAATCAGATTAGTGAAGTCTTTCAGAGTTGCTGTTACTCTGCACAATGCTATCCCATTCATCTCACGTCACTTTGGCAGCAGCTCATATCGGTCCTGCTATCTTTTAAACCACCCCCATATAATTTTTTATACCACAATAGCATTCCATAGTTTGTTCAGTCCATTCCCCAATTGATGAGCATCCCCTCAACTTCCAATTCTTTGCCACCACAAAAGATGCATATAAATATTTTTGTATATGTATACCTTTTTCTTTTTCTTTGATCTCTTGGATACAGACCTAGTAGTGGTATTGCTGGCTCAAAGGGTATGCAAAGTGTTATAGCCCTTAGGCATAGTTTCAAATTATTCTCTAGACTAGTTGGACCAGTTTACAACTCTACCAACAATTTATTAATGTATCTGTTTTCCGTCACTCCTCTCTCTATTTTTATACCAGCCTTCCTCAAAAGTCTGTTTTTTACTCTGGTTCTGCCTCACTTAATCCACCCTCCCTTTTATCACCTCCCCCCATACCTCTTTTCCCTTACTCTTCTTTTTCCCTATTAGGTAAGAGTAAATTTCTGTTCCCAAATGAGTGTTTATAATATTAGTCTTCCTTCTTTGAACAATTCCAATGAGAGTGAGGTTCAAGCATTGCACACCCTCCTTACCCCATCCACTACAAAGCTCTTCCTTGCATACTTCTTTATGTGAAAAAATTCCTATTTAATTATACCTATCCTTCCCCCCAACCCCTCCACATCCCTCTTTCTTATGCCTTCTTTTTTTGGAGGGGGATGGGGGAATCATCCCAACATCAAAGAGTCACACCCATGCCCTCCCTCTATATAAACCTTCTAACTGCCCTATTGATTGATAAAAGTTCCTAGTAGTTACATATATAACTTCTCATTTAGGAATGTAAACAGTTTAACCATATTGTATCCCTTTGCCTGCCACTTAAACTTTGAGAGACTTAGTAGCCACATCTGTAAAATGGGCATAAACAATAACTGTAATACCTACTCTCAGAATTGTTGTGAGAGGTATATGGGAGATCATACATAGAGTATTCTGACCATCATTAATTAGCTAACTGTTGCTACTTCTGCCTTTGTTGTTAGGTGTTTGCTTCTTAGAGGGTTTGGATGTGTTTAGTGTGTTTGATCAACACTGTTCCTAAAAAGCAAAGTTTGGGATGTGTAATCCTGGCATCCTAGTCAGCAGCCAAATTCATGTAGCAAGTGTCTGGAACTCTCAGAGAGATTGAAATGCCTGAAAAATGAGTTCTTTCTATGTCCTGAACAATCATGGTAGGGGAAGGGAGGGGAGAGAAACTTCAATGATAGCTTCTCTTCCCTTAAGCAAAGCCCCAGGATTACAAATTAGTTTGATTGGTGACTTTTGATAGAAAATGGGAATTTGTTCACAATCAATTTTGCAATCATCACAGTACATGATATAACTTTTTTTGGGGTGAGGGCAAAGATGGGGAAAGGGATGGTAGATAGAGTACAACACTTGTGGTTTCATCTTGTAGAGAACTTCAAGTGTAGAGAAACCCCACCACCACCACCAATGCAGATGGACAACAGGGGCAATTTATATTTTTTTTACATATTTCCTGGGGCAGTGGAGAAGTTAAGGGAAGTTAAGATGTGCATTTGTACATATCAGAGAGAGGACTGGACTAAAATGGTCCTGAATCTGAAATCATCCCTATGTGATCTCAGGCTATCTCCTGGACATGAACAAGATGAGTTGAATAGAATGAATAAATGAGGCACCATGCATAGAAGGTGCTTAAAGCATGTTTCCTCCAGAAGGTCTTTGTGTCTTTTCACTGGCTGGAATCTCTCATATCTGCTTCTTAGAATACCTAGTGTCTTTCAAAGCTCAGTTCAAGCACTATCCCATGAGTTCTTTCTGGATATCCTCAGTGGCTAGTGCCCTCTGCCTCCACTTACCTTGCATTTACCCTTGTAAGTGGTGAATTTTGTCTTCCTTCTATAAAGGTTAGCTCATTTGAGGGGCAGGACTATCTTCATTTTGGTCTTTGTATCCCCAATGCCAGAACAGTGGTTGGCATATAACTGATGCTTAATAAATGCTTGTTGCTTGATTGACTGTCTAAAGGATGAATTGTTCTGAGTCACTGTAGCTGGACACCCCCAGGCTGCAGCCTCCTACTTCACTCGTCCCTGTGTCCTTTACTGTTAAAACCAGACTTAATGTATGTAGTGATGTTAAATGACCTGATCAAAGCGCAGAATCTCCATGGGACTTCCCATTGGGCCATTTGGATATTGATTTCAATAGGAGTATAAGCACATAGAACAAGTGACGAGGAAACAAATGACCAGGATTAGAGTTCTGGCTTTGCCAACTCATTATCTCCATGACTTCAGGCCAGTTCCTTACCTCCTCGACCCTCATTTTGTTCTTCTGTAAAATGGCAACTGTAGATCTGCCTAATTACAGGATTCCTAGGAGATTTAAATAAGACAGTGGCAGAGAAAGAAGCATCAAGTGGAAAAATAAGCTATACCGATATTAAATTTGGTGACTAGCAGCTGCTTGGTAAAAGTGGTGAAGAAGTGAGAACTTTAGTGGTTAAATGTCCTTCCATTTACTCTCAACAAAAACGATTGAACAGTGGCAGTAGGGGAAAGAGAAAACTGCAGGCCTCGGAGGCAGAGAAACTGGATAAAAATCCTAGCTGGGTCACTTTTTATATATGTCACCTTGGCAAGTCACTGCCTTTCTTTGGGACTCTGTTTTCTCATCACAAGACACGAGAGATGGACTTGATGGCCCTCTGAGATCATTTCTACCCAATCTATGAGTCTATGTCCTCTTCAAATGTGCTTTTCCAGACTTCAAAGGGTTAGCATTGCTGCCATTGGGAATAAGACCCCTGTCTGAAAAATGGAAAATTTTAATTTTATTTTTTTAGGTTATACATGTGCAATTATGTAAAACATTACCAATTAGTCATTTTACGTAAAAATACTCAAGTCAAAAAAAAGAGGAAGGTGCAAAATAGTATACTTCAGTCTATGTTTAATAAATGTCAGTTCTTTCTCTGGAGGTGGATGTATGCTTTATCAGTAGTCCTTTGGGGTTGTCTTGGGATCATTGTATTGTTGAGAGTAGTTAAGTCATTCACAATTGCTCATAGAACAATAATGCTGTCACCATGCACAATGTTCTTCTGGTTCTGCTCACTTCACTATACATCAGTTCATATGAGTCTTTCCAGGTTTTTCTATGGATGATAAGGTGTCTTGGGTTTCCTCCATAAAACTATAAGGGGAATACTATATAAACTTGAAGAATTCTCAAATAAATATGGTATTGGAGGTTTCCTTGATGGGAAAGAAGAGGCAATCACCCTAATTCCTTCTCAGGAGCGATCTCACTGTAACATAGTCTATCAGGCTTGATAAAAGAGTAAAGGTCCCTAAAGTCTCTATTCTGGACCAATAATATGCCATGTGTATTTTTGTTTCAGAACCTATCTGAGAACGATATTCAGAAATTTCCCAAGCTTCGGGTACCGTAAAGTACTCTTATCTCTTATGAAGTATTTCTTATCAAGTGACCCAGTCAGTTTGAATTAAGTGGGGGAAGTCATTTGAAACCATGATCAACCATAAGGTATATGTATTTATATCTGAAATGAGAGAAAATGACTTGAGTATTGGAGAGGGGAGAATAACTGGGGTCCAGGCCTCTCTGACTTCATATGATTTGACTTGTTTGGAGATAGAACATCTTCTATTAGCCCATTTGGTTGATGATGGTTGGATTTATGGTCTATCAAATAATGGGTTGTTTTAAGGACAGTCAAATCGCCTTGAGGGGATGATTCTATTTCCTTGAGCTGTTTTTTGTTTGTTTTTGTTTTGTTTATTAAATTAGAGAGATAACAGAATGCTAGGAATAGAGTCAGTAACTGGAAATGAAACACTGTGTTGGGTAACCCAAGGTCAGATTTAGAACTGTAAACAACTTGAGAAGTAATGTAGTCCTATGCACTCATTTTATAGTTTAGGAAACTAAGGCCCAGAAAAGTTAAATGATTTGCCCAAATATCATAGCCAACATTTGAATTCAGGGCTCTATAATTCCAAATCCACCAATTCTCCACTGTGCCTCTTTTTAAAGTAAGAGGTCCAAGAAAGATATGGTCAAAGGTTAACTTGAAAAAAAAAAAAAGGTAACTTGAACCATATTCACAGTTTGGCTGCCATTAACAGAGATGAACTTAAAATGTAACTCCATTTTCTTTTCCCTCTTTTTATAATTGACATTGAAGAACGATGGAGCTGAGAGATAGGAGACCTAGATATGGAACCTTGGGCAAGAGGACATTATTGCTTGTGGCCTCAGTAGTTCTTATGTAAATAAGAGTTAGACTAGACAAGCCTTCCTTGAAGATGAGCAAGTACAGATTGGAATCATGGTGTAGATGGGTGGGGGCTGAAGGGAATGGACAAATTATCCAGAACTGAAAGAGGAATTCTACCCAGGAGAGAAGAAAAATCCTAACGTAGAGTTAAAAAACAAAAATAAAATTTGTGGGATTTCAGTCCAGATCTGTGAGGTTTGTGGTAATATTTATTAAAGAAATAGATGCAAGAGAAGTGGACCAGATGATGAAGGATCACCTAGGAATACAAAATTAATTAGGTCATGAAAGTGAAACTTCTTCCACTGTGTCGCCATGAAAGAAAAATAGGGGACTGTTAGAATTCTTACCAAATATTATCCTAAGCAGCAAAAGGATGTTAGAACCAATGAATCCATTTTCCATATGGAGAAACAAAGAGAAACTTTAAGAAACTTATCCAGGAACACATGGAGAAGCACTAGGGAGAAAGGATCAAGATTAGAATTTACAACCTCTCCATTTCTAGTGCTTTCTTCAGATTTTTCTGGCTTTGTCGAGTAGGGAGCATAGTAGATAGAGTGCCAGGCCTGGATTCAGAAAGACTCGTCTTCCTGGGTTCAAATGTGGCCTTGGACATTTACTAGCTGCTCGACCCTGAGCAAGTCACCTCACCTGTTTACCTCAGTTTCCTCATCTGTAAAATGACCTGGAGAAAGAAATGGCAAACAATCTAGAATCTTTGCCAAGAAAACCACAAATGGAGCCATGGAGTTCCAGATATGACTGAAAAATTACAACCACCACCAAGTTTCAGTAAGCAAGAATTGAGAAAGGAATCCATCAATAAACATTTATTATATTCCTTCTTTGTACCAGGGACTGAACTGGGGGCTGGGGATACAAAGAAAAAAGTAAGAATCTTCATCCACAAAGAACTTGGGGAAGGCAACATGGGCATATGTAGGGAATATGAAACATTCACAATTAATAGAAGGAAAAAACACTAGAGGCCCTGGAGATCAGGTGTTTCATACAAAAGGTGTGATTTGAGCTAAGTCTAATGATAAAAGGCAGAGATGAGGAGGGAGGGTTTGGGGAACATCAAATGCAAAGGTATAGCAATGGGAGAAACAACAAGCCAGTTTGCCAGGACTTTATAGTGCATGCATTAATGAAAAAAAATTTATTAATCACACACTATATGCAAAGCACTGGACTGAATATCAAAGAAACAAATGGAAAAGCAAAGATAGTTCCAGTTTTATGAAGCTCACGTTCTAGGTAGAAGAGACAACATATTCAAGAAGGCTCACCTACAGAGCAGATGGAAAGGCCTTATAGTCCTAACATTCAGTTACAGGACACATGGCAAAGCTAAGGATTCCTTAGCATGCAGTACACAAGGTGATGCCTGGGGATGCAGAGTGGGTAGTGGCAGAGATGTGGGGTTTTTTTTTGGTTGTTGTTGTTGTTGAGTCGTTTTCAGTCATGTACAACTCTTTATGACCCCATTTGGGGTTTTCTTGGTAAAGATACTGGAGTGGCTTGTTATTTCCTTCTCTAGCTCATTTTATAGATGAGGAAACTGAGGCAAACAGGGCCTAGTCACACAGCTAGTAAGTCCTGAGGCAGAAATTGAACTTAGCAAGATAAGTCTTCTTGACTCCAGGCCAGGCATTCTATTTACGGAGCCCCCTAGTTGCCCCAAGAAGATGGTTAATTCAACCAAAGTGGAGGGGTGTAGAGAAGGGGCTTAGGATGTAATAAGGATTGAAAGGTGTTATTCATCCTTCATTCTTGAAGAGGAGTTATGACATCACAGGGTGATATCTTGACTTTGGAGGGAACTGGACTTAAGTGAAGCAGAGTTGTGAAAAGTCATCAGCCTCACTTTGTCATCCAGAGTCCTCAAAGTCCAGTTGAGAGACAAAGGTCAAGACTAGTGGCAATGGCCCAAGATTATGGGGGTGACCTTGGCTTAAGATCTTACCAGGAAGGGCAACTAGGTGGTGCAGTGGATAGAGCACCGGTCCTGGAGTCAGGAGTATCTGAGTTCAAATTTGGCCTCAGACACTTAAGACTTACTAGCGGTGTGACCCTGGGCAAGTCACTTAACCCCAATTGCCTCACTAAAAAAATTTTTTTTAAAAAATCTTACCAGGTGTCAATTTGTCCAAGGCCACACCATTAAATGATTAAGGGCTAGGTAAGTATTGAGACCAAAAAAAAAATGCCCCCATTGCTATAAAAAAAATAGCAGTCTATGAGGAGAAAACCCTCAAGAGTTTCCAACCAGAACAGAAAACAATTGCCATTAACAGTCATTATAAGAAACCATCAAAACCTAAGCAATGAGCCACAGAGGCTTTGGGTTGAGGCTACTATTGGCCATTCAATGAAAGCCAAAGTGATATGGGTTTAAAGGCATAGGCAAGCAGCTCCATTTAAAAGACCAAGGGTTTTTTAAAGCCCATTTTTTCAGAGCTATATTTTAAGAAATCAAAAATGAAAAAGTAAATTGTCCCAGCCTTTTGAAAAGGAAGGAAGGAAGGAAGGAAGAAAGAAAGGAAAGAAGGGAGGGAGGGAGGGAGGGAGGGGAGGAGGAGGAGGAGGAAAAGAAGAAGAAGAAGAAGAAGAAGAAGAAGAAGAAGAAGAAGAAGGAGAAGAAGGAGAAGAAGGAGAAGAAGAAGAAGAAGAAGAAGAAGAAGAAGAAGAAGGAGAAGAAGAAGAAGAAGAAGAAGAAGAAGAAGAAGAAGGAGAAGAAGGAGAAGGAGAAGGAGAAGGAGAAGGAGAAGGAGAAGGAGAAGGAGAAGGAGAAGGAGAAGGAGAAGGAGAAGGAGAAGGAGAAGGAGGAGGAGGAGAAGAAGGAGGAGGAGGAGGAGAAGGAGGAGGAGAAAGCAGCATTCCCCAAATTCTGCCCAAATAGGCAGGTTGGGTGCCCAGAGAGCAGCTACTCCTATTCTCAGAGTTCTAGAGATGGTGTTAGGAAAAAAAAGGAAGGAAAGAAAAACAATGCGATGAGGTCCAGGATAAAAAAATCAAAAACCAGGAGCCCCATTCTCACAGTCTTATCCACCATTTTAGTCATGTTGTTGGAGTTCCTTAAAGGGGTTAATAATTTAATTCATTCACTTCTTCATTCATTCAACAAGCATTAAGTGCCTATTCAGTCCTGTTGCTGCACTAGGTGCTGAAGATACAAAGGCAAAATTAAACTATCCCTGACTTCAAGGGGCTTACATTCCATTAGGCAGTATTAGATTCATATTTCTAGTACATTCTAGTACATCTACAAAATTTCTAACACCAGGACACATATTTCTAGTTCAGGATCCACATCTCTGGTATGGAATCCACATCTCAAGTAGAGGACTCACATCTCCAGCATAGGGTCTATAACTCTACAAGTTGGTGAGGAAGAACTTAGGGGAACTCTAGATTTTGGTTAGGCCATACCTAGAACACTGTGTTTCATTCTGGGTACCACATCTTTGGACAGATATTGACAAGGTAACAATCAGAATGGTAAAAGGACTGGTGATAACTGTCGCTTGCCCATGATATTATTGAAAGGATTGGATTAGTTGGGGTCTGAGGGCCCTTCTCAGAGCCCTTGTGACAAAGCACCCCGTCATCTCTCCCAGCTACTCTGTGAGCATGTTTACTGGTGAGGGAGGTGGAGACATTGCTCCCCAGTTAAGTAGAAAGAGAGCCAAGTCTGAGGCAGGAAGATAACACCTCTGTAGTTATTTTAGAAGATGAAAAAGAAGGTGGTATGAATCACCACACTCAAAGCTTTTAGCACTGAAGGAGACTTCAAGGCCTACACTCCTCAGTGCAGAGAAGGAAGCCTAGGGAGAACGGAAAGGGGATGTCACGAGAGGCAGCCTCCCTCTCCTCCCCCTTCCCAAGCCCATCTTGGTGTCTCTGAGCTCACTGATGCAGAAGTGTCATGAGGCCCAGGAGGCGGGGGTTAAGAGGTTCCCTGTGGCTGTCCCTAGTTCTTCTAGCTGTACCCCAAGTTGTGAAGGCAGTGATATTTATCTTCTCTTTCTTCCTGCTTCTCTTGTCAGAACTCCTTCATATTCTTCCTTCCTGTAAACACCCTCCCATCCACCCCTCACCCCACCCCTAGAGGCCAGGGAAATTTAGTAACCTGCTCAAGGTCACACAGAGGTAGATTTGAACCCAGATCCTCTGAATTGATCAAAAGAAATGCATTTCTAGTTCTGGGGTTTCAGGCTGATTAAAGGTTAGCAGGAAGAGGAGTTTGGGAGCGGGTAGGAAAGACTCATCCTATATACCCCTTAAATCAGACTATGTAGGGAGGCCCTGTCTGCCTCATAGACACTGTCCTGACTGGGAAGAGACAAACCCCAGAGGAGGCTGAGGACAGCCATCCTTCTGAGGCTGAGTCCTGAAGAGTTTGTTTAGTGCCTAAAAATCCCTTGGTTTCTATATCACTTTGGCTTCTATTTTTTCTTTTTCTTTTTCTTTTCTTTTCTTTCTTTCTTTCTTTTTTTTTTGCAGGGCAGTGAGGGTTAAATGACTTGCCCAGGGTCACACAGCTAGTGAGTGTCAAGTGTCTGAGGCTGGATTTTAACTCAGGTCCTCCTGAATCCAAGGCCACTGCTTCATCCACTGTGTCACCTAGCTGCCCCTCACTTTGGCTTCAAAATAACAACTAGAAAGAAGTATGGAAGGGTTTGGATATCTAGGCTGGGCAGATGATTTTAAAATGTGCAGTATTTTGTGTTCTTGTTTTATTTAAAAAAGAAGTCAGGGGGCAGCTAGTTGGCACAGTGGATAAAGAACCAGCCCTGGATTCAGAAGGACCTGAGTTCATATCTGACCTCAGACACTTGACACTAGCTGTGTGACCCTGGGCAAGTCACTTAACCCTCACTGCCCTGCAAAAAAGAAGAAGAAGAAGAAGAAGAAGAAGAAGAAGAAGAAGAAGGTAGCAGCCTCTGTGAAATGAGGGGGCCCGACTCAATGATCTCTAAGGTCACTTCCGGCTCTGAGGGTCCCGGTGTGTGTGTTGTCACCAGCTGAGTGGGGAGGAGAGATGAGAGGAAATAGTTGGGGCAAGATGGTTAGTGATAGAGGGAGATGCAAGACAAGCATAGAGCATTAGGGCTTAGAAAGAAAGGAAATGGAGCTGTTCCCTCAGTGAGTAAAGGTGGCTCACAGTTCACAAGGGAGAGTAGTGCAGGCTATGTTGTAGCTATAGAGAGGCAACCAGGGCCTGGATCACAGTATGGAATATTGTGGCCGTCCCTCCATCTCACATGTTTTACATTGTTTTTCTCCCTTAGCATGAAAGAGTGCATGATATGAAGTCAGAAGAACTGGGTTCACATACCACTTTTTCCTATGGTGGGCAACTCAGTTAATCTCTCTGGGTATCAGTTTTCTCATTTGTAAAATGGAGAGAAGGGTGAATTAGATGACCCCTCAGGTCCTTTCTTGAATCTCTAGCTGCTAAGATTGAGGAGCAGGGTCTATATGATGACAGGAGAAGAATTCTTTTCTTCTCTACCTTCTAAGGTTATGATGGAATGAGATGATTTTTATTTTTAGCTTCTCATTTTTTAGTCATTTTTTTCAGTCATGTGCAACTTTGCATAATCCCATTTGGGGTTTTCTTGGCAAAGATACTGGAGGGGGTTGCTATTGCCTTCTCCAGCTCATTTTACAGATGAGGAAACTGAGGCAAACAGGATGAAGTGACTTGCTAGGGGTCATGCAGCTAGTGTCTAAGGCTAAATTTGAACTCAAGTTATCCTGATTCTAGGCTCAGCACTCTATCCACTGAGCCACCAAACTGCTCCACTTCCCCCAACCCCCCACTTTTTTTTTTTCTTTTTAGCACAGTACAGTAAAAAGAGGACAGGGTTTGTAATCAGAATTGGTTTCAAATCTAGGTTCTGCTCATTACTACCAATGTGACCTTATGCAAGTCACTTAGCCACTCTGTGCTTCAGTCTTCTCATTCATAAAAAGAAGGAATTGACTTCATGACAGAGAAGTGGTGGTTATGAAATATAATAAAAGACATACATTTATGGATATGGTCAGTGGAGGAATTTGTTTTATTTCATTATACATATTTAGTATAAGGATTTTTTTTTCTTTTGGGGGAGGAAGACTTGGGAAGGAGAGAAAAAATTCTTGTTAATTTTTTTTTAATTAAGATATAATGGAAGTTATACCATCAAAATAAAATTAAATGACAAGTAGGCTACATGATATCCAAGGTCCCTGACTGGGTCAATTTAAATTTAAAAAGGAAAGGCAAAGGCAAAGTGTTATGAGGAATTTGAAGAGATAGACTTTTGCTTGGGAGTGGAGTGACACTTGAATAGGTTTTCAGAAATCAGGGCAGGAAGAATCTATTCCAGGAACAGACATCTATTTGAACAAAGCCAGTCAATCTGTTAATACACATTTATTAGGCACCTGCTATATGCCTAGCACCATGCTAAGGACTGAAGATATAAAGGAAGGCAAAAGACAATTCCTGCCTTTAAGGAGTTCTAAGAGAGAAGACAGCATGCAAACTACTATGTGCTAGCAAGCTATAAACAGGAAAAAAATGGAAATAAGCAACAGAGAGAAGGCACTAGAATGAAGGGGAATCTAGAAAGGCTTCCTGTAGAAGGTGTGATTTTAGTTAGAACTTGAAGGAAATCAGAGAAGCCAGGAGGTGGAGATGAGGAGAAAATGAGAGCACTCCAGGAATGGGGAACAGTCAGTGCAAATGCCCAGAGTGGGGAGAAGTTGGGGAGAAGATGAGAACAGGGAAACAAGTATTCCAGTTTGACTAGAAGGTAGAGTGAATTAAAGGAAGTAGTAGGAGATAAAGGTGAGCAGACTCACAGAACTAAAACAAAACAAAACATCACATAGGACCAGAAGGAATTTTGAGGATTCCTAACTGGGGAAGACCTTGAATTCTAGAGTCAGGAGTGGATAATATATTCAGTAAGTGATGAGGAATCATAGCAAGGTTTTGGATAGAGAAATGGCTTGATAGAACTTTGCTATGGAAATCCTTCATTAGTGTGACCAGAGCAGGGCCAGTCTAGAGGCACATCTAAACATCTAAACACGGAGAGAGGGGGCTTGGACGAGATTTCATACCGGAAGAGTTAAGAGATGGGGCGAACTGAGGAAGAAATTGCAGAGCTTGACACTGGTTGGATAAACTCGTGAGGGAGGAGTCAAAGCTCACAGAGTTTTCTAAGATTCTGTCTTAATGTCTATAGAGATCTGAAGCTCTGTGAAGGTAGGGACAGTGCTCTGGTGTTTGTTTTGTTTCGTTTTTGTATCTCCCATAACTCCTAGCACACTGTCTAGTATAACTGCTTCTCAGTGCAGTGTTGGGGAGAGAATCATGATGATACATCCAGCAATGCTGTACAGCGTTGAATTGGCCCGGGACTCGAGAAGATTGACTCCAAATCCCATCTTTGATCATTATTATCCATGTGAATTGAGGGAAGACACTTCATTTGCCTGGGCCTCAGTTTCTTCATTATGTAAAATGAGGGATTTGGACAAGATGTCCTCTAAGGTCCATTTCTCCTCTCAATTTATGATTCCATTATAAAAGTGACCACACTGGCCCTTTCTATCTGAAGGTCAAGAATGGTACTTTTTACCTCTCTCCCAGGTCTCTCCATAACCCCGAAGGGGGAATCAGAGATGGCTATCTCTCTGTCTTTGGCTCAAGCCCCCAACAATTTTATCCCACTGGGTCCAAGCACCCCAGTTAGTACAGACTAGGTGGTACAGTGGATAGAGTGCCAGGCCTGGAGTCAGGAAGACTCATTTTCTTGAACTCAAATTTGGCCTCAGAAACTTACTAGTCATGTGACCCTGGACAAGTACACTTGACCCTGTTTGCCTACAGTTTCCTCATCTCTATGATGAGCTAGAAAAGGAATGGCAAACCACAGTAGTGCCTTTGGCCAAAAAAAAAAAAACAAACCAAATGAGGTCACAAGAGGTTGACAGGACAGAAAAATGACTGAACAACAACAAAAGCACCCAGTTCCATTTAACCACTTAACAGTCAGATGAGCTTTTACAAGGTGCATTGTTTCAAATGTATAGTAAGAAAAAATATACCCTACCCTGCCCATCCCTGGGGGAGCATAGTCTACCCCTTGTCCTCCAACCCAACAGTCTGCTGGCCTCCTGTCTTGGCACCCTGGCTTCCTAGGGTTTCCCTGTTCATCTGGGATGACCTGGCCTAGAATCCCACAGGTCTGCAGATTCTGTTGCCTGTACCTAAAGACAAATGAAACAAAGCAAAACCACAAACCTGATTCTTGGGGCCACAGGGTCTAAAAGGGAGAGGAGAAAGGCAGCCTTTCCTCCATACTCAGAGTGAGATCAGGCTGCAACCTGCTCCAGTTACACAGCCAGAGAAAATGTGGCAGGAGAGCCCAGTGTGTCTTCTCCCAGAAGCAGGACCCTGCTCTCTCTGACAGAGGTGCCTCTGTCTTGGGTGATGGGCTTGTGCAGTAAAACCCAATTACAGCATGATTCTACCTCTGACTACTGGAAGACATTTATGAAATGCCTGGGGCAGATTAGGAGTTCAGATTCATAAAATATTAGCACTGGAAAAGGTTTTAAAATCATTTAATCTAGCGGCATAATTAGAGGTGATTGTGCCTGAGGCAAACTCAATTAAATGTGTATGAGGTGTATGCATGAGTGTAGGGGGAGAAGGGGAGGGAGTACAGGAGCTATAGCGCTTACTATAGATGTGATAATTACAAGAAACTGGGTGGCCCATCCAGGAAAGAGACTGACCCTTAGTCCTGAGGGACTTAAGGAGTAAGACAGGCTCTGGGGAGGAATGTCATGTTGTTAGATCTCTGAGGGTAGTAGACCAGGGACAGTTGAATCATTTGCCTCCACAGGGCCACAAGGCAAGACATAGGGGCAGTGGTCACTGAGAGATATCAGGCCCCTGCCCCATGCTTCCCCCATGGCATTGCCCTGGGCCAAAGGCCCATTCACCTCTTCTGCTAGTTTTGGCCCTAATTCAGTTTATCCTTCTCATTTACAGTGCAGAATGTGGTGACCAGAGAAGAAAAGTAACTTGCATAAAGTTGCCAGTGGGTTAAAGGAGCCAAGACTAATGCTCTCTTGACTCCCAGTGTCCTTTTCAGTCTTTCTCCCTTCTGCTTCCTGCTCCCTCCTTTTTTTTCTGTGAACATTACCAAGAACACCCCAGAAAAAGAAAAGAACCATTTTCTTCTTTTCATGCAACAAAGTCAACACAGACAGACAGCCTCTGGGCCTCCCTTTTCTCCAGTGCCTTCGGTCCCTCATCAACCTCAGTGTTCCTTTCTACTGTAGTTCAGGGGCAAAGTTTTTCTCTCTGTAAAGTTACACAAGGCAGTTCCTGGAGTCAGAAAAATCCTTGAGTTGAAATCCAGCTTCAGATACTTACTTGCTGTGTGACCCTGGGCAAGTCACTTCACTCCGTTTGCCTTGGTTTCCTCATCTGTCAAATGAGCTGGTGAAGGAAATGGTAAGCTACTCTGGTGTCTTTGTCAAGAAAACCTCAAATGGGGTCAGGAAGTCAGACATGAAATGATTGAACAACGGTAACAATAAGCATGTAGAGAGAATCTACAACAGGTCTGGCAGTGCAATAAAAGTATAAGTCATTTTCACTTGGCCTCAAGAAGCTTGTACTCTACTCAGGGATACAACGAATATAGGAAGCTAATGGGAAACAAGATAGGGAACCAGAGCATGCTGTGCAGACATATGTTATGGGCTTCTTGGGAGAGGTAGGGCCTCAGAGGGTCTTGAAGGATGGTAGAATAGGGGAAAGAAAACGTTCTAAATTCTGAAACTGACACAAGGCAAAATGGTGGGGATTACAAGGGAGCATGAGAGAGGTGGAAAGGCCTGCGTTTACTGAGAGCCTTTCTGGACTATCGTCAGATAGAGACTGGACTTGGGGAGAATTTTCCTGTGTACTTTTGAACCAAATTGTTGTTGTTGTTACATTGAATTACTGCGGCCTGAAGAATAAGTAAAAGCACTGTAGAGGACATGTTTGGACTTGATAGAACTGAGGATCTGCAGAGGGGTTCTAGAAACACCTTCACTATTTCAAAAATCAAGTTTAAGGCAGGGCATGGACTGAGCTGGCTCACAAGGACTGGTTGTTTGTCAGCTGTTGATTAAATGACCAGCATCCATCTGGAAAACACAGAGGGTGCCTTCAGAATAACTGAGTTAATTTCCTCATCTGTATGGAGGGACCATTGAAGATGGGAAATTTTTCTAAATAGCGTGAAAAAAAAGGATGGGAAAGCTGTAAATGGATTAGATGTGATCAAGTTAAGAATAAAGACATAAGGGAGAAGGATTTGGAGTTAAAAGAGCTAGGATAAGATGCTGGCTGGGCTCAGTGCTGCCTGTGTGTGACTGCGGGCAAGTTATTTCATGGGTAGAGAGCCTGCTGGGAGGGAATGTCTCTGGAATAATAATAGACTGACATTTGTAACCTTGAGATTTGAAAAAGTTCTATAACAAAAACAACAACTGACATTTATGTCCTACTTTCCACATATTGTCTTTTTAATCCTCACAACTGTATTATAAGTAGGTGTTATTATTATGCCCATTTTATAGATGTGGAATTGAAGTTAAGAGACTTGCCCAGGGCCCTCTTGTAGTAAATCTCAAAGGGAGGATTTGAACTCAGGTCTTCTTCTTTTTTTAATCGGTCTTCTGACTTCAAGTCCACCATTCCATCCATTTTGCCATCTCATTGCCTGTTCTTTTGTTCAGTTGTTTCTGACACTTTGTGACCTGATTTGGGTTCTCTTGGCAAAGATACTGGAATGGTTTGTCATTTTCCTTCTCCAGCTCATTTTTTACAGATGCAGAAACTGAGGAAAACAGGATTAAGTGATTTGCTCAAGTTCATATGGCTGGTTAGTGTTGGAGGTCAGATTTGAACTCAGGAAGTTGTCTTCCTGGCTTCAGACCTGGTCCTCTTTCCACTGAGTCAACCACCTGCCCAAGCCTGCTCTTTACATTACATTATCTCACTTGAGCCCCACAACAACCTTGTGAACTAAGTTCCATAGTTATCAATATTGCCATTTTACAGATGAAAAAAGGCTGTGAGGTTATGAGACCTTTCTGATGATATACAAGCCCAAGTCTTCCTGACTCTACTTCCAGCCTTCTGTCCAGGAAAAGACAAGGCACACAGGAAAAAAGGTGAATGAAGGTGGTTCAGTGAATGATGCTGGACTTGGCTTCTCTCAGACATTTACTAGCTGCCTAACTCTGAGCAAATCATCTAACCTCTCTCACCCTCAGTTTCCTGATCTGTAAAATGGAGATAATAACGCCTACTTCACAGGATGTTGTGAGAATGGAATGAGGTAACATGTAAAATACTTTACAAACCTCTAAGTTCTCTATAAATTTGAGCCATTTTAGCAGTAATTATTAAAACTTATCCCAAGTGACACAACTCCTGACCTTATATAGGCAAAAGCAAATTGTTTTCCCAGAAAACATAGCGGGGGGGAAATCTCGCTAACATTTTTTTCACCACTCCTACACAGAAGCCTTAGAAAAATGTTGCTCTTTGTGGTGATATGATTAAAGTGGCCATAATAGCTTACATTGTTTTGGCGTCTCTATTGCTTTTTTTTTAAGTAGTTTCATGTGTCTTATATTATTTGAACCTTAGTGATGGCCTACACAGGGTAGGTTTTGTGATCTCCATTTAAAGCTGAGGAAACCATGGCATGAGATTTGTTCAGGGTTCCCTGTGTTCGTAAGAGAACTGGGATCAACACACAAAGCATCTGGTCTTTTTATTAAAGTGACCGACACAGCTTCCTGGGAACTAGACAGGGCCTAGACAGACCTTGGCCGGAGTTGCTTCTCTTCCTGCTCCTAATCCAGATGAACAAAGAAACCTGCTCACCCGATCTCTTTGACTCAATGAGAAAGAGAGCTATTGCCTTCCAGTCTCTCACCTGTCCCCTCACCCCAAAAGCAACCTCCTTTCCTGGTCCTGGGGTCTAGAGTGTATGTGGGAGGAGGTAAAATGAGTCACCACCAGCGGTTTACTGCCCTTAAAGGCAAGGGGAGGGGGACATCAGACAGGCTGCTGCTAGTTCTCAGGAAAAGGCTTCACCTAGCCAGCCTCAGAAAAGACTAGAGAAAAAAAAAATCTCCTGACTATACCTCAGCTTGGCAAGCATTCTCCCAAATGCCTCGGGTATTCCTGAGTGGATGGAGAACCTAGGTAGGCACATCTTTCTGCAAATGCAATTGTCTAGCTTAATTCTAATCCTGTTGTTAGCCCCTTGTTGCAACACTGGTGTGGCTGTGTGGTTTAGTACTTCCTTCCTTCAGTTGTTACAAGAGCCCTGGCGTACACACACATCATATCACATCACATCACATCACATCATAACACATCACATATAAATGTCTATATAGATAGACATATACACACATAGATCTATATAGATAGATAGACATATATACACACATATGCATTCACATATATATGTACACACATATGCATACATGAATATAAAGAAAAAATTATAATGTAAGAGCATGCAGTTTTTCCAAGAAGAAGCAGCATTTTGATTTGGGTTGGTGCAATAAATTAGACACTCCAGGTTGGCAGCCATGTTGGGTGTAAGACTAAAGTGGAATGGAGAAAAAACTGGTTAATTTAAGAGTCTTGCCACAAGGTTATGTGAGAGTTTGTCAAAATGAACATTGAAGTACACGGGAATATAGTAAGAAAGTCCACAAGCCAATGCTAAGGGAATGAAGACAGTTAAGCCTAAGGATTAGGAGAACATGGTATTGCACAGACCTTAGAAGATGACATTTCATTGAGAGTGATGAGAAAGATATCATAGTCTGGGAAGGACAAAAGTCAAGCAAAGGGTACACTCATCTCTCCTCTTGTCTCTTTGAGGCTGTGGCAGTGGGAGGAGTGGCCTCCAATGGAGATGATCTCAAGAGATGCCATTTCTGGTTACCATTTTTTGTTTTTGTTTTGTTTTGTTGTTTTTTTTTAGTGGGGCAATTGGGGTTAAGTGACTTGCCCAGGGTCACACAGCTAGTAAGTGTTAAGTGTCTGAGGCCAGATTTGAACTCAGGTACTCCTGATTCCAGGGCCGGTGCTCTATCCACTACACCACCTAGCTGCCCCTGGTTACCATTTTTTAAGGGTTAGTTCTGACGATGGCAGATAATCCTATACATTTGTTTATAGTACATTTACATTATCCTCATAGAGCTCTAAGTAACCCATAGATTCAAGAGATGTCAGAATCAATCAACTAGCATTTATTAACTACCTACTACATATTGTGCTAAGGGTAGCTGGGTAGCACAGTAGTAGATAGAGCTCTGGGCCTCAAGTCAGGAAGTTCAATCCAGCCTCAGAGACCAGCTCTGTGACCCTAGGCAAGTCATTTAGCCTCTGTTTTCCTTAATCCACTGGAGAAGAAATGGCAAACTACTCCAGTATCTTTGCCAAGAAACCCCAATGGACAGTATTGCAGTGATATGGTTCACAGAATCATGCAGAGATAGGCATGACTAAACAACAAGAACACATAATGTGCTAAGAAAAATGAAAGAGCCCCTACCATTTGAATACAAATTCCATGAAAGCAAGGACAGTCTTCAGCCCAGCATAGTATATAGCACATAGTAAGGGCTTAATTAATGATTTTGCCTGCCCTCAAAAGTTTTACATCCCATCAAAAGAAATGTTATTTAGTTGTTTTTCAGTCATGTCCAATTCTTCACGATCCAACTGGATGTTTTCCTGACAAAGATATTGGAGTTGTCTGCCATTTCCTTCTCCAGCACATTTTATACATTTAATACAGATTAAACTTTAAAATGTAATGTTACTTTTTTTACTTCTTTCTGGAGAGTCAGTTGTAAAACATTTACCAACATAATGTTACTACCTTCAGGGGTTTGGGAAGGTGATGATTTTAACCACAAAGAGGCATTTCTTCTTCTAAGTGTTGTTATCATCTTTAATCCATTTTTCCAAGACCATAGCTTTCATTCTTGATATTTTCCACAATTCCTAAGAGAAAGGGGTTAATCAGGTCTAAGAGAAAGAGGAAAGGTCTGAAATAGACTTTAGACTAGAGAAATATTTATTTATTAATATTTTTAGTTGAAATAAACAAGATCTTTAATAAGCTTCCACAAAGGGAAAAAAAGGGATTCTAAGCAATGGGTGTGAGGAGAGAATGAGAGATAGTCAATACATAGGCCCAGAGAGGGGGAAGTTTGCTGTGTTTGAGAGACAGCAAGAAGACCTGTCAGGTTAGAGTTTGTTGTTGTTGAGTAGTATCTGACTTTTTATGACCCCATTTTGGCATTTTCTTATCAGAGATACTGGAGTGATGTGTCATTTCCTTCTCCAGCTCATTTATACAGATGAGGAACTGAGGCAAACCATGTTAAACGACTTGTCCAGGGTCACGCAGATAATGTCTGAGGTCAGATTTGAACTAATGAAGATGTCTTCCTGATTCCAAGCACAGTGTTCTATCCACTGCTGCCCCACGCCCCTCCAGCTACCCATCTAGTTAGATCTTAAAGTGCATGAAATGGTATCTGGATGTAAACTACACCAAAGAGGGAAAAGTCTTGAGGTTTTGTGAAGTTGGAAGGTTGAAGCATTTTAGAAATGCACCAATTGATGATGAGCAGGTGCCAGTAACTTCTGAATACAACACTCACAATCAGAAGTAGGCAAGATGAAGAGAAACACTGGGGTTTTCAGAATTCCTTTCATGACACGGGCTGCCAGGAATTCTGGCTGCTTTTCTCTACTATACCCTCTCCTTCCTCTTGGTGAAAGGATTACATTAGGGATTCCCCTCTGGACTATAAACCCAGTAGAAATATAGAGATCTCTAGAGAAACAAGGAGGGATAGTAAGTCAAGCATTTGGCTTGAAGTAAGAAGACCTGGTTTGAAGTCTTAACTCCATCACTTATTAACTGTGTGACTCTGGGCTAGTCATCCTCCCTGGGCTTCAATTTCCTAACATGCAAAATGAAATAAATAGATAGACAAATCAATGAATGAATGAACAAACAAATAGATGGACAAACATTCTCGTACCACCTAATAGGATTGATAAGGTATTATGTGAATGAGTTGTTATAGTAATATGATTCTTAATTAGAAGGGACCTAAGACTTCATCTAGTCCAACCTATACCTAAATAGGAATAGACAGTATAACATTCCTGACAAGGGATCATCCAACCTCTTCTTGAAGATTTTCAGTGGAATTTCACTATCTGCCAGGACAGGTCATTCCACATGAGACTGTTCTGTTTTTAGGAATTTTTACTTCATGTAACTGAAGTATTCCTCATGACAGCCTTCATTCATTGCTCCTAGTTCTGCCTTCTGGGGCCAATTAGAACAAGTCTTATCTATCTTACATATACAGCCATTAAAATACTTAAAGATAAGTAACTATCAAACATTCCCTTCCCCCAGTCTTCCCTTCTCCAGGTCAAGCATCCCAGGATCCTTCAACAGAATGCTGTATGCCATAATTGAAATGTCCCTTTCCAGCCCAACCCACCCACTTCTACAGGCTCTGCAGTCTGCTAATGGGTTATTCTTGAAATTGGGCTCCCAGAATTGAATGCAATAGTCAGGTCAGGCGTGGTCAGACCAGGGCAGGTTTCTATAGTAATGTTGTTTCACTTATTCTGTAGCCCAAGACCACAGTTTCCTCTTTTTTTTAAAAAAAAAAATTTGATTGTCCAACATATTGTTTGTTGACTCACATTGACTTACAGTCTGCTTAAAACCAACAGATCCTTTTTTCAGACTGTGAGAGACACCACCCTATCTTGTATTTATGCAGATTTAAAAAAAAAAACTCAAGTAAGACTTTATATGTATCTCCATCGTTTTATCCAGCTGATATCTTTTTGGATCCTGATTTTATGACCCATTTTGTTAGCTTTCTTAACTTAGTGCCAACTGAAAATTTGATAAAAATGTCATCTATACGTTCACTTGTTATTAATTAAAACATTAAACAGGAAAGGTGACTGGGTCAAGTCACTAGATACCTCCCTCCAAATTGAATATGAGCTCTCAGTGCATCCACTTTGGTCCCTTTCAACAACTCCCTGTTTTCTTCTTCACTGAGACTATTTGCATTTGTGTTTTCAAAATTCCATTTTTGAGGGTTTTCCCATGCTTCTTTCTTGTCTATGTTGTCTATGGGGTTTTAGGCTAAGGGCCTAAAGGACCACCTAGCCTTTTTCTGTGAAGTTTTCTCTCCCCAAACCTAGGTATCCCTCACATTGTCTTCCTTTCTGAATTATTAATTCTAATGTAGAATTAACATAGAATCCTCCTCCAAACCCCTTTTCCTATCTTTTTTATATCAGTAGCTACTTCCTTCTTGTTAATCAGAATCAGGTCAGAATAATAGTTCCCCTTGTCACTTCCTCAATTTTTTGAAATATTACATTGTCATTGAGGCAAAACAAGAATTCATTAACTGTTTTGGTTTTGGCACAATGAGAGCTCTAGGAGTAGAACTTGGACTATGTCCCTGAGACTCAGGACTCTGACGAGTAAGATTTTACCTTATCTAGTCCAGACCACTTCACCATTTTCCAGCCATTCCCAAATCATGCTGATACATGTGTAACTAAAACACACACACACACACACACACACACACACACACACACACACACACCCCTAGCTCCTTTTTAAATGCTGTCTTCCTCTATTAGATAAAAGTAGGGGCTATCATATGGGGGGATTTCTTAGCCTGGGTTTCTTGAGAATTCAGAGAGAATCTTCCCCATCAGCAGGTCTGGGTGACTAGAGGTCAAATAAAGTAACAGCCAAGCTCATCTTATAAATAAAGAAAATTTATTAGCACCATGTCGGAGGTAGTAGCAGCATGAACTTCTCCAAGTAGAGACTGGGTTTCTATGGATATTTTGGCTTACTTGGAGTACGCAGCCAAATAAGCATCAATCTGTGGCAGAAAAAATGGAGGGAAATGCGAAAACCTTGGGGTGACTGGAGTCACTGAAGGTCAGGTTTGATCCTGTGGGAAAATGCTTTTCTCTATGGTTAATCTTATCAAAATTCCCTGTGTTAGAAGGTAATCTCTAAAATGGTGGAGGCTTCTTTTAAAATTGAATAATTCTTGTTCATCCTGTTTTTGCCAGTAAGAAGGGAAATCCAGTACCATTCCCATAGCCAGAAGTCACTTTGTTTGAGGAGAAGTTACCCCAAAACTTACAGTACTAAGGTTCATTCTATTCCTCCACCCTTGCTTGTATCTGTATCTGTGGCTCTTAGTACAGTGCAGGGCAAATAGTAAGCAGTTTTGATTCATATGTTCTTTCATTCATGTACAAATAACTTAAGTCCCCCATCTCTATATCATTTCTCCATGGTAGACTTAAGCATTATATTAATGGGAGTTGTTGGGTGCTAGTGGTGATTGTTATAAAAAAGAGGGATAAGATTTGACTAGGCAGAAAGTAGAGTGATTATTCTAGCTTGGGTGATAACATGAACAAAATATAGAAGTAGCTCCTCTTGTATATGCTGGCTCCCTTTCGAAGAGCTGGACTGATACATCTTCCTCCAAGAGTTCCAGGGTGGGTAACCCTGAATGTTTGAGATGTCTCTACTGTTATTGGCTTGAGTCCCAATCAGCTGTGTTCTCCCAGTGTTAGGAATTAATGACTAATATACTCAGTTCCATTTAGCTACTTAAAATCAATCAGCTTTTGCAAAGGGATATGTACTGAGAAGATATAACAAAAGCAAAATATAAATATTTTCCCTAATACCTTTAAGGGCATACTCTCTTCTATAGCACCTTGATCTCTAGGAAGAGTAACCTTCATTTAGCTTAGTTCCTGCATAGTGGAAGTCCCACCCAGTTCACAATCAAAGGTGGCACTGATGCTGAATGAGTCCTTGTCCCATCTACCACTGGGATGAGGTCCCAAAGGTTGCTCTTTGATCTTCAAGGCATTGATATGTCACAGACTGCAAATCTGGACTCTGGAATACCAACATACTGAAGGGTGGGCATTCCACTTCCTTCATACTTTAGGGACATCAATGGTTTACTTGCTGTTAACTCAAACTCTGGAAAGCCAGGATGCTGAGGTGCCCTCTCAACCTTCCAAACTCACATGGTCATAGGTTCCACACTCTTCATCAGGCTCCACTCTCCTCACCCTTCACCACTCATGGTGATAAGTGAAGTAGTCATTTAGTTCCCTTAACAGTACTGAGGTTAAGAGGAAGTGGTTGAAGTTGATAGTCCTTTGTTAATGCCTCTTGAACCAGAGTCACCTTTTCACCATGTTGGTAACTGACCAGAACTAATTATAAAATGTCTACACATACTTCAAGGTACATAATCATGATTCTCCCAGAAGCAGAAATCAGGGTCCTTTGCACCTCCACATGGGGAGTTACCATTAGATCCCCATTATAGTAGTAATTATTATGGCATGTTTGGGGGCAAAGGGAAGAAACAGTCTTGATAAGAATGGATAGCTCCTGATAGTGAGCATGAAGGGAAGCATTCATCCAGCAGCCAGAAAACCTGGATTCTATCTTGGCTTTGCTACTCTTTTGCCACATGATCTGGAGAAAATCATTTTACTTTCTTGGATCTCAGTTCTTACAAAATGAAAATGTTGGATTATATGACCTCTCCTGTCCCTTTTAGTGCTCTCATTGTCTAAGGTTGGACAGATGCAATAGGATTGTGAGTGTTTTGAATGCCAGGTAAAGTCTGACCTCAAGCTACTTGGTAACTTTTGCTTTGTATTGTCTAAAAAGTATCATGAAGCTAGTTACACATTCTAAGCAATGGGGTGGCCTATAGACCTTAGGTTCATAGTTTTGATGTTTTTATGTATTTTCTTGTTTTACAGAATTTTAAGCAAGTTAAGTCAAGAAATCAATAAGAATGAAGAAAGAAGAAGCTTATTTGCAAGGAAGTGAGTTGTGTAATAATGATTTTTAAAATTTCTTTAATTGATAATTATCCTTAACAAGATAAATGTAGACATACACATACAAATAATAAAGAAACACTCCTCCAAAACTGTTCAACAAAATAACATAAAACAGTAATCATAACCGATTGCATATTAAACCATGGCATTGTTTCAGTCGTGTCCAACTCTCTGTGACCCCATTTGGGTTTTTTTGGCAAAAATACTGAAGTGATTTGCCATTTCCATTTCCAGCTCTTTTTATGGATGAGGAAACTGAGGCAAACAGGATTAAGTGTCTGAGGATGGATTTGAACTCAGGAAATTGAGTCTGACTTCAGGCCCAACACTCTATCCACCATGCCACCTAGCTATCCCCCATATAAACACATACTATTGTAATTCACTTTGTTAAAGGAAAGGAAGCCTGAGGGCTTTGACTTTAAGGCAGTATTACCAGTTTTGTCCATTGTTATTTCACTTCTGTTTGGCTGTTGCCTAATGTCTCCATTTATATGATTGTAGTTGATCTCTAAATTGTTGGATTTTGGGGGGGATCTACTATTCTCTATCACTCCCTATGTCTTTCTATGTTTCCTCTAATACTTCATATTTGTTTTTTTCTTATAGAATAAAATATTTGTTTATGCTAATATGTCACAGTTTATTCAGTTACTTTCCAATTGTTGGGCACATATTAACTATTTGCCATTATGGTCATAGTGCTGCTTTGAATATTTTTTTACCCAGAGAGCTCTATTCTTCTTGTCAATAAACTCATTCAGGTATGAATCCAGTTGTAGAATCAATGACTCACAGGACATGAATAATTTCATAAATTTTATTATACAATTCTATATTGTTTTCAAAAACAGACTAAGCCCCAGCATTACCAACAGTTAATTACTGTTTTCTAAAACTCTCACCAACATTGTAAACATCCTTGTTGTCCCATCTTTGAACTTAATGGCTATTAAGCATACCTAGGACTTTTAATTTGCATTTTTGTCATTATTCCCACTTTGAACACTTTTTGAGATGACCAATGATACTATGATAATTTCTGAATTTTTTTTTAGTTTTTAGCTGACTAATGAATAATAGTAAAACTTTTTAAACTGTTTTTTGCTTTGTTTTTTTTTTTATACTGATGATGGTTTCTGTTCTGTTTTTTTAGCTGACTCGTGAAACCAAGATGATAGTTTCTATTTTTTTTCCAAAAATTTCCTGTTCACATTCTTATCCTTGAAGATAGTAATTGAGGAAGGGCTCTTAATCTTATACATCTGTATTAATTCACCATTGGTTTTGGATATCAGAATTGTGTCAGAGAAGTTTAACACAAATATCCTCCCTGATAAATTTTATGTATTTTTTCCTATCCTGTCTCTACTGCTTTTATTTTCCTTTCAGATCACTGAAATTGTTTTCTGTCTTTTATCCTTTATTTCAAAACTTTGTTAAGAATTATTCCTCTATTTTCAATAATGAAAGTTATTATATGACATCCTCTAATTTATGGCATGATTTTAAAAATCTTTAAATAGTTTATCCATTTGGAATTTATTATGCTGTATTATATTAGATGCTGATCAAAATACAATTTTAATTAAACTCCCTATTTAGTTTTTCTTAAATAATTTCATTCCCCATTAATTTGTGTTCTCATTTTATTGAATTCTAGGCTGTTGTTAATATTTGTAGGTAAATCTTCCATAGCTAATCTAGCCACTAGATTTCTATTATTTTTATCCACTATTTGATTGTTTGGACAATTATTGCTTTATAAAATAATGTAAAAGGCAGAAATACCATCATCCCATCTGTCCTACCATTACTTGCCCCTATTATTTCCTTTGATTTTCTTGAATATTTGTTCTTCCCCATGATTCATATTATTGTTTTGTTTAATTCTTAAAAGTATATCATTGGGGCAGCTAGGTGGCGCAGTGGATAGAGCACCGGCCCTGGAGTCAGGAGTACCTGAATTCAAATCCGGCCTCAGACACTTGACACTTACTAGCTGTGTGACCCTGGGCAAGTCACTTAACCCCAATTGCCTCACTAAAAAAAAAAAATGTATATCATTGGTATTTTAATAACATAGCATTAAGTCTGTAGATTAGTTTGGGTAGTATTATCATCTTTACTATAAGATTGTCTGCCCAAATACATTGAATACCTCTCCAAATACTTTAATTTTCATTTAAAAAAATAGTACAATTGGATTTGCATGTCTTGTGTGTATCTTGGTAGGTTAATTATCACAAATTTCATATATTTTGTTGTTATTTCAAATATTATTTCTTTTTCTACATATTACTCAAATTTATTTAAAATGTAGTATGTAAGAATATAGATACTTTAAGAGATTTAGTTTATACACTACTACTGTGCTAAAGGCATTGGTTAATGTTTTGCAGTTATAGTTGATCCTGGGTTTTCTAAATAAAACATATATAGTGTATAAATAGAGATATTTATGCTCCTCTTTGTCAATGATTATTCTCTTAATTTCTTTATTTCATTTATTCCTATAGGTAGTATTTCTAATGTGGTATCAAAGAATAATTATGTTAATTGACACCTTTGCTTTATGCTTGATCTTTACAGGAAAGGTTCCAGTATTTCTCCATAATAAATAAAGTTAACTCTTGGTTTTAGGTAGATATTTTGTTATCATATTGAGGAAATATTATTTCATCCTTGCATTCCTCATGTAAATATAGTTAATGAAAATTTTTTGTCAGTTTCTATAGTCTTTTTTCACCTTTTTTGCCACTTTGTCTCCATCTCTTTATACTTTCACATTAGTGTTGATTAGTGATAATGATTTATGTATCTCTTTTTCTCACTAATCCTTCCCTGGTTTGGGGTAATTCTATATTTTGTAAAATATTTTTAGTAAAATTATTTTCAGTTTAAACATTTAGCAATTCAAATAAATTAAATTAAGTAAGGAATGCCTTTCTTACCTTGCTATTTATGGGTTTTCTATGACTGCCTCAATCTGTGGCTTACCTTACCATCATACTGGCATTTTTTAAAATGGTGGCCAGAAGACATATCCTAAACTTTTAGAAGGTCCTTTATTCCTTCTTAGTTGGATTCAAGACAGATAGTGATTTTCTCTTCATAAAATAAATGCTAATATCCATGTCATTTGTCATTTCAGGCCTCATCCACAAAGATTTCCTGATGAGAGAGGTAATATTTTGTGATTTGGGTAACAGTTTGATTTAACTGGCAATTAATATTTTAGTTATTGTGGTTTCAAGTTGTTTATATGGGTATCATTTAAATAGTCTTAGTGGTCTAGTTATCAAATCACTTCCCTAGGCAAAGATTTGGGCAAAGCTTGAGAAAAAAATGTTTGCCATCCAAGATTTAGCCTCTCACCCTTCTAGATCCCAGCTCCAGTGGTCTTTTGTTTGTTTATTTTGTTGTTGTTGGGGTTTTTTTCCTGCAGCAACAGTTTCCCATAAGAGACAAAGTGGGAAACAATGTAGCTACTGAGAGGCCAGAATTCATTGTCTTCTTTCTGTTATCCCATTTCCTTTCAGAGAATTACTCTGAATTTTTCTCCTACTTGGCTTATGCTATGAGGACTCTGAGTTAAATTTTCATTTAACTTCTAATGGGGCTTCAGTTACCCCCTAGAAATTGAGTAGGTTTAGGTCAGGCTGGAATGCCATTCTCCCAGTTCACTAAAAGGATCACTTAATTTTCTGGGCTTCAATGTCCCCATCCTAAAAACAATGGGATTCCTTTTAGCTCTAAAATGATGATGGTGGTGGTGGTGGTGGTGATGATGATGATAAAGAAGAAATGAAACAAAAATATTAAGAAATAATATCTAAAATTTCAGGGAGAAAAGCCTTGAAGTAATCCTGGAATATGTTGAATTATGCCTTTGTTCCATCTAGTTTCAGGACCCAAATACCCCTGCTACCCTTTTAACTTAAGCATTATTGTGCAGTATTATAGAAAGAATCTTGAGTGAGGAGTTAAGAGACCTGGATTTTAGTTACTATTTTATAGCTATAAATAGCTAGCTGTGTGACCTTGGATAAACCTCTGGTTCTGTTTCTTCATTTGGAAGAAACAAAATAATCCCTATTATCTCTCAGTGAAGCTTCTATTATTCTTTCTGAGGGCCTGTCTACTACCCCGCTCCTCCATCCTTAGCAGTAGTTACTTGTATTTGACCATCAGTCCTTGATTTAGGCACTTCTAGGTTTAACCAGTTTCCAATATATTACTAAAATAGGCTGTTTTTGTCTATAGTGGTCTCTCTCAGCAGCTCTACTAGTTAGTGTCCATCAATAAGAGATTTAGTGAATATTTGAGTAAGCATAGTGGGAAATATAGAGAAATAAAAAATGTGATCCATGCCCTAAAGCAATCTTCAATCAAGTGAACGAAAATAAAAGATAATACAGCAAGTAGTAAAATACTAGGATGCAAAAAAACAAAACAAAACAAAAAAAACCAACTAGGATGCATATAGGTTGAAAGTGCTATAGTCTGTGAGGAAAGGAAGCATTGGAATTTTGGAGTAAGAAAGATGTAAGAGGGGTCAGCTAGGTGGTACTGGCCCTGGATTCAGGAGGACCTGAGTTCAAATCTGGCCTCAGACACTTGACACTTACTAGCTGTGTGACCCTGGGCAAGTCACTTAACCTTCATTGCCCCACCCCACCCCCCAAAAAAGAGGGAAGGACTGCTGAAAAAGGTTTCATAAAAGAGAATTTAAAGACAGATTTGAAGAATTAGACATTTTCCATATACTGAGAGAAATGATCATTTATTTCTTATATGAATAACCAATTATTGAATTAGGATTAAAGGTTTTCCACTTCTTTATCCAGAAATCAACCATTGTAGATAATGTTGGGGAAAACTCACCCAACCAGGCTTAGAGAATTGGTGAATTTCTACTCATTGCCTTTGGTCAGACAGGTCTGAGGTAGAAGTGGATTCCCTCTTTGATATGTATATTGATAAGTCTCTTTGGCTTAGACTTGGGTGATCCTAGTCACATACCCCCAAGACCCTCATTAGAATAAGCCCACATCTCATCATAATAATCATTTTTCCATTAATTGTTAACCAATTAGAGTTGATTGCCATCCTCAGGAACACCCAGTCTTCCAAAGTACACATAAACTGAGCTGATCACCATGATTGATCTTTGATATTCAAGATGTCACTGATGTTGTTATTAATGAAAAACTAGAAATATTAGTAAAATGATTAATTACCCAGACACTATGTCTCTTGAACTTTTTCAACATCACAATATTAAAAATATGAAGTTAGAGAAAAATATTTTGAGGAAAAGCATTATTTTCCATTTTTCTTCCCAAATAGGAATAAATAGGGAGAAAGCACTTTCCCAAAATATTTTCCAGTTTTTTCCTTCACTCCCTTAACATTTTTACATATACTGAAAATGATAATTTTATGAAAAAATCAAGATATATACAATGTAATTTATATTCCAAAGCTTAAAAAGTGACACTTGCACTCTTTTGAAAATAGTCCCTAAACTAATTACAATTATTCAGTCAGTCATTGTACTATGTGCCAGCCAGTGATAAGTGCTGGGGATTCAAAGAATGGTAAAATACAGTCCTTATTCTCAAGAAGCTCACAGTGTAATGGTAGAGAAAACATGCAATGAATTATGTACAAACAAGAACTAAACAAAATAAATTGGAGGTAATCAATAGATTATCTATTTCAATTTTCTCCTAAATTATCCAAACTACATTGGAAAGGACCTAAATGATAATCTTCGAACCCTCTCATTTAACAAAAAAGGAAACTGAGGCTTAGAGAATTGATTTGCCCAAGGTCTTACACACTCTCCAGAATTAGGATTCAGAGTTAAATCTTTTGGTTCCAAATCTAGTGTTTTTTCCCACTATGTTTTAAAAGTTCTTATCACCCTTCCACTCCCAAAGCCTTTGAGATCCCAAATTTCCATAAATTTTCTCTCCCTAGGACATTACCATTGCTTTTATATTGAGCCTAGGAGCAAGGATATAATCTGAATAACCCAATGAGATACCCTAGAGATACTTATGAAAAATTTCCTACTGTGTCTAGGGAGCATGAGGCAAAATTGGAGGAGTTGGGAATAGGGTAAGAGTAGGATGGGAAGAGTGACTTTCCTTGCTATGTTTATTTGATGCCAATGATTTCTATTCACTGCTCTTCCAGATATGCAAGAAGAAGATGATGGTGGCTGGTCATCTTTTGTGAGTATTACATGCCCAGTGCCTTGTGTGAAATAGGTACTTTAAAATGTTGCTTTCTTGTTTGCTTTTTTAGTCTCTAGAAATTTTTCAAGCAATGTGCTTTCTTGTTGGGAGAGGAACAACTCCAAAAAGGGCCAAAAATACTAACTCAGATGAACTTATGCTGTCAGCACTGTTTCCCAACACCCAAGATAAACCTAAAAAATCATAATATTGTTCAGTTATTTTTCAGTCACGACTGACTCTTCATAACCCCATTTGGTGTTTTCTTGGCAGAGATACTGGAGTGATTTGCCATTTACTTTTACAGCTTATTTTATAGATGAGGAAACTAAGAGAAACAGGTTTAAATAACTTGGTCAGGGTCACGCAGCTAGTAAGTGTCTGAGGCCAGATTTGAACTCAGGAAGATGATTCTTCCTGACTCCAAGCCTGAAGCTCTATCCACTGTGCTACCTAGCAGTCCAGAAAATGATCATAAAAAATAGAAATAGCTGACACATATAGCGGACTTGATGTTTTTAAAGTACTGTATGTATTAATCAATGAACAAGAATTTATGTACCTCACCCACGGGCTGAGGATACAAAGTCAAAAGCAAAGCAGTACCTGGCCTCAAGGAGCTTACATTCTAATAGGGAAGCCAGCAAGTACATACATAGGTCTAGACCAAGTACAATGTTCCCTTGGATGGGGAAGGCACTAGCAGCTTGAGGGTTTGAGAAAGACCTCCTATAGGGGGTGCTGCTTGAATTGAGTCTTGAGGAAAACCAAGAAATGAAGGTGAAGAAGGACATTCCTAAGAAAGGGGAGAGACAATGAGGTTAGAGATGGGAGATGGAGTATCAGGTATAGCAAGTAGCCCCAATATGCCTAGAAAGTAGTGAGTGTGGATGGGAACAATGTGTAAGAAGACTAGAAACACTGGAAGGATATATATTGTCATATAAAGATATGTCAGATAAGAGTAGTTTATACTTGACTCCACTGGTGAAAGGAAGCCACCAGAATTTATTAAATAGAGGGACTGACAGGGTTACACTTGAACTTTAGGAAAATCACTTTGGAAGTTTTGTGGAAGACGGACTGGAGCAAAGTGATGTTTGCAGTGCAGAGCCCAAATAGGAGGCTATTGCAACAGTCCAGATAAGAGGAGATTAGAGCCTGAACTAGGGTGGTGACTCTGTCAGTAAAGAGGAGATGGCATATGGGAAGAGATGCTGTAAAGATAAAAATGACAAGATTTGGCAGCTGATTAGATATATAGGGGGTGTGAGAGTGAGAAAAGAAGGAAGGATATACAATATCTTCTCATCACAATGACCCTGTAAAGTATGTACCAAAAGTACTTATTTTCAGGTCAGGGTAACTAGGCCTATGATTTCATTGATATAGAGAGTTCCTCAAACCTGTGTGTGTGTGTGTGTAGGAAATAGAAATTCACTGAAAGCCTCCTAGGTATTGTTCCAGTAGTAGACAGAATAACAGATTATATACACTTAAGTCTATTCCCATATGACTTTGATTTCCTCTGCTAGGTCTCTATATTTTGAAAGATTTTTTGTTGCATGAATCTTGGAGAATATGAACATTTGGTATGGGAACAATTATTAAAATGTTCTTAAGTTTTAATGGATCATTGTGATATCTGAGCAATTATGGGCCATGGTTCTGTTTGTGCTAGCAGTCTATGGGGATTTGTCATTTGCCAGCCCATAAAAAATAGTAAACTTCTAAGGTATAACTGTGCCCAGGTCATATTTGTTAAGTTTCAGGGGGTTGTTCATTGATAAATTTGTAAAGCCTACAGTGATATGGTGCATAGTTTCTATAGTTTCTTTGGCAGAAATTTGAGGATGTCTTAGTTGGGGATCATGAGGAACACCATGGCAACAAGAGTCACAATGTAGTGAAAAAACTTTTATTGAATTTATTTATTTCATTAAAGCAATAGTAAAGGTAAATTAGGGGAACCTTATTCTTCTACAGCAGGGAGGGGCCCCACTAACATCCCTATGGAACAAGTCAGCTAGATGGGGAACTCCTGACATCATGGGTTTTATCTGTGTAGAAGTAGTGATATGGTGATAAATGTTTAACTGGCTCTCTGATTTAAAAAAAAATGTGTTTAACATATGTTTAAGTTTAATCTTCATTACTAACATTTTTCCATCAACTTCCTGTCTAGTAAATCATCAAAAAAATAATCAAGCCCCTATTTGTAGCATTTGCCTATTTCTGAGGTTTAAAAGCTCTCACTAAAAATAAAACAATTGGCTCTCAAAGGCCAGTTCCAGGTAACTCTACCACATTCCTAGATAGAAGTCTCTACCCAGGTCTCTACCCAGCTTTTTATATGAAATTAATTTTTAGGAGTCATATTGACATCTGGGTTCTATATAGTAGTTGTTATCCAATGTTTAAGTAGGGTAGCTAGGTGGTATGGTGAACTTGAAGTCAGGAAGACTCCAAGTTCAAATCTGGCTGCAGACAACTACTAGCTGTGTGACCTGGGCAAATCACTTAAGCCTATTTGTCTTAGTTTCTCCATCTGTAAAATGAGCTGGAGAAGGAAATGACAAACCACTCCAGTATCTTTGCCAAAAAAAACCTCAAATGGGGTCACAGAGAGTTAGACATGACTGAAAAGCAAGTAAATAACAAAAAATGTTTAAGCACTTGAATGTTATACAACACAAATAAGGACAAATAAAGAGATTCTGGTTGCTGGGTTCAGGCAAAACATCTCTGAAACAGAGAGACTTTTTAATTCAGTCTCCATTTAAGAAAATAAACTCTTCAGCACAATTCCATGTTGTAGAATACCGTTGTATAACCTACACTGGTCACTGTTAAGTATCCTTAAGGATAAAGCTTCTCTGATTTCTAGTGGTTATAACCTAGTCCTGAACTGCTATTACAAATTCGTCCATTCCCACAAACAAATCTATATGGCTTAATAATTTGTTCTTTTTTGATGTGATGTTGGCTGAGTTCATCTGGCTATTACCCATGAAGGGCATTTTGATTCCACTCTCAAATTTTAGCTGTTCCACAGGCTATATCTGGAGAGACATTACTTCCAGTTAAAAATGACAAACCCGGGGCAGCTAGGTGGTGCAGTAGATAGAGCACCAGCCCTGGAGTCAGGAGTACCTGAGTTCAAATCCAGCCTCAGACACTTAACACTTACTAGCTGCATGACCCTGGGCAAGTCACTTAACCCCAATTGCCTCACTAAAAAAAAAATGACAAACCCAATGTTGTGTGCTTATTATCAGCCTTCATTATTGCCCACTAGGAATACATGCTTAATTCCAAAAGTTTCTGTAGGTTTTTTGTTTGTTTGTTTGTCTTACCTATTTATCAAGTACTCTATGAATGTCTATCAATCTTTCTCCTTCTTGGTGAGAAAGCAGTCTTTCCATTACTGACTTAATGTGATTGACCCAGATTTTCTGATTAATATTTGATTTATTTTTCCATTCAATTACTTTCCAAATCTGTTTTATTATTTTTGGGTTGTTTTTTTTTTTTTTGGTTTGGTTTGGTTTGGGGATTTTTTTGTGGGTCAATGAGGGTTAAGTGACTTGCCCAGGGTCACACTGCTAATAAGTGTCAAGTGTCTAAGGATGGATTTGAACTCAGGTCATCCTCAATCCAGGGCCAGTGCTTTATTCATTGTGCCATTTCACTGCCCCTTGATATGTTTTTAAATTTTGAAACTCTACATCAGTTCTGATATTGTGTAGGTATTAGTTGCTTCAAATGTATCCTTCTATTTCAACTTTGATCTCAGGACCAGTAAGTTGGCCATTGCCTCCTCCTCCTCCTTCTTCTTCTTTTTCTTCTTCTTCTTTGAGGCTGTGAGAGGCAAATTTAATATATGGAGAGTTAATTGAATGGCTCACCGTAATATTGGGGTCCCAGAAATAATGAGGGACTTCTAGGTCCAAAGCTCCCTCCTCTCCAAAATGCCTTTTTAGATATTTCTCCCAGGCCTAACAGCCTCTTTAGGAGGCTAACAGTCTCTTTTCCACAAAAAAATCAGGTCTTATTAATGGGAATGAAATAAACAGCAAAAGTGAAATTAATAAAATCAAAGACAAGGGAATAGGGAAAAAGAAATAGAGATAATCCTCCTAACTCTAACCTAAATCTATACAATCCCCAAACTCGCTTCCAGTTCAGCTAATTCAAAAGAGCAGGGCTCATATGTTAACTCAACACCTGGGATCCATAGCTTCAATGGAAAACCAGCTTTGCATCCAGGGTCCACAGGACTCGTCTGCTCCTGCTGCTCACACCACCGGAAAGGAAGTCACTTCAGAAAAGACTGAGCTCCCCTCATCGAGCATTTACTCTTCCTCCCCCAGAAGGGGAGGTCCTTCAAAACTGCCTGTGGAGAGTGGTTTCTCCTGTTGACATCAGCAGCACACATCACTCAGGGCAAGCAGGTGTGGCTCATCCTAATCAGTCAGTCAAATTTCAATAATCTGACCACAAGGTAATTGGGGTTAAGTGACTTGCCAGGGTCACACAGCTAGTAAGTGTTAAGTGTCTGAGACTAGATTTGAACTCAGGTCTTCCTGACTCCAGGGCCAGTGATCTATCCACTGTGCCACCTAGCTGCCCCCATTGCCTTATTTCAATTTCTTCATGCCTGATGTATCTTGCCTTGAGGAGACCAAAGTATCCATAGGTATTGCCTTCATCTGTTAGTTCAATATGACCCTCAGTTTTGAGCTGGATGCCTTAAGTCTCACTCAGCCAACAAACATTTATTATTTACTACATTTGAATTAAGAATTTTATACTTATCAAGTCCAAATGCATTTTGATATCATTTAAAATAGATTCTATGAGAAGAAAGAGCTATTTGATATATTTTCTTTTTTATTTTCTTTTTTAAATCTTAAAAGTATTTTATTGTTTTCCAATTACATGTACAGATAGTTTTCAACATTTGTTTTCATAAGATTTTTAGTTCCAAATTTTTCTCCCTCCCTCCCCTCCCCAAGACAGAAAGCAATCTGATATATGTTGTATTTTCTTTTTAAAGGAATATTTATTTTAATACATTTTGTAATCTGTCCTTCCCACTGTCTCCCCCAGTGAACAAAATAAAATAAAATTTCAAAAAACCCACAAAATAAAAACAAAAGCCTCAATATAAGCAAGTGTAGTCTGGCCAAAAAAAAAAAATCCCTTATTGGTCAGTCTAAAAATATATAACCCAGTTTTTTGTTTGCTTGTTTTACCATTTCATCACCTCTTTGGCAGATCAGTGGCAAATTTCAACTTCAATCTTTTGGGTTCATGTTTTGTGATTTCAATGACCTGAATTATGAAATCTTTCAAAGTTATTTTTCTCAACAATGTTATTGGTATTACATAAATTGTTCTAGTTCTGCTTACTTCTCACTGCAATGGTTCATAGACATATTCCCAGTTTTCTCTGAAACTGTCAAATTTATCATTTCTCATAATACACTAATTTACATAACACACATAATTTACTAGAATGGCTAGATAAATTTCATAGCTTTACCAACAATATAATAGTGTGCTTGTTTTCCCACAACCCTTCCAACATTTATCATTTTCTTCTTTTGTCATCTTTGCAAGTCTGAAGGGTTCGAGGAGAAACCTCAAAGTTGCTTTAATGTATATTTCTCCACTTAGTGATTTAGAATATTTTTCATGGGGTTGTTGATAGTTTATATTTCTTCCTTTGAAAATTTCTTGTCAATATCTTTTGATCATTTTTCTGTTGAAAAATGACTCAGTTAAGGGGCAGCTAGGTGGCGCAGTGGATAGAGCACCAGCCCTGGAGTCAGGAGTACCTGAGTTCAAATCCAGCCTCAGACACTTAACACTTACTAGCTGTGTGACCCTGGGCAAGTCCCTTAACCCTAATTTCCTCACTTAAAAAAAAAAAAAGAAAAATGACTCAGTTTCATAAATATATATCAATTCTTTACATATATTGGATATGAGATATTTAGCAGAAAAGATATATATACATATATTCCCCAGTTTTTCCCTTTCCAATTTTAACTACATTAGATTTGCTCATGAAAAAAAAAATTAATTTTATAGAAACAGAATTGTTCATTTTATCTTCTGTAATCCTTTCTATCCCTTGTTTAGTCATGAACTCTTCACTCATCTATAGATTTAAAAGGTCATTTTTGCCTTGTTTCTCTAATTTGATTATGATGTGATTTTTAATATGTAGGTTATACAGCCATTTAGAGATTATCTTGGTACATAGTGTGGGGAATTAGTCTAAACCTAATTTCTTCCAGATCACTGTCCAGTTTTCCCAACAATTTTGTCAATGTGTCCTTCCCCTGGACACTATTTAGGTTTATTAAACACTATGTTACTGTGTTTACCTCTGCATATTGTGTATCTAATCTGTCCCAGTGGTTCACCTTTCTAGGTTTTTAACCAATACCAAGGTATTTTAATGATTACTGTTATGTAGTAGAGTTTGGCACCTGGAAAGATGGGCTCTTGTCCTTCCCATTTTTTTTTCATTTCTTATTGTTCTTGAGATTCTTGACCTTTTGTTCTATATCATTTTTTAAATTTTTCCTAGTTCTATAAAGTAATCCTTTCATAGTTTGATATAGCACTGAATAAGCAACTTAATTTGGGTAGCATTGTTATTTTTATAATATTGGCTTGACCTATCTATGAGCAATCAATGGTTCTTCAATTGTTTCAGTCTGTCTTTATTCCTATAAAAAATGCTTTACAATTGGGTTCGTGTATGTGTTGAGTACATCTTAGTAGATGCACTCCCAAGTATTTTATAGCTTAAGTTTTATTTTGAATGGAATTTCTCTTTCTATGTCTTTATGCTTTTGTTGATTGGTAACATTTTGTTTGACTCTAGAATTTTCTAAGTAAATCATCATATCCTGAAAAATGAAAAAAAAAATTGCTTCTTCTTTGCCTATACTTACTTCCTCTCATTCTCTTTCTTATCTCATAACTACAGTGAATATTTTTAACACTATATTAAATAATAATGATCATGGGCTTCTTTACTTTATCCCTGATCTGATTAGAAAAGTGTCTGTTTTCTATTGTGTATATTTGTTCTTAAATTTAGGAAGATACTATTATATTAAGGGAAGTTCTATTTGTTTCTGTGTTTTCTAGAGTTTTTAATAAAAACAGATGCTGAATTTTGTTCAAAAACTTTTTAGCATCTATTCATAAAATCATATTTTTATTATTTATATTATTTACATGGTTTATTATGTTAATAGCCTTCTTTGTGTTGAACTAACTTTGTATTCTTGATATAAAATTAGCCTAATTGTACTGTTTCACTTTTCTTATATTGTGTGGTAAACTGCTTCTAATTTTTTGCTTTATTTATCATTAGGGATATTGGTTGGTAATTTTCTAAGCATTTTCTCTTGTATCAAGAAAATATTTTATCAAAAATCAGTTTTTGTTGTGTTACAAACATTTTGTATAATATTGGAATTAATTGTTCTTTGAATACTTTATAGAATTCACTTGTAAATACATATGGTCTTGGCTTTATTTGGGGCTTCACTTATGGCTTGTTTAATTTCTTTTTTCTGATAACTGGGTAATTTTAAAGAGTATCTTTATTCCTTAGTAAATCTGGATGTTTTGTATTTTTGTAAGGATTTACCCATTTCCTCTAAGTGATCTGTTTTGTTAGTATGCAACTGAGCAAAATCACTGCTGATAATTTCCTTTATTTTATCTTCAACTGTTGTGATTTTTTTTCACTTTTGATATGAATACTGGTTTTCTTCTCTCTTTTTAAAAATCAGATTGGCTATTTGTCTATCTTATTTATATTTTTCTGCTAAGAACTATTTTAGCTTCATTCCATATATTTTATTATGCTGTTTTGTTGTCTCAATGTTGTAATTTTCTTTGATAAAGTTTATTGTCTCTAATTTGATCTTTTATCCATCAGTTCTTTAGAATTACATTATTTAGTGTTGAATTATTTTTAATTCTTTCTTTAAAAAACCCTTTATTGAATATAATTCTAATTGCATCATGATCACTGAATTATATGATTAGTATTATGACTTTTCTACATTTCACAAAGGTTTCTGTGCTTCAATACAATTGCTTTTTATAAATATGCCATGTAAAGTTGAGAAATGTGTAAATTCTTTTTTATTCTGTTTCACTAATCAAATAGAAATCTGTCATCTCTAATTTTTCTAAAGTTCCATTTGAGTCCATAACTTCTTTCTTATCTTTTGGTTAGATTTGTCTAGATCTGAAAGGAGTAGATTAAGTTTTCTCACTATTACAGTTTTACTATCAATTTCTCTCTCCAATCTTATTAGCTTTTCCTTTAATTTTAGATGTCTTCTTATTAGAGACATGCATATAAGGATTGACCTTGATTATCTATGATTCCATTAAGCATAATGTAATTTCCCAGCTCAAGTTAGCTAAATGGAGCTCAGTGGATAGAGTATTTGGCCTAGAGTCAGGAAGACCTGAGTTCAAATCTGGCCTCAAATAGTTACTAGATGAGTGACTCTGGTCAAGTCACTTAATCTCTGTTTGCCTTAATCCACTGGGGAAGGAAATGGGTGGGGGTTCAAATGACATAATTGAAGTAATAAGGCCTTTGCAAACTATAAAGTACCAAATAAACATGAATTACTATTATTGCTATTATGAAAAGTTTTAGGGGACAGCACAGTGGCTAGAGCACTGGGCTTGGAATCAGGAAAACTCATCTTCCTGAATTCAAATCTGGCCTCAGACACATACTAGCACTGTGACCCTGGGCAAGTCATTTAACCCTGTTTGTCTCAGTTTCCTCATCTGTAAAATGAGCTGGAAGAAGAAATAGCAAACCACTCCAGTATCTTTGCCAAGAAAATCCCATGGACAGTATGGTCCACAGGGTCATGAAGAGTTGGACACAACTAAATAAAAACAACAATTTCCCTGCTTATCTTTTTTTAATCATGTCTATATTTACAGAAGCTTTACCTTAAATCATAATGACCGTACCGGCCTTGGATTCAGGAGTGCCTGAGTTCAAATCTGGCCTCAGACACTTGACACTTACTAGCTGTGTGACCCTGGGCAAGTCACTTAGCCCCCATTGCACTGCAAAAAAAAAATCATAACGACTAACGTTGCTTTTTTGAGTTCAGCTGAAGCAAAATAATTTTTGTTCTAGCCCCTCATTTCAACTTTGTGTGAATATTTGTTTCAAGTGTTCATCTTATAGATAACATTTTCAGAGATTACGTTCCTTGTGCCATCCCCTTCTGTTTTATAATTGAGTTGGTCCCATTCTCATTCACCATTATAATTGTTAAATGTGTTGTTCTCTCCATTCTTTCTTCTCTTTACTTCCAATTCTCTCTTTACAAATAAGAAGGTGGTAAAAGAAAAGGAGTTTACCTAACACTTAATGATCCATAAATGAAACAGCTCATTTCCCTCTGTTACAGTCCTTCTCTTTCTCTTGCCCTGCCCCTGCTCTGTCTTCCTTTTCTTTTAATCCCCTTAACACTTCAAATTCCTCTTTCTAGAATTAATTTCTTTTTCTTATGATTATTCCCTTACATATCTTGTCCTATCCTTTCTTCCTGCCCCTTGTCCTTGTATTTCTTTTGTTTTTAATGTAATTTTATGTGAAAATTTTATTTCTTTGTATTTTTATGCCAAATTTTTCTGTGTATCTGTGAGTGTGTATGATTCGTTCAATCTTCCTTTATCCAGATCAGATGAAAGTAAAATTCATGGAATACTGATTCCCTACTTCCTTTCTTCCATAGTTGCATAATCTTCATCTTATGTACCTCTCCTCTTCTTTTCTTCCATATTATAGTTCCCTGTCCCTCCTGTTTTTGTTTTCTTTTTAAACTATCAAAACGGAACATAACCACCCACAGGCCTTCTGTAATTTTTTACCTTTTTCTATAGTCCTTAAAGATATTAATATTTAATGTGTTTTGCAGTAGAACCATATAGTTTGCTATAATTCAAGTATGTCAAATGATTAATGTGATGTTTTGGTTTACCTCTCTCTTTAAGTTGAAACCCATACTTAATTCTGTTTAATAAATGATAATGGACTTAAACCTAAGCAGAACCATAATTGGCTTCACTTGTCTCCCTGAAAAGTGCCATGCTTTATTTTAATTATTTTTACATTATTTTTGACATTTTAAATAGAGAAGTTTTCCAAGTGAATATTAAGTATTTTAATGTTATCAATATTCATGCATTTATTTTCATATATTTTATACATTTGCAGTACATGAATAACCAATGATGGTGGAACTAAGTCAAAGGTATCATCATCATGACATCATTACTATTACTAAGCTTAATCCTCCTACCATTATAATAACAACTACTACTACTGATACTACTAACACTGCTACCACTATTTTTTTTTTCTGGCTTAAATGAATCGGCTTTTGATATTAACTAAAAGCTAGGCAATACAATAGAACTATCTCATTAAAGAATACGTATTCTCAGTTACTCTAGGCAGATTTTTTTTTCAGTAACAACTGGAATAGAATTACTTGTTAGAATTACTCCTCTATTAAAAGAAAAGAAAATTCTCTTGCTTTTGAGGTCTTTGAGAAAGGACATGATGTTCAAGTAGGTAGAAGTAATGAGTATTCTATTTATGACACCTTACATTTATATGGATTTTCTATTGTTCAAATCCCAGTCACACTCTAATGTACAAAAACCATTTGAAGTAGGTTAGACAACATTGTTACTTTCATTTAATGGAGATATTCTGTGGCTAAATGAATGATACATGTGTAGGATGGTTAAGATGTATAACCTTTTTACAGGATTCATAGTTCTAATATGTGTATTTCTTCAGGAAGTATGACTTTATGAGTTCTTTCTATAAAGATACATTTGTGGCGATAATAATAAAATTCTTTATCCTAACAGACATGGGCACAACAAAGACAAAATACTTTCACGTTCTTGGAGCAATAGGATGAAGTAGAAAGAGTATTGGACTTGGAATCAAAAGACCTGTCAGGGTCTTCTGACATACCCTAGGAAAATGTTTTCATCCCTCTGAACCTCAGTTTCCTTATCTGTAGGTCTTTTATCTATAGTTTTGATATGAATTTCCTTATACGTAATGGCAGAGTCTTCAAACTGTAGGCATGTGAGTTATTAACAACTAACAAAACTTTAATCTATATGATTAAAGCACCTTCATTCAACTCCTCTTCTGATTCCTTATCTTAGCATACAGGTGACCTCAGGCTCTCCAGTCAATTCCAGCAGAAGATAAGATGGTCAGATCCTACCAAGCTTGAAAGTCTTCAAGTAGAAGCCAAATGATGGACTATAGTCTTCTGTTTGAGGATCAGTCTAGCTAAGTTAGAGAGATTCATAACCAATCTGGGCACAAGGTGATAGAATTCCATCCAAGAAACTATCAAAGACCATCTACTAAGCTGCAGAAGGGTTGCAGTCTGTGTTGATAGAGGGAATAGTACACATCATTAGAAATCCTTGAAGTATTTAAGCATCATTAAAGAGATGCCATAAAGAGACAAATCATGAACACGCAGAGGCAACATGATTTTTTTCAGGTATAGGATATTATGATTGCAGATAAAGCTACTCTAAATACAAGCAAAATAGAGATCCTAAGAGGCTGTAATAAAGAGAGAGTGCATTGAAGGAAGAGGGGACAGTGTAATCAAAGGCAGGCAGATAGGAAAATATGGAGTTTGGATAGTAGGTGGTAGATCAGTTTATCTGGGACATAGAATTTGAGAAGAAGAGCAATATGCAATATATCTGAAAATGTAAGTGGGATCCAGGTTGTGGTAGACCTTAAGTGCTTGGCTTCAGATGTTATGCTTTATCCTAGAGATAATAGGGAACCATTGAAGATTTTTGAGCATAAGCAGTGGAGTGCCATATTTAAGTCTCTCTCTCACAAATATTAATTTGGCAGCTATATGAAGGATGGATTTAAGAAGTGAGAAACTGGAAGCAGAAAGAGCAATTAGGAGATTATTGCAATAGTCCAGATGAGAAGTGAACTATTGTAGTCACGTGAGTGTAGAATAAGTGGAAGTGAGAAATGTTGTGGAAGTAAAAATAGAAAAGACCTGGGAAGTAACTTCATATGGGGATGAAAAAAAGAAGGAGTTAAGGAGGCCTCCAAGGTTGTGAACCTGTGTGACTGGAAATAAAGTTATTCCCTTTATATAAATAAAGAATGGAAGGGTGAGCTTAGGGAGGAATACAATGAATTGTTTTAAACATGCTGAGATTAAGATCTTGGTGGGTTCAGCAGACAGTTGGTGAAGGGTAGTAGGATTTGGGGAGACAGATTCAGGATGTATTTTAGATTTGGGAGAAATCTATATAAAGGTACTAATTGAACTCATGGATGTACTGATACCAGAAAGAGAGAAGACACACAGACAGAGACAGAGACAGATAGAAAGAGAACAAGAGAGTGAGAGAGGAGAGGAAAGAAGAGGAGAGGAGAGCATATGAGAGACAATGGGTAATAACTACATGCTTAACACAGCCAATGAATGGTGATGAATCAAAAGACATTGAGAAACTAGAGGAAAACCAAGAGAGCAATGTCCAGGGACCCAAGTGAGGGGAGAATGATGAATACTATAAAAAACTGCACAGAGGTAAAAAAAAAAAGGTTATGGAATAAAGGAAAAAGACATTAGTTGATGGCTACCCAAGAGAGAACAGTTTCATTGGAGTAGTAAAGTCAGAAGCTAGATTTTCAAGTCATTGAGAAACGAAGGAGGAGTAAGCTCTTTGAGAGCAAAGATTGACATTTTTTGTCTGTAATTCCCAGCAATGCCTGATCCATAGGAGGCACTTAAATACTTGTTGATTAATAGAGGGAAAAGAAAAATGAGAGGAAACATAATAACTATCTCCAGGCATTTTGAGGTTATCATGTGTGAGAGGGATTAAGGCTTGTTCTACTTGATCCCAGAGGGCATTAACTAATAATCATAGTTGGGAGGTGTTCCAAAGTAGATTTCAGCCCCATGTAAAAAGTTTCTGAAAAACTGGAGTTGTCCAAAAGTGAAATGGACTGCCTCAGGAAGTAATAATGATGATAATAATAATAGTAGCAACTCTGTTATTAATAATAATAATAAGCAGCATTTATATAGCACTTCAAGGTTTGCAAAGTACTTTTCATATGGTATCTCACTTGATCCTCACTGCAACCCTGTGAGGCCATTATAATCTTCATTTTACAGATGAGGACACTGAGCCTAAGAGATGTTAAGTGACTTCTCCAGACTCACAAAACAAATAAGTATCTGAGGTGGGATTCAAACTCACCCAAAATCTAACACTATCAACTGCATCACCTCACTTTCCCATTCCATTCTTCCTCCAATTGAAAAAATTTTAAACCTTGCAAAATTGAACAAGATGTACTTTGAAACCATTATCCCTGTCCCCATTCCAGCACAGTTCTCTGGGTTCTCAGTGAGGAATTAGGTATTCAAAGAGATGGTTGTATGATCACATATCTGAGTTATTGTCAGGGTTGGATTAGCCAGCTTCTGACGTCTCCCTTTCATCTCTTACGTTCTGTGATTCTGAAACATGAACATTATGCTCTCAAAATATCACAGGGTGGTTGTGATGTAGTTTTATGCAATTTAAATTTCTATAGTATTTGAATGTGATATGTTATTATTATTGTTATTCTTTCTGTCTCACAAGTTTTTCTTATTCATTTAAATTCATTCGAGATATTTCAGAGACCATTCTCTGGATCCAAACTGTAGTGAATGTCAAAATCACATGACCAATTATATATAGTGAACCCCAACCATACTTCACATTCATCCCTCTTCCTGTTATCTACCCTGCCATATCTTCTCCTCCTTTCATCCATACCCTGCTGTCTTTCTCTTCCTCTGGGAACCTTAATCAAATCCATACTACCAGTGTTTCTACAAAGAGAATGTCAATCAATTTCCCTAAGAGTCCATTCACTTTCCCTGGGATTTTCCAGAATGCTGTCCATTCCTCTATATGCATTGTCTTCTATTAGAATGTAATCTCCTTGAGGCCAGGGACTATCTTGCTTTTCCATTTGTAGCACCATTCTTGGCACAAAGTAAATGCTTGATCCTTTTCTTTCACTCATTTAATTTGTGACACCCTCAATATGGGTGCACTCTCTACTTAATGCTGATCACAACATATTCATACCTCTTCATTTTATTCAATTCTTGTCCAGATGTTCTCATACTTCTTCCACAGAGAGCCAATTCAACAATGTGGGAACCTTCCATTAATTCTTTGAATAATTTGTGAATATTCACGTAGTACTTTAGTACTTTAGTACATGACTAGCTCCCAACCATTTCTGGTTGTATCTGTCCTTAGTTTGCTCTGTGGTGTTTTTTTTTCCCCAGCACTTCTTTTATGTAAGCAATTATTTCTAATAGAAATTATTATTGCCACCATTTATAACCACATGTAGATACTTTTTGGGCTAACCATAATTCTGATTCTTCTAGAATCCTAGTGGTATAAGATTCTTAGCCTATTAGCATTATTGGGAGATATACGTGATGCAAAGATGACATTCTGCATTAGTGACTAGCTTGGGATCATTAAAAGTGTCACATAATTGTGCAAATGTGATTCACTCCTCACCAATTTATCGCTAGCCCCAGTTTGTTCATGTGAGATACCTAACCAGAAGAGAGATTTTCAAACTGAATTTCACTTTGTTGAGTCAGATTTTTTTTTACTCACCAAGTAGTGTTGTATTTGCTCTACCATTTGGTTAATTGTGAAATGATAAAAATGTGGTCAGCTATATAAGACTGTCTTTGAAAACTATCTAGTCCTGTTTCACATTTCTATCAAGGAAGCCCTTGGTTTTATGTGGAGATTACTTTCATAAAAATTTTATAAGGATAAGATAGTAGGGACATGGGTTGGTTCTCAGTATGCAAATGTAAAATATTCATTGCTGTCATTATCATATGTTGGCAGGAAGAGGATGATTATGAAAGCCCAAATGAAGATCAGGATGGAGAGGATGATGGAGATTATGAATCCCCCAGTGAGGAGGTGGAACCTGACCCAGTAGATGATGCTGATTATGAGCCCCCTCCCTCCAATGATGAGGATGCCATGCAGAACACAATCCTTCCTGCCAAGATCCCTACAGGTTCCATGTACATAGGTAAAGGGTCTAGACTTTGCTTTTCCTCAACTCTGGTAGGTAGAATTAAGAAGTTTCAATTAAGCTCTTAGTTATTATAGAAGAGATACTATGACAAAATAGATTGAGAATAGTGGATAAAGGGTCAGCCTTGGAGTAAGGAGGACTTGGCTTCATTTCTGAGACACAATAGCTGTGTAACTATGGGGAGTCACTTATTTTTTCAGTACTTCAGGCAATTCTCTAAAATGATAACTCATAGATCAATTGCCAGTCTGCATTGGAGGAGGGAATTTCCACACCAAGAGTTCCCTACAGCAATGATATCCTAATTCAGGATCATTAACAAAAAAAAATTAAAAAGTAAATCTGAAAGCCTTGCTGCTTGTGTCATCCAGGTCTTTCATTTCTCTTTCCTTCTCTAGCTCCCTCCCCTTCTATCATTTCAGCTTTGTGAGAGGCAGTGTGATATAATGGATAAAGATTTGGTGTTGGAGTCAGGAAGATATGAGTTCCAATCCTGCCTCTTACATATACTGGTTATGTGACCCTGGGAAAGTTTCATAATCTCTCAGTGCCCCTACACAATTCTCTGTAAGGGCTAAAATTCTAGCTATACTGTCTAAAATATCTAATGAGTGGTCGCCAATAAATTATAAGCTTTAGCAAGAGTTATACTTTTAAGCATTTATTAAGGAGAATAAGAATTTGGTGAAGAGAAAAAGAAAGGCCTAGATACATCTATATATTAAAGGGAGAGCGCATTTCTAGCTGCCTTCTCCACCAGAGTCCTCAGGAAAGAGAGTGAGACAGAGCGCCAGCCTCCCCCTTCTTCCTCCCACAAGCCAACGTCACTTCCTGATGCCAAAGAAAGCCACATGGTCCTGCCCTCAGAGGCCCTCTCCTCATGTTGGAACTTTCCTACAGTAAGTCTCCAGCAGGTAGCATCATTCCAATCATTACATCTCTGACTACAAATTGCAAAGAAAGTGTCAATTTGAATTGGTAGAGAAACTGACCAGGTGCTCCCTACAACAATGAAATCATAGGTCTAGTTCCTAGTCCTTGCTAGACTCCGAGGTCCCTAAGGTCCCTTTCAGGTATTTAAATAGAAGGACAGAAGTTGCACGTGGAAGACAAGGAGCCCAATTAGGTTCTCAGGGTGACTATTTCATTTTAAGAAGCTGTTATTAATATTCTGTCATTTTTCTTTCATCGTGTCTTCTCTAAGACTTTTTGTTGTTCTTCTCTTCAGACAGGCCCCCAGCTGGGAAAATCCCTCAGCAGCCTCCAGTTCCCCCTCAGAGACCCTTACCAGCCATTGGTGGCCGAAACAACACAGTAGGTTTCTTCAGCTTTTAATTGACGTCATCTTTACTCTGTTCCAAAGATTTCCTTAGCCTGAAGTCCCCTGGACTGGGCTACAATTTCCCAATACTGAAAATAAATGACTTTAAAATAAATATAAATACTTTAAAATTAATATAAACAAGACCAGATTAACATAACAACAATATATAGGACCTGCTTCCAAGAACACCAGGAAAGTCCCTAGATCCCCCAAATAGCTCCCTCTATTGCTGGCTGATGCCTGAAATTCCTTTTTAGCAGGAGATAAAATCTTTCACTCTTCAACTAGATAAGGCATGAAATGTATACATGCATTCGTGGGGAAAATCACTTCCCCTTTCTAAGTCTCATTTTTCTCATCTGTAATATGGAGGACTTGGACTAGTTGACTTTAAGTGCCATTATCACAACTATAAAGTTGTGGAATCCCATAATTCTAGCTAACACAGCCTGAAATTCCTACTGAGGTAGAAATGAAATTCTTACTGATGGAAGAATCCCTGAAAATGGTAGAAAAATTAGAGGAGATTGAAAAGTAGCTGCTGAGATGGGGGAAGGGGGCACAGAAAGGAGATGCTAGGAAGATTGAAGACAAACCAACAGTTTTAATGAGGTTTGAACCCCTCCAGCCCCAAAACATTGCCTATAATGAGGTCATCTCTTCTGAACAGCCTCCCAATCTTCTACAATCCAGTCATGAGGAGCCTATTAGAGGTAGAAACCACCGAACACCCAACTGTAAGTACCAATACCTATCTCTCCACACATCACTATGCTCCTCTTCCAGGGAATGATCTTTCCATTTATATGACTGTGATTTGCTTTCAGTCCCTGCACCATCCATAGACAGAAGTAAAAAGCCACCATTGGATCGTACATTACCTCAATTTGAAAGAGATTCCTTGGGAATAGGTGAGTTTGTGTCACATATCATAAGTACTGGCCTTTTCTACATTTGTAAATACTTATGTATATCGCAGTAAAATCATTTGGAAGAGTAGAAACAGACTTGAACTGGAAGTCAGAAGACCTGGGCTCTTTGTCCTACTTCAGTTGGAAAACTGGATTAGATTAGATTCAATTTGATTCAACAAACTGTTACTAAGTGCCTATTGGGCAACAAGGTGGCACAGTGGATAAAATATTGACCTTGGACTCAGGAAGACCTATGTTGAAATCCTACCTCTGATACTTACTAGCTGTGTGACCCTGGGCAAGTCACTAAACTTCTCCCACCCTCAGTTTCCACATTCGTAAAATGGGGGTAATAATAGCATCTACATCCCAAGTGGTTGTGAGGATTAAATCATATAATAATTGTAAAGCTGATTATCACATGGCAGATGCTTAATAAATGTTGGCGATGATGATGATGATGATAATGACGACCTGCTTGGTGTTACTTCATTTCCCATCTCTCTGCGTTTGCATAGGCTTGTAACCCATGCCTGGATTGAATCACCTCCACACTATTTCCTCATGAAAGCCCTATGTTCCTCCAAAACTCAGCTTGTCTCATTTCCTACAGGGGGCCTATCTTTACTCTCCTAGTTGATAGGGTTCTCCCCACCCAGAAAGTAAATGGTACATTTAATTTTCTGTGTTCATATTGTCCCTACTCCACTTGTCTTCCTAAAATAGAAGTTCTTCAAAAGCATTGTAATATAAGTTTATTATTGTCTTTTTCTCTCTAGCACCTGGTATAATAACTGGTTTATTGTAGGTGCTTAATAAAATGTTTGATGAATAGGATTCAGTTGATCAATGGTGGTTATAGTGGGTGAAGAGAGGAAGGGATGGGTGTAAGATATGACAAAAGTTGAATCCACAGGATGTGGTCACTTATGGGATCCTAAGTTACTAGGGAAAAGGGTGTCATCATCCACGAAAACAGAGAATGGGATTGGGGTGGGGGGGCCATGCTGAATTTGAGGAACCTAAAGCCCATTCAGGTGGAGCTATATGGCAGGCATTTGGAAACATAGGACTGAAGCTTTGACAAAAAGATGTTACCTTCAAAGGCTTTTCCAGGTGTACCATTCCATGATCTATCCTCCATAGATGAAAACAATGCCACTAGGAAAGATGGCTATATAACAATGCCCCCAACTCTACTTTCACTCCCATCCCTATGGTCACATATGGCCTTGCCTATTATTTGACAAAATCCCACTATGCCTTCTCCACTCCTCTAAACTTATGGCTTCATGAACCTTCTCCACATTTCCTCTAGTCCCAAAGTAAGAGGATTTCCTCAGGGTTAAAGCTAACACCTCCACCTGTGCACTTGGTTCCCATCTCCACTTGTCTCCTCTTTGATCTTGCTTCATCAGTCATTCTCTCATGAATCTTCTCTATCCCCCTTTCTGATAGGTTTTTTTCTGTTTCAACTTACAAAAAATGCTTAGGTGTCCCCTGGTTGGGGAAAAAAATGTCCCCTTAACCTTGCTATCCCCTCAAATAGTTTTTGTTCTCTCCTCCCTATGACTAATACAATTCTAGAAGCACTCCTTCTATTGGTAGATAGCTCACTGACCCCTCAAACTCAACTTGTCCAAAACTGAATTCCTTACCTTTTCCCCATTTTATTAAGTCTCAAGACCTTTCTCTCCACTTAAATCTTCTCTTTCTGTTTATGACATCGTCATTTTCTCAGTCATCCAAGTTTTTGTTGTTGTTGTTGTTGTGGTTGAGTCATTTTAGTTCTGTCTGTCTCTTTGTGACCCCATTTGGGGTTTTCTTGGCAAAGATACTGGAGTGGTTTGCCATTTCCTTCTCTAGCCCATATTACAGGTGAGAGAGGCTGAGGCAAACTGGGTTAAGTGACTTGCACAGAGTTTCATAGCTACTAAGTGTCTGAGGCTGGATTTGAACTTAGGAGGTTGAGTCTTCCTGACTCTAGGTCCAGCAATACTGTGCCACCTAGCTGCCCCATCCTTATAACTAAGTACTTGCCATTATATCTCCACAATATATCTTGTGACTATCCTCTCCTCTTCAGCACTCATGTAGCCCCCACCCTCATTCAGGCCCTCATCACCCCTATTTTATCCCAGTTTTCCACCTTCCTTTTCTACCTCCAGTGGACACCCTTTCTAATCTGTTCTTCACAATGCTTCATGCATAATTTTCCTAATGTATGAATGCAAACATCCCCCTCATAATGTAACATCTTAGAAAATAGAGCTGCTGCCCAGAGAATGTGGGCAAATCATCCAACTTTCTATTAAAACTTATTTGGGGGGCAGTTAGGTGGCGCAGTGGATAGAGCACTGGCCCTGGAGTCAGGAGTACCTGAGTTCAAATCCGGCCTCAGACACTTAACACTTACTAGCTGTATGACCCTGGGAAAGTCACTTAACCCCAATTGCTTCACTAAAAAAAAAAGAAAAGAAAAAAATTATTTGGACATCAGGGTACAGGCTATGTGGGGCTTTGTTTGTTTGTTGTTGTTGTTTGGTATTCTTGGTATCGTGTCCTCAATAAGACCCAGTTAAATTAGAAAACAGATTTTATGAAAAGAATTGAAGAACAACAAAACAATCTTTTTGTGAAAATGAAACTCTAGGCATATAGCTTATCATCCTGAAGTCCTGAAAGGTCCATTTCTAAGCCTCTGCAACTCTGAGATTCTATTATACAAGAACAAGGTTTCTGAAGCCTACAAACAAAATAACAAAATGCCAAAGAAATTTCACTGAATGGTCTTTTGTCTTCTAATCCTAACCATCATTTTTATAATCCCACATTCATCTAGAGAACCTGTAGGTAATGGAGAAGTAATTTACTGTTCCAAAAGAAAAGCAAATTTGAGCTATGCAAGGCATTCAGAAATAAGGTCTGCTCAAGGAAACTAGAAGAAGAAAAAAGGCAAATTAAAAATCCTATTGGTTAACTCAGTGAAAAAGCTGTTTTTCCCTTGTGAACACAAGGCAAGAGAGCATTGGACTGGGAGACCAAGGATTTAGGCCTGAATCCTCACTTGGTTACTTATGGTTTATATGGCCCTGGACCCACAGCTGCTACACGCCTCTATCTAGACCTCACTTTCCATTTTTGGAATACAAAGCCATCAAAGGTTCATCCTAGATTATCTCTAATGGCCCTTCCAGCTCTGCCTTTCTAAGATTCTTCTATCCAATGAGAAAATCAACATTGTTGCCTAAAATGGCATAAATTAAACCTCCTTCTTTGCTAGAACATTGGGAAGCAAAGATTAAACTAATTTTTTGAATCTGATTTGTTTGGGGGTGGGGCTGAGGGGAAGGCAACAGCAGGAGGGGAAAGGGGCAATAGTAGTTTTTTGCATTTTTAAGTTTAAAATTGCTAGGGTTTTTGTTTGTTTGGCATTGGGATGGGGCTAATAAAAGTTCTTTAATTTCTACTTCTACTTTTTGTTTTGTTTTGTTTTGTTTTTTTAGTGAGGCAGTTAGGGTTAAGTGACTTGCCCAGGGTCACACAGCTAGTAAGTGTTAAGTGTCTGAGGCCTGATTTGAACTCAGGTACTCCTGACTCCAGGTCCAGTACTCTATCTACTGCGCCACCTAGCTGCCCCCTTCTATGTTTTGAGCACAGGTTTAAATAAAATCCTGTTGTTCTCATTTTCAGCAGAGAAAAAACCCTTAACTTCCTGTTTTAAGTAGGAACTAGAAAGTTTGGAATTCTATTTTTATGGGGAAGTATCCTTCTGACCCTGTGAATATTGAAGATACTGCTGTTAAAGCATTTTTGCTGGGTCAAGTGTTCATAACTGCAGACATGAATGGATTTATTGAAGAAATGGACACAAAAAGAAAAAAGGCTAGTCATAGATATAGAACTGGGAGGGACCTTAGAGGTCATTTATTCCAATCCCCTTCATTTTACAGATAAAGTGGCTGAGACCTAGATAAGTTAAATGACTTGCCGAAGATCATTCAAATAGCAAGTGGCAGCTTTAACCTCAGGTCTTAAGACTCCAAGTTCAGCACCACAAATCAATAATTTAAGGATAAAGGAAAGAAAGGAAGAAAGGAAGAAACAAAGAAGAGAGAAACAAAGGAATACAATTCCTGTACTATTTATGAATAGTTATATAGAATATGAAAAGGAACTCCAGGAATCTCAATGTTCTTTGCATTCATATAAAACTATATGGGGCAGCTAGGTGGTGCAATGGATAAAGCACTGCTCCTGGATTCAGGAGGACCTGCGTTCAAATTCGACCTCAGACACTTGACACTTACTAGCTGTGTGATCCAGAGCAAGTCACTTAACCCTCATTGCCCTGAAAAACAACAACAACAACAACAAAAACAAAAACAAAAGAAAAACAAAACTATATGTGTCCTTGGGCAAACTAATTCTTGTCTCTGGATTTCAGTTTCCTCTTCCATAAAATTAAGAGGTTGGATGAGATAGTCTTGAAAGACATTTCTTATTTGCTCTAATAATCTTAATTTGAAGAAAAATGGTTCCATACTTGTAACTTCACAAGTATGTAGTTGGCTAAAAATGCTTGACTGTGCATGCATCAGACTGTTTCTAGATCTCAGAGTTAGGGAACTGTGAATTGAATTCAATCCATTAAATTTTTTTTCATTTGTAATTTTCAGGGAAAAAACCAGTTTTTCCTGACAAGGTAAGACATCCCTTTCCTTAAGACCACACAATATATATTCGTCCAATGGAGTATACCCAAAATTCTGATATTTCTTTCATTGTATTTTACAGCCTTTAGCTCCTGCATTAAGGTAAGGAGAAGGGAACACTTAGAAGATTAAAATGGCACATACTGTTAGAACTCTAACCTATAGCATTCAGTTGACTTTCTTTAACACATCTGGTCTCTAAATACCACAGGACTGCTGGGGATCACTTACCTAAGATACCAAAGCCTCCATTGCCACCTGCAGAAAGACCTGAGAGAAATTTTAAGAAGCCACCTGTACCAAAGTAAGTTACCTCTCTAATAGTGCAGGAGAGTCATATAACTGAAGATAATTTTTAAAACATGTGACATACAACTGATGACATGAAAAATAATGGAAACCATTTGCTATTAAATGGTATGGTTTTGAGGTTGGCAGTTGAGGAATGTTCAGACTCTAAAAGTCAGATATAAAGTAACTTAGCCTAGATAGGAAAAAAAAAGGTGAAAAAGAAATCTTTGACAAATAGGTCGATAAAGAGTCTTAATCAGTGTAATAAGAATTCCTGTTTTTGCAGATAGCATTCCCAACAGTGACATTTTTCTTAGAATATTTCTGGCAAAGCATCATATCCACAGTTCGTGGGGGCTACCACCACCATTTTCTCTTCTTAGGGTAGTAGAAACAACTTGGGTATGTTTCCTTCTCCCGTTCTCAATAGGCGCTTTCTCCACTTGTCCAATTTGCAGTCTTAGAGTATATTGTGCTGGTGCCTCATTTACTGAAGACAAGTTTTTGGTACATTTTTCAGGGGTAGAAATGATAAAGGAGAGTGCAGACCTTAGGATCACAAAGCTGGAAGGGTATTCAATGACCAATTCATACAATCCCCTCATTTTACAAATGAAGGCACTGAAGAGGGGTTAAGTAACTTGTAAAACTTTGTAAAAATGTGAAGAATCCTTTTAAAAGAGCTGAGGCCCATGATGTTTTCTGTTTCCCAGTCTAAAGCTGCTTCTACTATCTCAGAGCAGCAATCTCCACCAAATACGGAAGTTGGCAATGAATTTTAGGCAGCTGGTGCAAAATCTGTAACACTGCAGTGTTGCTTTGGGAAAACAAGGCTAAGTCAGTGTGGAAAATCCCCTGTGCAGCAGCTGTTCTAATTTCTTCCCTTCACAATGTAAGGGAACATGGTCTGGGACTTAACAATGTTGTCAAGGAAAGAGGGGATTTCTTTCAAAATCTTTCCAAATGTTTTGAGGAAAATCTTTTCTGTGTAATTTGTATGCCCTGGCCTAGAAGTCAGGTCACAGCTCCAGTTCTAACACTAAGTGAATGACCATGGGCAGCTCACTTGATGTCTCTCTATCTCAGTTTTCTCCTCTATAAATTAAGGTGGCTGGGTTTAGATGATCCCTAAGGTGCCTTTCTAGCACCAGCATGACATGATTATATTTCAACAGCAACTAAAACTATGGTTTGCTGAATAAACAGCTTTTTTATTTTACTATTTTTCCATTGGTAGCTTGAAAGAGGATTTTCTTCTTCTTGCCCATGATTTTGACAGAGAAATTAATTGCTGCAACTCTCTTTATTTTTTTATTTTTATTTTTTTTAGTGAGGCAATTGGGGTTAAGTGACTTGCCCAGGGTCACACAGCTAGTAAGTGTTAAGTGTCTGAGGCCGGATTTGAACTCAGGTACTCCTGACTCTAGGGCCACTGCTCCATCCACTGCGCCACCTAGCTGCCCTGCAACTCTCTTTATACACAAAGTTCCTGCATCCCAGTGGTTTTGTTTCATAGTTTAATTAATTTAAACAGGCTAGCTTCTTGGTGATTTAAACTTAAATATCCCCAAACAGAAACTTGTTCATTTAAATTCCAACCATTTCCATGGGGGGAAAAACTAATTCTTATTATTGTTCCTAATTCATTTTCAGGCCTGGATGGGGAGCAGACAGAAGAGGTGAAGTAAGTACAAAACAACCTACTGTCAATATGATACCCAGTAAAATCTACCATAAGTCACTGGAGCATGGGGTAGTAGGCGTGGCAACAATCATACTAGACAGCACAAAATCAATTTCCCAGAAACAGGTTGGGAGAGTCACCATGATTCTAGGCCACAAGTCCAAGTTTTCAAAGTCTTTGCTATGCCCTCCTGACCCTTCAAAATGCCAAATACACAGCTTATTCCAGGGGTCACAATGAGAATCATAAATTTAATTAACCAATCAAGCAAGTTTCATTGGATGTCTGCTATATCCCCAGACTATGCTTTATACTGGTAGTGGGGAACGGCCATGTATTAAGTGAGTATTTCTAATATCAAGTGGGCAACTAGGTGGCGCTACAGTTAGAGTGCCAGGCCTGGAGTAAGACTCATCTTCCTGAGTTCAAATCTGGCTTCAGATACTTCTAGCTGTGACCCTGAACAAGTTACTTGGCCTTGTTTGTCTCAGTTTCCTCATTTATAAAAGGAGTTGAAGAAGGAAATAGCAAATCACTGCAGTATCTTTGCCAAGAAAACCCCAACCGTAGTCACATAGAGTCAGACACAACTAAAAGGACTGAACAACCACAAAACTATCAAGTAGCAGACAATCTAAGTGAAGAAATAAGATTAATGCACTTAAAATAATTAAGGAACATTGCCAGCTTCAATTTAATTGAGCTCTGAATTGTTATACAATTATTTTGGGAGTTACAGATCAATAAGTACTTGAATAGTAGTCTTCAGCTACCAATAGGAATAATGGTCAAAAAAGTCGTTATTCAGCAAAACATATTTAGTTGCTATTAAATTAGAATCAGGTCATGTTAGAACTGGACAGGGACCTCAGGGATCATCTAAACCTTACATAGGTGATAGGCTGTCATTAGGAATTTCTGAACCTGTGGCAAGTGGGTGAGGTATGGTTGCCAGGGGGAAGGAAAACACTGCCTGGGACACCTTCTTCATTGCTAAAGACTAGATGATTGGGGGGACAAAAGCATGTCTTAGGATGATGCTATTCACATCTTCTAAATTTTGGTGCTTTTAGACAAAGCCCCATTTTCCCCAACCTAGTTATAGCTCTGACAATAGTCTTGAAGGATTGAAAGGATTTAGATAAATTGAGGAGTAAAAACTGGATGAGAGGGCAGCATGATCAAAAATAGGAAAAAGCATGGTGTGTTTGGTGAAGGTTTAAAACAGTAGCAATATGGTGGGTGGGACTGGGTGGAAGCAGTGGTTGTGGGAGATATGGCTTAAGACATCTTTATAAGATAAGAGTAGGCTCAGAGTATGGATCCAGACAAAAAGGTTTAAACTATGTGGTAGGAAAATAGGATGCCAGTATGTATTCTCAAGTAGGGAAGTGGTATGATTAAGGAAGATTATGTTTTAGGGAGCCCTATCATGTGGCAAAGGGACACTGAGCCCTATCATGTGCCAAAGGGACACTATGAGTCTTGCCCCTTCCTGAGAACTAATTACATTTGATCTAGGAGGAGCTAGGCTGTGCAGTGGATAAAGTTCAGGGTCTACGTTAGGAAAACCTTAATTCAAATCTAGTCTGATCCTTACTAACTGTGTAACCCAGGGCAAGTCACTAAACCTCTGTCTGCTGTAACCTAACCTTCCTGACCCTTCTTTTTTTATTTTAGTGAGGCAATTGGGGTTAAGTGACTTGCCCAGGGTCACACAGCTAGTAAGTGTTAAGTGTTTGAGGCCAGATTTGAACTCAAGTACTCCTGACTCCAGGGCCAGTGCTCTATCTACTGTGCAACCTAGCTGCCCGTAAAGATCGATATAATATTAAAAAGAAAATTGATGTAACTATCCAGAACTGTATTTGTCATGAAGCCTGGCAAAGGCAAACTATAAAGCCTATTTTGACACTGTTACTCCCTCTGTTTTGGACTTTTGTTTTCTCAGGCTAAATTTAGTCTCCTTATACAATTAAAGATATAACAAGAAAGGAAGGAAACAATAATTTATTAAGTACCTACAAAGTGTCAGGCTCTGTGCTTTACCCTTGGAGGTAGGTGCTATAATGGTCTCCATTTCATGATTGAGGAAACTGAGGCAAATAGAAGTTAAGGGACTTTTCCAGGATTACATAGCTAGACAGCATCTGAGGCTGGATTTGAATTCAAGTTCTTCGTGACTCTCAGCCCAGGTCTCTCTATCCATTGTACGACTTAGCAATTACTAACAACAACAATAAATATTTATTAAAAGCTTTCCACATAATAATAATATTATCACTGACCATTATTATTGTTATTACTAATAATAATAGGTATTTAGGTGACATAGTGGATAGGGCATAAGGTCTGGTATCAGAAGAACCTGAATTTAAATACAGCCTTAAATATTTACTAGCTGTGTAACCCTGGGCATTTAACCTCTGCTTTTCTCAATTGCTTCAACTGTAAAATGGGGGCCATTATAGCACCCACCTTTCAGGATTGTTGTCAGGATCAAATAAGATAATATTTGTAAAATGTTGAGCATAGTGTCTTATACATATTAGGTACTATGGACATGGTAGCTATTATTAGCCATTATTAGGGAAAGAAGTCTAAAGTCAAGAGTGGAGCCCAGAGAAGAATGAATGAGATATTAAAGGTGAGCCACTGACTTATCCCACTTTCTAAAGCTTTGTAGAAAACTCTACTATTTTTCATAATACATTTAATGTGGATTAATATGATACTGATTTTTTTTTAAAAAGGGTTAGTTGATCCTCATAGAATATCATAAAGATAGCAATGCCTTGGGAACTTCATACCAATGAAAGAATAACATCTTATTCTTTTTCTTCCCCACTCCAGGAAGAAGATGATGGTATGTAAAGAAAATCTCTCTTAAATTATTCCCTTCATCCTTCCAAATGGTCTTGTCAAGTGAATATAAGTCATATAAACAAAGAAGAGGTCTGATGATAGCCACATCATGTTAAATAGATATGTGGATATAAAATGAAATCAGGCAAAATCATTTTATTATTTTTTTCAGGTGGGGAAGGAGGCTAAACCTATCATTTCATCAGCATAGGGATTACCTCTATGGAACTTCTCTCTATCAATTCAGACTTCATCAGAAACTTACAGTCTTAGAGAATTGCCTAGGGTGCATAAGCTATGTGATTTGCCTATGGTTACATAGCTGATATGTGTGAACCAAGGCCTGCCTGATTCCAAGGCTTCCTCTCTATTATGAAATACTGTCTCTCTTAAGTCAGCAAAAAAGTTGACTTTCTAGATAATGTTGCCAGGTTTTAAAATTTTACAGTGTAATTATGAAAAGAAATGTACTGGTTGGTGGTTTTAAAAAAAAAAAGGCCCTATCTAACATTTATCTATCTAACATCTATCCTAGCTAACATACATGGGAAGAATCAAGATAGAATCAGTAGAGAAATATAACAAATTTTTGAAAAATCAATTATTTCTGAAAACAGATAGTTATTTCTATCAACCTAATGAGTCAAAGGGGCAGCGAAATGGGACATTAAAGTGGCAGGCCTGGAGTCCAGAAGACTTGAGTTCAAATCCAGCCTCAGATACTTACTGTGTGACCCTGGGCAAGTCACTTAACCCTGTTTGTCTCAGTTTCTTCATCTATAAAACAAGCTTGAAAAGGAAATGCCAAACCATTCTAGTATCTTTGCCAAGAAAACCGGAAATGGGGTCACAAAAGGTCAGACATGAGGGGCAGCTAGGTAGCACAGTGGATACAGCATCGGCCCTGGATTCTGAAGGACCTGAGTTCAAATCCGGCATCAGACACTTAACACTTACTAGCTGTGTGACCCTGGGCAAGTCACTTAACCCCAATTGCCTCACACACACACAAAAAAAACCCCTCACACAACTAAAAGGACTACGCAACTGTAAGAACAACAAAGAATCAAGAGAAACATATGATATGGCATATAACATAATGCATACCAAGAGAAATTTAAATTAACTTTTATATAAAATGTTATCTTTATAGTTATGTCATATAGGCATTCCAATAGAGAGAACTAGGCAAAATGCCTTTTGTAGGATGGGCCAAGTCTTCAGAACTATCATCTGATGAGAGATTGTTATCTTTCTCTATACCAACCATGTTTAAGTTATAGAACTTTAAACAGAAGTGTTAATGGATGAGCATCTAGGTAATCTTTATGAATACATTTATTCATGGCTATCTTAACTGTTCTTTTCTCTTCACCATAGTGCACCACAGACCACTCCCTCATCCGGCTATTCCCTCTTTCACTTCCAACACTTTCCCTTCAAGATCTAACAAGCCACCCTCCAAACTTCCCCAACCAGGATCTAACAGTATGCCTGGGCCAATCACAGCAAGGTTTGTCTCCAGCATTGCCTATTTGTACGTTTTGAGCTAATGTTATGTCTGTTGCCATTCCAGAGCACGATGGGGCACAACTTCCCAGGCTGAGAGGTTGTGCCAGGTGGGTTAATGGGGAAAACGGGTCAGAGCTGGGGTCAGTGAAACTAAACCCTGACCACAATGCAGGCCAGTCCTGGTGTTATACTCTATTTTTGCTTCCCAACTTGGCAATGTTGATGGCCTATGTCATTGCCTCAACAAAAGAATTAACACCTGGAAAAAAAGTTGAGGAAATTTGAAGGGAAAAAAAGAGGTAAACAATTTAGCAACAATTGAAAACTACACACACACACACATACACAGATGGCCTAGGAAACTAGATATCTCTTCTATTTTGTTATGGGAAAATGAAATAAAGTAGATAACCAATAAATACCTTAGATATTAAGTGATGTGACAGAAACAGTTGCTGTCTGATATATCATGTTTAAGCATATCAAGGTTCAGAATAGCAACAGTACTTTTCTAGTTGCTACTAAAAAAATAAGTCAGAGGCAGAGGCAAAAAGTCAAAGGATGCCAACAGGAGGCAGCTGATTACATCCTGTAATTAGTTTGTCAGGCTTATAATATTTTCAGACCCTGGAATGGGCTACCCTGGAATAAGCATTTCAAGTAATCTTCATCCCTTCTTTACTGTGTTCCCTAGGATTTAGGGTAAGCAGATATAACTAAAGTAGACTTTTTATTGATTTTTCTCTCCCTCCACCCTCTCAATCCCACCCATTGTTTTATTTACCTCTAATTCTATGTCTCCACAGTAATTTTCCAACAAGTGCATCCCTGCCACCATACTTGTCAAAAGGTAAGTATATGGTTAGGATTTATTTTGTAGTTGCTCCCATACCTAGCATACTTCTGGGCTTACAGTAGCCTTAAAAATAAAATCAAACAAACAAAAAAAACTATAGTATAGTTTTGCAAACTTGTTGAAAAGGAAGGTCAATTATTCTTTTAAAAATGACTTCCACAAAAGGCTCCCTGGGGACAACTAGGTGGTGCAGTGGATAAAGCACCAGCCTTGGATTCAGGAGGACCTGGGTTCAAATCCGGCCTCAGACACTCGACACTTACTAGTTGTGTGATCCTGGGCAAGTCACTTAACACCCATCGCCCTGCAAAAAAAAAAAAAAAAAAAAGGCTCCCTGGCAGGCTGAGGTAATATTATATTAAAACCAGTTAGGAGATTTAAATATCCATGAAAACACAGGGGTTGAGGTTTGATGAATTTTTAGTTCCAAATGTCTGACCTAGTATTATATTAATGCAATGTTTAGCTTATCATCAGTGAGCCTTTTCAAAAAGATATGGCTACTCTTACCAAAAGTAAAAAAGCACTTATGATATAAGAGACTATAAGCACTATGACAACACGTATGGTGCTATATACCTATAAAATACTATATAATTTTTACATATGTAAATATGTAATATTCTATACCTAAGGGCCAAACCAGTATAGTCCACTGGATGAGGATGGGCCCTGGAATCAAGATAATCTGGGTTCAATATTATAGGGGGAGCAAATGTTATTGGGTTTTTTTCATTAGTAGTATTAGGGTATCTAGCACAGTTCTAGGCAAACAATAAAACCTTTGTTTGCACCTGTTATATATTAGCACTTATATTTTATCTCATAGTTATGTGCACAATTATTTGAAAGTCATAGTGGTGTTGTGGAAAGAGCACTGAACTCAACACAATTCAGGAGAGCTGGATTCTTATGTAGGCTCTCACATTTACTAGATGTATGACTTTGATCAAGTCACTTAACCTGAGCCTATTTTGTCATCTCCAAAATGAGGTTAATATACATATTACCTATTTCAGATGATAATGAAGAAAATTCCCTGTAAATATGAGTAATTGTTGTTATAATTACATTTTGTAACCTGTACACATTTTAAATACACATTTTTAAACTCAATTGTTAAGAACAGTTACTAATTCCAAACATCTTATAATTTGGTTAAGATAAATACTTATCTATGGGAAATAACTAGGAAACAATATAAGATAATAATGTACTCCACAAAAACAAGACCTAGCATAGGACCTTACTCTCATTCAATGTTTTCTGAATGTAATTGAATTGCATGAATAATTTGTGTGGTACTGGCTGCATTTTAACAGTTAAAAAATGGAGAGGGGGCAGCTAGGGGGAACAGTGGTTAAAGCACTGAACATAATAGAGATTCATAACGGGATGATAGAGATTTGCGTTCCATGTTGTTATACCATGTATATGGAAGTGCTGTTAGTTGGTGTTTGTTAAGTTCAGAATTAAAAAATAACATCCAGAAAAGTTTTTAAAAAGTTTTACATTTCTATGACACTTTTCAATTTATAAGTGATTTTCCTAAATGCAAGATACTCTAAAAGTCTTGGGGCTATTTTAAGCTATTAAAGTTCACAATGGTATTAAGACTTTTGGAACACCCTGTATCATCTCATTTGGTCTGTGCAACAACCTTGTAAAGAGAGACAAATATTATTAGTTTTGTTCTGCTGTCAAAAGTTTCATGTCATTATAGACCCATTTGATAATGATGTTAACATCAATAATGACGATGATGATGATAGCATTTATACAGCACTTGGAGGTTTGTAAAGTGCTTTACAAACATCATCTCATTTTTTTCCTCCAAACAACCCTGAGAGGTAGGTGCTATTATTATTCAAAAGTTGAGTGACATGTCCAGGGCCACACAGCCAGTTAACTGTCAGGTGGGATTTGAACTCAGGTCTTCTTGACTGCAGATCCAATGTTCTAACTGACAAATTTAGAGAAGAATAAGATGATATCCATACTGCTAAAAAACAAAGTAAAAAACCAATGTCTTTGAAACACACTGTCAAAGATAATTCCATGTTGCTTTGGCTAACAACTTTTATTTGGATAAAATGGCAAAACATAACTTTAGTAAGTATTATTACTGCATTATTACTACTGTAACATTTTTAAAAAAACTATACTAGGTATTACATAAAATACCATTCCCCCTTAATTCTGTGTAATCTTCATTTGCATGTGATCAAAATGATAACTTGTATTAATTATTAGTAGTCTTAAAACATGCATCTGGAAAATATTTGTAGATTATGTTTTCTTTGTTCTGTGGTAAGCAGAATTGTACTGTGTCATCTGAGAAGATATTAAAGTTTCTAATTTATAGAAAATATGTTTATCACTGACTCCTGGAATATTCATCAGACTAGTCAAAATGGAATTTGAGGAAAACAAAATATGATTTATCAGAAGTATTAAAAAATGCCCCAGTGAATGAATTCTCTTGATACATTTTCATGTAATTCTGAAGGTGGAATCAACAGACTGCCATCTAGAGGTCCAGCAGAAGGCCGACCCTTGCCAGTTCCAATGAGGCAACGACCACCATCTCTTGGGGATGAAGAGGTAGGTAGAATGACCCTCAAGTTATTCTTTATGGAAAGTGATTCACAGCAAAGTACTTTTGAATAATTTCAGTTTTCTACAATAGAGTTGTCAAACATCCAGCACAGCACTTTCAAATGTCTCCAGAACCAGCATAAAATGAAATGAGGAAATGTTTAACAATATGAATAAAGATACAATAAAATATAGGTTATGTTAGTATGTGGTCTTCTCAATCAATGTGAGTCCAGAAGGATCCTTATCTACAGTTTAGTGGCCCCCATTTCTATTTGAGTTTGGCACCACTGTTCTATGTTCTTGAAATTATTTTGGGGGTGAATTTTTAAAACAAAAGAAAAATTAACAAGGGACTCCAGATACAGAAGAGAAAAAAATTAATTAATCTTTATCTGGACTCCTTTGAGTTTCATCCAAATTTTGGTAAATATAAAGCCCTTCTAACACAGGCTCCTAACCCTGTTTCCTCCCCCAACAAAAAAAAAAATCCCCTATTTCTATACATTTTCAGGCTTGTAGTATTGTTCTGAATCCTTAATTCTTTACACTAGTTTCATTAGCTTCTTTGCTGGCACACTTGTATGTACCTAATTGTACATGTGTCTATAATAGGATGCTACAAGTTCTATATTGAGCAGCTAGATGGCACAATGGATAGCGCACAGGGCCTGAAGTCAGGAAAACCTAAGTTCAGATCGGGCCTCAGATGTTTACCAGCTGTGTGACCTTTGGGAAGTCACTTAACTCTATTTGCCTGTTTCCTCTTCTATAAAATGAACTGGAAAAGAAAATGGCAAACCACTGCAGTATCTTTGCCAAGAAAACCCCAAAAGGGGTGACAAAAGAACTGAACATGACTAAAAACAACTCAAGAACAATAAATAAGTTCTTTATATAGTAAGTGCTAATTTGTATTTATATTCATTACTGTAGTCATTGTGAAAATTAGTACTGATGAAATGCATTCTGTTGAACTCATTCAAATTCTTGAATCTATGATAGAGTGCTATGATTTTATTAACTAAGCTTCCCTTAGAGATTAAAATTTCCTTAGATGTAGGGCCATTATATACATATATATGTATGTATCTTAATACATAATATCCCTAGGATAGTGCTTCATCCTGTGTTTCTAAAAATGAAACAATTCCACATTTTGTAAAAGAATTTCAATTTGCAGGGAATTTTTTGATGATTCACATACACAAAGCTATGTGGGACCAAGCACCATTTAAATGCTCATAACTTTTCGTTCTGGTATATTAGCAATATTACCACAGTTTATTTATCTACAACTTTTTCTCTTAAAATTTTCAGAACTCATTGAATAATGAATGGTATGTATCATACATTACTCGACCAGAAGCAGAAGCTGCTCTTAGGAAAATAAACAAGGTACAGTGTTAACATTTACTGGGGATGGGGTTGGGGGAGGGGCAATGAAGATACCTTTAGCCATGATACAATTTGAAAAAGTATACACAAACAGAAAATTAAGCATAATTCTAATCTATGTTTACCTAATATTCCCAGGTCAATTCAGTCAAAACTACTGATTTGACTAATTAAATTTCCATTTAATGAACTATTTATATTTGACTATAAACTGGGATCATACAGATATAGATGAATAAATAGATTCCAACTGGTGTCAATTCCCTTCTCAAGTATGACATTTACTCTAGATATTCTTTTCACAAAAACCCCTTTCATTTGACTTATGGAATAACTGAAGGGGGGAGGGAAGTTGCTTTCTGTATCCCTGAACTTAATCAAATTCTTGACATTCTGATGAATATGGAGTGTAATTTTTTTATTGATTAACTATTAGGTAGTAAGCTCCCTTAAGTGATTATAATTGCCTTGGATATAAAAGACCATGATATACATATGCATAATATATATGTTTATATATATATATATATATATATACACACACACACACATAGATACACTCTCTATATGTGTGTGTGCATGTGTATACATGGATGTGTGTGTGTGTGTGTGTGTGTGTGTGTGTATATATATAAATATGGATGTATCTTAGTATTAATATTCTCTCCACCCCTGGGACAGTTCTTTGCAATGAGTTAGTATTTAATAAATGGTTGATGAATGAATTAAATGTTTCCTGAATCTTCCTCATGAGCTGGCTAGACCTTTTCTTCACACCAACAAAATCCAAAGTGACTGAGCTGAGTGCCTGTGAGATAGCAGGCTCTTTAAATTCTACTGGGGAATAGATGCAGATTTCCACCTGCCAAAAATCTAAACAAAATCAAATATATCACAAAAATGCTTGATTCAGATCAGATAATTTCTAGTAGTTGAAATAAGTATTAGTTTCCTGCTCCCTCTTGGCTCTCTATCTATCCTCTCATCCCCCAGATAAATCTTTAGTATTTTAAAAAGTGGGTTCCTGTTGGTGAATAGATTTTAAGAGAGCTGGTTTTGCCATTCTGTCTGCAATTGTTTGCACTATATATTTTTTCACTGGGTAAATGAACCCAATAATGAAACTCATAAAATGTAGGAACTTTGCCTACAGTTCAGGAGTCTGAATTTCCCTTGTGAATTCTCTACTGACAGCTTCTACTGAATCCTAGATGGTTTGCCCCTTGACATCAGTGCTACAAAAATACTGACGCCTACTCCTAACATCATAATAAAAAATTTTTTGACATTTCTTTTTAGGATGGCACTTTCCTGGTGAGAGACAGCTCTAAGAAAACAGTTACCAACCCCTATGTGCTCATGGTGTTGTACAAAAATAAAGTGTATAACATTCAAATTCGTTACAATGAAGAAAGTCAAGTTTACTTATTGGGAACTGGGCTCCGAGGGAAAGAGGTAATGAACATTTTAAAAAAAAATAACTTCTCAGACTTCTTTTCAGACTAATTTTCTGGAAAAATTAAATAGATATGGAATCATGAAATGCAAAATACTTAACATGTTCTTTGAAATTCATGCTGTGAGGCACATATTAGATTAGATAAAACACTTATTAAGTACTTACTGTGTGCCAGGCATTGGGATACTAAACACGAATATTCTTTGGTTATACTACTGCAAATTTCCAGGATTTTAGGACTTCCTAAATACAAAACAAAATAAAAAAACAAAAAAACCCAAAGCTATATTAAAAGGCTTTGGTAGAGGAGTTAGGAGGACACATGAGGATGATAGCAGAATTGCTGATTAAGTAGTTATGAAGATGCTTATTTTTCCCTATCTTAAGATTGTCAAACTGGTTTTTCCTGTTCTTCCCTCTGGCCAAAACTCCCAGGCTTGTCACTTAGAGGATTGGAATTAGAGCTAGATTGAATTTTAGAAGGCACAGAGTCCAAACCCCCTTATTTCCCTCATGAGGACACTAAGGCTGGATGACTTAACCAGTATAACAGAGGTAGTTCAAGTCTGAGGCAGGGATTGAACTCGACTCTCTACTGAGTCCTGTGATTGGTTTTACCTAGAACTCTTTGGTGACTCTGTTAATCAACTATTTGCAGAAAAGGAATTTATAGATTTGTAGTTACTGGACTTCATACAAAGTATCTAACTGTCTCCCCTTCCTATCCCAGACATGACAATCTATTCCAAAGAGTAAAAACACTGAATATTTTCAGAATGTAAAATGGTTTGCCCATAATATCATTAATTTGCCCCAGAAGCATTTTTGTAACTACCATATAGATGGACATCAAATAAAATTTGATCAAATATATGAGTACATGAGTATGTAGATGACTTGAATGCTTTTAAAGGAACAGCATGACATAATGGGGGGAAAATATACATGAGTCAAGTCCTGGCTCTGTCATTTAATAGCCCTGTGACACACTAATCATGTCACTCAGACTTCTATGCCTCATATTTTTTATCTGGAAAATTGAGACAGTATTATTTTTATATATCTTTCACAAAGGGTATTGTATGGATCAAATGAGACAATATATTGTGAAAATGCTTTAAAACAGAAAAGTACCATATAAATAGAAGTTTTTGAAGCTATATGTTATATCCAGTCCTGCATGAAAGAAACTTTTTTAAAAAAGCTAATCTTATAAGATATTTTTAGGACTTCAAATTAAACTAATTATAGTAATAGTAGTACCTTATGCTATTTATGCAGCATTATACTTTTCAGAGTTGTTTGACATATATAATCTAACCTAATTTTATGTTCAGAGAGGTAATAAGACAGCTATTACTTTCCCCAGTGTAAGATCAGAAAACTAAGACAGAGAGGTTAAATAATTTGTTCAAGAACATAAGTCCAGATAATGGTCAGTAGGCTCAGAAATCTGTTTCCCAATACCTAGTTAATCTATCTTTACCCAAAACAACACTGTTATTGAAAGAGAAAGATGGATTTATTGCAATGAACAATGATCACAAGATTAAAGGAAAGTAACAACTGAGGCAGGGTTAGAAAGTAATTTCTTTTGTATATCATGAGTGGTTTATTGGAAATTGAAGGGAAAATAAGATTTATTCAAGATGCTCTGCTAAGAGTTTAATGCTAAACAGAAGACAATTAGTATTTTTACCACAAATTTAAGTTTCCCTATTACTGGTACTTAACTGAGTTTAAGGAATCATTTTCCCCCTCAATTCATGAGATTAATTCTAATCCTGAAGATGTTTCTCTGTTTTTTAAACCCTCAGGATTTTTTGTCAGTGCCAGATATCATTGACTACTTCAGGAAAATGCCACTTTTGCTTATTGATGGAAAAAACCGAGACTCCAGAAACCAGTGCATGCTAATATATGCTGCGGGGTATCCTTAGGAAACTATTGAGTAAATATCAGTCTCGTCCTCATCTGTCAGCACAGGAAGGTGATCTACCACCAACAAGGCCATGGACAGAGACCTCAAATGAAGCAGAAAACCTGTGTTTTATTGGAAATGAGGTTCTATTCTTTTTGTTTAAAGATGTTTTTGAAATGAAGTCTATTGAGGATGAGATCTCCAATTATTTATTATTCTTCAATGTCTGTAAAACTGAATGAATGATGATGTTCACACTTCAAGTGAACTCTAATAATTCAATTTATACAGATTAGATATAGGTATTTTTGAACACGTACTAAATGTGTATTTTATACATAACTTCCAGCGAACATTAACACTTAATTCCATTGAGACGTCAAAAGTTTATGTCACAAATTTATTTCTATTATGAATAGGAATCATTCATATTTGAAACTAAACTCTATTTGTATAAGTAATTTCAAAAGTTTAAAAACATAGATCATTTGTTCTTATTATTGTTAAAAGATAAAATGATGTCTTTTTTCTCCTGCGTTTGGACTGAATTTGTTCTTTTATATTGTTGTTTCTGTATAACATTTATTGCTTGGCCTATAATTCTGTTTTCTTGGTATTAAGGAAAATTTCAAGGTTAAAAACCCAAGGAAGAAATTCTAAAATTATTAACTATATTTTGCTTATCTAACTAAAAACGGGTGAGCTGAATTCTAAATTGCATGTTATTCTTTTTGTAAGCACATCCTTCATGGAGAATCAAGGATTCCCCTCCATTGTGGTATCTGATCTCATTAAAACAGAGGCTTTTCAACATTTAAGTTGTGCATAACGGTCTGAGACTGACTCAGATTGGTCCTCTAGTAGTTTAGGTATGGGACAAAATGAGACATTTCTAGGTTAGTCTACAGTTAATGAAAGGAACTTTACTTAGCCAAAGCATCAAAAGGATAATCATAAAGGACACTACACTCGGCACAGGTAGATTTGGTCCCCTCTATTTGGATGGTCCCCTCTATTTGGAAACAGGAGTTAGCTGAGCAAGATGTGGGTGACTCAGGCAGTTTTAAAAACTTATTATGGGGGGGTGGGCAACTAGGTGGTGCAGTGGATACAGCACCGGTCCTGAAGTCAGGAGGACCTGAGTTCAAAATATGGCCTCAGACACTTGACAATTACTAGCTGTGTGACCCTGGGCAAGTCCCTTAACTCCAGTTCTCTCTCTCTCTCTCTCTCTCTCTCTCTCTCTCTCTCTCTCTCTCTCTCTCTCACACACACACACACACACACACACACACACACACACACACATTAAAAAAACCAAAACTCCAAAACACAAAAAAACCTTATTATGCCTGACCTGGGGTCAACAGGAAGCTTTGTGGCTTGAGATGTAGCTACTTAGGCCAATCAAGTCTTGGGGAGAGATTTCTTCACTTTCAGAAAAGGAACTAACTTAAATTGGGGGTGGAGAGAAGAGGAAGCATGGGAGAGAAGGAAGGATATACCCTCACCTATCACAGTGTGAAATATTATATAAAGAAAAAGAAATATTATCGCTATGAGAGTTGGACCTTCAAAAACATACTTTTTTATGATAGTTTTAAGATCTGTGCCCCCACTGACTGGTATGCAGTTTTGTCTGTTATTTAACTGCAAAGTAGATATAAAGGATTCAATGAAGACTCTCTCTTATAAAGCAGTAAAAACACCCTTTATGCCTATATTTTTTATAAAGCTTTTGGAGTATTTTAGGAATTTCTCTAAGACCATCCTGCCAATTGTAATACACCATTTTCCTTCCTATAAATTTAGCTTGCTTACATTATTAGCATTATTGTTTCTTCCTAGCCTTGTACTTTTTTTGATAAGGAGAACTCATCCTGTAGAAAGTCTCTCTACTAATGGTGATGGGCAACTGCTCTGCAATTTATAGTCTTAGAGTTGCTTGGAACCTTGAGAAGTTAAGTACTGTCCTGGACCAGCTCTATAACCACTATACTATGATGCCAACCTAAAGGCCTACTTTCTCATTATTAAGAATTCTTTCTGAAAATCATGTGTGTATATACATATACAGACATATGTAGATATACATATATGTAGATACACATACATATACATATATAATAAAGTGGTTTTGAATGAAGATGTGAGAAGAAAATAGGCAGACTTTCACAAACAATATTCTTCAGAAGACCACATCTTTACTATCACACAATTAACTTAAAGGTATTGTAACAATTGGAGTGATGCCACCTGCTGGAGAGTTACTGTAGGAAAGCTCTGCCATGAGGAGAAGGAGTCTCTGCCGGTATAATGAATACAAAATCGTACTGGGTTTTTTTTTACTATTAAAAATGCATATTATTCAGTAAAGAAAATTTAAATCTTAAAGCCTCTTCTTCAACAAGGTTAGTCCCATGAATATATTAAAAGTATACAACATACCTTGAAGAAAAGAGAGAATTCCTTTGTTGGACAGAATTTTTCATATCAAACAAGGTATAAAACATGGAGACATGCTGACCAAGGTCTAAAGCGGAGTACAGTTTCAAGACAGATTCCCTAGAGATAGTGAGATCTTTCAGATGTTTATTTTTTAATGCATGACATATGTTAGTTATATCAAGTCCTAGAACATCATAGGTCATTCTAAATTATATATCCATATCTCAAAATACTTCATCCTATCTATACTAGGAAAAGGAAGGTAATGAAGGCCTACTGTCTAAAGTAGACTGTTCCATTGGTGTATACACACATATAGATGTGTGTATATATGTACTATGTGTATATATACATACACATACATATATATTTGTGTGTATATATACATGTATACATGTGTATATAATGTTTAGATTTTGAAGATACACAAGAAACTGGAACCAAAATTGAATAGAAAGAGGAGAGTGGGCTAGATTGCATTTGAGAAGTTTCAAAGTGATTTTAATGTCAAGTTTCTCCCCTAAAACAAAAGCACATCCTTTTTTTTTGCGTCAATATTCTTTCAGTCATGGTTTATGGCTAAAAACCAAAGGCTACTGATGTCTTCAAAGAATTAAAGTTGCAAATAACCGAAGGACAATAACGAGGTACATGATAAGTATGATCAAGCTACACCATGCTATGAAGGAATTAGTATGGGATAAGTGATATAAAAGACATCATCAGAAAGACATATAAACAGAAAAGGAGGTGGTGGGCCAGTCATATCAAGAGTAAAAGACTGATTGTCCGCATGTTCCATTGATATTCACATGATAACAAAACATCCAAAGTAGTAGTTCTTATTCTGGGGTCTATGAACTTAAAAATATTTTTGATAAGTGTATTTCAATATCTATTTCCTTTGCTATCATATGTATTTTATTTTAATACATTTAAAATGTTATTCTGAGGAGTCTAGGCATGACTAGACTGCCAAAGAAGTTCATGATACAACAAAAGTTAGTAAACCTTTGGCTAGATCTGGATCCTTCACATAGATAACATGGGATACAGGCAAGAGTCATATATGAGAACTGCATATGGATTGTATGACTGGCAGAAATACTCATATCAATAAGATCAAAGATACATCAAAGTGCTGTACTGAAAAAAGTGATTAGAGTATTAAAAGAAGTTTCAAAAGTACAATGATTGTTATACCAAAATTCAGTATATAGCCACAAAATCTACTAATTCTTCAAATTGAAGATAAATTGTACTTTCAGCAAATAAAATCCTAATCTGATTCCTTATAATGGCACAGAGGTGACTGTGTTCTTGAAGCTTTCCAGGATATCATGGAGCAAACTCTGGAAGGTCCTGGATCCCCAGTCTAGTAAAATTTCAATTATGGTCATTCTATTATCTTCCAAGACTCTATCCTAGACCCTCTTCTCTATATACACTTTTCCCAGGGATCTAATCAACTACCATGGGTTCAACTATGACCTCTATGCAGATGATCACTATATCTAAATATCATTTTCTCTCTTTAACTCCACTCTTACCTATGGCATAGGTATCTTATAGGTATAGATTGTGGTAAAATAATGGAATTTATCAGCGATTTTAGCCAATTTACCCCCCAAAACTGGGGGGGGGCAGATTAGAACCCTCATTTAGATTTTTAAACAACACAAAATAATCCTTAACATTCAAGTACTTAACTCGCAATTTCAAGCATTCATGTAATTTTATTAGTAACCTTATTTTCACTTTTTTATTGGCAACCTTGCCTACATTCTCAGCTATGTACTGTAGAGAGAAAAAAAAAATAAGAGACAGGATGTGCACAAGTTTTTATCTGCAAAAAGGAGGAAGGTAGGGGGCAGCTAGGTGGCGCAGTGGATAAAGCACTGGCCCTGGATTCAGGAGTCCCTGAGTTCAAATCCGGCCTCAGACACTTAAAACTTACTAGCTGTGTGATCCTGGGCAAGTCACTTAACCCCAATTGCCTCACTTAAAAAAAAAAAAAGAAAAAGGAGGAAGGTATTTGTAAGTGTTCATGAATCTGCTCCAGAAAGTGCTTAAGTAAGCTTTCACATGTAGTATAAAGGAATTGAAAACCTTAAAAAGTGGCTAAGTTTGTGGGTAAATGAGATGGTGGTCACCCCCACCCTCTTGCAGGCTTCCAAGAGTGCATCTCATTTGCTCCCCATCCCTCCCCCTGTCACCAGGCTCCTGAGTTTTCTGGCCTATGGGCCTGGAGAGATGAAGCAGCACAGCCCACCTAACAGACTGGGCTACTTCTTGCAGGAATTCTAAGGTCCTACTGGGTCAGGGACCCATTGCCAGGTATGTGCATTTAATGGGGAACTTTTCAACCACAAAGAGACCACCCCTCCCCTTCCCTTTCCAGTTCAGCATTGCCTCTCCTCTCTTCTGCATTTTATTGGATATTTCTGTGTTAGGAAAAGTGCACATTACCGGAATTAATGTTTTGTTATAAAGAATTGTATACTGAAAAGTGTAGCAAAAGATCACAGTTTTTGGTGGTTGCAGAAACCAAATTCCCTATTTTCTAAAAATTCAATGTAGGGGCAGCTAGCTGGCACAGTGCATAGATGGCTAGCTTTGAAGCTGAGAGGATCTGAGCTCATCTCCAGTCATCCTGATCTATATCTTGCCACTGGACCCAGATGGCTCTGGAGGAGACAGTGAGGTTGATGACTTTGTACAGCCTTCTGTCACTTAAATCCAATTCGTTGAAAGTCATGACATCACCCCAATGGCATGGTCCTCTTCAAGAAAGGACGAACAACAACAGGTTCAATGTATCAACATACACAATTTTGACTTTTGCACCATTTTCAAGAAATATTACCCACTAAAATAAAGGATTGACTATATATAAAATTCAATATTTCCAAAATAAAACTGTTTTCTCTCCCACTCCCAAATCCTCCTTTCTTCCTAACTTTCATATCTGTCACCTTCTCCACTCATTTAGCCACTACCCTAGTTCAATTCTTCATCACCTTTTGCCTGGATTATTACAATAGTATGACTAGTCTTTAAACCACAATCTCTTCTCTTCTCTAACCCATCCTCCAAATAGCTCACAAATTGATATTCCTAAGGTCCAAATTTGATCCGGTATGTCACCAACTTGTTCTACATCCTGCCTCTGGGATAAAATATAAACTCCTGTTTGGCTTTTAAATCCCTTCCTAATCTGGCTTTGGCCTACCTTTCCAGGCTTCTTGTAATTTATAACAATTTCTGCAATTTATAACATTTCATCTCCCATCTCCATGCCTCAAGTGCACCTCCAACTCAGAATTCCTAGATTTGTTCAACTGAGCTCAAATGCTACCTTCTACAGAAAATGACTGGGTAGCAGAAAGAAGTATGGTCTAGCTTTCCACCAAACCTCTTCCATAAAGATTTAGACAATGCCCCAGACTGAATTCTGATCAGGAAATACAAGAAAAAATAATAGTGATAATAGTGAATCATTTTTTAGCTCAGGGCAGCACAAGGAGAATCAGAGTTCATAGACACTGGAATCAAGTTCTGGACAGGAGTGTACTGCATGTAGAGCATTCCAGTACAAACAGAGGCCAAAGCAGAAACTAGAAGGATCCACCAAGAACCTCCTGAAAGAAACCCCCAAATGAAAACTCCCAGGACCATTATAACCAAAATCCACAGCCTCTAAGGCTTTTTGGTAAAAATCTTAATTTTCTAAAGCTTAGAGATATCCTTTTTCAACATTTTTTCAAGTGATATGACTGTGCAATAATGGATATACAATAATATTTAACTCACCACAGCAAAGATGATGTGGTTCAAGAAAACTCATACTATTAAGTCAGAGTTTTTCAAAATAGAGGTTAATATAGCCAGAGGACTTTCAGGGGGCTTTTGTTGTATAGACAGGCTGCAGAACTCCAAATAGCTATTTAGTGTCAATGAATATTTAGCTGTCTGTGGGCTTAACATGTGAGCTGATCTTATTTATAAATAAGATTTTTTGGTTTTCTCAACTATGAATATCTATAATGATGCCAAAAGAGGACTGTAAGTGTACAGCTTGACAGGACACAGGAGATCACCTAAACTAGTCCTCTAAACCAGGCCCAGAGAGGTTAAATGACTTGGCAAATACCATAACAATATTACATGACAGAAACAGTATTGGAGCCAAGGTTGTCTAACCTCAAATCTAGCATTCTATCCAATTTACTACAGGGTTAAAATTGACTGGTGAGGACAATGTCTGCAAGATGAATTTGAGAACACATAGAACAAAAAGTTTGGACACAATTGCAAAAAGAGAAAAACAGTAAATGTAATAATAGGTCCACCATTAGTAATCATGGTGGCTCCTTTCTGCTTCAAACTAGATTAAACTACTGCTACGATGAAGGTTCAAGATCTTTGTCCCATGGACACTTTCATGTCATTCATTTACCTAGCTTCTATTTAAAAGGAGATATCAAATGAAATTAACCACTATTCAAAAGTTGAAAAGGAAAGCACTGCCAAACAATACAAAATTATTTTCCAAGTCATTTAACATTTAATAGGTCTTAACAACATCATTTTTCTAAAATTCTACAATTAAATTTATATATAATTTGGCAATTTGGAAACAAATGGAAAATTCTGGCCTTTTAACATATCAGACATCATTGCTCAAAGTAGAGACTAACTCTAATTGATCTGACATTTTAAACTCTTCAGAAACAATGTTGTTTTCTTCTACTTTTTCTATAACTTCTGTCTTCACAGGGTGACTAAAATGCAAAATAAGATCACACAGAAGTAACTTGGTGAGCTCTGTATAGAAAAAAGATTGATGAAGTCATTAATCACATTATCATTGTTTTAGTATACATTTTAGTTCATTTTTACTATAAACAATGATCAACACAAATATTTCAATATAATAAAAACCAAAAAAGAAATAAGAAATTAAACTTGCTAGGTAGTTTATTCAATAAATATGTAATATATATCATATGTACTTATATATACATATATATGTGTATATATTCATATGTGTACATTTTTTAAATTTAACAAAGCACTAACAAAAGTGCTATATGTGTCCCCTTTTGTATTTTTTCTTTGCATTAATTTTGATTGGTGCTCTTTCATAGTGTATCTATCATCCACTAACCTACTACTGCTACAGTTTCAACTCACATTGAAACTTTCCCTTATATCAAATATGTATAGTGCAGTAAAAGTGATCTTAACACTTCAGCCAACCTGAGGATGTGAATCTCATTCTTCGGTACATGTTATTTACCTTTCTGTCAAGAGATGGGAGGTATGTCTTTTATTTAGAATTTTATTTTTTGGCAAATCACATATAAATACAAATTTTGACATCAATTTTTAAAAAAAACTTTGTGTTCCAAATTCTCTTTCTCCCTCCCTCCCCACCCCCCCTCCAAGAAGTCAAGCAATTCAATATAAGCTATACATGTGCAGTCATGCGAAACATTTCCACATGAGCCAGGTTGTGAAAGAAAACAGACAAAAACAAAACTTCGGATAAAGGAACAACAACAAAAAAATTATGCTTCAATCTGTATTCAGACACCATCAGTTCTCTCTCTGTAGATGGATTGCATTTTTCATAAGACCTTCAGAGTTGTCTTGGATCATTACATTGCTGAAAATAACCAAGTCATTCACAGCAGATCATCTTGCAGTTTTGCTGTTATTTTGTATATAGTACATTTCACATTGCATCAACCCATGCAGGTCTTTCTGGGTTTTTCTGATAGCATCCTGCTCATCATTTTTTTATACTAAACTACATTTATATATTACTTTAAAGAGAGATTTCTTTACAATAAACCCATGAAGTTGATTCTTGCAACAACAGTAATAGATAACATGTATACAGTACCTTATACCTGACAAAGAATTTTCTTCATAGTAACCCAGCAAAGTATGATGTTTTATCATCAATCAGTCCTCATCATCAATTAAACCTCATCTTCATCAATTAATCCACCTCATCATCAATCAGTCCTTATCATCAATCAATTCTCACCTTCATCCAATCATCATCAATCCATCAATCAATTAAATCATCACCATCTTACATTACTCTTGCCTCTGCTTCAAAATTTTTTTCAGTTACTATTGTTACCTGTTTCCCTCCATCATATTCCCTCCCCTATGATATTTACTCTATTTTCTATTCTCTTTCACCCTATCCCTCCTCAAAAGTGTTTTGCTTCTGACTGCCTCCTTCACAATGTGCCCTCTCTTCTTTCACCCCTCCCTCTTTATCCCCTTTTCCTCCTACCCTCCTGCAGGGGTAGATAGATTACTCCACCCAATTGAGAGTGTATGTTCCCTCCTTGAGCCAACTCTGATGAAATTAAGGTCTTTGAGACAATTATGATGAGTATAAGACTAATTAAAGACCCTGCTCCTCCCCATCTCTCCCCCCAACTCCATAAGCCCTTTCCTGCTTCTTTCATGTGGGATTTCACCCCATTCTACTTCTCTCCTTCCCCCTCCCCCAGTAAATCCTCTCACCCCTCAACTTTACCCTAAAGATGTCATCATTGGGCAGCTAGGTAACACAGTAGACAGAGCACCCACCCTGGACCCAGGAGGACCCAAGCCCAAATCCAGTCTCAGACACAAGACCCTCACCTACTACACAACCCCAGGCATGCCACCCAACTCCAACTGCCCCCCCAAAAATGATAAACAAAAAATAAACGTTTTACAGATATCATCCCTTGATAATCAATTCTCACCTGTGCCGTCCGTGTAAATTTATTTCTATCATCTGCCCTAATACTGAGAAAGTTCTTATGAGTTAAACGTATCATCTTCCCATGTAGGAATGTAAACAATTTAACCTTTTAACATCCCTCTGGATTTCTTTTTCCTGTTTATCTTTTTATGCTTCTCTAGGGACTTGCATTTGAAAGTCAAATTTTCTATTCAATTCAGGTCTTTTCATCATGAATGCCTTAAAGTTCTCTTTTTCATTGAAGTTCCATTTTTTATTTTATTTTGCCTTTCTCTATTAGTTACTTGGAGGATGTTTTCATATTTTGTCAATAATTTTCATTTCTTCATTTGAGAACTTTTTTCATATCTTTTGACCATTTATCTACTGGAGATTGACTCTTATTCTGAACTACATGTATCAGTTCTCTATGTATCTTGGATATTTTACCTTTATCAAAGAAATTTTCTGTAAAGATTATGTCCAAGTTGCTTTTCTTCTAACTCTAACTAGATTTATTTTGCTTGTGCAAAAGTCTTTGAATTTAAGGTAATCAAAATTATCCATTTTATCTTTTACTTTTTTTGTTCATTATTTCTCTTGAAATTCTTGACTTTTTATTCTGCTAGATGAGTCTTATAATTTTATCTAGTTCTAAAGTACTCTTTTACTAAAATTCTAAAGTATCTCCCTACTATTTTGACTGCTATGGCATTAAATATGTAAAATAACTTAGGTAGTATTATCATTTTATTAGGTTAGCATGACCCAATCATGAAGAATTAATCCTTCACCAATTAAGTTGTTCTTTATTTCAGCAAAGTATTTTATATATTTTATAATTATCTTGAATAACTTTTTTCCTACCTCCTCAGGTTAGCTTGTATTAGTAATTCACAGAAATGATCATAAGTTTTATGGGTTTACTATATATTGTGCTACTTTGTTGAAGTTGTTAATTTTTTCATACTTAGTCTATGTTGTTCCATTAACTATCTATAATGTAGTATAGTATAAGCATATTATATATTAAATATAAGTTTTCCTATTTATCTTTTTAACATATTCTTAATTTTACCATTGTTTTGGTTGAGATGATGGATGCCAGTCCTGCTTTTTAAAAAATTCATTTGGAAGAAATTCTTCTCTAATCCATCATTTTGCCCTAGTGAGAATCTTTGTTTCAACTATATTTCTTATTTTTAAATGCACTGTTAGATTTTGCTTTCTCCTCTATTATCCCCTTCAGTTTTATGAGTCCATCCCATTCACAAAGTTATGACTGCTAGCTATATTTCCTCCTTCATCATATCTATACTACCTTCTATTCTGTTCTTAACAACAAAAAATGGTGAAAGGAAATAGGATCAGGGGACAGCTAGGTGGCGCAGTGGATAAAGCACTGGCCCTGGATTCAGGTGGACCTGAGTTCAAAACTGGCCTTAGACACTTAACACTTACTACCTCTGTGACCCTGTCCAAGACATTTAGATGGATAGAAAAGGCAAAAGAATGAGATCAGAGTACTCTAATTATAGGTTACTAGTGTTGATCCCATTTCCTTTCATTTTTTTTTTGTTTTGTTTTTTTGTTCTTTAATTTTTTTTTTGTGGGGCAATGAGAGTTAAGTAACTTGCCCAGGGTCACACAGGTAGTAAGTGTCAAGTGTAAGGCCAGCTTTGAACTCAGGTCCTCCTGAATCCAGGGCCAGTGTTTTATCCACTATCCAACCTAGCTGCCCCCTTGTATATTATTTTTGACATACTCCAATTATGAGATTATATTAACTTCCTTACCTCCTCTTCTTTCTCAGTTCTCCTCTAGTATACTGACTTTACCTGCCTTTTCCTTACTCTCACAGTAAACAAAAAAACAAACAAGAAACCATAAAACCATACATATTCCCTAAGTTTGCCTCTTGGAGAATATGGGGTTTTGAATATCTCTTCTCCTTTATTAGTAGGGAAAAGGTTTTTATCATCATTTATCCCACTCAAATTGCTCAAATAAATCTACCGTAAAGAACAAATTTTAATTGCGGAGTGTTAGGCAGCTCACCGTAATATTGGGGTAACAGCCTCTTTCAAAAAAACAAAACAAAACAGGGTTTATTAACAAGAATGAATTTAAAACACAAGTAAGATTTGTGAACTAGGAACAAGAGGAAAAGGGAATAGGGAAAGGAAAATAATATGACTGGAATCACACCAACTGGACTCAGCTGTTCCCAAAAAGCAAAACCGCTGCGCCCCGTCTCTCTCCCTCTCACATGCCAGAATGGAGAATCTCCTCCCTTCTCCTCCCCAGAAAACCTCAGGCCATCTGCACACAGCCCCAAGCTAATTGGCTGGCAGCCCTGATTGACAGTCACATGACTGCCCTCACTGGGCTTCCAGTCATTATAATTTGGCCAGGTCCATGGAGGCATTGGTTCGTGGTGATGACGTGAGCTGCAGTGCCATAGCAATGGCTACAGCCAATGGGTGGATCATTGTGACAGCATGTAGGCAGCCATGCCAGCTGGGGCACGTCAGGGCTTCTAACTTTAGCTAAAGATGGGGTCAGAAAAAGACTCAAATCACAGTTAATTCTTTATACTACCTCTATAGGTTTTTCTTGTTTCTTATGTTTATATTTCATAGATTCTACCCAGCTTTGGTTTTCTTAGCAGGAATGTCTGAAAGTACTCTATTCTATTAAAGATCTATTTTTTTCCTATGTGATTATTCTGAATTTTGCAGAATATGTTATTCTTGGGTATAGACCTTTTATTCTTTGGATTTTTTTTTTTTTTTTAGTGAGGCAATTGGGGTTAAGTGACTTGCCCAGGGTCGCACAGCTAGTAAGTGTTAAGTGTCTGAGGCCCGATTTGAACTCAGGTACTCCTGATTCCAGGGCCGGTGCTCTATCCACTGCGCCACCTAGCTGCCCCCTATTCTTTGGCTTTTTGATATATTCCAAGTTTTTCTGTCCTTTAAACGAATGATTGAATAATTTTGTATGATCCTAACTGTGGTACTCTGCTACTTGATCTTTTTTTTTTTTTAATCAGAAAGCTCTGGATTTTGGCTATGATATTTCTAGGTGTATTCAACTTCCGGTTTCTTTCTGAAGGTGACCTATATAGAGATTTCTTTTATTTTTATTTTGCTATCTGATTCTGAAAGCTCTGGTAAGTTTTATGATTTCTTGAAATATAACAACCAGAGTTTTTGTTTGGTTATAGTCTTCAGGAAGTCCAATGTTATCTTGCCTTGATCTGTTTTCCAGGTAAGTTTTTGTTAGTTAGCAGATACTCATTTGTTCTTCTAACTTTTAAAGTTTTTAACTTTGTACAAATATTTCTTCTTGTATTATTGAACCATTGAGTTATGTTTGCTCCATTCTATTTTTCAGAGTGTCCACTTCTTTGGTAAGATTTTCTACTTTCTGTTCTAAGCTATTTTTTCTTTCTAAATGCTCTAATTTCATTTTTTAATTTCGGTTTCAAATATCGCTTCATCTTTCCGATACACTCTCAGAGTCTTTATGGCCAATCTATTCTTTGTCCTAAGATTCTGATTGAAATTATCACAGAATTGTTTTCTTCTTCTAGGATTTTATCTTGGGAGTCTCCTAATCCATAGCATGTCATAATTGTATCAGTTTTCTTCTGTTTATTCATGACTTTAGCTTCAGTTTCTAGATTGGGACTTTGTGTTAAGTCCAATTTCTCCCCCATCATGAACTCCTGGATGCTAGTTACTGTCTCCTCCTGCAATGCCAGAATGGGACTCTGATGTATCAAGGTTAAGTCATGCCCTACTGCAAACCAGATGTCATTATGCTTTCTTCTGGATGTTCTGGATAGCTTTGTCTAGTCTTTCCTATCTTAGTCTCTGATTGGGAAATTGTCTTAAGAAACCAGGTTTATATGCAACTGAATTTAGAAAAAGGAGGAGCTGAGTAATGATGAAAATTACAAAAATAAAAGTACTTTAATGTGATCTGGTTATCTAGGTGAGTGTAAAATCTGATCTACTAAAATTTTACATAAACATTTTCATAAATAGCTCTATTATATGTGATGAAGAATACATAATTAAGAACAGAGAATCGTGGAATATTAGAAATGAAAGAGACCTTAGTATTTGGTCTCTTCAGATAAGAAAGTTAAAGTTCAGAATGATTAAGTGACTTAACCAGGGTCACAGATTATTTGTTGGCAGATCCATTATTATAACCCACATTTCCTGACTTCCAGCCAAATATCAGATGATATCTTAGTTTCCTCTCAGCTCTAAAATTCAGTCATTAGATTATTAATTTGGCACAATTTAATTTGTGGTACCATTTTAGCCACAAAAGAGCATCCTTTCTGACCCTAAAATGCAACAATCAAATGTTAATTAAGCAGAGACACACACTGGTTCTCTTCTTCTTTTATAAGAATAATATGCAAGCAATTTGACTTTCAGGGATTTCATACTTACCATCCATCTTCTTCAGATCCAAAGACATTTTTTCCACATTTTTAATTAGGGTTTTCAGATTGAACTGCTGGTCAGCAATATTATTCTTAAACATCTGACTAAAAAACAAAAATTGACAAAATAGAAATACTACAAGTTACTTTTAAAAATGTTCATTTTCAATATTTTAAAACTATATCTTGTTAGAGCAGATGCCCACTAATTGAGGAATAGGCAAAGAAATTTGAGGGGGGAGTGTATATACATACACATACACACATGTGTTTGTATATATATATAATGGAATATTACACTACAAGAAATTATAAACATGAAGAATTCAGACAAAGATGGGAAGACCTATTAACTGATTCAGAGGGAAGGAAGCATAACAATATATATAACAGCAATATAAATGAAAATAATAATAAAAATGAAACTAAATACTGTTTAATTATAATGACCAAGCTTGGTCCTAAAGAAGAGAGAAAAAATGTACCTCCCTAGTATGGAACTATGGTATTGGTATTGGTGTGCTGGAATATTAGTATGGAACACTGAATATACTGTCAAATTTGGTTAATGTGCTAATTAATTTTGTTCAACTACCTTTTCCCCCTCTTTTAAAAAAAAATTCTTCCTTAAGAGATATTTTTCTATGTTGAGAAAGGAAAAGTGATATATTCAGAAATGAAGATGCTAAAAACCAAAAGATATATTAAAAAATTAATTTTTAAACCCAGAAGTGTATTTTAGTCCTTTTCTTTGAAATCTATGTGAGAAAACTGAAGTAATATCTTTTTTGAGATCATTGATAGATGTCATCTTGTATATTATTTTTCCAACTAAAAATACTTCCAAACAGGTTCTTCAATTCAACAAACATTTATTAAGCATCTACTTACTGTAAGACACTGTAATATACTAGGGCATACCAAAATGAAAAATGTCATGATTCCTTGGCTTCTTGGATCTTACAATCTAATATTGATAAAAGAAATGAAGAAGAAAGCACAATGAAGGATAGAAATATTAAGGGAAAATGAAAAATTTCAGCCATGTGCTACAAGAAAAATTGAGAAAGAAGTCACTTTCAATTTAGAAGATAAGGGAAGGTTACTGGAAGAGTGGTTTTTGAGCTGGACAATGAAAGAAATGTCAGCTTTCAACAGGCAGAGATGCTGGAGGAATATATTCAGGGGTGTACTGGTAAATGTTTAATGATCAGACTCTCTGGGGGGGGGAAATGTATGCATATACTTTTAAGATAAATCTGCATTATTAACACTTAAGTCTAGACAATCAACAAAACAATAAATCAAGCCCCTTTGTACTGACTGCTGATTTCTGAAATACAAATGCTCACAATGAAAATTTAACAATCTTTCCCAGATTAGAACTGGTTTCAGCACACTTCTGAGAATATTTCAGGCTTATGGGAATGCATGGAAGTTGGAGAGGGAAAGATGAAATTTAAAAATAGTTGTCTCTGTATAAGGTCAGGAAACTAAGTTGGAATCAAATTGTAAAGAGCTTCAGAAGGTTGTATTTTATCATAGCAGCAATAAAGGAGACACTGGTAGATTTTAACACGGTACTGAAATGGTCTGATATATACATTAATTTGGGTAACTATGTGAAAAATGGAGTGAGAAGTGGAGAGACTAAAGGCAAAGTTCAATTAGGAGGCCATTTCAGATAGTCTAGGCAAAAGAAGATAGAGGTCTCAGCTAGGGTGGTGGCAATGTGAGGAGAGAACAGGTATAAAATATTGTGGAGGTAGAACTGACAGGACTTGACAACCAATCAGATAATGGGAGTGAGAAAGAGAGAGAATCAAAGATAGGTAGTTAGTTTTCTAGTGTTGATACCTGGGAGAATGGTGATACCTTCAATTAAATTATGAAGTCCTTCTAAATCAAACTATCACCACAAGATGGGGCCCTTACAATGGAAACAGTGACAAAAATTAAAAATAATAGTTTAGGTTTTATACACTAATAATATAATCAGCTAATGTTAATATAAACTATCACCTATTATTGTTGAATGGCACAAATATTCTGAGTAGTATGAAAAAGATTTATTTTCATGTAATGGCTCAATTACATATTTTATCTAGGATTTTCCATTTTGGTGGTATAATTTATAAATGTTCCAACTACAAAAAAAAATTCAACAATGTAAAAATTTAATTCATTTCAAGTGTAATTATTTAACAGGCATTCAAAAGATGTATACTATAGAGAAACACTATCCCTAGCTATATGGAATCAATTTTTCTAAGTGCAAGACATGGTCCTGTCTTTCCTGTAGTAGGATATATTCTAGTTAGGATCAAAAGACATGCAATTTTAGGTTCATTGCCCTAGATAGTGACTTATAATGGTGAAAACAAACTAAAATTTAGTACAAAGAATTGATATTTTTGTCTTCTACCTGAGTCAGACTATTGACCCTGAGGTTATATAGGCCCCTGATTAAAATACACAATTTTCAAGTCAGAGAATATCTGTAAAAGAAATGGTTTTTTGCAGCCATAATTTTTGTTTAAAGTATTCACATTCATGAATAATTAAATACTAATAGGACTTACAGTCAACTTACTTCCAAATGTATGCTAGATCAAAAATATGATTATAAATACTCATAAGATGAAAGCACTAGAAGGGGCTTTTAGAGATTATATAATACCAGTTCTATTTTTTGAGACAAGATGACATAGTAAAGTCATAACTTAAAAGTCAGATGACCTGAGTCTGAATTCTGCTCCTCTCTTTACTAATTGTGTGACCAAAGATACAAACTCTCAGAATCTCTTTGATCATCTTTAAAATGGAAATAATAATACTTGCACTACCTCTTCACAGGCTTGCTCTGAGAAAAGCATTGTAAAAAGTACTATTATATAATTGTCATTTTTCAGATGAAGAGACTGAGGCAAAGAATGATTAAATATCTTGCTCAACATTATAGTTAATAAATGACATTTTAGGATAGAACTTAGATTTACTAACTCCCAGCCCTGGGATTTTTTTTGCCACTGCCCATCTTATCCATCTGATTTGAAGAAAACATAAGGAAAAGTCTCCATAGGCAGCTAATGGGCTAGAGGGGAAAAATTTCCTTGGAGCCCATCACAGGCTAATTTCTCTCCCACTTCTGATTTGACTTTATCCAAAGGGCTTGCAGGAGTTATGGAATGGAAGAGAAGGTGGTGAGATCAAAGTGTAGCCTCACAACAGGTCTCATGCTTTGATACCTGCTAGGCCACAAATGGACAGCCAGCCTCTCTACCTATAACTCAATACAGTCAATAGAGTCTGGTTAACAATAATAGATTACATTGATATAGCACCTGGCACTCGAAAAAACACTTTCTCAACTCTATAAGGCAGTTAGTACAGACAACAATAAAGTTTGCAATCCCACTGTGTACAGAAGCCTATGGAAGGGTAAAAGGTATAAAGCCATAAAGGCTATTTAATTAGTAATCAATCAGGATTCTAATACATCCCAGTCTGACCAAAAATCCTATTCCTGATGTTGGACAATTCACTCCTTTCTTCCTAGCATCTCTCTCCCCCACATAGCACCTCCCCGCCCCCCCCCTCCCCCCTTTAAAAAATCATAACTGTTTACTTTGAGCCAGGTACAATTCTGGAATAGATGGTTCTTACTAGCTCAAACCCTAATTAGTTGTTAGAGTTAAGGATTTGCATGGCCTCCTGCAGACTCTAGTAGTAATCAGAAAGCCCTGAATTGAAATGCTAGTTCAGAACCATTCTTTCACAGTTGTTTATCTCCATGGGTGGAGGCAATTTCCACACCAGAAGTTCCCTCATGGGTTGAGATTGGAGCAAACGAATAAAATACAAGTCATGATCCAGAGGACCCGGTATCTAAGTACTAGTTCTGTCACTTAGTAGCAATTAAGCTATTGCAGAGTGACTTTACCTGTTGGCGCTTGGACACTCTAACCCACAAAATAGGGATAACTTACTCACCCTACCTCTCTCACAATAAAGTTGTGAGGGAAAAGACTTTCTATATGCTGTTGTTGTTGTCCCTCATTGTCTAAGAGGACCAGGACATAGGGATATATGGCCACGGATGTTTAAGGAATTGGGGGCTAAGTTTCTTGCCCAAAGTCACACAGTTAGTAAGTGTCTGAGGTGACATTTGAACTTCAGGGCCAGTTCTATCCACTGCGCCACCTAGGTGCCCCGCGGGCTAAGGAGTTTGGCCCACAGGACGAGAGCTAGAGCGCTCTTGGGTCTCCCAGGCCCGCCAAGGAGAAATTACTAGGTTGAATTACTAGGAAAAGGGAATCCTGGGAGAACGCTTACTCTTCCGCGCCTCCAGTCAATCTGAATCGTTAAAAAGTCGACTCCCGCCCCCAAAGTAGACTTAGCTTCCTTCTGTGGCTCCCCAGACCCCACCTCCACCCTTCAGGGAAAGCCACCACCTGCCCCACCGCCCCACGCTGCGGAAAATTCTGAAGTGGCCTCCCCAGAGCATGCCGGGATCTAGGGCGACCTGCTGATTTCTGATTGGTCGCTCTCTCTTCTCGATGCATGCTGGGGCTTGTAGTCCAGTCAGCGTGGAGTCTCTTTCCTTTTTCATCTTTTAGCATGAAAGGTAAGTAAGAGTTAGAGTGAGCCAGTTCTCTGGTCCCTTCCGCAAAAATTCCTGCAGCCTCCAAAACAGGGACTAGAGTGCAGTGAGCACTCTAGGGGATGGAGTAGCTTTCACCCCAATGCTCCTGTGAGATTGCTACAAGGAAGGCCTGCAATCCTGTCCCTGAGAAATAACTGTTAAAGCAAGAGAGTGCAGTGGCTAGTGGGAGGGGCTTGGAGTCAGGAAGACCTGAGTTAGAATGCTTCCTCTGACTAGCTGTGTCCCTAGATAGGTCACTAACTGTTGTTTAGTTGTTTTTCGGGCTTGTCCAACTCTTTGGGGTTTTCTTGACAAAGATACTGAAGTGGTTTGCCATTTCCCCCAGCTCATTTTACAGATGAGAAAACTGAGGCAAGCAGGTTTAAAGGAGTTGTCCAGAGTCACACAACTAATGTCTAAGGCCTGATTTGAACTCAGGTCTTCCTAACTCCAGGATGGTTGCTCCATCCACTGTACCACCTAGCTGCACTTAACCTCTCTTTGATTCAATTTCCTTATCTATAAAATGAGGCTGATAATAATAATACCTCCCCTACAGGGTTGTTGTGCAGGTCAAATTATGTGTGTTTATGTGTATACACACATGTGCATATATACATGTGTATTGTGCATATAGAAATATGCATTGCATGTGTTCCTATGCGCATGCATGTACAGGAATGCTTACATACATGTATGTATATATTATGTGTATCTATATACACACACTTTTCCCCTTATTTTCCCATGAGTACATAAGGCTCTACAGGACTGGGACAGTCCTCTTTCTTTTGCTTTTCTATCTCAAGGATTGAGAACAGTGAATACCAGATAGGTGCTGGCTATTATAGCTAGAAAAAGAAGGGTGATGTTGCAGGTCTTAGATTTAAGATGTTTTCTGTGTTTTGCTATTGAAGAAGAGATGTCTAAGAATCAAGTCATTTGGGCCTCAATTTATTCCTCTAAAAATGATGGTTTCAGGATGATCTCAAAGGTGCTTTCCTGTTTCAATATTGTATGATAATAGGACTTGTGCAGAATATAGAAAAATCTAAGAACTCCATAGCTGGAAGACACCTCTAAAAATCTTCTACTTCTTCCTTACTCCCAGTCCAATGCTCACTCCATTGTGCCACCAAGGCACAATAATAACTAAAAATAATTTACCTGATATAAGTCAGTGAATTTAGTGGTAAAGCTGGAACTCAGATACGGGCCTCCTGACATCTAGGCAGTGTTCTTTCCAATACTCCATTTCATGCTACAAAGAAATCATATGATTTAGAATTAATAGGAAATGTAGCTATTATCTAGTTCAACATCTGACTTGACATACAACACCAAAAGAGGCTAAGTAATTTTCTCAAGGTCACATAAGTTAGTAAGTAACACCTGGGATTCACACCCAACTCCTCTGACTGCAATTCCCATGTACTACCCTGACTCTACAATAGGTCCAAAGGATTTTACATTTTGCTGATCAACTTTCCAAACAACCACTGCCTCATTCCATCAGTCAGCAGGTATTTACTGAGTACCTATTGTGTGCCTGGAACTATAAAATAACAATTAATTCTTTACATAGGTGATATGGAGAATAAAAAATTCAGCAGATATGGCCTCTTCTAACAGGGAGCCTAGTCACATGATTCTTGATATATGCAGGAAGAGTCTTTACTATCATATATACATACATTATGATGTTACTATATTTACATATATTATCAAGAATTTCCATATATCATCATTTGAAATTACATACATATATATGTGTATGTACATACACACATACACATATATAGTAGTTTGCAAACCTTAAAATGTTACATAAACTTATCTCTTATTAGTCTTTCTCCTTTTGCTGTGCACAAGTGAACACCTGATCAGTTTTTTTTTCTTTTTTTTTTTCTGATCAGTTCTTAATATTTACCTGAAACTGTTTTAATCAGTGAGGCATGACCATAATAGGGGATAGAAGAAATAAGGTCTTCTTCAAAGGGAGCAGTATTTGAAACTATGAATATGACTCCTTCCTTGGAAGGAAAATAAACTGTTTCCTGTGAGCAAGGATATGTTAACACAGAATGATGTTCCTGAATTTTTTTTTCATATTTAGATCTCTTGAGGTTTTTCTTCTAAAAAATGTCTTGGGGCAGGATGGCAACTTCTTGCCATTTCCAATTCAATTCAATAAACATTTATTATGTACAAAGTTACTGTGTTAAGGCACTGCAGATATAAAGACAGAATGAAGACAGCCGCACCCTTCCCCCCATCTTTAAGGAGCTAATGACAACATATAAACAGATGTACTTTAAGTAATTATATGTTCGTGCAGGTTTTTTAAAAACAAAACTAATAGAAACTCTAGCATCAAATGATCAAGATTCAAATCCAGCATCTGCTGTTTTTTACTTGTGTGATCTTGGTTATTATTGACTACATTTCAATAGCACTTTAGGTTTATAAAGCACTTACAGCCCTGTGAAGTAGGTAGATAATATAAACTATTACTCTTTTATAGGTGGAAAAACAGGCTCAGATGATAAAGAGACTTCCCCAGGGTCACATAGTTAGTACACGTTAGAGGTAGAATTCAAACTAAGGTCTTCCCCAACTCTACTTCCAGTACTCCCTCCAATATCCCATTAACTTAACTGACCCTTATGGCCTTCACTTTCCTCTTGTGTAGAATGAGCGGATTGCATTAGCTGGTCTCTAATGCCCCTTTCTGATTGAAATCCTATGAACTTTTTTTTTCTACAAGTAGGGCCTTAAAAGTTATGCTGTCCTTAGACTGTATCTCTAATACATGATGGTCTAAAATCCATCTTCCTTTATGTTTGCAAATATATTGTGTTACTGACATCCACACAGGTTGTGAGCATTGATTCTAATGTTAATCAAATCAGAGGGATTAAAGAGCTGGTAAATTCTCTCATAAAGGGCAAATCTGTTGTGAAGCAACAAGGTAATTAAGCTCTTTATGGTGCAGAATGGGAGTGCCTTTGTTGTTTTTATTACACATTCTTGACATGAAGCATTCATTTCCAGGAAAACAAATTGGGGTAAATGCTTCTTCTTCTTTCACTGACTCTCAGAGCTCTCATTTGCATCATCTGTCTGCTCATTACCAATTAAAAGTGCAGACTTTTGGAAGCCTCTGAGACAGACTTGTTTCCTGACTGAACATAAACTCTCTTTTTGAAAATCCCCTGTAAGGAAGTGAACAATTAGAAGACTTTTTGTCATATTTAACGATCTGGGACATAACAACATAAGCATATGTTTTTCTCATTACCTGTGCTGCTGCACGTGCCACAGATCTGCTGTTGGGAGATTGGAGATCCATGTTTCTGGACAATGTCTTCTTTCTAATCAGATAAGAAACGATGCCAACATCATCATTATAATTTTGATCCCAGCCACCAAGGGAAGAAAAACTCCCTTTACTTCAAAATTGTAATGCTCACTTAATTTTCTTCTTTGAGTTACTGATACTATGTTTAAAATGGTTATTTTTTTTTCAGGAAAAAAAATAGTTTCTTGAAATTGAGAAAGAAATGATTGGTGAAAGATTATCTTTGTTACCTGAAACATTATAGCTCCTAGCCCTGCCTCCTCTAAATGTGCATCATTCTATATTCCTTCTCCCCACCCCTAGCAGACACACTGTGAAATGTTTTCTGCAGTTTGAAAACAGAGCTGGTGCTAACAAAACCCATTTCACCCAAGATGGGATGAACAGCACATAATACATTCAAGTTCAGTACCTGGACAGTTCCATCCAACACAACTTCTAAATTCAGATGTTCAAATTAAAGATATAAGTGATCTAACATTCTTGGGCAAAACAGAGATGCTTTTCTTTTCCCTCCCTGCCTCCTGTAATGAAAAAAATGTAAGCCAGGTCGCAACTAGGGCTGATAAAGAGCTCAGCATGAGGAGCAGGTTAATGTTCTCTGGCAGTCAGTCACTATAACCTTTGTTTCCTGATCACCCCAGCGACTTTCTCTTTGGAAAATATCTTCCTTTCTCAGGAAGATTTATACCTTAAAATGCTGTGTTGAGAACCATCAGCTCACCAATCAGAGAATTTCTCTCTGTCTCAAAATAAAATATGCTCCTAATTCTATAATTCAGCCTCAAAAACCACAACATATTTCCCCTTGACATTAAAAGACTAAGTTTGAGGTTGATATTACACTCCTCCCTCCCTGACAGTTTATTAAATGAAACAAAAATTGCTGCATTTTGGAAAGCATAGCTAATTTTCTCAAGGAAAATGTTGATTTAGAAAGCATGAATAGATGTTGGTGCTATTACAATATATCTTTTAGTCTTGTTCATACTCTATGTCATAGGCTTCCTGATTTTTCCTGTCATTTGAATATAATTGATTCCTATTCATTAATTAATGCCAACTCTTTCCTTCTTCCTTTTAAAACTCTAAGCATCTCTTAGCTGAGGAATACTTGTTAATCCTGTTTCTTCTAAAATCCATAAGCTCTTCATCTAGAGCTGAACCAAAACCTGTTTGGAATTACTAAAGCCAAAGCTAAGAGTATATATGGTCTAGATCAGGGCTTCTTAATTTTTTTCTGGTTCTTTTCACGGATCTCTTTGACAGTCTGACAAAGCGAAAGAACCCCTTCTTGGAATAATGCTTTTAAATACATAAAAAGCATATAATTGCAAAAGAAGGCAATTAAACTAAAATACAGCTATCAAAATATATTTTTAAAAGAGTTCATTGACATTGGGTAAAGAAATCTTAGTTTAGAAAGCTATATGCTTGGATTCATAAAACAAAGTTCACCTAATTGGATGGGAAGGTGATTTGATTTGGAGTCCTTTTCCTGGCACATTGACAGGCATGTGTTTTCTCTAAATTTATACTGTTTTTCCATTCTTGTGTGTGTGTGTGTGTGTGTGTGTGTGTGTGTGTGAGAATGAGGGTTAAATGACTTGCCCAGGGTCACACAGCTAGTAAGTGTCAAGTGTCTGAGGCCAGATTTGAACTCGGCTCCTCTTGAATCCAGGGCCAGTGCTTTATCCACTGAGCCACCTAGCTGTCCCCTGTTACTCCATTATGATGCCCACATGCTGTAAAATGGAAGGCAAGGTGTGTGTCAATTTTTTATATTTAAATGTTTTTGTTGGTTTCTGAACTTTTGTTGAGTACACACATATATAGGTATGTATATATACACATATATGTTTACATATGATATGTATGTATATGTTTTCCATATTTTCCCTTGATTTATTTTTTGTCTATATACATTTGTGCATATACATACACACAGGTTGTTGTTGTTCAGTCAGTCATGTCTGACTCTTCCTGACCTCATGAAGGTTTTACACACACACACACAAACATATGTGTTTGCACATATGTGCAAAGACAATACACACAAACATGTATACTTGCACACATACATACGTACATACACACATACGTATGCACTAATCACAGGTTTTTAAGGTTAAGACTACAGTTCCATAAAATCAGATTTTCAGAGCAGGCCAAAATCTAAAAGATCATCTAGTTCAGGCCTCTTGTTTTACATAAGAGTAAACTGAGCCAAGAGAGTAAAGATCTCATCAAAGGTCACAAAGCTGGTGAGTGATCAAGCCAGGACTAGAAGCCAGACTTTCAACCTCCAGGTCCATTTTTATCATATAATGCTGTATCCGTTTATAAAGCTAATGACTGAGATTCAGAGAACGAAAGTCTTCCACAGTAGCTAACTTTGGTTGAGATGATACCAAAACAAAACAAAACAACAAGAAACCTGAAAATTAGGAGCAAGCCAATGGAACTCTAAGATCCATAATCGCAAGAGTCCTGTCATTCAATTTTGTATCGCCCATAATCTTAACCTTGGTCTGCAAACAGTAGGCATATAATAAATATTTATCTAATGGATCAGTGGATTATGACTAGATGGATGAATTCATGCATGAATATATGGGACTTCTTATAGCTGTTGTAGATTTTGAGAGAAGTTCTTACCCTAGAAATCATACAGGTATATCATTTAACAGTTTTGTGAGCACAGAGGTATCCTTATTCTGTTTTCTACACCTGGAGAATGGATAGGAGCTTCAGCCAATCAAGAAAATATCCCCTCATTTCTAATGCTACCTTTCAGGTTGAATCTGATTTTTTTTTTAACCGTAGAATACAGACTAAAGAGGTAGTGGACCAATGAGGAGCAGATACATTGCTGGTCTAAAAAGGAACAGGCCCAGAGACCTTCAGAATGCCATCTATATGAAGGATAATGATATTTTGGTCCTCAATAAAATAACTATCTTAGCCATGGATCATTATTTGAATAAAAATCAAATGACTTAGAATCTGTCCAAAATGAAGGATGTTTTAATACTTTGTGTGTGAAAATGCTGGTATTTTGTTTCTTTTTTATTAAACAGATTTTATTATTTTTCAAAACCTTGTCAGCATAATCATCTTATGGGTGGATGAAATATGCAGCCTAGCTGCTGGAGGAGTTCCTTCACAGCAATTACCTCATGGCACTTTCGCTGTAATTAGGTTTTCGCCCAGGATTTTTCCCCGAGTTGGTGTAATAAATGAAATATGACCAGAATTTAAATTTGTCAATTACATGCAAGCTTAGTGCATAAACACACAACAGAGTCGCAGATTCCAAGCGAGAGGCTGTTCCTGGGAGGCTGACTCTCTGAAAATTAAAATGGAAATAAAACTACTGACTGGCAAGAGCAAAGTGGCCCCAGAAGAAGGCATATTTCCCTGAACAGCCATGTACTGATCCCACCTAACAGCATGTGTGCTCTTGATTACAAATTCTTAAGCATGAAACTGAACTTGGCAAGTCTGAGGAATGTTGATGTTCAACTCATCTGTAATAGTAATAATAATAGCTAGCATTTATATAAAGCTCAAATATTACAAAGCACTTTAACATATATTATTTCATTTGATCCTCATGGGAGATAGGCATTACAATTTTCTTATACTCATTTTACTATTAGATAGATATTGTTGTTCAATTGTGTCCCATTCACCATGACCCCATTTGCTGTTTTCTTGACAAAGATACTGGAATTGGTTTGCCATTTCCTTCTCCAGCTCATTTTTCAGATGAGGAAACTGACGCAAACAGGATTAAGTGACTTGCCCAGGGTCACACAGCCAGTAAGTGTCTAAGGCCAGATTTGGACTCCTGTATTCCTGATTCTAGGTCTGGCACTCTTGAGAGAGACAGAGAGACAGAGACAGAGAAACACAGAGAGAGACAGACAGAGACAGAGAGAGAGAGAGAGAGAGAGAGAGAGAGAGAGAGAGAGAGAGAGAGAGATCTTTTAGAAGTTTTGTGTAGGTATTTATGTCCCTCTTGGACACACCCAGGGAGTCTTGAGCAGCAGAGCAATCTCTAGCTCAGAGGGATTCCTGGTCACCTAACTACCTCTAAAGGGGTCTGCTTTGGACACCTACTAGGATGGCTTGTATGACTTCCTACCCAATAATAGCAGTGCTTGTAGCATTATGCAGCTGGGTTCCTGTGGACTTTCCACTATTTGTCTATCTCAACCCAGCTTCTGCATAGCCCAAGAGAAAAGGATGCTTGGGAGGGCTGCCAGAAACTCCTGCTGCTTAACAACTCTGAGGAAGCTGACCTGGCTGCTAATAACTGCTCCTGTGGGGACCTCTGCTGACCGGAACTGGTTGGTGAAAAAAATCTGGTATCAGTCTGGTCTAGGGATTGCCCTGCTAGGAGGAGAAGTCAGCTTGCCTTTGGGGATGACAGATTTATAAAAGGGTTGGTGAGGTGGGGTGGAACAAATCCTTACAGTGCTCAAGACCCTCTCTGTATGTCCAAGAGTAACATAGCTGCATCTGACAAATTTGTTTGTTAAAATCATAGAATTTAGTGACCACAGATGGCAGATTTAAAGCAGAATCTTTAGAAGTCCCTTAAATTACAGATAAGGAGATTGAGCCCCAGAGAGATTACATGATTTGCCCAGGAACATACATGTAGTAAATAGTAGAGCCAAAATGTGAACCCAGGTCTTTCAAGTTCCAATCTGGCATTCTTCCCATTACACTCCATCGTCTTAATGATCATTTCAGACGTCACTGTGACGTTGGCTTCAGAGCCAAAGGACTCTAGGTTCACAAATTACCTTTGCTACAAACAACCTTAACCAAATAACTTCCTTTCTTTGACCCTAAGGTTTTTGAGTGTTCTACTTTTGCTTGTTTTTATCTAATACTAGACCATCTTAATTAAGGATTTTTTTTTTTGAGGTCTGGGAATGCTATGCCCCTTTGTACTTTTTTTCCCCATTATTTCTCATGTAATTCTACCCAGGCTGTCTTCCTCAACTCAAGGCCTCTGTCTCTGTCCTTGGCTGCCTTCTCTTTTCCCTTTAAACTGTTTCTCTTGGTTGTCTCATCTACTCCCGTGGATTCAGTTATCATCTCTATGCAGATGATTCTCAGATCTCCTTAGTCAGCCAGCCTCAACCTCTCCCCTCTGACCTCCAGGCTCACATCTCCAATTACCCATTAGACATATTGAACAGGATGTCCTGTCGATATCTTAAAGTTGATTTGTCTAAATCGAATTTATTATCTTTCCCCAAAACTGTCTCCTCTTCCTAACTTCATCTCAGTTAGGACAGGCATTACCATCCTACCCGTTACAACCTCACTTTCTCTTACCCTCCATTTCCAATCAGTTGCCAAGTCCTATTGATTCAACCTTCCTAACATCTCTTGTATATATGGCCCTTTCCTTCCTGTGATATTACTACTATCCCTGTCCTTTCTCACCCTGAAACTTCCTTCCAGGCTTAGAATATCCCTCTACCATGTGACTCCCTTCTCCCATTGGTAAATTCCTTCCAAGGGCTCCATTTTGGGGAAAGCCGAGGATGGTCGTGTTTCATTCTCTTCCTGGCTGTGCTCATGACTTTCTAGACTTCACCATCATGCTTCTATACCATGCACCCTTCTTCCCCCATGCTTTCAGCTCCTTTTTATCTGAATATAAACTTTTTTTGGTTTTTGTTTGTTTGTTTTTGCAGGGCAGTGAGGGTTAAGTGACTTGTCCAGGATCACATAGCTACTAAGTGTCAAGTGTCTGAGGCCAGATTTGAACTTAGGTCCTCCTGAATCCAAGGCCTTTATCCACTGTGCCACCTAGCTGCCCCCTGAATATAAGCTTCTTAAGGACAGAAACTATCTACATTTTTACTTATATTTTTAGCCCCAACACTTAGCACAGTGCCTGGTACATAGTAAGCTCTTTTTTTTGGGGGGGGTGTTGTTGTTGTTTTTAGTGAGGCATTTGGGGTTAAGTGACTTGTCCAGGGTCACACAGCTAGTAAGTGTTAAGTGTCTGAGACTGGATTTGAACTCAGGTACTCCTGACTCCAGGGCCGGTGCTCTATCCACTGCGCCACCTAGCTGCCCCCATAGTAAACTCTTAATGAATTGTTATTGCCTGCCTCCTAACCTGAAGCAGGCCCTTTTTCATCTCATGCTGGGACTATTACAGTAGTCTTCTGGTTGGTTTCCCTAGCTCTAGTCCCTTCCCTTTCCAGGCCATCCTCCAATCAGCTATTAAATTAATCTTCCAAAAGAACAAGTCTGACCATGTCTCCTTGTCCCCACCCACCTCTATTTAATGTACTCCAGTAATTTCCTGTTAACTCCAGGATCAAGTACAAACCCTCTATTTGGCTTCATATACATATTCATATATATGGCAGCTAGGTGGCTCAGTGGATAGAATGCCAGGCCTGGAGTCAGGAAGACTTATCTTTGGGAGTTTAAATTTGGCCTCAGACACTTACTGGCTGTGTGGCCCTAGGCGAGTCATTTTACCCTGGTTGCCTCACTTCTCATCTACAGAATGAGCCGAAATGGCAAACCACTCCAGTATCTTTGCCAAGAAAACCCCAAAAGGGGGTCACAAAGAGTTGGATGCCAGTGAAAATCAACTGAATAACAGCATCCATGCATACATGCTCATATCTCTATATATCTAACTTAGTAGCTTTAAATGTCAGATTTGTTCAACTGTTTTTCTTTGTGACAAGGGCACATTATAGATAGCTGGATGATAGATAGATAGATAGATAGATAGATAGATAGATAGATAGATAGATAGATAGATAGATAGGTGGTAGATAGGCAGATATAGAGAGAAATAGGTATAGGTATGTAGATATAGGTATATATCAGGGATATATAATGGGGTATATTTGGAAATGGTTGTGGTATAATAAACTAAAAGTTTCAATAAAATATTCTTTAAGAGAAAATATGGTGGGGCAGCTAGGTGGCACAGTGGATAGAGCAACAGCCCTGGAGTCAGGAGTACCTGAGTTCAAATCTGGCCTCAGACACTTAATACTTAACTAGCTGTGTGACCCTGGGCAAGTCACTTAACCCCAATTGCCTCACTTAAAAAAAAAAATATGGAGATCTAATCCTACTCTCTCATTTTGTAACTGAGGCCCAGAGAGAAATGGAATGCCTATTGTCATGCTGGGAGTTAGTGACTAAGCTGGGATCCCACCACAGTCCTCCTGTCTTTCAACTGCATTATATTCTTTCCACTCCCTTGGGCTGCCTCTCACATATTCTCTCTTGCTATCCTGAAAAACTTATTGTGTGTTCTCCCTCCCCTCTACCATACTTATCAGTGTCTCTCATAAAATAAGGAACTACATAAAGTACACTGCTGAGGGGCAGAATTTTTTTTTATTAATGTATTTTCATTTATCCACAGATTGAAATATCTTAGAACAGCTTTAATATTTCTCTTGTCTTGGGAAAATTCTGCATGTGTATGTGTGTGTTAGTGTGTGTGTGTATGTGTGTGTGTATGTGAGAGAGAGAGAGAGAGAGAGAGAGAGAGAGAGAGACAGCGCTATGGGGAAAGCATTCCCTGATGCTCAGGAAAAGCAAGTACAGAAAGTATAAGGGCACCTCCCAAGAGTGGAAAAGGAAATGGCTAAGTTCTTTGAGTGGCCAGAGGTGATTAGGACCAGAAGACTATACCTACTGTTCCTGCAGGGGGAAACTGCTTGGCTGATCCATTAGGGTGACATCATTGATCCACACAAGAGGGGCTTCATGGTTTAGGTGTTCCTGACAAAGAGACAGATGTCCCCAAAGGCAACAACCCACAAAGAGTTTGCCTTTTATTACTATTTGTGATTTATAGCATGAGCCTGGCTCTAGGCCTCCAGGCACACTTATGGAACAGTTGTGGAATTAATAAATCTGATCCATTTCCTGGTTAATTTATGACTTTGAAAACATTTTCAAAGCCTTATTTTTTAAGGCCTAAACAATCTTAAACCACCCAAAAGCCTCGAGACTCATAAAAATGTTTATGTTCCCTATATTCAAGCCAGACAAAGCTGGAGCTTTCCTGTTCCCATGCTTTTGCCCATTCTGATATCCAATTGAATTCGATAAATATTTATTAAGCACCCATTTGCAGAGCATTGGGCTGGGGACTGGAGCAGACAAGGTTTGGATATGATATCTCTACCCTCATGGACCTTAGTATAGAGGAATAAGACCCATACAGTTCCTATAATATAAAATAATGCCAGAGCATATTGGCCTCATTACTTCTGCATAAATCCTCTATATTATATAAATTCTCTCTGAATAATTGTCATTTTCATTTTCCCCATTGCCCATCCCCACATCATCTGCCATATGAAGTTATGCCAAAAGAACCAGATCTTTCTCTTTGAAATTCATGGTTTAGTCTTCTTATGGTGAGTAGGAGAAGAGAATTGACTTTAGTCCAGAAAATCTTTTAATCTCTTAATAAACATAGCAGAAAACTTGAGACCTGTATTGAGATTCTCTACCAAAAAAAAAAAATTTGACCTGAGTAATAAGGAAGGACTAATGGGTGGTATCCATTTCAATTTTTTTTAGGACAACATGAATAAATAATATTTTCATTGATTGTTTATTTTGGTCTAGACCTGACATTTCATCCCCCCAAATCCCTCTCCATCCACTGATGTATATCAACATCTTGTATAGAATTTATAGTCTTTGAGAGTTGCCTAGGGCATGTGAATTTAAGTGACTTTCCCAGGTCTGTTAGATGCAGGATTTGAAGTCAGATCTTCCTGATGCCAAGTCTGGCCCTCTATCTGCTGTCCTTACTGGGAATAAGTTAAGACTCCAAGTTAATTCTAATGTTATTTCTAACTAGATTGCACTGTCTCATATTATTTTTTGTAGTCCATCCTCTTCCATTGTGCCTTGCTACACAGGTAGTCAATAAATAAGTTTTAATTATTAAACTTCAGTATTAATAAACAAAAGTATTTGGGTCCTGACGAGAAATACTTCTCTAACTCCAAGGGTATGATGACCCACCCAGAGAATAAGAGGTTCAATTCCATATAAGAATCACAAAACACATTCTGATTTTTTTTTTTTTTTGGTGAGGCAATTGGGGTTAAGTGACTTGTCCAGAGTCACACAGCTAGTAATTGTTAAGTGTCTGAGGCCGGATTTGAACTCAGGTCCTCCTGAATCCAGGGCCGGTGCTCTATCCATTGTGCCACCTAGCTGCCCCAAACACATTCTGATTTTGAAGGGAATGAATGAAATTAATATTTCATAGAAACGAATAAATGAATGAATGAAAAAATGAAAAAGCATTTAAGTACATAGTATGTATCATATTCCATACTAAACCTAGGGATTCAAACACAAAAGTTAAATAATCCTTGTCCTCAAGGAGCTTGTAATCTTTTTTTTTTTTTGAGCTTGTAATCTTATAGGAGGAGATAACACATATCTTATAGGAGATAACAAATGAAGGAATCTTGATCTGCAGACTCACAGGGATGGTGAATCAATGGGTAGGGCAGTTGATTGACATTCCCTTTCCCAAAGCAATATTATTTATTTGATTACCCAGAGCAAGAGGTAAACAGTGGTGGAGGGCATATTTGTGACACCAAGGTAGCTGGAAGGGATTGTTTGGAGTCTGCTAGACATAACTGGCTAGGTGGGTTTGCATTCACTCACCAGTCAGAATAGCTCAGCCCTGAGAGCAGGAGTTCCAAAGCTGAGTGCACTAATTCTCCCATCACTAGGAGCAGTTTTTGGAGGTGGCTATTGCAAAAGGACAGATTCTCTGTAGGAAGTGGAAAGAATCAATGGCACATGTAGTTTCAGGAATTGCCTCCTCTGAAGGAAGCACATATTCGCCCAGAGCAATTACCACTTAGAGCAGATACCACAAACTGCCCAGGGCAAACAGAATTAAACACGGCCTCTCAATTGAGGGAAATGATAGGACATATTGTTCAGTCTTGTCCCACTCTTGCGGACTCCTTTTGGGATTTTCTTGGCAAAGATATTGGATGGTTTGCCATTTCCTTCTCCAGCTCATTTTACAGATGAGGAAACTGAGGCCGACAGGGCTAAGTGACTTGCTCAGGGTCACATACCTAGTGTCTAAGGCCAGATTTGAACTTAGGAAGATGAATCTTCCTGACTTTTGGCCTGGCATTTCATCCACTGGACCACTTTGGTGCCCTAATGATAGGACACCAACCTATAAACAGGAGATCCTGAGACACCAATACAGCACTACTTCTGGGGAGACTGAGATGAAAGAGTGACTCAAGGAGGGGACCAGAGCAGAACAGTGAAGGAAGTCAGCCCATCCCACTATTTGCTACCTTCCTATTTTAGTTATTTATTCTTGCTAGAGACATGGCATGTGGAATAATTGATAAGGAGTCAGTAAGACCTGGGTTCAAGTTTTGCCTCTTATGTCTACTGGCTGTATGGCCCTAGATAAGTCACTTATCTATCCCCTTAGGGTCCCCAGTAACATTCTAAGATGATAGATTTCAGAGAAGCTCCCTCTCTCCTTTGGTAGAGAGGGTTTTATCATCCAGGAATTCCTTACACCAATGAAAATACAGGACTAGTCTTTTCTCTAGCATATTCCTGCTAAGTGTTAACCTTTATTATTTCTAAGCTGATGAAGGTCTGCTGTTAGTACCTTATAAATCTGGTGCACTCTAACTTTGGTCTCCTGGAAAAAAGCCCTGACATCCCTACCCTAGTTATGCTCTGCACCCTTCTAAGGGCATCTAGTGGGAGATCTCTGTTAGAGTTGTCCCCACCTCCCCCCACCCTCAGCCAAGTACTGGCCTTTTGGAGGAGGGTAGCAGCTGTGCTTTCTGGGGAGAATGCAAATGACCATGAATAAATCCAGTGCCTCTTCACCTGGTGCTCACAGATTGATGAGGCAGTGGGCACTTTGAGCCTTATAAATTTTTCAAAATTAAAGCTTTCACTTTCAGGCAGCACTTAGGGATCTGACATCTCAGTCCAGATGACATGTCTGTGCTTCAAAAGCACTGAATCATTTTTCTCATCTGCTCATTAGCATTCTAGTCAGGGGCAATGGGAATGAAAACAAAGTGGGTAGAAGAATATTTCTTATTGCCTAATATCCTTTGGCACTAAGGAGACATGCACATCTCCAGCCAGTTCTTCCCCAAGCTAAATGAGATGCCCTGTAATTGAATCAAATAGAAAATGGAAAGGGACCATTCAGGGGATTTAATTGTCATTTGGACTTTCCCTGGATAACCTAACAGCCTTTTTCCAATGATAACTGTCAGGGGATCTGTGCGTAGGATCTCTCTGAAGAACTTATTCCTCTCCTGTAATTGGAGCCCATATTTCTACCTGTGATTCTGGGCATTCCTTCATCATTTCAGGGCATTCCTTCATCATTACCTGACCCCCAGTTCTCTTTCCTGATTTAATCTGAGGCAGGAAGGTACCTGTGGAAAGATCGCTGTCTCTTGGGGTCAAAGGATATGGGTTCAAATCTTGCATCTGACATTTAACAACCATGTGGTACTAGGCAGGACACTTAACCTCTCTTGGCTTGTAAAACAAGGGGGGGTTGAGGAGATCACATCTGATGTTCTTTCTAGCTTTAAAGCTATGCTCCTGCGACCTCCACCTCCCATTCCCTCTTTCCTAAGCAAACCTTCCCCTCCAGCCAGATTGTCCTCACTCTGTTTTCCAAGTACAACCTGTGACTTCCTATCCCCAGGACTTTTTATATATATATATATATATATATATATATATATATATATATATATATATATATACACACATATATATACTTTTTTTTTTAGTGAGGCAGTTGGGGTTAAGTGACTTGCCCAGGGTCACACAGTTAGTAAGTGTTAAGTGTCTGAGGCCCGATTTGAACTCAGGTCCTCCTGACCCCAAGGCCGGTGCTCTTTCAATCCTCTCCTTGCTCTTATACCTGTTTCTGTCATCTTGGCCTCTCCCAAATCCTTTCTATCTGCAGGGGCCAAATTTAATATGGTTTGATTGGTAAAATCAATCAATCATAGGTAACAGCAGATTTCAACCCCTGCCCTCAAAACCAACAACAACCATAGAAGTATTTCAACCCCTCCTCTCATATCCCTCCCCTCTACCCACTATTTCCAGATATTTAATGAATTCTCTCATTTTTCTCTTGGCAGAGGTGATTACAGCATTTTTTAAGGGATCACTAAGATTAATTTCTTGGAGTGGCTTCATTTTATAAGGTGGGGAGGAGCCCCACAAAGCTTTGTTGTCCCCAAGTACTTTCTATTATGTAAACTGTTTCAGAGGATCAGTCTGTTCAAATGAGTTGCTAAGTAATTTGTTGCTATGGCAATTGGGCCGCCACCAATGCATAATAAACAATCTTTCCCATCTCCCAGCCTCAACACACAATCCTCCATTATCTTCCCTGCAAGTTCTTCAGGGGGCACAATTTGTGAAAGCTTTTCATTTTAATTATCAGCTCTATTTTGATTCATTCGCATTTCCTCTTTTCCATCATACCATGTCACACCAGGAGGCCCAGAAAATGGTCTTTGACAGGAATGAAATATCTCTTTGGGTGTTGGGGTAAACAGCATTTGGCTCTGCTAACTTTTAAACATCTACAGTGGAAACAAATGCCAACCCTTTGCAGGCTGCATCAAGGTGACTTGATCTTTACTGCTTAATTGGTTAGTCATTTCGGAGAAAATACCAGTCAAAACATATATAGACTTTGGGTATAGATACATTATATCCTACAGCTGTGAAAATTTGTATAACATAAAGATTTCCAATTTCTACCCTGTTACCCATTTACCATGAAAGAACATGAGGCAGCGCCACAAATATTGATCCCGGAGTAAGGTCAGTGATCACTTCAGACACTTACTAACTGTTTGATCCTGGGCGAATCCCTTAGCCTCTGTTTACCTCAGTTTCTTCCACTGTAAAATGGGGATGATAATAGCACCTATTTTACAGGGTTTTTCTGAGGATCAAATGAGATATTTGCAAAGTACTTAGGGCCTGGCACATAGCAGGCACTTTAAAATGTTTATTCCTTCCTACCACAAGAAATACTTGATATTAAGAAATCTTAGTTGGGGGGTGGGGCAGTTAGGTGGGACAGTGGATAAAGCACTGGCTCTGGATTCAGAAGGACCTGAGTTCAAATCCGACCTCAGACACTTGACACTTACTAGCTGTGTGACCCTGGGCAAGTCACTTAACCCTCATTGCCCTGCCAAAAAGAAAAAAGAAAAAAAAAGAAAGAAATGTTAGTACATCCTCCTGGTCCCCAGGATTGAACACCCACAGCCAATCAAGACCTGTTGATCCCACTTCCACAATGTTTCTTACATTTGTCTCTTCTCCATTCACACAGCCCCATCCTCCTTCAGTCTCCTATCACCTCTCTCCTGAACTATTATAATGACCTCCTAACTGGTCTCTCTGCCTTCCACTGTCCCCGCTCTCCATTCTAGCTTTCACACAGACCTGCCAAAATAATCTTCCTAAGAGATAGTTCTGACCCTGCCATTCCCCCAACTAAAAATCTGCAGTGGATAGAATAAAAGTCAATATGGGCAGCTAGGTGGCACAGTGGATAGAGCAGTTGGGACTTGAGTCAGGAAGACCCAAGTGCAAATCTGACCTCAGATACTTACTGGCTGTGTAACCCTGAGAAAGTCACTTAACCCTGTTGACCTCAGTTTCCTCATCTGTAAAATGAGCTGGAGAAGGAAATGGCAAACCAGTCTAGTTCTTTTGCCAAGAAAATCCCAAATGTGGTCATGAAACATTGGACGTGAATGAACAACAACAACAAAACACATCATCCTTCTTCTTGAGGGCCAAATTAGGTATTGCTTCCTTTGCCTTGGCTTTCTTTTTATCTTCCCATCTGAAATTTTTTCCTCTCCAAATATTCCACTTGTTTATTTATTTTTTAAACTTTCTCCTTGGTCCCTATCATTCCTTAATTTCTGCCTATTTAGTTGTATATATGTTCTATCCCCACTCTCCCATCCCCCAACAGTAGACTATAAACCCCTTGAAGGCTTTGATCATTTTGTTGTTATATCCCTTGTGCCTAGCAAAACTACTTTTACTTTTTAAGTACTTGTGTTTAGTAGTTGACTAAAGTATTTAACAAAAACCTTGAGCCTCAGACTATTGTAATAGTCTCTCATCCATCGTTCATATGCACAAATCTGAACACTGTCATTTCTCTGCCTGAGAAACTTTAGTGGTTACCTGTTGTTTCCAAGAGAAAATACAAACTCAGCCTGGCATAATCTTGCTCCAACCTCCCTGCTCAGCTTTACTTAGTTAAGAGCTGTTAAGGGGATTCCCTGAACTTGTCTTTTGAGTGACAATATTTTTTCAGAAACACTGGACTCAGAGCATGCGGGAGGCCCTGAATGTGTCAAGGACAAAGTTCCCTGCGAACTGTCATAATTTGTTGTTGTACTCCAAGCTGGACTCCCTGTGTATCGGTGGGAGGAAGGACAGGCACCAGACATCTGTGTCAGGCTGGGATACTACTTATGCAGCTAGGGTCTTCTGCACATAAGTGAACCCTCCTATCTTCATAGTTTAGCAGGTCCCAAGGGAAAAGAACATGACTTTTGAGACATCCTGCTCCTCAGGGTGGGGAGTGGTTTTTGTGTCCTAGGCCTTTGATGCACTGTTCCCCCCTCCCATGTTACACCCCTTCCTGGTATCCCCTCCTCCCTTTGTCCTGCTATTATATAACTGTAAACTTCTGTAAAAACATCGAGCCCATTGTGTTCCCATGCATGTTCATTTATCTTGTAGTAAACTTGGTTTTCATATAAGTCTCATAACATTGTGATTGTCTGTTGACAATTGTATACTGTTCCCTTTCATATATTCTCAGTTCCAGGCAAACTAGACTACTGGCCATTCCCCAATCTCATGCTGCCTTTTTCCCCCTGATTATTTATGTAGGCCATCACCTATGCTGGGAATGTACTATTTGCTCATCTCTGTGTGGTAAAATCTCTCTCTTCCTTCAAAGTTCAGCTCAGGTGACTGTCTCTTCCATGAAGCTAGTTATGATCTCCTTGGCTAATTGTATTTTTTTTCTTCTTCAAACTTTTCCAAAACATTTGGTCTGAATTTCTCCTTTGTCCAGGTGACAGTGGTGGAGGCTGCATGGACACCTATTAGATGTCCCTGTTGACACTTGTAGTGCTACCAACAACAACAGGAACCCACAGTAAGTTCAATTCCTCACTTTCTGCAACCTATATAGTATGTGCTTGACTTTCCAAATAGCTACTGTATCCCCACTGTTCACCAGAAGTCACTTTCCCATAAGCCTTTGGACTATTCTCCTCCCTCCTCCCAGCTTTCTTGCCCTGATTCATATTTTTATCTAGAGGTATGGGGAAGGAAGAAGAGAAGAAAAAGAATATTGCACTCTGAAATAAGGGAATTATGGAAATTTCAATTTGGTTTTTAGTTCTAACCCCACATTTGGGAAATCTCTTGTTCTTGCTTCAGTAACACCATTTTTAAGACCCAGACTATTGACTTTTTTAGTGACTGTGTGATTTGTTAAAGCATAATAAAGTGAATAACCATAAATGGAAGTGTACCATAGCAGAGTTGTAAAGAAACTTCTGCTTGACCATCCTTACCATGCCCCAGGCATAAAAAGAGGAAATGGGGGTAAAGAATTGGTTAGTGCGAACTACCTGGATCTGCTCTACAAAGAATGGAGGGGGGAGGCAGTATGTTCCCATGGGGAATACAGAGCTAGAATAGGTCTCCAAAGTTCAGGCTAGCACAATAGTACCTTCTGCCTCACATTCTAGGAGAAAAGGCTACTTGGGGACAGGGAAGAGTCTTCTTCTTACCTCCAAACAATTACCTCAAGCTCAAGGAGTTCATTAGGTGAGGTTATTGAACATTAGAGCTTTCTACTTCCTGGTGGATGTGTCATATCTCCTGAGGAAAGACAGGGCCAGGACCAGGAGCCTTCCTTTTGCCCACTGCAGTGTCTTCCATCTTGGCTAGCATAAGGTAACTTCCACCTCCTGCTGCCAGCCCAGTCTCCCCAACTGGCTTGTGGAGAACCTCCGATACAAAAAGAACAACCATCTCTTTTACTTCAAGCCTCCTATCTCCTGATGTGCTTGTCCTTTGAGAGTAGAGAAGTAGTATCCTCCAGTCAGTGATAAACATTCTCACATCTGGTCATACTGTTCATATCCTAGTGACTTTAAACTCCTGTAGATCACCATTACCATTCCCTATTCCCTACGACTCAATTCCTCATTCCCACTCCCTGCAACCCTCCCACGAAAAATTTTCAACCTAACTCTACCTATCCCTCCCACTATACCCTCTGGAATGCTTGTTCCATAGATAACACATTTTCCTTAAATCTTCCTCTCCCACTCTCTCCATCTACTAGCTCTTACTGAAACCTGGTTCCCCTCTCTACACCACCCCCCAGATACACAGCCTCCCTGGTTTACCCTTTCCAGGACTAGCTGCACCTTCACCTTCACTCACTTTCCTCCCTTTCAAGATGGGAAGTTGGAGTACTCCTTCTTTCCCACTTTCACATCTAGTATTCAGTAACAACTCTTCCTTTGAGGTCTACACTGTTCATATCTATTATCCAATCAAACCCCTTGTGACTGTTTTCTACAGACCCACAAGTCATTCCCTTTCTTCCTTAATGAGAGCAACACCTGGTTCCCAATTTTTCTCTCCTTCACAACTCCTGCCCTCATACTAGGGGACTTATTTGAACTCAGGTTCTCCTGAATCCAGGGCTAGTGCTTTATCCACTGTGCTACCAAGCCCTTTCACATACATATTGATTCTCCCTCACATAGCCTAATTACTCAGTTCAACTTTCCATGAACTACTTATTCATCCAATCTCAATCACAAAGATGGACATATCCTAAATCTTGCCATCACTCACAAATATACCACTTTATGTTAAAGAATTCTGAAGCCCCCTTATTTGACCATAAACTATTGGTTTTTCACCTGACCCTCTGCCTTCCACTACAAAACTCTACTTATTGTCTGCACTGTGACCTTCAATCCCTTGACCTTTCAATTGTCTGCCAGGCTATCTCTCCTGTAATAACCATTCTACCCTCTTTTCCCCGTCTTGACCCCTTGGTGAAACAATTCAACTGCACACGGTCCTATTCCCTCGAATCCTTAGCCACCTTATCACATTGCCCATTACACCCAACAAAGCCTCAGACTTAGTTCCTCTCATCATTCATTGCCTTCACTCCTACTATCCACATGCTATTGAACAAAGGTGGAGAAGATCATACACTGTTCTGACTGGATCCACTACAACCTCAACTGGTATTTTACTGCTTCTGGGCAATCATATTATACCTCCCTTATTAACTTGCTATTCCACTCTCCACAGTGTTTCTTCCAAACTTTTTTATCCTTCCTAAAACTTCCCATGGCTACCCTTTCTCCCCAACCCCCACTCTCTCAGCCTAGAATCTTGCCTTATATTTTACAAAAAAAAAAAAAAAATTGAGGTCAATCTCCATGAGGTCCTTCTTGTTCCCTCTTCCTCATCTCCTATTTCTCAGATGCTTTCTGTGACTATCTCCTCCTTCACCCCTGTCTTACAAGATAAAATGGCCTTACTCCTTACCAAAGCTAATTTTTCTACTTGTTTAAGTGATCGCATTCCATCCCATCTCCTTTAATAGATTGCCCACTATATAAACCCCACTCTTTCACTTATTTTCTTTTTTATCATAAAAGTGTTTTATTATTTTATAGTTACATGTAGAGATAGATTTCAACATTTGTTTTTATAAGATTTTTAGTTCCAAATTTTTTCCCTCCCTCTCTCCCTTCCCTTTCTCCCTCCTCAAGACGGAAAGCAATCTGATATAGGTTATATATGTACAATCACATTAAATATATTTCTGAATTAGTCATGTTGTTAAAGAAGAATCAGAACAAAAGGGAAAACCTCAAAAAAGAAAAGAAAAACAAAAACAGAAAAAGTATAAACAGTATGGTTCAATCTGCATCTACATTCCACAGTTCTTTTTTTCTGGATGTGGAGAGCATTTTCCATCATGAGTACTTTAGAATTATCTTGGACCATTGTATTCCTGAGAAGAGTTAAGTCTATCACAGTTGATCATCACACAATGTTGTTAAAACTGTGTACAATGTTCTCCTGGTTCTGCTCAACTAGGGGCCAGGGCTCAACTAGGACTCAGCATCAGTTCATGTAAGTCCTTCCAGGTTTCTCTGAAATCTGCTTGCTCATTGTTTCTTATAGCACAATTCCATTACATTCATATACCACAGCTTGTTTAGCCATTCCCCAATTGATGAGCATCCCCCTCAGTTTCCAATTCTTTGCCACCACAAAAAGAGCAGCTATAAATATTTTTGTACGTCATTTACTTATTTTCAATCTCTCCCTCTCTACTAGCTCATTTCCTACTGCCTACAGTCACACCCATGATTCTGGAAAAAAAAAAAACAAACAACCTTACTTGATCTTTCCATCCTTGCTAGCTATTGCCATGTGTCTCTTCTGCTCTTTATAGTTAAATTTCTCAAAAGGTTGTCTACAATAGTTGCTTCCACTTTTTCTTTTCTTAATCTCTTCTTAATCCCTTACAATCTGGCTTCCAACCTTACTATTCCATAAAAACTCCTCCCTCCAAAGTTACTAATGATTTCTTAGTCACCAAATCCAAATAAATGCTCTTTTCTCTGTCCTCATTCTCTTTGAACTCTCTGCAGGCTTTCATACTATTGATCACCCTCTCCTCCTGCATACTCTCTTCTTTTTAGGTTTTTGGGATACCTCTCTCGGTTCTTCTCCTACTTACCTGACCTCTCCTTTTCTGTCTCCTTTGCTGGATTTGGATCTAGATCATGTCATCTAACCATAGGTATATCTCTCAGTGTTCTGTATTGGGTCCTCTTCTCTTCTCCCTTTATACCACTTAATCATCTCATTAGCTCCCATGGATTTAATTACCATCTCTATACTGATGATTTTCAAATCTACCTATACTGCCCCCAAATCCCTGCTGAGCTCCAGTCTCACATCTCCAACTGCATTTCAGACATCCCAAACTAGATGTCCAGTGGATGTCTTAAATTTAATATGGCCAAAGTAGAACTCATTATCTTTCTCTGACCAAATAATGATATTGCTAAGTCAAAGTGTATATACTCTTTGGGCATAATTCCAGATTGCTCTCCAAAATGGTTGGATCAGTTCACAGTTCCACCAACAGTGTATTAATGCTACCATTTTTCCATATCTCCTCCAACATTTGTCATTTCCCTATTCTATCATTTTAGCCAATATGATAGATATGAGATGATATCTCAAAGTTATTTTTAGTTTTCTAATCAATAATGATTTAGAATGTTTTTTCATGAGTATATATAACTTTGATTTCTCCATTGAAAAACTGCCTATTCATACCCTTTGACTGTTTATCAGTTGGAGAATGACTTATACTCTTATAAATTTCAAAAAGTTTTCTATTTGTTCAAGATATGAGACATTTATCTGAGAAATTGTATAAAAATCCTCTGCTTTCCTTCTAATCTTGGCTACATTGGTTTTATTTATGCAAACCCTTTTTAATTTAATGTAATAAAAATTATCTATTTTGTCTTGCAATGCTCTCTATCTCTTTTTTATTCATAAATTCTCCTGTCCATAAGTCTGATAGGTAATACGTTTCATGTTCCTTTAATTTACTTATAATGTCTCCCTTTATGTCTAGATCATGTATCTATTTTGATTTTATCTTGGTAAATGATGTAACATATTGGTCTACACCCAATTTCTGCCAGATTGTTTTCTAGTTTTCCCAATATTTTTTTACCAAATAGTAAATTCTTATGCCAAAAGCTTAAATCTTTACATTTGTCAAACACAAGGTTACTATAATTATTTACTACTGTTTTGTATGTCTACTTTGTTGTACTGATCTACCTTTGTATTTTTTAACCAGTATCAGATAGTTTTGATAATTACTGAATTATAATATAGTTTAAGATTTGGTACTGCTAAACCTCCTTCTTTACATTTTTTTCATTAATTCATTGGATATTCTTGATGTTTTGTTCTTCCTGTGAGAAAATAATGGGATTTGGCAGATATTCAAAGACCCCATCTGAAGAGTAATCTAAAATGATTGAATTAAGTGAGAATGATTGACTGCTGATTAGCCTACTTCAAGTTAATTAGATTGTAACCACACCTGGCTAGCCCTTAAGAAGGAATTGTTCTCAGAAGCTAAGGACTTTGAACTCAACTCAAGACCACCTTCAAGTCCAGTGAACCAATGGATTTGGGTGACACCTACCAATCAGCTTGAAGCAGTATGTAAGGACCATCTCTGCTCCAGACCTATAAACACCTTCCACATTCAGTTTGAGAGGAGTTCATCATCAAAGCAGGCTCATGGCAGAGGACTTGAGGAAGAACCAGACCAGGATGGAACTCTAGGCTAGATAGGCCTTTTCTTAACTTTCTGAACTCTACATGAATACCTAGGTATGTTTTAATAAATGCTTAATGCCCAAAGACTGGTGCTAAAGCTTCTAATTTAAGGCGACCACACATTTAGATTTTAAACATCACATTTCCTATGAATTTGGGGGTGATTTTTTTCTAGATCAATAAAATATTTTTTTGTAATTTAATTAAAGTAGCATTGAATAAGTAGATTAGTTTTGGTAGAATTGTCATTTTGATTATATTGGTTCTGCCCACTCATGAACAATTAATATTTGTCCAATTATTTAAATCTGACTTTATTTGTATAAAAAAGCTTTTATAATTATGTTCAGGTAGTTCCTGGGTTTGTGATGGCAGGTATACTTCTAGGTGTTTTATGCTGTCTAGGGTTATTTTAAATGGAGTATCTCTTATTATCTCTTCTTGCACGGTTTTGTTGGTGATATATGGAAATGCTGATGATCTGTGTGGGGTTATATATCTGTGCAGGGTTTTATAACCTGCTACTTTGCTAAAATTATTAATTGTTTTGACTACCTTTTTAACCTACCTCAGATTCCTAAGGATCAAATTTATTTTTTGTTCTAATCTAAGGGACTTTCCCCAGGAAGAGGAGGGATAAGGGGAAAAGTTTTGGGTTTTTTTTAGGTGTTAAAATACAAATGTGAGGGGCAGCTAGGTGGCACAGTGGATAGAGCACCGGCCCTGGAGTCAGGAATACCTGAGTTCAAATCTGGCCTCAGACACTTAACACTTACTAGCTGTGTGACCCTGGGCAAGTCACTTAACCCCAATTGCCTCACTAAAAAAAAAAAAAATTAAAAAAAAAATACAAATGTGAGTCAGGTCTGCAATAGTAATTTTATTCCCACATAGAAAAAGATATTCTCAGTAATCAAGAATTAGAAAATGATTGTAGTCAGTGGAGAGGCAAGATTCGCTGGAATATTGTGAAATAGTATCTTTGAGAGAGCTATTATTAAGCTAGATTACATCTCACCTCCACTGCATACAACTTGATCAAATCCAAGTAGGCTCTTTCTTTCCACTGATCTCTCCTTTTTCATGGACAACTATTAGCCTCTTCGTAGGTCTGCTTTTACTGCTGGTGCCCCTGCATCCCCTCCAGTATGTGCTATCCTTTAGAGGGATGCCAGGGAAAGGGAATGTCAACTTCCCTTTGAGTTTTCACAAAACACTGTATCAAAGGAAAGAAGACACAAATGGGAAGTGGTCTTGGATGAGGCTCCAGCTTGCCTAGGAGGCCATAAACTCATGGCTTGTGGCTAGGTGGAGAAAAGTAAATCACCCCATCCAACCCTCTTTCTATAGCTCAGAAGGTTGAATTTGATACTTCTGATCTATTGGGAAGACCATTCTTCCTCAATGGCAGCAATCATCCTTCTTTAATAGATCCAGAGAGTTCCAGCTCAGTATGCAATTATAAGAGTCCTCATGGCAGTCAGGGGCTGGAGGGGAGGGCAAGGACCTCATACATACCCAAGAAGGTGCTACATACAGCTAAGGAAACAGAGCTCCAGGAAAGGTAAATTACTTTTCCCAGAAAACACAGGTATGAAGGCATCTAGGTGGTGCAGTGGATAAAGCACAGGCCCTGGATTCAGGAGGACCTGAGTTCAAAATAGGCCTCAGACACTTGACACTTACTACCTGACCCTGGGCAAGTCATTTAACCCTCATTGCCCTGCAAAAAAAAAAAGAAAGAAAAGAAAAGAAAAGAAAACACGGGTAGTAAAGAATAGAGTCAGAATTTGAAACCAGGTCATTTGACTGCAGTTCCATTGTTCTATCCAGTACAACACACACTTCTCATAGAGCAGCAAACTCCATGTCAAAGATGAGGAAAATACAGCCCAGTGAAATGAAGTGAATTGTCCAGGGTTTCATATTTAATCAGTGAGAATTCTGTATCCCCAGGGCCTTGCATGAGGCCTGCTCCAAAGTAAATCCTTAATAAATGCTCACTGAATTGAATTGGATTGGCTGACCCCAGACCAAAACGTGTGTATAGCCCATAGAACTGGACAAAGAGGCCTTCATAGAGTTAATTAGCTATTAACTTGAGCAGTACACAAATTAGCAGTTTATTTTCAGCGGAATCAAAGAGGTCGTTGCTAGGCAGCTATAAAATGAACAGATGTGTTAAATAGTCTGACCATAATGGGCTTTATAGCCGTTTCCATGATTGTTAGGGCTCAGTCTGTTCTCCTTCATCTGAACACCAGAGAACCTCACATCTACAGAATGTCAATTTGGCAGTAGAGTGTCATGATCGACATTTCAGCCGATTATGGGAAAGGAGCCCCTTTGGGCACAACTCCACGCATTTCAATATATTCTTCATCAAAATATTCCATGTTTAAACTAAGCAAGATACAACATTGCCTTGTACAATGAAGTCAGAGAAAGGGATTGTCATTTCCCTGATTATTATGTAAAGAATTGTTTATGCCCAAAGGGCGATAAAGCTGTGCATACCCTTTGACCCAGAAATACCACTTTTGGGTCTTTTTCCCAAAGAAATCATGGCAAGGGGAAAGGGACCCACATGTATAAAAATATTTATAGCTGCTCTTTACATGGTGGCAAGGAATTGGAAGTTGAGGGGGTGCCCATCAATTGGGGAATGGCTGGACAAGTTGTGGTATATGAATACGATGGAATACTATTGTGCTGTAAGAAATGATGAGCAGGAGGAGTTCAGAGAAACCTGGAGGGTCTTGCGTGGGCTGATGATGAGTGAGATGAGCAGAACCAGAAGAACATTGTACACAGTATCATCAACATTGAGTGTTGATCAGGGAACTCATGATAGAAGAGGATCTCCAAATCCAGGGGGGGAAAAAAAAGAACTGTGGAGTATAGATGCTGAATGAACCATACTATTTCTTTTGTTTTTGGTGCTGCTGTTTTTCTATTTTGAGGTTTTTCCTCATTGCTCTGATTTTTTCTCTTATAACATGACTAATGCAGAAATATGTTTAATGTTTTTATGTATATATATATATATAACCTTTATCAGATTACCTGCTGTCTAGGGGATGGGGGAGGGAGGGGAGGGAGGGAGAAATATCTGAAATTGGAAAGCTTGTATAAACAAAAGTTGAAAACTATCTTTACATGTAATGGGAAAAAAATAAAATACTTTATTAATTAAAAAAAAAGAATTAATTGTTATTTGAGGTTTTTATGACCCCATCTTTTGGCTAGAATTAAAAAAAAAAAAACCTGGGTGCACGCACTGGCCTCTGGGGCTCTGCAAATGGCATGGTGCTCCACCCACTGGTTGTAGGCGTTGCCATGGCGCTGGCATCTCATGTCATCACCACTCACTGTCTATACGGGCCTGGCAAAATTATAATGATTGGAAGCCTAGTGAGGGCAGCCATGTGACTGTCAGAGTGGCCAGACCCCAGGCTGACCACACACAGCCCCCAGCCAAAAGATGGGGTCATAAAAACCTCAAATAACAATTAATTCTTTACAATTATCTCAGGCATGGAGTGGTGGAATTGACCAATTAATCAATCAAAAAGAATTTATTAAATGCCTACTCTAGGTCAAACACTGTGCTAGGTGCTGAGATTACAAAAATGAAACAATCCCTGTGCTCAAGAAGCTCACATTGTTTTGTTGGGGGGTGTGGGAATGAGATGGAGACAACATAAAGATATAAGAATTTGTATGTATGTATATATATATATATATATACACACATGCATAGATAGATAGTAATTTGCGTGTGGGGGGGGGGCAGAAGGAGAGGAACAAGCATTTGAGAGGATCAGAAAATACCTTGTATGGGAAGTAGGCTTTGAGCTAAGCTTTGAAAGAAAGCAGAAGTGAGGAAGGAATGTATTCCAGGCATAGGAGGAGGGAGAGAGAGAGATAGTCCTATGCAAAGGCACAGAGTTGGGTGATGGGATGTCACGTATGAGGAACAACAAAAAGGTGAATTAGGCTGGACTGAAAAGTGTGTGAAGTAACATATAAAAAGACTGGGAGGTGGAAGCCAGGTTATGAAGGGCTTTAAAAGCCAAACAGACAAGTTTATATTTGATCATAGAGATAAATGGAAGCCACTGGAGTTTATTGAGCAGTAAAGTGACATAGTTTGTCCTATGTTTTAGGATGTCATTTTGGCAGCTACGTGGAGGATGGATTGAAGAGGGAAAAGACTTGAGAAAGAGAAACCCATTAGCAGGGTATTGTATTATTCCAGGTGAGAAAAAATGTGAACTTCAAGTAGAGTAGTGGCTGTATGAGTACAGAGAGGGGAGATGGTGTGAGAAATGTTGTGAAAATAGAATCAATGAGATTTTGCAATGGATTGGGTATGTGGGATGAGGGAGAGTAAAGAGCCCAAGATGTGTCGGAGGTTGTGAAGCTGGGGGATAAGAAGGATGGTGGAACCCTTGATAGTAAGATGGAAGCTTGGGAGATGTGGGTTTTGCCTAAAAGAGAATTCATTCTATTTTGGATTTGTTTGGTTTGAAATGTCTGTGGGACATCCTGGTAGGTTGGAATGTCTAATTGGCATTTGCTGATTTGGGATTGGAGTTCAGGAAAAAGACTATGGATAGATGCAGAGTTCTGGATGTCATCTGCATAGAGATGACAATTAAACCTATGGGAATTTATGAGGTCATTGAATAAGAGAGTGTGTGCAGAGAGAGAAGAGAAGAGAGCTCGAGACAACATCTTGGAGTGAACCTTCAGGATTTGTGATATGGATGATGGTTCATAATAGGAGACTGAGGATTTCTGGCAAAGGACATAGGAAGAGAGCCAAGAGAAAGCAATGTCACAAAAACCCAGAGGAGAGACAGTATGTAACAGGAAAGGTTAACACAACCATGTAAAATGTTGCAGAGAGGTAAAGAGGAATGAGGAAAAGTCAGGTGTATCAGCATTTGAATCAACTGTTAAAGTCCTTCCTGTTTGTGTTTAATTTGGATTGGGGGAGGAGAACATCTTTTCTGGAAAGCAAATTATAAGAGATACATATAGTAATTTGCAGCTTCTCAGTGTCAGTTATTTATTGTTATATTTGGACATTTTATCTTTAAGCACTTTTGTTTGTTTTTACAAAAACAATTGTTTTATTAATCCATTTTGTTTTGATAAATCATTCACACTCCAATGAACTCACAGACACCCCCAAAGCATAATTCCCTTAAACATTTAAACAAAATAGCATGAAAGTGATTAATGTTGTTAGTACTTGCAACTTGAGAAATTTATCATTTGTTATGAGATAAAGAGAATTTAAATAAAGTAGTACCAATTTAAAAAAAAATAGATTTAATTGATATCTTCGGTTTTTACATACCTTAAATTCCTTCCTTTAACCTCTCCTCTCCCCTCCCAAGTCATCCCTTATAATTTATTTATAAGAGAACAAAAGAGGAAAATCAGAAAAACCAATCAATACCAAACAAAACTAATCAATTGAAAAATCTAACTGTATATGTGTATATATGTGTGTGTGCTATATGTATATGTACACATACATAGATACACATGTATATGTACATGGTTATACATATATATATACACACACATGTATATGTATGTGGTTATGTATACATATATAATGTTTTATACCCATGAATGCCCTACCTCCACAAAGGAGTAGGGAATTGGGAGGGTATTTTGACATATCTCTTCCTTGGGTCCATGCTTGTTCTTAGTGATGTTGCAACATTCATTTTAATTATTTTGCGGTGGTTGTTATTTCTTTTTACGTTGATGTAATTGTACATATTTTTTCTTTTCTATTTACTTTGCTTCAGTTCAAGTTCCATGTTTCTCTGTATTCATCAAATGTGTTGATTCTTATAGCACAGCAATATTACATTACATTCAGGGACCATGTTTGCTTAGTCATTTCCCAATAGATGGATATCCACTTTGTAGTTCTTTTTTCCTTTAAAAAGTGCTGCTATAAGTATTTTGGGACATATAGGTCCTTTCTTTTAGTCACTGACCTCCTTGGAGCATATACCTAGCACTGGAATCTCTGGGCTAAAGGGTATGGATGTGTGTAATTTAAAATTCTAAATGTGTTCTAATCTGTCCCTCCAGTTTTGGGGGGAACTGGCTAAAATCACTGATAAATGAGTTTAGGCTCTTTAAGGGTTTATTAAAAGATATAAGATAGTAAAGAGAGAGAAAGATTGAGAACAGATTTCTTATAGCATGGAAATCCTAGCTTTCCTACCAGCCCACATGAAGTCTTCCCACCACGCCAATGTCTCCAACCACAAGAGCAAGAACCCCTCTGCCAGGGTCAACTTCCTCCTTCATGTTCTCCTCCCAGAAATGGGAGGTTCTTCAAGCTGATTGGCTAGTGTCATTCAAATTCATTGGTTCATTGGACCCAAAGGTGGTCTCCTTGTAAAGTTCAAAGTTTTTAGCTTCTGAGAACAATACCCTCTTAAGGGCCAGTCGTGGAAGCAGGCTACTCAGCAGTCAATCACTCTCACTTAATTCAATCAGTTTAGATTACTCTCCAGGTGGGCCTTTAAGTATCTGCTAAATCCCCTTATCTAAGACATTCCATTATCTTGACACAGATGTTTTAGCCTCTTTCTTTGAAATTACAAATTGTTTTTCAGAATGGTTGTATTTACTTATAACTGTACTAACAATATATGCATGTACTTGTCCTTCCATACCGCCCTCCAACACTGACTATTCCTATTTTTGTCATCTTTACCAATTGCTGGATGTGAGGCAAAACCTTAGTGTTTTTTTGATGATCATTTCTCTTATTATTAGTGATTGGAATGTTATTTCATATGGTTGTTAATAGTTTGCACTTATTTTTTCACCTCTTTTGAGCACTTTAGCCATTAGGGAATGATTTTGGTCTTATATATATTTTTAATCACCTATCTGTTTTGGATTACAAGCTTTATCTGTGAGATTTAACACAATTTTTTCCACATTTAACTAATTTTCTTTTTATTCTATATACACTAATTTGGGGAAGGGAAGATAAAGGCATTTTCATTCCATATGAACAAAATTATCTATCTTTTCTTTTATAATTGACTTTATTCTTTGGTTAAGAATTCATCTACTTACAACTGTGAAAAGTATAGATGGTAACAATGTCTATTTTATTTTATCTGAGTTCTATTGTCATTTAAAATTGTTTTCATTTATACTTTGTTATTGTTTATTTTTTGTTGTTTTCTTCACTTTATTATTTTGTACAAGTTTTCCCATATTTCTTGGAATCCTTCATATCTATTGTCCCTTATGGTAGAGTAATATGCCATTATGTTCATATGCTATGATTTGTTCAGTCATTCTCCATTTTCAGGGCACACAGTTTGTTTCTAGTCAACATTGCAAATAGCATTGTTAGGAACATTTCTGTAGAAATAGGTCTTTTCTTGCAGTTGATTACCTACTTTGGGGGGGTGGTATAAACACAATATAGTAGGATCCCTAGGATAAAGGATATGAGGAATTTTGAAACTTTCCAAAGAAAACTTAAAATATGATTAACACCCAACAAATATCGCAGGGTAGCCTATGGAAATATTTGGAGTGTACACACTGCTGTCTTTCCATTCATCCTTCACCGTCTCTCAAAATATATCTATACCATCAGTTGCCAAGTGTTATTGAGTCTGCCCCAAAACATCTCTCATGTTCATCTCCTTTGGTTCGAGCATACAGCCACCATTCTACTTTAGATTCTTGCCAACTTTCATTTGCATTATTGGAATAGTCTCTTAATTGATTTCCCTTTAGGTTCTGCTTCCAATCTATCCTCAACACAGTTGCCACACAGCATAAATCTGACCACATCACTTCCACTCTCAAGAAGTTTCTGGAGCTTCTTATTGTCTCTGTAAACTCCTGTATTTGGCATTTAAAGTCCTTTACCATCTGGCTTCAATCTGTTTCTCAAGACTTAGTTCATATCATATTCCTCTCTTCTCATATACCAAACTGGACTCCTTACTACTCCCTATACATGTTTTCCCACCTCCATGAAGTTTCTCAGGCTGTCTCTTGCCCACCCTACCACCCACCATACCTAGGATGCTCACCCTTCTCACCTCTACCTCTTAGAATCCTAAGGCTTGGGGCAGCTAGGTGGTGCAGTGGATAGAGCACTGGCCCTGGAGTCAGGAGGACCTGAGTTCAAATCTGGCCTCAGACACTTGACACTTACTAGCTGTGTGACCACGGGCAAGTTACTTAACCCCAATTGCCTCACCAAAAAAAAAAAAAAAAAAAAAAAAAGAGAGAGAGAATCCTAAGGCTCAGCTCAAGAGAGGCCTCCTATGTAAGGCCCTCAATGGTTAGTGTCTCTCCCCCCTAAAAATACTTTGTGTGCATTTTTTTATTTATTTCTATGCATATTTTGTTTCTCCTACACAAAATGTAAGCTCTTTGAGGCCAGGAACTATTTTTTTTTCCAGTTTCCCCAGTGCTAACACAATGCCTGGCATATATCTAATCATTATTTAGTAAATACTTGTTGTATTGAATTAAAATGCTAAAGTAGGGGCAGCTAGGTGGCAGAGTGGATAGAGCACCGGCCCTGGAGTCAGGAGTACCTGAGTTCAAATCTGGTCTCAGACACTTGACATTTACTAGCTGTGTGACCCTGGGCAAGTCACTTAACCCCAATTGCCTCCCCAGAAAAATAAATAAAATAAAATAAAATAAAATGCTAAAGCAAATAATTTCCCAACAGTAGAAAATAAAGAACCTATGAGACATTTGGGCTAGAAAGGAACAAAGAGAGACTTAATTTAATGATTGGTATGTTCATGTAGCTCCCTCATTTCACCCATGTAGAAACTAAAAGTTGTCACAATGACAATATATTTGAGGGCTTTCAATTTGTGCCAGTCAACAACCATTTGTTTATGTGCTAAGCACTAGAGATATAATGATATAAAAATACCTGTTCTTAGGGGAGTTATAGTCTAAAGAGGGGAGACAAATTCACATACATGAAGAGTATGTGTAGGGTGTCCCAAAAAATCTTAGTGTAGGGGGAAGCTAGGTGTCACAGTGGATAAAGCACTGGCCCTGGATTCAGGACACTTGACACTTGACACTTACTAGCTGTATGACCCTGGGAAAGTCACTTAAGTCACTTAATCCCCATTGCCCTGCAAAAAAAAAAAAGAAAGAAAAGAAAGAAAGAAAAAGAAGAAAGTTAAAATTTTAGTGTAGTTTTAAGATATTAAACCTTAAATTTTTGTGATACCCTACAAATACAGACTAAATAAAAGGTAGTTAGGGAGAATTAGCAGTTGTTGGTATCAAGAAAGACCTTGTGTAACACTTGTAAAAAGTGATACTTGGACAAATGAAGGGCCAGTTTATTTGCATTTGCCGTAAAAAACCCAAAGGCAGTGAAGGGTGGGGTTATAATCATGCTTTATGTCAGCTGGGCAGCACCAGGGTGCTCTGGGAACAGCTCACTTGTACAGTTATTGTGACCTGCCTCTGGGAGACAATCCAGGAGTATTCTCTCAATTTCATTGCCAGTCACCCAGGATCATGGTCAAAAGTCCACCTGGGTGTATCCATTTTGCCAACAAATGAAATGAAAACATGGAGCACACATGTTGAGCCAAACAACTTAATGAAGGCCAATCAGGAGACTGGCCCCAAGCTGGGCTGTGATTAATTGGTGCCTGTAGGTGAGGGCCCAGCTAATTCAGACATAGCAGAGACCAAGCGACTTGAAAATCATTATCCTGGAGAATCTGGTTTTGCCTTCTAGAGGCATTCTCTAACCTCCCTTCATTAGCTAGACACATAGAAGCTGTCAATAAAACCACATTTCTGATTCCCTCTCTGTCAGGGTTGATGGCTGAATTGCCAGTCAATCTAATTTCTCAGCTACTTACCCTCATCCTTCTCTTTCATCTTCCTGCTTCTCAGCTCCAGTGTTTGCTCGAGGCAGTCATTTGGGTAACTTAAGTGGGATTTCATATTTCAGTTCAGTCCAAATCGGGAATTGTTTCTTTTGTCTTCCAAATCTCATAATGATCTAGCAAATGAGTGAGCCAGCTCATTGCTGCATCTCTTGTAATCCTCCATCAATCAATGAACATATATGTACTATATGACTACCACTGTTAATATAAAAATATAAGACACAGTTTCTGCCCACAAGGAGGATACATTCTATTTAGGAAGTCAACACACACACACACACACACACACAAACACTTAGAGAACACTTCACAGTAGAATGTAATGATGGGTTCCAATTGTACGGGACAACTTATTCCTTTGCTCATTAATCATAACACCCTATTCACCAAAAATTATTCATAATTTTTTTAAATTTAATTTTCTATGGATAGTTTCTCTACCAATAGAATATAAGTTCTCTGAGGGTAGGGATAGTTTCATTTTTGTCTTTGTAGTTGTAGCACAAAGTGCAATGCCTGCTACATGCTATGCACTAAGTAAATTCTTGGTTTTGTGTCACAAAAATTATCATATTATCATAACTTGGGATTGTTTATATAGGTTCATTCTTTGGCTGGTAGACATTTAAGTTCATTTGATGTATCTTGGGAGGTAGACTGGCTTAGAGGGCCTGATTCATAGTCAGGAAGACTCCTGAGAACAGTCCCAAAATTCCCTAAGAATGAATTTTAAGGAAAAATTAAGTCAATATTACTTTGTTAGAGGACATAGGATTTCATAAAGTCAGGTAATCAATCTAGTATCTTGATTAGAGGGAGTATAGTACAATGAAAGGTGTGCTGTACTTGGGGAGTCACAGGTTGGAAGTTTAAATGCCAGCTCTGCATGACCTTGAATAAGCTAGTAAACAAATCTGGGCTGTAGTTTACTCATCTATAAAATGAAGAGATTGAACTAGACAGCCCATAAGTTTATCCAACTCTAGATCTATAAGACCATGACCTCCAAAAAGAAGAGGAACCAATGCCTTTTAGGAGCTACTGAAACCATTAATTTTTTTTGAGAATGGAAACAAGTATCAGCAGGGGGAGCTGTTTCCCTAGTAAAGCTTTATCAGAAGGCTCTGTGACATGGAAATACATAGCAGCACTGATTGTGATCCTCCATAACTCGAAACAAATAGATGCACATCAGTTGGGAAATTACTATGTGAAATACGGTATGTGAATTTACAGAAATAAATTTGAAGAATTCAGAGTTGCTTGGGAAGACTTATATGAACTGATTCAGAGAGAAGGAAAACAGGAAAATAATATATGCAATAAGGCAGGAAAACAATACACATGACTGAATTGATGTAAATAGAAACCAACAACAACAATAACAAAAAGACTGAATGCTGCGATTGTAATAGTCAAGGTTGTCTCCAAAGAAGAGATGAGAAAGTAAACTTTCCTCCCTTTGCAAAGGTGAGAGGCTGTGGATGTGGAACACTACATACGCTGTCAAGAGTTGGTTGACATGTTGGTTAACTATGCTGAAATTATTTTTTCTCCTTTTTCTTCTTTTTAACTTCTTTCTTACAAGGGCTGGATCTATGTGTATGAATACAGGAAAATAGACTCAAAGCTGGGAGAAACTTTAGAGATCATCTAGGGAAACCGACACTCAGAAAGATTATGACATGCCCAAAGCCACACAGGCACCAAATGATAGAGTTGTGATATAAACTCAGGCACTTTGATCCCAAATTCAGTTCCCTTTCTACTACAATAAGCTGTTTAGTGTGAGGAAAGATAACTTTTTAAATGAAGATGAAAGTGCAGAGTTCAAAAAATCAATAAAAATGACCAATTACACAAAAAATCTGTAAAAACAAAAAAGATATTTTAGCATATGGTATGTAACTGTTCGTAGAAGCCCAGAATTTCAGAGCCAGAGCCAAATCTCTGAGGTCAGGTAGTTCAACACAATCCAGATCCAAGCAGTAATCCCCAATAAATGCCCATTCAACTTTGGATAAATTTAGAAATATAAGAAATTGAGGCAACTCACAGTGGATAAAACACTGGGCCTGGAGTAAGGAAGATCCGAGTTCAGATTCAGCCTCAGACACTTCCTAGCTGTGTGACCCTGGGCAAGTGACTTAACCTCTGTTTGTCTCAGTTTCCTCAACTCTAAAAAAGGGATCATAATAGAACCTGCCTTCCAGAGTTGTTGTGAAGATAAAAGGAAATTTTTGTAAACCACTTAGGAGAGTGCCTGTTCCATAATAAGTAGTTATTAACTCCCTGAGAGGAAGGCTGAGCACTTAGTAGATGCTCAAGAAGTAGTTGTTCGTAAACAAGAATGTGTAGTACAATGCAAAGAGTGATGGTTACCTGGAGTCAAGGGACTTGAATTAGAATCTTGGTTCTACTTTTTACTTACCTGTATGGTCCTGGGTGGATCCCTTAACTTCTCTGGGCCCCAGTTTCCTCATGCATAAAATGAGGGGGTTGGACTAAATAGCTTCTAAGGCCCTTCCTAGTTTTAAATCTATGATACTCTGAAAGCCTATATCTGGTGGCCTCTCAATGGGCAGCTAGGTGGTGCAGCTGATAGAGCACTGGCCCTGAAGTTGGGAGGACCTGAGTTCAAATCTCACCTCAGATAATTACTAGCTGTATGACTCTGAGCAAGTCATTTAACTCCAATTGCCTTAAAAAAAATCTGCTGCCATCTCCAGTCACTCTGATATATAACTTGACTCTGGACCCAGATGGCTCTGGAGGAGAGAGTGAGGTTGGTGACCTTGCACAGCCCTCTTTCACTTAAATCCAATTCAGTACTAGTCATGACATCATCCTAATGTCATGGTCTTCTTCAAGAATGAAGTACAAACAGAGGAATATAACAGAGGTGGCCTCTCTGCTCCCAACATGTCATAAGGGCATGGGCAACTCATTCGTTTTTCTTGTACCTGAAAGCACCATAAGAATCTCAGATTTGAATTCAGAAAGGGCCAGAGAACAGAAGCTGCTTATCCCATTTTCAGAAAAAAAACATTATTGGAAAAATTTCAGAACCTATTATTAATGGGATGATTTGCAAGCATTTAGAAAAGGAAATGGTAATCACTAAAAGTTAGCATGGCTTCATTGAGAAGATGTCGCCAGACCAATCTCATTTTCATTTTTTGACAGGGTAACTACATCTAGCAAATGCTATAAACAGAGTTAAATTTCAGCAAATCACTTGATGGAGCCTTTCATGTTATGCTTTTGGATATTATGGAGAGATAGGCACTAGATGATAACAGAGTTCAATGGATTTGGATCTGGTCGAATAACCAGATGTAAGAGTAGTCTCAATGTCAGGTCAGATGGAAGTTTCCAGTGGAGTAGCTCATCGATCTGTCCTTGGCCCTGTGCTATTCAACATTGTTGTCGGTTCTTTGGAGGAAGGAATCAATGTTATGCTTGTCACATTTGCGAATGACACGAAACTTGGAAGGAAACTGCAAAGGAATATGGATCCAAAAAAGGAAAAGGGACTAAATTGAATAAGATAAAATTAAAGAGGAACAAATTTAAATTTCTCCACATGTGTTTCAGAAATCAAGTTTAGAAATACAAGATGGAGGTACCAAGGTTAGACAACAATTCCTGAGGAATGGATGGGGAGGAGGATAAAGTGTGGGATCTTAGAGTTTTAGTAGACAGAAAGCTCAATATGAGAACAGAATGGCATGATAGCTAAAAGAGCTGATACTAACTTGAGCTACATTTAGAGAGATATAGTATCAAGAATGAATGGGGCGATCATTCTGCTATTGTCTTCACTGGTCAATCCTTATCTGTTTAGTTCTGGAAACCAGATTCTAAAAAAGATGGTGATTGGGATTATAAGAAGAACAAAGATGTAAATGGAAACCAACAATAATAATCCCTGTAAAAGTGTTTTGAAAGAACAAGGTATATAATGTGTTTAGTCTGGAGAAGAGACAGTTGAGAAGGGACATAATAGTCATCTTTCCTTTTCTTACAGTCTGTCCAGTGGAAGAGTGATTAGACTCATTATATTTGGCTCAAGAGGACAGAAAGAAGAGCAATGGATAGAAGTTGTTGAGAAGCATTTCATTTTCTTAGAATAATTCCTAATGGTTTACTAAGATATTTGTACCATTTCATGGCTATACCAACAGTGCCATGCTCTGTCAGACTTTCCAAAAATAGATATTGCCACCCAATATTGACTGCTACCATCTTTTGCCATTTGAGGAAAATCCTTGAAGTTGTTTTGATTGGCTTTTCTCCTCATTATTACTGTTGGAGCTGTCTTCAAAATGGTTGTTAATAGTTTGTAATTCTTTTGAGAAAAGTTTGTTTCTATCTTTGACTACTTAAATTTTAGGGAATGTCTCTTAGCCTTACATATTTGTGTTAGTTCCTTGTATACTTCTAATTTCCAACCCTTATTGGAAACACCTAATGCAATTTTCTTCCCCTAATTGACCAATTCCCCTTTTTCTTTTTGCGGGACAATGGGGGTTAAGTGACTTGCCCGGGGTCACACAGCTAGTAAGTGTCAAGTGCCTGATGTCAGATTTGAACTCAGTACTCCTGAATCCAGGGCCGGTGCTTTATTTACTACACCACCTAGCTGCCCCTGACCAATTCCCTTCTCAACCTAGTTGTATTTATGTCAAAGCAAGTTCATATCTATCATCTCATTCAGTCTTATAACAACCCTGTGAGATAAGCAGGGCATGTACTATTATCTTTGTTTATTTAAAAGGAGGAAATTGAGGCAGTAATGAGTTAACAAAAGAAAAGTGAGACTTTTTTCTGAATCTTGTTCTTATATGCTAGATTGCAGTCAGTTTAATAAATCAAATAGATATGAATAGAAACTATGTGTGAAAGTATTATGAAAAGTTAAAAGCATCCTGTTGTTAGTAGGGCTCTTACAAACTATGGGTTTTGGTATTGTTGCTATAATTTTTATCTTTTAGAATGACATGATCCACAGACCATTTCTCATTTAAGAAATTGTCCATAAGCAAGTATGATTCGATTGTTTCACTTGGAGGAAGGTATCTTCTCTCATGATAACAATAGGCATTTACATAGTGCTTTAATGTTTGTGAAGTTATTTACATACATTATCTGATTTGCTCTTCATGTTATTTTACAGATGAGAAAACTGAAGCTGAGAGATAATGACATGTTCAGGCTCACATCACTAGTAGGTATCCGAGTTAAGATTTGAATCCAGGATTTCTTGACTCCATGTCCAGAGCTCTTTCCACTATACCATGTTATAGTTTACTGATGTTCCTTACTTGTTTTTCAGTAATTCTTTCCTTTTTCCCTTGGAAGAGGCAAACCCAAGGAGCTTGTTTGCATCTGGTTTAGGGATTTGCAAGAGGCCATTTCAAATATTTGTCAAATTCTCTTTGATTTCTCCCCAACTGGGATTGCCTGTCACAAAGCCAGAACAAAAAGGGCTTTCTTCTTGTCTTTTTCTCTGGTGCTCTTTGAACACATTACTTAGAAAATGACAGGCTGCTGCTCTATTGTTTTCTCAATTCTGAAGTGGGACACCATATAATCTTCTCTCTTGTGTGGCCTGGTCTCTGAGATCTGTTTGACAAGGTCTCAACTTCTGCAAGTGTCTGTTAACACAGGCATATGTTGTATCTTCAGAACTGGGCTTTGATTGCACAGACCAGGTTGTGGGCAATTCATACATATTCTGTTGTAAAAATGTGCTCTCAACAGAAAGCACTTTTGCACAAACTGGACATGAGTAAGGACAACCTTATTTGACAGAAAACGTGAGGCCTACTTTGACAAAAACATATCAGTCCTGGTTCTTCATAACCAGACCACCAAGGGACCTTAGAGAATTTAAACAACTACTCTTGGTTTCCCGAGAATTGAAAAAAATGCATGACCATGGACAAGTCACTTAACCCCGATTTTGTCTGTTTCTTTCTTTGTTTCCTTCCTTCCTTCCTTCCTTCCTTCCTTCCTTCCTTCCTTCCTTCCTTCCTTCCTTCCTTCCTTCTTATGGATTCTAGTTTTATTTTGTTCAATATTTTCCAATTATTTTTTATGTTTAACCTTTATTTATTTTTAATTTTGAATTCCAAATTCTCTCCTTCCTGCCTTCTCCTTCTCCATCCATTGAGAAAGCAAGCAATATGATATCAATTTTGCAAAACATTTTTCCTTAATAGCCACATTGCAAAAATAATAAAAAGCAAGGAACATAAAGTAAAAAAAAAAGTATGCTTCAATCTGCACTCAGAGTTTGTCAGTTTTCTCTCTGAAGGTGGATAGCATTTTTTCATCATGGGTCCTTTGGAATTGTCTTGGGTCATTGTATGGATCAGAGTGGCTAAGTCTTTTATAGGAAGATAGCATATTAAAAAAAAGATAGCATATAGGAAGTGTTTTGTAAATACTGACATGCTGTATAAATGCTAGTCATTATTACCAGATTTATGATGCTTTTGAGCCATATGGGTATTAACAAGTCAATTTCAAGAATTGAAAGTTTATTGCAAATGGACTATATACATACTATCAGTACTTTGCTCCCCGCCCCCTACAAAAGGGCCCACTAGGTGATGTGGTGGATGGAGCACCAGATCTCGAGTCAGGAAGACTTGAGTTTAAATCTCTCTGGCCTCAGACCTTTTCTAGCTGTGTGACCCTAGGTAAGCCACTTAGCCCTGTTTGCCTCAGTTTCCTCACCTATAAAATGAGCTGGAAAAGGAAATGACAAACTCCTCCAGTATCTTTGACAAGAAAACACCAAATGGGGTCACAAAGTTGGACATGACTGGACAACAACAATCCCTGCCCCCTCCTGTGCCCCCTAAAAAACAAAACAAAACAAACAAAAACCCTGAAAATCATTCTCTCTCCATCCAATGACATTTAATCAGGTCACATTTTGTATTAATCTTTGCCTTTGTTTGTCTAACAGGTTCTGGGTGGGTGGGTGAGAGGGTTGGGGAAGGGTAAAAAGTGAGAGTGGCTATTGGGGTTAAACTTCAGGGCTTTAGTTTGAAATGGGCGTTTCTGACTCTATAGTCTGTTTTCAGTTCTCTTCAGGGAGCTGGGACATGGGATATGGGTGACCACAATGTTTGGTCTTTCACTGACTGGGAAAGAACTTTATGTTTGGCTCTTCTACATGTTTCTCTGTCAATAGCTTACAAGAGAAGGCAAATTGCCATTGATTAATCTTGATTGTTCATGATTCAGGGTTCTGGAGCATGTCAGTATTTGTTGATTGGGATCAAGTTGGTTTTGTTTAGTAGTTTTCAGTTATGTCCTACACTCTGTGACCCCGTTTAGGTTCTCTTGGCAAAGATACTAAAGTAGTTTACTATTTTCTTCTCTAGCTCATTTTACAAATGAGGAAACTGAGGCAAATGGAGATTTTTTTTTTAAGTGATTTGCCCAGGGTCACACAGATAGTAAATGTCTGAGATCAGATTTGAACTTAGGTCTGCCTAACAAAAGGCACAGCACTCTATCCACTGAGTCACCTAGCTGCCTCCAAGTTAAGAACATCTTATCTACTCTTTTTTTTTTTGTGGGTCAATGAGGGTTAAGTGACTTGCCCAGGGTCACACAGCTAGTAAGTGTCAAGTGTCTGAGGCTGAATTTAAACTCAGGGCCTCCTGAATCCAGGGCCAGTCCTTTATTCATTGCGCCACCTAGCTGCCCCCCTTATCTCCTCTTTATAAAAAGGACAGTTTGAATTCTTTATACCATGGGATTGAATGAGATAATATTTGAAAAGTGTTTTGCACAGTGCATAGAAGTTGCTATGTAAATGCTAATTCCCTTCTCCTTCTCTTTCCTTTTCCATTCTCTTTGGGACTTCTGGAAAAGGGGGGAGTGGGCAAATTCTATCAGAGAAGCCGATGCTATGAGACTGCATGATTTCTCACCCTGAACCAGGAAGTACTCTCACCTCACCTCCACTTTTCAGAGACCCTAACTTCTTTCAAAAACATTCAAGTAACATCTCCTATGTGAGTTCTCTTTTAGTCTCTCCTGTCCCACTTCCAACATGTCATTGATTCTCTCTCCGTCTCTTTTAATTATAGGATCAGCAAGCTAGAGATGGAAGACATGTCAGAGGCTATCTAGTACAACTCTTGGGATATATCAAGTACAATATCTTATGAGAGGGAAACTGAAGCCCAAGGAATTTGAGTAATGTGCCCAAAGCCTCAGGCTGGATTTGAATGCAGGTCCTCTGACATCAGAAACAGTATTCTCTTCATTGTGTATCACTATAGATAGTTTGACTTTTCAGGCACCCTTCAATAGAAGGTAAGCTACCTGAGGGGAGTGACTATTTCCTTTTTTTTTTTTTTTTCGGTGAGGCAATTGGGGTTAAGTGACTTGCCCAGGGTCACACAGCTAGTAAGTGTTAAGTGTCTGAGGCCAGATTTGAACTCAAGTACTCCTGACTCCAGGGCCGATTCTCTATCCACTGCGCCACCTAGCTGCCCTTCCAGGCACTTTTTTATGATCTGCAGGAAATGTCCATCTGAAACTAGGCAATAATATAGTATAGCAAGCATTGCTCTGGTTCCTTCCCTTTATTCTTGCATTGATGATTTCCCCAGTCTAAGAAGTAAACGTACACATATATTCTTTGATGATGACTATTTTAGGCATAAATGATAAATGATTTTTTTTTTTTTTTGTGAGGGGGAGTCTAGTCAATGAGGGTTAAGTAACTAGCCCAGGGTCACACAGCTAGTAAGTGTTAAGTGTCCAAGGCTGGATTTGAACTCAAGTCCTCCTGAATTCAGGGCCAGTGCTTTATCTACTGAGCCACCTAGGTGCCCCTGACTATTTCATTTTTGATCTTTTAGTCACAGTGCCTGGAACATAGTATGTGTTTAATAAATAGTATTTAATAAACACTTTGAATTGAAATGAATTTTGAATTGAACTTTCCTAAGGGGGTCAGAAAAGTCTGAGTAAGTTTCAGAGAACCTTGGGAAAGTTTTTGTCATTATAGGAAAGGTTTACTCAAGAGTTGCAATTAATCTCCAATTATCTTGTTTGTTGTTATTGTTTGTTCTTGAAGAGAACCATGACATCAGGTGATGTCATGACTTGCACTGAATTGAATTGAAGTGAGGGAAAGCTGTGCAAGGTCACCAACCTCACTCTCTCCTCCAGAGTCATCTGCGTCCAGTGGCAAAACACACACACAAACACACACACAGGGACTCAGGTCCTTCCAATTTCAGGGCCAGTGCTCTATCGACTGAACCACTTACCTGCCCCTATCCTGTTTATATTGAATAGATAAAGCAGCTAGGTAGAGCAGTGCTGGGCCTGGAATCATTGGGCCTGGATTCAGAAAGACTCAGCCTCCCTGAGTTCAAATCCATCCTCAGACTTTCAAGCTGTGTGACCCTGGGCAAGTCATTTAAGCCTGTTTGCCTCAGTTCCTCATCTACAAAATGAACTGGAGAAGGAAATGGCGGCACCCTTGCCAAGAAAACGCCAGATGGGGCCACAGAGAGTCAGACATGACTGAAAAACAACTTAACAAAACAAACAAAAAATGAGCAGATAACCTAAAACCTAGACCAGTGGAATAATCTATGTGTTGTTGATGATATGAGTTGGTCTTGGCCTCACCTTGAAGTTTATGATTCTCAATTACCTTCTGCAAAAATACTGTAAGTTTTCTCTCAATTTTAACCTCAAGGATAGCAGCAAGTACAATTTAGACTGTTTTTTCACGACTCCAAATCATTAAAAACACATCCAGTGTTACTCTGTTGGCTGGCATCATGGACACCAAATGTATTGTTGACTGATGGAACCAACCATAAGGTGTCATAGCAACTAACCTCTCTGATAACATCACCCAGTCTTCACCCGCAGTGAAGCAAAAACCATCCGAGCCTGGGATGATTCCATGGACTCAACTATTCAATTGGCTATGTTGATACTGAACAGATTTCATCTCAAACACTGTCATCCTGTGAAGTTATATAACTTGGATCTCACACAGTGGACATTAAGAGTCTGTAAAATAGGGGGCAGCTAGGTGGCGCAGTGGATAAAGCACCGGCCCTGGATTCAGGAGTACCTGAGTTCAAATCCGGCCTCAGACACTTGACACTTACTAGCTGTGTGACCCTGGGCAAGTCACTTAACCCCTATTGCCCCGCATAAACAAAACAAAACAAAAAAAAAAAGAAACTGAGTTGCCTTACTAGCTGTGTGACCCTGGACAAGTCACTTAACCCTCATTGACCCACCAAAAAAAAAAAAAAAAGAAAAAAGAAAAAAAAAAGAGTCTGCAAAATAGACCCACTTTCCATAAATTAATCATGATCTTCTGCCTTTATCTGTCTTGGCTTTCCTGCCCCCTTGCTACCCATCATTCCCTCCCTAGGACTATGAATCCAAACCTGCAAATGAATCATTTTTAATCCTCCTCCCCACCTCCACCCCTTTCAATCTCTGCCTTTTCATACTAAACAGACTTAGCCATCATTCAGACATTTTGTTTCCCAGCCTTCAAATAAATCAGTGATAATCAGTCCCTCTTTGCTCTAATTTGGAATTGCTATAATTTGTTTGGTTTGTTTAGAGACAAATATAGATGGTCCTGAACAAGTGACAGAGAAAAGTAGGCCTCTCCTGACCTTTCCTATCACTCCCCAGGTTTGTTTGCAGGGACACAGACATACAAATGGGCACATATAATATGAGTTCCGACATCATATAAAGGGATATTTAGCCAAGAAACATGTCATGTTAGTTGTTGAAACCTTCTTTGCATTCCCTGAAACAAATGACATTATTGCAAGTATTTTCCTTTCTAAGCAGTAAATAAAAAGTCTTTTATGTTGACAATGATAATATTATATTTTTAAATCTATTTGCATTTTGGTATTCTGTGGATTTTAATGTTTCCTATAAATCTCACGGCTCAGACACATTAAGCTTCACTCAGTGAGAAACAGCCTATTTTATCACAGGCTTGGACAGCTACTGCAATCTTGTGCTACATTTTACCTGTGGGATTTTTAAGCAAACATCACTGGTAAACAAATGCTCAGGGAGACACTACTTCTTTCTCTGCTTTGGACGTGTGCGTTTTGCCATATGTACAGGAAAGAACCCAAGAAGGTGTTCTTTTGGCTGCATGAGCAGAATGGATTTCCAGGAGGGACATTGATCCCTGTACAAGCCCTTCAGATGTGTTTGATATGTCTCCGTTGTCACCAAGGAAGCAATCAGGTACTTTATCCATACCTGGATTCCTGCTCTGGCCACACTGATTAGGGCCCCGCATCATCATCACAAAATTGGAGTGAGAACCGACAGCCTTTGGAGGTTGGATGGAGAAGCAGTGCTGATGGCCATCATCTTCTGGCTCTTTTGAGCATTTTCCAGGTCCCGAGTGAACGTTTCGTGGCAGCCAGGCTAGGAAGGGTCTGGAAGGTAACACTGCTCGCCAAGGACACTTGGCATGATTAGAGGAACTTAGATTTAAAGCTGAAAGGGAAATGAAAGTCACTCTAGTCCAACCCCTTCATCTTACAAATGAGGAAACTGAGGCCCAGAGATGGCAAGTGGTTCACAGTCACACAAATAGCATGGGGGAGGGGGTGTGTTTGATCCCAGGTCCTCTACAGCTTGGTTCGGTGACCTTTTCCCCTGTACCATGTTGCTTCAGTTGAGCTTGTTCTTCATATCAGGAAAGTAAATTATTGGATCATAGATTCAGAGCTAGAAGTCATCTGGCCTTTCCCCTCATTTTGCAAATGAGGGAACTTGTTGGTGGTGGTCAGTCATTTTTCAGTCCTGTCTGTCTCTTTGTGACTCCATTTGGGGTTTTCTTGGCAAAGATACTGGAATGGTTTGCCATTGCCTTCTCCAGTTCATTTTACAGATGAGGAAACTGAGGCAAATGGGGTGAAGTGTCTTGCCCAGAGTCACACAACTAGCAAGTTTCTGAGGCTGGATTTGAACTCAGGAAGAAAGATGAGTCCTCCTGACTCCAGGTCCTGGGCTCTATCCACTGCACCACCTAACTGCCTTAGGGAGGTCAAATAACCGGCCCTAAGGCACACTGGTTATCCAAATATGGTCTGAAGTAGCCAGTGATGGTCTGAAACAGAATTCCAGGTGGTTAATTGTAATAAGACAGGTTTGTATTCTGTTCCATGACATGAATTATTTCTTTATGCCCTCCTTGTGTTGTCTTAATATAAGGCAGCACCTTCCTTTTCTCGGTGAGTCCGTTTAAGTCAGAGCAGTGGTTAGGAATTAGAGGGGTGGGTGGCCATCAGGGCCCTGAGGATCTCCATATTAGCAAGCTGTGTGAGAGACAAGAGTACCTGCGCAGCCCGTGTTAGGTAATGTCTCTCCTCAGTTTTAAACTTTTAATGGAAAAGTTCTACTCCACAGACAGACGAAATCTGGAAAATGCTTATTTAATTTTGTTTCAAGCTATTTATCTTTGTCTTGCTCTAAGGAAATTTCACTCAAGCTGGAGTGGTAGATAGGAGAAGGCTAATAAATGCTTTCCCATTTTTATTGGACTTGTGAATTATTTGAATACTGGTTTTTCAAACTGAGCTTTTGAGTGTAACATTGGCGGATGAAATTGCCCCTTTTATTTTCTAGATAATTGAATCCCACTTTTCACTCTCCATTTTCCTCTATAAAAATCAAAATATTGCTTAGATCTTCTCAGTGGGTGGTTTAGCAAAGTAGAAACTTTGGTGCCATAAAATACAAGCTACATAGTGTTTTAAAAAGAGCACTGCATTTGAAGGTAGATGACCAGGGTTCAAATCCCACCTGTTGGTTATTATGTATGTGACCTCAGGCAAGTCCCTTCCCTTCCTTGCCTCCATTTTCTTCCTCCATAAAATGCGTGGAGTCAGGAAAGCCTGGGTTTAAAATCCCACCTCAGAAACTAGTTGTGTGATTCTGGGCTTCAGTTTCTTCATTTATAAGATGAAGAGGTAGAGCTGGATGCTTTCTAATGCTCCTTCTAACTCTAAATTTATGATCTAAAAAATCCCTTCCAGTCCTTTACCCAATGTGAGATTAGTATTCCTATGACCTTAAGCATTACAGCTATGTTGTTATTGGAGCCAATTGTTAAATGTTCACTTCGAGCACGTATACATCAGAAATCAGACAAATACAAATAGTGGCCTGGTTTATTGTATGATCGATTGCCTAGACTAAGAAAAGTGATGAAGAAAACATTGATAATGTAAATTAAATGTATAAACATGTTCTGCATTTTCAAAAAGCTGGTTGTTAAACATTTACCAGCATACCACTGACATAGCTATCAATATTATAAGATTGTGATGACACACTCTCCCCCATCCTATTATCTATATAATCAGAGTTTGAAAATAGTTTTACATTCTAGTTTCCTTTGATGTTTTATAATAAACAAGGAATGTATACAAATTACCCTGAGGTTATGGAGAGTCAGGACAAATCAGAGGAATTTTCCATTTGCCAAGTAGCAAGGCTACACTATTCTTTGCCCTCCCTTGCAGCTGCTATCCTGGTTTGCTGTGTTCCAGGTCATAACAAAGAAAGCTGACTTCGATGCTTGACTCACAAGATAATGCTGATGTCTCAAAAAGCAGCAATGTCACTATCTGGACAAGCCCATATGTCTTTTGGGAAAAGCTGTTAAATCAAAAGGGTGGTTTGGATTTGCATGTAATAGGGTGGGTATAAGTAGAGTTTTATGAACAGGGGACCACTCTCTAGCTAGTCTGGGTCCCAGTCCTACTGTGATATCTAATCCAAGGGGTATTGGCCATAGGAAACTGAGATGATTTGGCCACTGAGTGCTCAACCACAATTATTACTTTCTTGAATTACTGAGCTAATAAGATCAAGGTCATTTGTGTTGAATCATTGCATCGGCCAGTTTGCTTTAAGCAAATGAGCATGAAATATTATAGGATCATTGATTTAGAACTGCTCAGGACTTCAGGCAGGGGTCATTCAGTCCAATCCCATAATTTCCAAATGAGGCAAATGAAGGTCAAAGACTTGTCTTTTTTCCTCCCTCCCTCCCTTTCTTCCTTCCTTCTTTCTCCTTCCTTCCCGCCTTCTCCCTTTTTTTGAACATTACAGTTCAACACAGAGATATACTGAAGAAGTAATAAACCTCTGTATACTTCTATTTAGAATAATAACTACACATAATATAGTATCTTCATGAGTAAGTCCCATGTGGTTATATTCAGTACAGTATGGTAGAAATAGTGCTGAACTGAGTTAAGGAGACCTGCATCTAAATTCCAATTCTAATGTTTATTACCTTTGTGATCTTACATGAGTCTCTCTCCCTCTTGGGACCTCAGTTTTCTCATCAGTAAAAGAAGTTGGTTGAACTAGATGATTCTAAAGGTTGCTTCCACCTGAAAAGCTGAAATAATGATAGCTTGACCTTCCAGAGCACTCTGTACTTCCTAAGCATTTTCACACCCTTGATTTTGTTTGATACTCACAGTAACCCTATGAGGTTGGTAGCATGAGTACTGCCCTCCCCATTTAATGGATGAAGAAAGGAAGCTGAGGTTCTGAGAAACATTGAACGACCTTCTCAAGGTCACCTGGTTAAAAATGAGGAAACTTCCATTTGATCCTGTTTGGGAAGGGCACACACAGGAATGTTTGTGTTTTCACATTTGTGTAGCCTCTCTGTCATGCTGTAAATCTTTGGCAATGAGTGACATGCACTGAATTAGGCTTAATTAAAATTCACTTCTAATTAGGGTCATTACTTAAAATCAACTCAGTGTAATGAGCCTGTGTAATCATAATTAAGTCCCAGGAATGGAATTGGAAAGCAAGTGGCACACAAGTAAAACACTAACCTAATACTAGATTGCAACAACAAATGAGTCAGGAATGAAACCTATTCAGAACCACTGGAGAGCCTGTGAATGAAGCTTATAAACCCTAAAGTTGCAATAGGGAAGAAACAAAATAACTTGGAAAAAAGTTGTTGTTGTTTTAATAAGATGAATGGTTTTACAGGAGATAGAATATATTACGTGTATTTGCTAGGCACTGTATGCAATAGGGGAAAGGAGTGCTAGCTTCAAGGTCAGGAAGGCCTGTTTTCAAGTTTTATCTCTGATCCATTCTGGCTGTATGATCCCAGACAAGTCATTTAAAGTCAGTGCTCCAGACAAGAAGACCAAAAAAAAATTGCAAGGCATCGGTGCTATATAGGACAAATGCTCCAGAGAGACACAAAGTACTCTGTAGGACCTGATTTTCTTTCTTTCTTTCTTTCTTTCTTTCTTTCTTTCTTTCTTTCTTTCTTTCTTTCTTTCTTTCTTTCTTTCTTTCTTTCTTTCTTTCTTTTAGTGAGGCAATTGGGGTTAAGTGACTTGCCCAGGGTCACACAGCTAGTAAGTGTTAAGTGTCTGAGGCTGGATTTGAACTCAGGTACTCCTGACTCCAGGGCCGGTGCTCTATCCACTGTGCCACCTAGCTGCCCCCCTGATTTTCTTCAATAGGATTTGTCTCTGTTGCATTTGGAGATAGCCTCCATCACTTAGAGGAAGGCAGCATATCATAGTGCAAACAGTATTGACTTTGAAGTTGAACACCCTGGATTCAATTCCTCACTCTGTGTGGCCTTGAGCAGGTCACTTAACCTCTTTAAGACACAATTTCCTCATTCGATGGGTTCAAAATATAGCACTTTTGAGGTCCCGTTTACCTGTGATTTATATATGACCTCCTGAGATGAAGTAGGAAGAAGACTAGACTTGGAATCATAAAATTCAGGTTCTGGTCCCAATTCTGCCACCAACTGATGGTGTGACTTTGGACAAGCCCCTCCAACACCCACCGTGTGCTTCAGTTTCCTTCTCTGTAAAATGAAGAGTTTGGATAATGCAATCATCACAGTGCTTTCCAACACTATTATTTTATGGGTTGGGAAATGTTTCCACCAAACATCTGGCAGATAGATGTGACCAACATCAAAATGAGAAAATCCCAGGTCTGATTCTCTTCAGCTGATCTTTCTGGCGGGGAGAGGGAGCAGAGGGGGTAGACCTATGATTTTACTGGTGTTGGATATGTATCTGAATATGGTAATCTCCTGCTCACAAATGTTCAGCACTTCCATATTGCCTCTAGGGTAAAAAATAAACCCTTTAGTTGGGCTTTGAACACCCTCTATGTTTTGAATCCTACCTACTTTTCCAGACTTATTCCATGTATTTCATATTCCAAATTGTCTTAATATCTTTTCCTCAGACCCAAAATTCCATCTTTTGTCTTGTATTTTTGCACTGGCTGCCCCTCATGCCTGGGATGTATATCCTCCTTGTCTCTGCCCCTTAGCATCCTTAACTTCCTTCAAGACTCAGCTCTACTGTCTTCTAGGTGAAGCCCTCTCTGGTGCTCACAATTGTTAATATTTTAATATCTTTACCTCAAATGACATTTTATTTGCTTATGTGTCCACATAGACTGTATTTAACTGTCAGGTCTGTATTCCCACTGCCTAGCATACACCATGCATATGATGGGTCCCTGATAAAATATTTGATGGTAATTGACTTGTGTTAGACTGAAAATCACAATCCCTTCATGCCTTAGTAGACACTAGCCTGAGTTTTGCTGTGGCCACTCTGGTGGTCTTTCAGCTCTGGTGAAGAGCCTTTTCTCCACATTCAGTTAGGCCAGTCTTCAGTGATGTTTTAATCTCTCACAGTTAATAGGACCTGCAAGATTTATGCTTGGCTGGCACACACAGCCTTTGAGAGCCCATGTTCATCTCCATGACACAGTGAAAGACACATCATATAGTTTTAGGGAAACAAAAATAGCTCAAGTTCATAGAGTTTATAAAAGTTTTATAACTTCTGTATTACTACGTAACATTACTATGTAGTATTAAAGTTTGTAAAATGCCTTGCATGCATTATCTCATTTGATCCTGCCCACATCCTGTGAAGTAGGGAGTGAAAGTACTAATTTTCCCTCTTTCATAGGTGAAGAAAAGAAGGTTCAGGCAGTACGACAGACTGGTACAATGGTAAGAGAACTGACTCTGGATTCAGGGGGCCTGCATTCAAATCCAGCCTCTGACATTTACTGTCTCTTTGAGCAAATTTCTTAAAATCCTTGTGCCCCAGTTTTTTTATATATATGGCATATATAAAATGAAGAGTTTGGAACAGATGGTTTAGAAGGTAAATTTTGTGTAGAGATGATTGGTGGCAGAGACAGCACTTGGCCTCAATTCCTCTGATCTGGAATCCAATCACTTTCCATTATTCCATGTTCCCTAATGTCAGTACTAAATAAGGTTTCAGTGCTATAGTGGAGAGAATACTACTTACTGGCTTTGGAGTCAGAGGACCTGAGTTATAATCCTGGTTTTATCCCTTGGTGGGGTCTATTTAGGAGTCTCAAATTTTGATTCCTGTGCTGGCTATTGTAACATTATGAACTGGCAATTTCCCCTGAAGTCTGTCATGTCTTACTCCCCAGAAAGCCAGTCTAAACCAGATTGAAGCTCTCTTAACCCTTGTTTAAAGTCATGGAATTTAGAATTGAAGGGGAGAAAGGTTGATCAGTCTGACTTCCCGTGTCATGCAGAAATCCCCTTTGTAACATCCTTCTCAAGTGGTCATCTGGTCTTTGCTTAAATATTTTCTAGTAATAGGAAATTTACTAACTCCCAAGGAAGCCTACTCTACTGTTAGACAATTCTGGGTATTTGAAAATTCCTCTTTTTGTTGAGTCAAAACCTACTTTCTTATAACTTTTGTCAACTGCTAACTGTGAGAGGGTTGTATCTCTTAGGAGCCTTTGTGGGATTTTTTTTGGTTGAGACTCTGGAAGCAGCAGAGGCAAAATATGGTGAACTTAAGCAAACTACATGAAGAGTATCAAGACAGGCTTTCTGTCTTTTAGATCTCTCTTCCTCAGGGAGACACCTGGAAGGCAATGAGGTTGATTGAGTGGGAATTGTTAGAGCTTCCACAGAGACTTGTAGGTTGGGAACATTACCATGCTGATCTAGAGATGGGAAGGATACAAAACTACATTGCTTCAAGAAGTAGAACTTACAGTAGCCCAAGCTGCACACATTCTCATCATTTCCATCAAGTCTGACTCTTAGAAGAGAACTTGAACTGTCCAAAATTCACCTGTATGCTCTGGTTGTAATAGAGAAAATATAAACTATTTGTGGTTACTATTCAATTGTTTTTCAGTTGTGTCTAACTCTTCATAACTCCATTCAGGGTTTTCTTGGTAAAGATACTGGAGGGGTTTGACATTTCCTTCTCCAGCTCATTTTATAAATGAGGAAATTGAGGCAAATAGGGTTAAGTAACTTGCCCAGGACCTCCCATCTAGTAAGGGTCTAAGGACAGATTTGAACTCAGAAAGAAAGATGAGTCTTCCTGACTCCAGGTCCAGCACTCTATCCTTTACCTCACATAGATTTCCACATAAACTAACTAGGGTGCCCATTATCCTAAATTCCATGTAGCAATACTCCCAATTTTTGTTTTTGCCCTCAGTATCTGCCTTGTCCTCAAACACTCCAGGCCCCTGGAGATTCTCTCAGAAGAAACCAATGGTTCTTCTGTGGAAATAACTGCCCAATGGGACTTAATTTTTTCTGGGTGTTCATGATCACACACTATAGCAACACAATGAACACCAACTTCTCCTCTCCCCCCCAACCCCCCCTCAACCTCCTAACAACCTCTCTGTCCTTCAGCAAAAGAGAACATTCGACTCTATTTACACTAAATACAGAAAGCTCGGCTTGATGGTTTTTGTATTTTGGGAATACTACACCGCCATCCAGTCCTAGCAGGAAACCTCCTCACTGAAGGTCACGAGGGGCTGACTTCTTGCAGGCGCTGCTCTTTTGGCAAAGTTTAGCAAACATATTATCTTGGACAATGTATGTGATGTAATGTTTATGAAAGATCATCATGTCTCCTTTCACGGGTCTGTGAGGGATGTGAATGTTACCAAAACATTGTGCTGGGACTGAACTCCCCCACCCTTGAAATGCCCCCTGTTTTTTGTAGTTCTTCCTGATATGGATTCTGAAAGTCGTACTCAAGTGAGGGTGTAAGCAGACAATTCCAGAGGCCACTAAATCCAGGAGGAAAATAAGGCCAATCTCTCTCTCACACACACAAGGACTTTTGACTTTTCAAAATACCATTGCGGTCATTATCTCAACTGAACCTCATAATATCTCGATGGGGCACTGTGGCCAAACTGTTAATAGCCCTATTTTACATATTAAGAAATAGAGAGGGGAGGAAATTTATTGGGTTCAAGGTGAGAGGAATCGGAGTACACCTCCAGCAGGGGAGAATTAGGCAAAGCTAATCAGAGATGTGGCATATAGGGAGGAGAAACTTGAAGAATGGATAAGATGTTGATAGCCAGAAATGAAAAATAGGGAGAACCTTCCAAATAGAAGAAAGGGCATATGAAAAAAGATGGAGGGCAGGGGGAATCTTAGAGAATGTTGAGAGAATGGGGAATAATTTAGTTTGTCTGAATAGAAGGTGAGTCTGAGAAAACAGTGGAGGAAATAAGAAAGAAAAGATGTGAAGAGTAAATCACTTAAACTTTATTCAAAGTTCAACAGGATTGCTGACTACCCACTAAACCCACAGAATCGTAGATTTGAAAGGAGCTTCAGAGCTCAGACTCGTGTCTGAAACAAGAGGGCCCTCTGCCCTTTCGTTGGAAGACTTGCAATGATGGTGGCCCCTATCTCAGAGCAGCCCATTCCAGATTTGGGCAGTTTTCATTGTTAAAACATTTCCCCTCATGTGGAACCTAAATCTGCTCTCTGGGATCAAGAACAATCAGTCTAATACCCTCTTCCACAAGGCAATTCTTCAGATGTTTGAAGACCACTCTCATGGTACCCCTTATCCTTCTCTTTTCCGGGTTAAACATTTAAACAACTGATAGTATATGTTAGTCCCATATATACCATATATGTGGTACCGGCTCTAGGAATCTCATAGATGCAGGTGTTCCAGCAGTATGGATTGCAACTTAATCAAGTAGCTTGTCCTATGAGACTCTTGACCATGACCTCCCATTAGTCCACTGCAGGATTCTAAGCAATACGTTTCCTCATATTCTCTTGACATTGTGGGTATCAATGGAGCATGATTATCCCTGGGTCAATTGGTTATCAATGATCCCTTGGTAATCCCTCATTCTTTTTTTTTGGGGGGGGTGAGGCAATTGGGGTTAAGTGACTTGCCCAGGGTCACATAGCTAGTAAGTGTCAAGTGTCTGAGGCTGGATTTGAACTCAGCTCCTCCTGAATCCAGGACCAGTGCTCTATCTATTGCGCCATCTAGCTGCCCCAGTAATCCTTCATTCTTACTGGACTAAACTGTATTTTTTTCCAAGTCATACATTTCTCTGGTGACAATCTTTATAATAATAAGAACAACATATTCCTTTAAGATTTGCAAAGTGCTTCATATTTGTTATTGCATTTGATCTTCACAACAGTCCCAGAAGATAGGTACTATTATTATCTTGGTTTTACAGATGAGGAAACTGAGGCTCAGAAAAGGTATGCTACATGCTATCCCAACTAATATGCATCAGAAGTAATATTTGAACCCAGCTCTTCCTGATGCTGAGTATATTACTTTATCCCTTGTACCACAATCCCTCTTACCATCCTGATTTTCTTCTGCATTCTGATTTTCATCTTTCAGTCTTTCCTAAAATGTCGCTCAGAACTGAACAGCATACTTCAGTTGTCTTCTGACCTCTAAATACTATTGCTTCCCTTGTTTGGGATTCTTTGCCTCTCTTTGTGAAGTATAAGATCTCAGTAGATCTTACATGCCACACTGCTGTTGACTTGCATCAAGCTTACCATACATTAAAAACCCCAGATCTCTTTTTCAGCAACCATTCTCTGACTATTCTTCTACCATCTCCTAAGAAGATTATTTGGGAAAGGTTATTTAAAAAATCGATTGGAGAATATGGGTTAGCACATGGGAACATTTTATTGGAAAGGAAAGGAAAGTCTGGAGAAGACAGGCCTGAGTCAAACTGTAGCAGTAGTAACAGGGACAGGGCACCATGGAAGTCTTTGATTCCTGGGGAGGTCATTGAATGGCCAGTCTGAGGACAAACTCCCCTCTTCACAGTTTTGCTAAAGGGCAACCTAGCCTGTGGCCAGAATGAGCCTGTTTTGGACTCTCTTCCAGGTTCAATTCAGGCTTTGCAGATGTGTCCCTGGATTCCATTCCTGTGCAGTGAGTGGAGCTCAGGCCCTGCATCTGTCTCCTAAAGCCATTGTCTACTGCATGCTGATGCCAAGGAGACAGGGAGCATGCTGCTCTTTTATTCATAATGCCTGGCAGGAGTAACACTTTGCCAACATCTGTGTCCATGCCATCCCCGAACAACTCCTAAGGCAGCTGACAGAAAATTTCCCAATGAAGTGAGTCCCAGAGGTTAAGGAAACAGGAATGCTTTTTTTTTTCTTTTTTTGGGAGAGGGTCCATTCCTTTCCCCCTTTTCCTTTCTCCTCACCAAGGCCTCAAGGACAACCCTTGATTCTCCACACAATGGGTGGTTGCTAAAAAGTGGAGAAATTCCAATTTGCTTCAAAAAAAAGTTTCAAAAACATTTTTTGCTTTTATATTGTAGTCATCTCCAAATATGTTCCCCCTGCCTTTCTCCATAGCAACTCTTCTTTTAAGACAAAGCTGGGGTTTCTTTTTATTTGTTTGTCTGTTTTAAAACTCAGCACAAGCAAGCAGCACTTCTACTAGCTCCTGAGTTAGACCTAGATTCATAGCCCCCATTTACGGCTCCTGTGACCTTGGACAAATCACTTCACTTTCTGTCATCTCAGTTTCCTTATCTATAAAATGAAGGAATTGGACCAGATGGAGTATGAGTTCCCTTCCAGGTCTAGATCCATGATCCTAATATCTGAGGAACCACAAATGACATTACAGGCAACATTCCCCACAAACAATATCCTACCTTGCCAATGAAAAGAATGGAGTATATTTTTTTATCTCTTTTCTGGAGGTCAAAGTTGGTTATTATTAGTATATAATGTTTAATTTCATTTTTATTCTTCAGCTTCTTTTATTTATTGTTGTAATCATTGTGTATGTTGTTCCTAGTTTTCTTTACTTTATGACAAAAAATGTCATAAGAATCTTTCCATGTTGCTCAGAATTTCTTGTATTTGTTGTTTCTCAGTTGCATAATAGTATTCCACTATATTTGTTGTTTTGCTGTTCAGTTGTTTCACTAGTGTCTGACTCTTCATGCCCTCATTTGGAGTTTTCTCAGCAGAGATGCTGAAGTGGTTTGCCATTTCCTTCACCAGCTCATGTTATAGATGAGGAAACTGAGGCAAAAAAAGAGTAAGTTACTTGCAAAGGGTCACACAGCTTGTAAGTGTCTGAGGCCAGGTTTGGCTCAAGTCTTCCTAACTCAAAGCCCAGGGCTCTGTCCACTGCTCTAGATCTAAGATTACAACTTGCTTAGTCATTTCTTCTCTTGGTTTCCAGTTCTTTGCTCAGTTAATTTTTAGAACAAAGAGGGAAATTTAAAGCCCTAAGGCTTCTGATCAGACCTAAGTCTTTGGGTTTTTCAAGTCCACAGTGTCAGTCTTAAGCCAAGTGACACAGTCAGTCAGTAAAATTCTTATTAAACACCCACTATGTGCCAGGCATATAAGTTGAAAGACTCAGGATTGGTTGACAAGGTTCTACTATGAGAGTCTAAGAGTAGAACCAGCAGTGATTCTGACTATGAGCGTTTTTGGTTTTGTTTTTATTTTTAGCTATATCTGAGCTAACATTCTTACTTAAAACTGAGAGAAGAAAAACTATTTCCAAAGCTGAGCTAAGCATCTCTCAACTTCTAAAATAATGTTGATGTCTTTAAAAAAAAAATCAGTTATTTCTAGAAATATCCCTGTCCCTTTCCTGCATAGAATTCTTCCCTTGCAACAAAGAAAAAGGGGAGATAGCTTGGTGTATTGATGGCTAGGAAGTGGCATGGAGCCCTACTTCCAGGCAAGATAAGATTAAAGTTTACTTATTAGAGCCTGGTGCCCCAGGGGTAGAGGTTCCAATGAGAAAGGGAGTGTACTGCTCCATAATATTTTTATACCACAGCTTGGTCAATCACTCCCCAAACAGTGGGCTCCCACTTTGTTTTCAGTGCTTCACTACTATAAATATTAGGGTCACAGCCTCTAGACTGAAAGATGAGGTACCATGCCCCCTCTCTTAACAGCTTCTTTTTTTCCTTAGTAGAAAAACTCATGTTATTTACTTCTTTCCAGGATGGGCCATAGGCTATTCTAATCCCCTTTCTTCTACATAAAGGTTTTGTTTCTTCTAAGGCAAAGGCAAGAATTGTTTCAGGAACACAAACCAGCTCCAAATACTGTTTTTTATTAGACAAATTGACAAAAGACAGTCCTCTTGTCCAGTGTTCTTCCCACTGGAATTATAGATCTCGAGGTAGAAGGGACTACTCCAGCCTTCTCATTTTATAGGTGAAGAAACTACAGCCCAGAATGAGGAAATTATTTACCCCAGGTTATAGCAGAAGGAACAGAGTTGGGGTTCAGCCCCAGAGCCTCTGACCCCAAGTCCACCTTTCCTTCTTCAGGTAGTCTCTACATTATTAGAAATGGCACAGACCTCCATATTGTACAATGGCAGATTTTGGTACCTGTAGACCCCTCTTCTTATAAGCTCTTCCTACCAAAGCACCTTCCCCCCCCCCTTTTTTTTTTCTGGGCAACGAGGGTTAAGTGACTTCCCCAGGGTTTGAGACTGGATTTGAACTCAGGTCCTCCTGAATCCAGGGCCAATGCTTTATCCACTGCACCACCTAGCTGCCCCTGCACCTTCCCATCTAATTAGAGCTTTCTTCCCTCTGGTCATGTGCTTCATTAAGGCAATCTGGGAACTTCCCTTCCCTGTTTGTACTGAAGTTCACAGAAGGGATCATCCTGAAGAAAAAGAGCTTTTAAAAAACTAGTTCAAATTCCTTAATCTGAAGTTTTGTTTTTTTTGACTGTTTTCTCTCACAACTAGCTAATATGGGAATTTTTCCATGACTACTCACGTATAACTTATTTTGAATTGATTGAGTTCTTGTGGGTGGGGGGTGGAAATGGAGGGGAGAAGAGAAGTTGGAACACAAAGTTTTTTTTTTTTAATTGATGTTAAAATTTTGTTTTTACATATATTTTGGAAAATAAAATTCTATTCAGAATTTTAAAAAGACTAGTTCAGAGAATCAATCAACAAATTTTTGTTGACTGCCTACCCTGGACACAGCGGTGTCAGACTCCAATGGAAACAGAGGGTCACTAAACCATATATATGGACCCCTGTAGGCTGCATATTGATTCAGAAAATCTCACATTTATATCTTTCTTTGTAAAAATTAATTAATACAACAACATATTAAAACAGATAAGAATCCACATCGTGATCTGTTTCAGACTGAACTCGGAAGTGCTGTAGGCTATATACAGGCCAACAGGTCACCTGTTTGACACCATGGAGGATTTGAAGAAGCTGAAATTACAGCCTCCTATCTCTGGGTATTAAACAAAACATACAAGCAGATAACTAATAAGAGGTGGGGAAAGGGAGAAAGAGAGAGACAGAGATAGAAAGAAAGAGAGACAGAGAAAGAAAAAGAAATCCAAGAGAGCAGGGCTTCAAGTGAGGAAGATCTGGTTTCAAATTCCTTCTGTGACCCTGCACAAATCACCTAATCTCTCTATGCTTTAATTAACTCCCTAGTATTTATGTAAGTGATAGTTGTATTGCATCTACCATGATAAAAGCCATTTCTACCCTGAGAGTCCCCCTCTTCCTGCCCTATTGTGAATTTGCAGGTCCTTCTTGTACAAATATATCAATATCTGTAGCAATAGTCATAACTATAGCCATTACGTCTGTATGTGTAAAATTAACTAAGCACTTGGGATCTTAGGGAGAGAGAAGTCACGATAATTTGCAGTGGTATGGAAAAGTGTAACAAAAATGGTAGGACTTAATCTGAGCCTTGAAAGGTGGGTAGTTTTCAAATGGAGAGAATGTGTGAAGGGCATTTGAAGCCAAGAAACACTACCCTAAGGGTACCATGACTAACCATATACTAATATACTAACATAAACCAATCTTCTAATCTGTACTAATGGCAGGAGCTCTCAGACTTTATTAAAGGACAAAGTCAGTACTGAGTTGTCAGAATCCCCCCCCCCTTTTCCCTGTGGAAGACCCTCCATCTCTCCACTTCATCCATTTTCATTGGCTGTCCCCCATGCCTGGAATGTTCTTCCTCATCCTGTCCCCTCAGCTTCCTTCACATCTCAGCTAAAGTCCCATTTTCTGTAGCACGAATTTCCCAATCCCCCTCCACTGCTATTACTTTCCCTCTGAGGTTACTTCCTTTACCCCTTATAGATTGTAAATAGTTATTTGCATGTTGTTTCTCCCATTAGAATGTGAATTCCGTGGGGGCAGAGAACATATATTTGCCTTTTTTTTATATCCTTTACACTTTGCAGAGTGATTAGCAAATAGTAAACACTTAATGAATGCTTTTTTTAAAAAATCATGAAACAAAACAAGCATTTCCATAACAGCACAATTTTTTTAAAAAAATGACTGCATGCAAAACTGCAAGTCTACCATGTACAACGTACTATCCCTTCCAAATATACAGCAAAGTTATCTTGTATATTTCTTTTTTTTTCCCTTTTTTCTCTCCCCCCTCACTTTAGCAAAAGTTACCATTGGACACAAATAGATTTAATGAATGCTTCTTGACTGGACTTGAGTGGACTTCAGGAATCTAAACTGGCGTAACAAGCAAAGGAGAGAGGGGACCAATTATAATGAACCCAGAGGCTCTTTCTGAGCTGTAAAAATTCTAACCTAAAGACTATCAAGGGGGCTTTCTTTCTGTGAGCTTTTCCTGTTTTCAAAGCCAAATAATCCTAAATAAAACAACCCTTCTTTTCCCTTTCCACCTCCATAAGGCCCTATACAATCTTGCCCTGGCTTGCTTTTCCAGATTTAATTCATATTGTTCTCCCTCTGTTCATTCTCTATTCCATTAGAATTTGCCTACTTGCCATTCCCCAAACTTGCCATTGAATCTCCTTCCTCCATGCCTTTGCACAGTCCCTGGCCCCTAATGCTGACATTGAGTTCTTCTCACCCTTATCCCTTAGAATCTCTAGCTCCCTTCAAGGCTCATCTCAGACACCACCTCCTACACATGAAGCCTTCCCTAATACCCACCAATGCATAGCTCTCCTTGAAATTACTTTCTAGATACTTCATATTTACTCATATGTGTGCATGTTGAATCCACTAGTAGGAAGGAAGCTTATAGAGAGCAGAGACTGTGCCATGTTTACTCTGTATCCTCAGCACCCAGCACAATGCCTGGCACAAATTGGGCACTAAATAAATGCTTCTTGAATTGAATTGAATTGAAGAGCTAAACTCCCATCTTCTCTCCTTTGTGACCTACTTTGTGATACTAGATAAGTCCCTTCCTCTTTCCCAGACTCAGTTCCCTGTAAATATATTGCTAGGTAGAGTGGTATAGTGGATAGAGAAGAGTTCTGGGCTTGGAGTCAGAATTGGTTTCGAATCCTGCCTCAGACATTTAATACCTATGTGATCCAGGGCAAATCAGTTAACCTCTCTGAGTCACATTTTCCTCATCTGGAAAATGGGGGAAAATGATAGCACCTACTGCACAGGACTATAAAGAGCATCAAACGAGATCACATTTGGTAAACTTTAAAGTGCTATATAATTATTAGTTTCTTGTTCTTCTTGTTGTTATTGTTGTTGGGTATTGGTAAGAGCAGACTAAATGATTTCTAAGATTCTCCAAAGTTCTAGAAAATCACATGACTCTAAAATGCTGCAGGCTAAGTGCCCTTAGGGAATTGCTCAATATTAGGAAAGGGCATATGATTTTGAGTGAATTCCTATGACCCACCCCACCGGCACAGGCTCCCATGCAAATTCCCTTTCTGGCCAAAGTGTGAGACAAAGTGAGCTGGATCCAGTTTCCAGAAGACCCAGTGTTTTTGCATCAACAATCTTAACTCTTCAGCGATTTTCAAGCTCAATATGGGAAATAAATATTGTTCTTATTTCCAGGTGTTTTTTCATCCTGGTTAAACTTGTCTCTCAGCTGTGAACTCAGGATTGGGTTCCCTGAGTTGGGATGGAAGATTTATGTCACACGGTTGGTGCTCATGGTTCTATATACTTCCAACATAGCCCAGAGTGAGACATTAGGGGAAACCCTCTTCTTGTAACCTGGTCCTTATTTTGGGCCACTCAAGCTTACTTAATTTTTTGTAGTGTAGTAGATAGAGTCCTGGACTTGGAGTCAAGAACTGGGTTTGAGCCTTGCCTTACACACTTACTAGCAGTATGCCCTAGGCTAATATGAGCCTAACAGTTAAGTAATGGATGAACAGACTATGACCTATGTATAATTATTTTACTATAATGATGAATATAAAGAATGCAGGGAAATATAGTAAGACATAGGAAGAAAGAAGAAAACAGAGCCAAAAAGAATAATTTATATGATGATGATAACAATTTAAATACAGACAACACAAAGAGGCCTCTGCTCCCTCAAAAGAAACTCAAGTTAATTACAATAGACAACGTTGATACCATGCTACCCAAGTGCAAAGCATTCTTCTGGTTAACAACTGACGGACTTCAAAAGTGGAAGGTGACGTGTACAATTAGTCATAATCATAGCTAACATTTATAGATGATTTTATATATATAACCTTATTTGATCCTCACAACAACCTGTGAGGTAGGTATTATTATTATTATTATTATTATTCCCATTTTACAGATGAAGAAAGTGAGACCAAGAAATTCAGTGTATCCTACAGTTAGTTAAGTGTATGAGGCACAGTCTGAACTCAGGTCTTCCTGACTTCAGTCAACTGCTCCATCTACTGTAACACCTGGTTTACTATTAGGGAGTTTGGCTTAATTATTTTCAAATAGTATAGGGCAGCTAGGTGGCACAGTGGATAGAGCACCAGCCCTGGATTCAGGAGGTCCTGAGTTCAAATCTTACTTCAGACATTTGACACTTACTAGCTGTGTGACCCTAGGCAAGTCACTTAACCCCAATTGCCTCACAAAAGAATAGTATACTTTGAATAAAGAGTCTTGTTGTCAGGAAGTATCTATGATGTCAAAACAAAATATATCAATACTTCATCAATAATAAAAATATTCACAACAAACAATTATAGGACTAAGGTGCCAGCATCTAAGCAAGCATATTCCCTTGAGTCTTTACACACTGGTGATTAAGAGGTCCCTATTGACTGACCATGTATCCCCTTGAAGACAAGATAGCAATTAAACTGGAGTGTGTATGTGTGTGTGTATGTGTATGTTTGTGTGTACATATGTGTTTGTATGTGCATATGCATGTGTGTTAGCTCATTCCCAGATGGAAGAGAGTTGAAGGAGGGACTCAAAAGCAACCCGAGGGTAAAGTCAAGGGCATTAGCACTTCCCCTCTGTCAGAGCTAAGGACAAAGGGCAAAAGAGTGTTCCTAGAAGATCATGAGCAGGATGGTAAGAAGACTAGAGACCATGTCATCCAAGAATCAGCAGAAGGACCCAGGAATGGTGAGCCTGCATAAGAGAAGACTTAGGTGGAATATTTGAAGGATTTTCATGTGAGCTTCAGTTTCCTCATTAGTAAAAATGAGGAAGTAGGATAAGATGATCTTTAAGATTCCTCTGTGATTCTAAATCCTATAATCTCATTTGATCTTCACAATGGCCTAGTAAGGTAGAATTATGCCATTTTACAGAAAAATGAACTGTGGCTTAGTGTGATTAAATAATTTGCCCAGTCACCTAGCTTTTAAGGAGAGGAAACATCTTTCTGATGCCTTATCCTGTGCAATTTCCATCATTCAGAAGATAAATTGCAGGGCTGGCTAAGTGGCGCAGTGGATAAAGCACAGGCCCTGGATTCAGGAGTTCCTGAGTTCAAATCCGGCCTCAGACACTTGACACTTACTAGCTGTGTGACCTTGGGCAAGTCACTTAACCCCCATTGCCCTGCAAAAAAACAAAAAACAAAAAAAGATAAATTGCTCATGATATGGCATGTTGTTTTACAAGGCTTACTCTGAATTCTAATAGGAAAGAATTACACATTGTATCACCAGATCTTAGAGTCTAAGAATCAAACCACCTATTTCATTTTCCTTCTTGGAAAAGTGCACATAAAGGTCTTTCACTCTTCCTCTTTTTCCTCTCTCCCTCACTTTTTTAACCTTCCTTCTTTCCTTCCCCTCTTTCCTCCCTTCTTCCCATTCCTCTTCCCCTCTTTCCCCTCTCCCTTAAAATCGTGGGAAGCAAGGATAGGTAGAAGAAATGTTTGGGGACAGAGTATAGAGTATGGAAGAGAATAATATCAGATAAATTTATAAAGGAGGGAGTAGAGCCAAGTTATGGAGTCCCTTGAATGCTGGAAAGAGAAATATAGACTTTATATAGTTTGGAAGTAAGTAACCACTGAAGTTTTTTTTTTGTTGTTTTTTAAATAGAGTAGTGACATGAACCAGACTTAGGCTATGTGACTTTTCCCATTGCTTCTTTCATATGAACAACTGAATCCTCAGAGACAATCTTCAAGGTGACATTTTGATCTCTGTGAAAAGGAAAATGTGAATTGGTCGGTCACACTTGGCATTCTTTTTGGTTAGCACAGGAGGGTTACAGTTCACCAAGTCTGGATTTCAGTTAAAGTTCTGATCTTTCTATGAACTGGCTTCCAGCCTACTGAGCCCAGAGCAGGGCAGTGTCCCCAAAGTCTAAGGCCCTGCAAGTGGTTCATCAAGGCCATAACATGCCTAATTCTTGTGAAGGTTAAGACTTTTTATCTGTTCTGTACCCTGGGAGGATGACCAAGAGGAAAGAGTAAGGCTGTAGATGTACCACTGGCTGAAACTCATTTGGGGAAATTGTGATGGTGCCTTGTGACAAACAATGCCCTCAGAATCAGATGGGCCTGGGTTCAAATCCCTACTCTGCCGCTTTGGGATCTTGGGCAAGTCATTTTTGCTTTGACTCAGGCTTCAGTTTGCTCATCTTTTTAAAATAAAAGAGGGGCAGCTAGGTGGTGCAGTGGATAAAGCACTGGCCCTGGATTCAGGAGGACCTGAGTTCAAATCCGGCCTCAGACACTTGATATTTACTGGCTGTGTGACCCTGGGCAAGTCACTTAGCCCTCATTGCTCCCCCCCCCCCCCCGCCAAAAAAGAAGAAATGACTGGTGCAAAGAAAAAGAGAACAAAATAAAGGGGGGGGTGGGTAGTTGGACTAAATGACCCCTTCACGTTTCTTCTAGTTCTAAATCCTAAGAACTACGAAGGACAGGGTATGGTAGTTTGGAAAGTGGGGGACCATGATTTTCTTGAAATTTATTTGGAATCATAAGTCCAAAGTCACTAACCTGTACTTACCACTGGGGCATATACCCCAAAGAAGTCAAAGCCAGAAATATAGGTTCAGTATGTAAAAAAAATAATTCTAGAAGCACTTGGGGAAGGGATTGGTGGAGAGACAGTCAGGGGAGGTAGTAATGAAGAAAGACCTTAAAACAAAATAGGATGAATCTAGTTTCCAGACCCCAAAACCTGAGGGAAGGGAATGATCTCTGTGATATAGAGAACATGTTCTAAACAGGTTCGTCTAAAGAGCCAGGAGAACAAGGATTTCCCTTCAGCGTTGCTCTTTCCTTATTAAATCCAGGGGTCAGGCTGTCCTTGACTATTCTATCCATCCTTGTAATAAACCTGGAGAAAGTGCAGGTCTGTCTCCTGCACCAAAAGCCTTGTCCTCTAGATGGTAGCATGGGCTTTGGAAACCCAGGCAGAGAGACTAGCACTGAGCTAAAAAACAGTTTTGACAATAATGTGAACAGAAAAGAAAGAAAGATCAAGGAAACTAGCCTAAGACAAGATTCAGAAGATGAACTTTTAGTCCTGTGGGAGCTTACGCCTTCTTGGTTTGGGGAGCACAGTCTCCCAACAAGACTATTACTGAAAAGTCAAAGGAGGGGAGGAGTATGGTGGGGAAAGCACTGGATTTGGAGCCAAAGAAATGAATGAATGAGTGAATGAAATAATTAATTAATGTATGAATCAACAAACGAATGAATGAATAAATGAATGAATAAAGAACTTATTAAGTGTTTATTAAGCACTGTGCTAAGCATTGTGGATAAAAATAGAAAAATGATATAGTTTTTTCAGATTTGATTGTAAATATCATTTTTGATATTTACTACTTGGGTGTCTCGGCTAAGTTATAGTCCACACTCTGGGCATAGATTTTCTCATCTATTAAATGAGGGTATTGGACTAGAAGATCTCTAGGGTTTCCCCTTCCCCTCTAAATTCTCATTCCTAATTATCTCCCTTCCCAGTTCTTTGTAATGGCTCTTCCACAAATAAAGGCGGGGGCACCATTACAAAACTATTGAACAGAGGAGTCAGAGCCATCTGAAGGCATCTCAGGAGATGCATTTTAGGAGCACTTTGCCATCAGTCATTGTGGATGAAGAGTAATATGGTGCACTCATCAACTTTTGCCCCCAGAGACCTGAGGCTGTTTTACAGAAATTAATGGGCTACACCTGTGAGCCTTCTCTGCCTAGTTGCCCTTCTCCCTTTCCTCCCTAGCTCCTCATTGCTCCCCATCTCTTCTCTCTCAAAGCTGCCCTAAGTGTTTGTTCTAACTGGGGTTCATCTATATACAAACATTTAAAGGTGGCGAAACAAATTGTAGTACACAAATATGATTGAATATTACTGTGCTTGTTAAGGGCTAAAATTCTAGCTAAACTGTCTAAAATATCTAATGAGTGGTCGCCAATAAATTATAAGCTTTAGCAAGAGTTAGACTTTTAAGCATTTATTAAGGAGAATAAGAATTTGGTAAAGAGAGAGAAAAAGGCCTAAATTCCTAGCTATTAAAGGGAGAGCACATTTCTAGCTCCGCTCTCCACCAGAGTCCAAAGGAAAGAGAGCGCGAGACTGAGCGCCAGTCTCTTCCTTCCTCCTCCCACTAGTCCGCGTCACTTCCTGACTCCTGAAGAAAAGACTCCTGGTCTTGCCCTCAAAGACCTTCGCTTCATGGGCAGAACTCTTCTACAGTTAGTATCCAGCAGGTGGCGTTATTCCAATCGTTACAGTCCCCCCTGTTGTTCCTCAAGAAACAAAATGTTTCCTTGACGGAACAGTAAAAAGAATATAATAACTATTGCTAGCTAATAATATGTGAACAACAATATAGAAAAGGAAGAGAGGAAAGTTTTGTCCAGAGGGGCGATTTTTTTTTTGTCCTCATGAACCGACGCTTTGACATTAGTCTTGCAAAGGGAGGGCCTCTGCAGAGAGTACATGTTACAGATGGTGTATATTATAACAGAAAGAGAAAAAAAACAACAAAAACAACAAATCAAAACTGTTCATTTAAAGTCTCTGAAAGTCTTTTCTTAGATGTCCTCTAGGTGTAGTCGTGGAATGGAAGTCTTTTCAGGGGTTGATGTGTGGATGCTGGTAATCAGCCAGGAAAATTTCCTACAAAATTGAGCTTAACACAACTTTAAAATAGCTTTGTCAATAATCAAATCCAACAATGAAAGTTCTCAAAAACATGTCTAAGGGAATTCAGAATCTTAGTTGTTACACATGAAACATATAATAAAACAAAAATTGAACCATTCTTTAAAATTATAATATTACTATAGTCCCCCCTTATGGAGGGTAATTGAGAAGACAATTGCTGCAATATTAATTAATAAAAATAATTTTTATCTTTGTTTTATCACTTTTTGCATCATCTGCCTAATTATCCTCATGCCATTATGAGAAATTAAAAAATCTAATATAATTGGTAACAGGTGTCAAGGCCAAATTCAACACTGTATTTATCATGACACCTGAGATAATTATGGGGGTTACCATAAAAGAACAGAGAAATGATGGGATATGAGCATTCCCACACTTGAGCAATATGTACTGCCCATACAGTATGCCAGGCTTAAAATAGGTGGATGGAATATATGTCCATGCCACCGAACATATTGGAAGAAACTGAGTCAGACTTAATCAGATGCATGGGACTGAGATGTCCATGGCATCAGGCATATAGGAGGGAGCATGGAAGCCAGGTGTAGAAGTGAGATGGGTGGGATGAATACTTCCAGCCATCTGTACAATATTGTGGGGAAAAATAAAATAAAATATTAAACCAAGAGAATCCAACCTCAACATTAGTCAAAAGCCGTTCCCTCGGCCATACCTTGACTTCATGCATGTCTCCCCTCATGTGACAATTCAGTGTCTGCTCTTGCATGTATTCCTCTTGTGATTGGATGGCATCTTGGCCAACTGGCATCTGATAACTCAGAATAAAGGCAATTAATGTCTTAAATGATAAGTTCCCATAATCCAAGTCTCATATGGATTTAAAAATTGAGGATAATAAATGATTGCAAAAAATGTGAATACATCTTGACTCAGAACACAATATATAATTATGCAACAATTTCAAATAATACCCCTTTTTTTTACTTAGTATACAATTACTTTTTTGAAAAATCTGAACATATTTAAATAAAAGTTAAAGCACAACACAATCTCAAAGACAACTTTTACAAATGTTCCCCTCTTTTTTTTTTTTTTGGAATATGCTTATCAAAAATAATACTTCTAGAATCAATTTACACTTGCCATGGCAAACAATTTGCCAGGGAAATGCTTTAAAGAGTTTGATCAAATAATCAGTTGAGAAAAAATAACAAAAACAAACAACTCAGAATATGGGAGCACAATACTCCTAGAATTAACATTGTATAATAAAATCAAAACCATCTTGCAATGTTTCAAAATTAGAGATGAATAAATAGAAAAAAAATACACATGGAACAATAAAAGACAATGAAATTCAAACTAGGGAAATCTAAATGAATATGAACTTAATATTAATAAGAGTATTATAAAATATAAACTTGATCACATGACTATAAAAAGCTTTTACAAATATTCTCCTTGTTTTAAAAACTAAGTATAAAACACAATCTCAAAAGCATGAAAATCTCTATGAAAATAAACCCATACCATTAATTTCAAAATGTAGGTGTAATAGCATAGAAATCCTATGTAACCTCTGAACTGATACTATTAATAATCTGAGTGAATTTAGAACACTTTTGATTCCGATATCTAAAATCCCCAATACTCATATCAATACCTTGCTTCTTACTTCTACATTTCTGTAAAATATATATACTTCCATGGCAAAAGAAGCAGAGTCTTGAACTATGTTGATTGTTATTATTCTTATTCAGCTTAACTTTTTCTTCTTTAACCCCTCTATATTGTCTGTCAGTCTTTTCACCATACAAATGCTTTATAAGATTACTAATTAAAGACAAAAGCAGGTTAGCAAAATTATGAACAAAACGAGCATATCTGGAATTTAAAGGGTTTTCTAAGGTTGTCTCAGAAGCACAGCCAGGCTGGGGAAGGACTGAGCCTGAAGCTGCAAATGTAGTTACAGAAAGTTGAGCATGCGCATCAGATCTCTGGACTTCCCAGGCAGGGGAAGCAATGGGCTTGGCCATAGGAGGAGTAGAGGGTGGGGTCTGGAGAGGAGGGGAGGGACCAGAGCAATTTGAATCAGACTTGATTTTGAACTCAGGCCTGGATTCCTCTTCCCCCACTTTGCCTCCAGGTGCTAGGGGATTAAAAGCTTCTAGAGGGTGGGTCATTGCCTCCAGGCATGCAAAATTAAAGCAACAATTAGTGTTAGAACTGGGAAAAGCTGCGGGAATCTCTTCAGGTTTCTCTGAAAAAGCATGGTTGGGAGAGGGAGAGATATTTCCTTGTGTGAGTAAGTTGCTGGCTCTTTTAACAAAAATAAAAAGAAAAATAGAAAATCCACAAAAACAAAGCATTAACATGATCTTATCCCCCATTTGTCTGGTTAAACAGACTAAAATCAAAAATAGGGTAATTAGGGAGTTTAAAAGGTCCATTCGAAAAAATTTAAAGGAAAACACAGCCAGTACGCCAGTACTTAGCAGTTAAAGGGAGAGGGAGGGGAAATTTCTTACCCAACCAGAAGATCAGAAGACTGAAGTTTAGCTTTCCTCTTCGTGGTCAGCCATCTGTTAAGGGCTAAAATTCTAGCTAAACTGTCTAAAATATCTAATGAGTGGTCGCCAATAAATTATAAGCTTTAGCAAGAGTTAGACTTTTAAGCATTTATTAAGGAGAATAAGAATTTGGTAAAGAGAGAGAAAAAGGCCTAAATTCCTAGCTATTAAAGGGAGAGCACATTTCTAGCTCCGCTCTCCACCAGAGTCCAAAGGAAAGAGAGCGCGAGACTGAGCGCCAGTCTCTTCCTTCCTCCTCCCACTAGTCCGCGTCACTTCCTGACTCCTGAAGAAAAGACTCCTGGTCTTGCCCTCAAAGACCTTCGCTTCATGGGCAGAACTCTTCTACAGTTAGTATCCAGCAGGTGGCGTTATTCCAATCGTTACATGCTGTAAGAAACAACAAATACAATGAAGAAAGAGAAGCATGGAAAGACTTAACGGGAACTGATGATGCAAAGTGAAATAAACCAGCCAGGTTTATAAAATATAATTAAGTTAGGAGGCGGCTAGGTGGCACAGTGGATAAAGCAACGGCCCTGGATTCAGGAATACCTGAGTTCAAATCCAGCCTCAGACATTTGACACTTACTAGCTGTGTGACCCTGGGCAAGTCACTTAACCCCCATTGCCCCGCCGAAAGAAAAAATATAATTAAGTTGAAACAAAGTCTAAAATCATATATTAAATAATACTCTTATATTTTATAAATATTGTTATACATAATTATTAAAATTAAAATAAAAGTCAGGGAATCAATATTACCCAGTGATTACAAGGTAAATGGAAAGAACAGCAACCATCAAATAATGGAAAAGGAATGTTGCAAAACTAAATGTCAACAAACAAACTTGCCTACAAAGAAGAGATATGAGAAGACTTCTTTCTCTACTCCTGTTGAGGGCGCAGAGCACTCCAGAAGTTCTCTGGGGTACATCAAGGAATCTTCTCCTTGAGAAACTAAACCAGAGTATAGATATGCCTAGAGAGATAAGTGGAACCAGATCAGACTTCAGGACCTCCACCCTTCTTTCTGATCTCCCTTACCCCAGGGGAGATAACTTTGGGTGTGGCTGTAGCCTTTGTGTCCTGAAGAGAGAGATGGCTTGAGAGATCTGTAGTAGCCACCCCTCACCCAATTCCTCTAGCCACCACCAGTGGGGGATGGTCCTCCCTCACTAAAGGAACTTTCCACAGTCAAATGGTCACCCCTCCCCCATCAGTCCTCTATAAATGTACCTGCCAGTCTCCTGCTTCAGGAGATTGGTACCTCAGAGCCAGGTGCTTTGTTCCATATCTATCTCCCCATGAGAAGTCCAAGGATTTCTTTCATGGATTCCCTTCCCTCCCCCCTTCCCTTCCCTTGCCCCTAAATAAACTACCATCTTATTCTAACTGCTTTTGTGTGCAAGAGGGTGTAATTCTTTAAAGAGGAATTCCTAAGAGCCCCTACCCCTAACCCAAACCCGTACCCCATTTCCCCCATAACACTCCTTTTCAGAGGTGGAAGGTGGGGAGAGGTTTGTGGTTGTGGAACACTGCATATATTATAAGTTTTTTAATGTAATGATTGGTTTTACACATTTTTTTCCTCTATTTTTTCTATAATTTTTTGTTTAAGGAACAACTCTCAAGACTATAGAGAGGGATGGATATAGGGGGAAATACTTTCCAAATGATACCAATAAAATTTTAATTAAAAAATTATAGAAACCATAAAAAGTCTATGTAATGTGCTCCATGTTAGCCCAAAATGACTAAGGCTATATGATGGGAAGAAAACTGCTGCCATGGGCCAAGTGTGTGCTGAGGTTCTGTCCCTTGTTTCTAGTTGTGATGGTCAAGGGGAACACCAGGATGATTTATTTAAGGGATTGGGAGGGGCAGGTAGCAGAGAGAGTCTATGACAAGGTAGCTTTATCCCTGGAACCAAAACTGGAAACTAGCTTACTGCCCTAGCTCCAAGCTCTATGGCCTCTGTGAATCTGCCATATCTTCCCCACATGAAGGAAGTATACTGCTAGACTGACCTCCCCTATCCTTAGGCTATGGCTTGTAGTGTCAGGGCATTTTAGGTCACCTTTAGCTATAAATTTCTTCATTGCTATTAGCTGATGTCACCACCCTGTTGTGGTTTAGATTAATGTCATTGTCTTTTGTGTTACACACCATTTGAGAGGAGTGACTTGGCAGACTAGAGGAGGTGTTTAATAGTATTTTCTCCATTGTGCCCACACCTGCCTGAGAAGGGCTGTCTTTTCCTAACAGGTTGGTGAGAGCTGACCAACTCAGCGGAAAGAATGCTAAATTTTTTTTTCCCTTAAGAGACTGGTTCAAATTGTTACTCTTGGGGCAGCTAGATGGCACAGTGGATAGAGCACCGGCCCTGGAGTCAGGAAGTACCTGAGTTCAAATCCAGCCTCAGACACTTAACACTTACTAGCTGTGTGACCCTGGGCAAGTCACTTAACCCCAATTGCCTCACTAAAAAAACAATCCAAAAACAAATCCTTACTCTTTCATTTACCATTTGTTTGGCCTTGGGCAACTCACTTAATTCATGTGGGCCTCAGTTTCCTCATCTGTAAAATAAGAGGGTTAAACTAGATGACTTCTGAGGCCCCTTCCAGTTCTTAATCTATAATGCTATGATCATCTTATATTTGACCTTTCTAGTCAAGTGAGTATAATTTTAAGGGGGAAAATATGGGCACTTTCAAGTCAGACAATTACAACCTTAAGGAGAAAGTATTTAGACTGTTGGGAATTCCAATTTACTAGTGATCCCTTTCAAGATGAATTCTGTGATTCTTTGCCTTTCAAAATGTTAAGGTCTGGATGTTATACCAAGTAATTTTCTGTATTACTCAGGGAGCAGAAGACCAGACCAGTACGGAATTATTTTCTGGCTCAGCCTCTTCGGCTACTCAAATGAGATTCAAATTTCTGATTTGAATGAATTGGCTGGTAGTAATTGTTATTTAAAATGTTAAGCACCAGTTCAGGTTACTTTAAAGGTCTCTGCCTCATTCCCCTTATCTTTCCCAACATTCCCATCTCTATACCAGTTCCCAATCTGTGTGTCTTTCTCCTTCTTTACTATTCAAATAATAAAATTTGAATGACAGGACCTTACCACTAAAGAGAATTTAAGCTAAGGTCACTTAGTTAAGCTCAGAGTTGCTGCTATTCCCTTCATCTTCCATCCACCCCCCCTCCCCCAAAAAAAGCAAAACCATTTTTTTAAAATGAGTACCCAACTCAGGCCAAGAGCTGCAAGACTGCAGAGCCTCCTTGTAACAGCCTGACCAGCACAATCTTGTCCAGGAATTGTCACTAATTTGTGTTTGGGAGCCCAGCCTAATCAATTAATCATAAAATCAAAGATCTACAGCTGAAAAGAACATCAGATGTCATATGGGCCAACCACAGCATTTTCCAGATGAGTGAACAGGGGCCCAGAGTGGTCCAGTGTCTTACCCTTGATTACAGGGGTAGTAAGCATCACAGATGGGATTTAGGATTTTAGGAACATAGATTTCAAACCCAAAAGAACTTTAAAGGCTAGATTCTAATCCAACTGACAGGGGGGTTGGGCCAACCAGCTAAAGAACAGACACACCTGAGAAGTAAGGGAATTAAGCCCATTAGGTGTGGCTGCCAGGGGACAGAGGTAACTCCGGAAGTCAGCACCACCACCCCTCCATTGTCAGGTGCTGGTCACTCCATCTACCAGCCATAAAAGCTTTTGCCTTTCTTCTGTTGGAGGAGAAACATGTCTCAGAGAATCTTGTCTCTAAGCCATTTTCTCCCCTTGAGGGAAATCACTTCCTTTTTGGTCACTTTCTCTAAGCACCCAAATAAAAGACTATTTTATTCTAATTCGATTGTGTTCTTTAAAGAGGAATACCTAAAGATGCACCCACCACCACCTCTTTTGGGGGGGGAGGGGCAGGGCAATGAGGGTTAAGTGACTTGCCCAAGGTCACACAGCTAGTAAGTGTCAAGTGTCTACAGTCAAATTTGAACTCAGGTCCTCCTAAATCCAGGGCTGGTGCTTTATCCACTGTGCGGCCTAGCTTCTCCTGACCATACCACATCTTTCCCCTGTGATACAACACTGTTGTTGTTTTTTTACACTTAGAGAAGTTCAATGACTTACCCAAACTCTCAGAGGTAAGTAAGAGGCAGCATTTAAACTTAGGTCCTTTGACTCTTGATTCAGCATTCTTTCTACTGCTGTGGGATCATAAACAGGGATAGCTATGTGGTGCAGTGGATAAAGTGCTGGGCCTGGATTCAGGAAGACTCATCTTTGTGAATTCAAATCCAGCCTCAGAACCTTAAAAGCTAGGTGACCCTGGGCAAGTCACTTAACCCTATTTGCTTCAGTTCCTCATTTATAAAATGAGCTGGAGAAAGAGATGGCAAATGGCTCATTATCTTTTCCAAGAAAACTCCAAATGGTGGTATGAAAAGTCAGACACCACTGAAAACAATCTAACAACAACAATAAGGATCATAAAGCAATGTGGAAGCAAATTCAGGAGTCACCTCTCATTTTATACTTGAAGAAAATGAGTCCTCATAGGTAATGTACCTTATATTCTGAAATGTAAGGTCTTCCACAACCTGGCTCTGACTTCCCTATTTGGGATCATATCCTGTTGCTTCCTTTCAGATACTCAACACTCTAGCCAAAGTGGACCACTGAACCTTAGCTGAACTTGTTCCTGCCCTCTCCCAACTCTATGCATTCACCCAGATTTATCTCCATGAAATCCTTCCTTTCCTTTAAGACTCATCTCAGTATTGCCTCCTCAAAGAAGTCTTCCCAGATTCATCCCACAAGAAATAAGCACCCCTCTCTCTCCATTTTCCCCTCACACATGCTAGACATTTAATAAAAATATGCATTTTTAATCACTGAATTGAGTTTGGGATGGGCAGTATGATGTTTTGTCAAGAATATTATCTTCTAAGGAAGAGGACTTGAATTTCTGTCCTAGCTCTATTTACCAACTCTTGGTGCCTCCGTTTCTTCATCTATAAAATGGAATAGTGCACAAAGTACCAACCTTACAAAAGAGATATGAGAAAAAGGTTTTGTGAACTTAAACCACAACAACTATTTTTTCCTCATGACTCAGAGATTCCACTGGTATACATGTACCCCCCAAAGAAAGGAAGGAAAGAAAAGTCCCATGTATACCAAAATAGTCATAATAATACTTTTCTCTAATATCAAAGAACTGGAAATAAAGCAAATGCCCATCAACTGGGGATTGGCTACACAAGCTGTGCTACATGAATGTAACAGAATATAATTGTGCTATAAGAAATGACAAATATGAAGAATTCAGAGAAACAGCAATAGACTAGCATGAAGCAAAACCAGGAAAGCAATGTACATGGCAACAATCTGTGCAAGAAGAAGAGTCCAAGAAAGCTGAATGCCATGCAATTATAACAGTCTTGAGAGGAGGAGGACTATGGGCATGGCATGTTGCATATGCTCTCAGATGTAGTTGAGATGTCATTTGGTAATGCTTAAATGTTTTAGTGGGTTTTTTTAAAGGTGAACTTACTAGGGGAGGGTTTGGGGAGGGGAATATCTGGATATAACTATAATGTAAAAACAATAGGCACCAATAAAACATACAAAAAATCCCCACCAAAGAAACACAACTCTAAAGTGCTAAGTAAATGAGTTCTTATTACTGCCTATGTGATTTTAAACAGGTCACTTCCCTTCTCTGGGGCTCAGTTTCTCTACCTGTAAAAGGAAGGATTAAAATAACAAGGTCCTGAAGGTCCCTTCCAGCTTTGGCATTTCATGATGCCACTAACTGAGAACAAGCCACAGAAGGAAAAGAGAGAATCAGAAGGGTAAGAGAGGAAATGCAGATAGGATCTGAAAGGGATGATGAGAGGGTTGCCAGAGACTTGCCTACCTCACAATATTGCCCAGAGCCCTGCCCTGAACACACTTCCTGTTCCTAGAGAAAATCTCCTTGAACATAATTATGATCAGGAAAGACAGAGGTATATCCTACTGAATAGATCAGCGGAGACAGCTGACATCTGTATCCAAGCAGATGCACAGCTGGGTTTCAAACGTGCTGCATGAGCTGTGTATATGGAACATCCTTCAAGCTCTGGATAAAGATGGATGATCCTTCAGGTTGGGCCTCTGTTTGGGGGGAGGGGAGGCTAAGGAGGGGTGATATAAGCTTTTCTCTTTTTAAAACTCATCCTTTATCAGAATTATGCTATTTTAGAACCAGAAGGGCCCTGACCCTAAAGGTCCAGGTTAATCCAGGGGTTCCTAGCCTCTGTTGCATATCATGGCTCTCTTTGGCAGACTGGAAAAGCCTAAGGACCCTTTCTCAGAATAAGGTTTTTAAGTCCTCAAAATAAAATGCATAGGGTACGTTAAGTCTAAAATTCTAGCTAAACTGTCTAAAATATCTAATGAGAGGTTGCCAATAAATTATAAGCTTTAGCAAGAGTTAGACTTTTAAGTATTTATGAAGGAGAATAAGAAGTTGGTAAAGAGAGAAAGGCCTACATTCATCTACCTATCCAAGGGAGAGCGCATTTCTAGCTCCCCTCTCCTCCAGAGTCCCCAGGAAAGAGCCTCAGTCAGAGCGCCAGGCTCCCCCTTCTTCCTCCCACACGCAAACATTACTTCCTGATGCCAAAGAAAAGACTCCTGGTCTTGCCCTCAAAGACCTTCACATGGCGGAACTTTTCTACAGTAAGTCTCCAGCAGGTGGCATCATTCCAATCGTTACAGGTAAAAAAAAGGAAATTAAAGGCTAGTAAAAATAAATATGTAATCATTTTCCCTATCTAACTTCAGTGACCTGAAATCTATCCATGGAGATCAGAGGATTCCTGATTAAGAACCCTCAATTATAGGCCAATGTCCTCACTTTACAGAGGAGAAAACAAGTTGGGGGGAAGGAAACAAGGATTAGTAGATAGAGATCTGTAAAGGAAGAAGATCCAGTTTTATGTCCTGCCTATGACACATACTGTGTGACCCTGGATAAGTCATTAATCTCTCAGAGAATGCTCTGGGCAACTATCTAAGACTATAAATTCTAGTGTATAATAATAACATCAACTATGTGCCAGGCACTGTGATAAGCATTTTATAATTACTATCTCAGTTGATACAACAACCCAGAGAAGTAGACACTATTATTATCCCCACTTTACAGATGAGAAAGCTAAGGCAAAGTGATTTGTCCAGGGTCACACAACTAGTGAGTGTCAGAGGGCAGAGTGAAGCTCAGGTCTCCCTGACTCCAGACTGGAGCTCTATTCACTATGCCAGACCAGCTGTCCCAAGACAAAGATGTTAACCAGCATTTGTAAAGGGAGTTTCCTCACCTAGGAGTTCCCTCTACCAATGAAGTTTCAGGTCCAGTCTTTTTTTTTTGAGTTTTTTTTTGCAGGGCAATGAGGGTTAAGTGACTTGCCCAGGGTCACACAGCTAGTAAGTGTCAAGTGTCTGAGGCCGGATTTGAACTCAGGTACTCCTGAATCCAGGGCTGGTGCTTTACCACTGTGCCATCTAGCTGCCCCCTCAGGTCCAGTCTTTATCCCTTCTATTCAAAGCTAGAAGGAGCCTTAGAAGATAGAGTCCAACCCCATCATTTTACAGATGAAGAAACAAGCACAGAGAAATCAGGTGCTTTGCTTTGGGTTATACAGCTAAGTGTCTGAAGAAGGATGTGAAGCTAAATCCAGGGTGTGTTCATTCTCTGTCTATCTTTGTCTCTCTCTGTCTCTCTTTGTCTCACTCTGTCTGTCTCTGTCTCTGTCTCTGTCTCTCTCTGTCTCTCTCTCTGTCTCTCATTATGCCTGAAGCTACACCATGACCTAGTAGGAGAGGGAGGACTTCAGCTCAGGTCTAGTGACTGATGGCTAGTCTGGTGTTCTTTCCTGTAAACTACACTGACTTCTGGGCACTCTTTGCTCAAAGGGAGTCAATCTTCTCCTTTGGGAACTGGAGTGTGGGCTGTATTTGTTTCCTAGCCAGCCTGGGTTATTGCTGATGTGATGACTTCCAAGGAGATCTCTTCTCTTCTCAATCCAATTCTTTTTTCCTATGATCTATGATCCTCTGAACTCTTAAACCATTTCTGCTGCCTTTCTTTCTTGGAAGAGCCACTCATTGGCTTACAACACAGCAATTACCATAAGAAGTTCTTCATAAATAGCATGTCCAGTGTGGCACAGCTGACCCTATGCCTTTCTCCAAAACCTAGGCTACTTAACCAAGAGTTCATGAATTTGTTTTTAACACTTTAATAAATATATTTTCATAGAATTGATTTCCTTTGTAAATGGAGATGTGGAATTCCCAAGTGATAAGAGAGCTTAGCATGACATTCCCTTCATGTTGGATGCCTGGGACATATGACCAAAAATATGGGTTAAGTCAAACCTGAGGTGACATGTAGATAATCTTTATATACATATAATATATATGTGTGTGTGTGTGTATGCATGTATATAGATGTATGTATATGTGTATCTGTATGCGTATATTATATGTTAAATGTATGTGTATATGTACATACAACTACATGTCACCTCAGATTTTACTTAACTCCTATATATACACACTATAAACTAATATATGTGTATGCATGTGGATATGTGTATGCATATGTATGTGTGTATATATGTGTGTGTATATATACACACATACATGTGTGTATATATATGTGTGTGTGTATGTGTGTGTGTGTATATATATATATATATATATATATATATATATATATATAAGTTTTTTTGATTCTGCTACCCATAAAATCCTGTCACAATATTTGCATTTGGTGCTCCTTTAGAGTAGGGACTATTTTTGAACCTTTTTGTTCTCCCTAGCTCTTAGTGTAGAGGAGGAATGTAGTAGTAGCTTGTTGTTAGTTCTTCATTCTTGAAGAGAACCTATGATATCCAAAAGGTGATGTTTACACCTAGTTCCTGAGACTTAATAAGTGCTTAAGAAATGCTTATTGATTGATTAAAGTCAGTCTCAATACTAGTTTCCCCACCTTTAAAACAAAGGAGTTTGACTAGTTGATCCATAGGGTCTTTTCCTGGTCTGATATTCTGCGGTTCTGTGACACATTGCTGTTCAAGAAGATGGTGGAGAGGGCAACATTGTCCAAGCAGTGCTAGCCCAGCATCTGCACAGGAGACAACTTGATTCATTTGTACCTAGGAGAGAGATCCTCCCCAAGTGTTTTCCAAGGAAGGTGTGAAGATCTGGGTTCTAGGCTTGTCTGTGACCTTAAGCGAGTTACTTTCCTGCATGGACTTATAGTTTCTTACTCTACTAAAGGAAGAGCTTGAAATAGCTGTTTCCTGAGACCCCCTTCCAGATGCAACATTTTATATTCTCTGTTCTGAGGTCCTTCCAGCCCTGACATTCCATGATTCTAGGATTCCTTGAGTAAAATGACATTATGGCTTTTGAACCTGATTTTCTTGGAATGAATACTGTTGGGTTCATGAGATTACAGGCTGAGAGCTGAAAGGGTTCTTAGAGGCCATCTAGTTCAGCTCTCTCATGTAACAAAAAAGGAAAGTAAGGCCTAGAGAAGTAACATGGCTGGCCCCAAGTCATACAGGTGGAGGACGCAAGATTTGAACCCAGGTCCTCTAACTCCAGATGCAGCACAATTTTTTTTTAATAATAAACATTTTTATTTAAAGTTTTGAGTTCCAAATTTTTTCCCTACTTCCCTCCCTCCCCTCTCCCTTCCTGAGGCAGTAAGCAATCAGATATGGGGTATACAAGTGTAATTATGTAAAACCTTGCCATATTAGTCATTTTGTATAAGAAAACTCAAATAAAAGAACAAAAATGAAAGAAATAAAGCGAAAAATAGCCTGCTTCAGTCTGTGGTCAATCAATATCAGTTCTTTCTCTGGAGGTGGGTAGTAAGCTTCATATTGGTCCTTTGGAATTGTCTTGGATCATTGTATTGTTGAGAATAGTTAAGTCATTCACAGTTCTTCATTGAACAATAGTGCTGTTACTGTGCACAATGTTCCCCTGGTTCTGCTCACTTCACTATATATCAGTTCATGTAATTCTTTCCAGGCCTTTCTGAAATCATCCTGCTTGTCATTTCTTACAGCATAATAATATTCCATCACCATCAGATACCACAGCTTGTTTAGCCATTCCCAAGTCGATGGGCATCCCTTTGATTTCCAATTCTTAGACACCACAAAAAAAGCTGCTGTAAATATTTTTGTACATATAGGTCCTTTCCTCTCTTTTTTAATGTCTTTGGGATATTGCTAGATCAAAGGGTAAGTACAGTTTGATAGCCCTTTGATCATAGTTCCAAATTGCTCTCCAGAATGGTTGGATCTGTTCACAAGTCTACCCACAGTGTATTATGTGGCACTCTTTTCACCATGCCATGCTGGTTCTGTGATATGTAACTTTCTCACCAAAGGGAAATTCAGGGTCTCTTTTCTACAGTGGTGGGGGAAGGATGAAGGATTAATCTCATCAGTGAATTAGGTGTCTATCTTCTTGGGGAGACTGAACCTCAGTTCTAACTCTTGGATCTGAACTCTTCTTGGTAATTCCTTTGCTCAGAATTGATATTAGCAAAACCTAGCTCCACTAATGACTTAACTGTTATTTACCTTGAAACCCCAACCCAGAGTTAGGCTGCCCATGGCACCAAGGCTGTCCCTGGGAGGTGGGGGTTGAATGTGTGCACCCTGTATTCTGTTATGGTTTAGCAGGTGCTCCTCCCCACTGCACAGCCAGGCTCCATTCCTCCTGTTTATCCTTTAAACAAGCCAAGGCTCCCCACTGTCATTTGGAGGGAGAGAGGAAGGGGGGAGTCATGTGTAGAGCAGATCAGGCCTGTTTAAACCATCCTTGGGACCTGCTGCCCAACGCCAAAGCTGGCTTCCCATTGGCTTGGAAATTGAAAGGGATAACTAACTGCTGCCTTATCTTTTTTCAGGCACAAGTAGAGCAGATGGAGTCAGATAGAGTTAGCCCTGTTGTGTAATGAATGAGCCCTAGGTTAGCAGTCAGGAAACATGACTGAGTCTCAGTTCTGATTCTACCTCTGACGTATAGTAAAATTTTAGGCAAGTCACCCCAGCCCTGTGGGCCTCAGTTTCCAAATGTGTCAAGTAGAGATAAAGAAACCCTGCCATTCAATTCACAGGTGAGATTCAAATGAGAAAATGTATATGAAAATACTTTGAGAAGAATATAATGCTATAAAAATTCAAAGGATTGTTAGTGTTGTCTGGATACTCTTGCTATTTTAAAAGCATTTATTCATTTTTACTTAAAGACACCTCTTCGGGGCTAGCTAGATGACACAGTGGATAAAGCACCAGCCCTGGATTCAGGAGGACCTGAGTTCAAATCTGGTCTCAGACACTTGACACTTACTAGTCATATGACCCTAGGCAAGTCACTTAACCCTCATTGCCCCACCCAAAAAAGAAGAAGAAGAAGAAGAAGACGAAGAAGAAGAAGAAGAAGAAGAAGAAGAAGACACCTCTTCCAGGCAGCTTTCCCAGACTATTCCTTTCCCTTCCTCCATGGTACTCTCAAAAATTCTTTGGGACATCTAGAGAGAGACTCCCTCCAATGGCACTGAACTAGATCTGGGAACCCATGGGAATTGGAATTTTCCCACCTCATTATCCTGGAACAGAGCTATCCACCTGGGAAGACTGAACAGTGAGGTTGAGGCCTCACTGAATAACCAAAGTGTCAACAATGAGAAGGATTTTTGCATTTGTACTGTTCTTCTGTGCTCTCAGATGTAGTCACCACTATGATGTAGAGAACATATTTATTATTACTACTATTTGACAAAAGAAGAGACTGAGGTTCATAGGGATTAAGGGAGTTGAGTATAGTAGGTGCTGATAAATATGAATAAATATTAATTCATATTTCTACATGCCTGGAAGGTCTCCAAAGTGCTTTCTACACAGCAGTAGAATTTAGGGCTCGTAAAACACTCTACTCGTATTATCTCATTTGATACGTATGACAATTCTATGAAGCAGGTGCTATTATTATCCCCACTTTCCAGATAAAGAACCTGAAGTTCAAAAATATTACATTACTTGCCCAGGTATACACAGTCAGTAAGGGAGGAGAGGAGGGAGGGAGGGAGGACAATGATAGAGCTAGAGCTTGGACAAATTTCTTTCTACTAGATCTGGGGTTCTTAACCTCAGGTTATGGTAGCCTGATGAAACCTATAGACCCTTTCTCAGAATTATATATATATACATATATATATATGTGTGTGTGTATATATATGTATTTATGTATGTATATACATGTGTGTGTGTATATATATATATGGGGGGCAATGAGGGTTAAGTGATTTGCCCAAGGTCACAGCTAGTAAGTGTCAAGTGTCTGAGGCCAGATTTGAACTCAGGTCCTCCTGAATCCAGGGCTGGTGCTTATCCAATGTGCCACCTAGCTGCCCCTTTACTTTTTTTTAGAATAATAGTTTATTATAAATAAGAGGCATAGCATTAAACAGGTGGCCACATATTGAAATAGTTATGAAATTTTTTCAACTCAAATTCATAGCCCTCAGGTTAAGAACCCTAACACTGGACTCTATTCCCTCCCTTAATTCCTTCTAGAAACCTAGGATAATAAGTTGGCTTGGTGAAGTATCCCTTATGCCCCAGAATTCCTATCAAGAGAGGTGATCAGTGGATTGGGAATACCCTGACAATAGAAACTCTTCATTCCACATCCAGTTTCAGACTAACTTCAGAGACAGGATCACTTCCTAAAAGCAGTTGACATGGGAGAGAGAGCTGACTTGGAAGGGTACAGTCTGCAGGTGGGATAGGGTCATGGAGTTTACTTTCTGCTCCAAATATTTCCTTTTTCATGCCTCTTGCCAGGGTTTAGGGAACCATTTCCCTCCCTCTCTTTGCCCCAACTACCTATCCTTCCATAAGATCTGTCTCTACTCGTGCCCCAATCTGTGTAAGAGGCTGCCTCATGCTGCTGGATCTCACAGCTGAAATAGCCTAATGAAGGTCTCTGACTTAGGGACCATAAACTCACTGACCCATCACTACCTGGGCCATTCATTAAGTCCTGGCTCTGAGCCTGGATCCAAGGAATTATAAAATGTGAGGTGACCAGATCCAGTAGGTTCCATGTCTCCACATACCTGAACAAGTCTCAGATGCTTTCTCTGTACATGTTAACTTTGAGAAGGAGCAGGATTCAGGTGGTGCTATGAAAAACAGATTACCAAAGAACAGAGATCCAAAGGGACTACCCTAGAGAATGGTTCGACAATTCCCCAGCTCTCCCCTCAATTTGTCTCTTTCCTTCCTTTCTAGGCAGGAGTGAATCCAACTCAAGCTTTGATTCTGTTTCTGACTTCTACAGTTTCAAGATATTCTACCAGAACTTAGTCTTTCCATGGGCTCTTAAGTTTTGTTTTTTTTTAATGTCACAGATCACTTTGGTGGTCTGGCAATGCCCATGAGCCACTTCTCGGGATAATATTTGTTGCCTACATTTGTACCTGAATGAAATGGTGGATTTCAGTTAGAGGTTAGAAAAAATAAAGATCTTTCCCTCATCCAAATTCATGAACTACCCTCCCACCCCGCTGAAATCTATCCATAGATCCCTTAATAAATGAGTATTTGAGATAAGATTCAAACCCAAGTCTCTTGATCTCAACTCATTTACTATACCATATTACCTGTCAAGTCATATCACTTCTTTAGAACTCAGTTTCCTCACTTATAAAATAGATGATGTATGAATAAAAGTTATAAATAATTTTTAACTTAATTTTATTTAAAATAGAAAATAAATTTATATTTAATATCTAACATTTAATATAAATATATAGTAAATATATAAATATGAAATAAATAATGTAAATGATATTAAATATAAATATTTAATAAAATATAAATTTTATTTTAAAAATAAGAGGTTTTAACCAGCTTTTTTCTAAGACTGTCCAGATCTAAACGATGACCCTATCCTTCCTGGACAAAATATCCCTCTGTAGTATTTCTGGCAAGTGGTTATATAGCCTCTGCTTGACCTCCAGTGAGAGGGGATTTGTTACATCTTTTTTTTTTTTGGAATAGGTATTTTATTCACCATTTTTGTCATTTCCCAATAATAACCCCTGACTTCTAAATCCCCCTTGATAACAACAAATTATGGTTAAGTAAAACAAAGCCACATATTAGACATATCTGACAACACTTGGCTATTTCTTCACCTTCCCCCCCCCCCCCCCCGCCACAGGGTATGTTCCTAGGCAGCAGAGACTGATCCATTCTTTATCCTTACATCCATACCATCTAAGATTGTGCCTGACACATAGTAGGAGCTGAATGTCTGTTGATTGGCTGGTTGATGTCTCTGCATAGAGGAAGGAGGCATGTCATTGTCAATGCTCTGGAGTCATTGTATCAGTTAGAATTCTGTTGTCTTTTAATACTGTTCTACTCTATTTTCTTTGTCACACACAACACCATAAGGCAGATAAGCTCATTCTACTTTTGGATCTATTTCATTGGTTGAATATTTTTTCCTGTATTAGGCTGAAATCTGCCTCACAGGGGCCAAGCAAGACCATGCTCTTTTACCTGACAATCCTTCAGACACTTGAAATGAGTTATCAAACCCCACTAAATCTCCTCTTCTTCAGGCTAAACACCTCCAGACTCTTGTATGGTATAACTTTCAGTCCTCTCACCAAGTAGTCTTTCCCCTCTAGTGAACATCTTTTCTCCTTTGTCCCCTCCAACCCAGGGACAGCAGTGTATTCCCTTGAGGTTACAGCACCTCCCAGGCTCCTAAGCAAAAATGGATCTACACATTAAAGGAAAGAAGATGTTATTACCCTCAACTCTTTCTCTGGGGTTGACTCTGTTTCACTTCTCTCTCCTCTCCCCTCATCCATCTGGTTGAAGTGGGTTTGCAGAATAGGTTTAGACACACACACACACACACACACACACACACACACACACTCCAGTTTGATTGCTATATTGCTTTCAGAAGGGCACGTGGATAATCAAATAAGATCTCTAAATCACCAGCATGGAAAGATTTAGGGAGATAAAGCCCTGCCTGGTCTGGGCAGGTGTGGCTGTCATTGTCCCTTGCTTTAGACAGATATTGGTCCCTGACCACAGGGTTCCCCTGGGGCGGGTAGAAGGTGGTAGAGGTGAAGGATTTCTAGGAGAAAAAATGAGTTTGGTACAGTGTGCACATACACAGAGGCATGCCCATGCTGGCCCAGGCAGCCCCACCACTAGAAAAAACCTGTTCCCCATGCTGGGACCTAATCCCAGTGGGACAAGTTGGGGCTTTGCCTGCCGGGTAAACGCAGCTAAACCAACTAGTGCATTTTCTGTGGAATACAGATTGTCTAATACACCTCCCCCCTCCCCTCCAATGCTTTCCTCATACACACACCTTCTCATTCTCTAGGGCCTGATTCCTTCTAAGTAAATCCAGACCAGTGAAATTCAGGAAAAGTCCATATAAAATGAGAAGTCCCAGGCATACAAAAATATAACACAGGTAGTGGGCTATAAGTAGAAAGAGCAATAGATTTTCATTCAGAGGAACTGGGTTCAAATTATGACCCTACTACTCCCTACTTGTGTGACCTTTAGCAAGTCATTTAAAACCTCTAGGACTTAATTTCCTCATCTAGAAAATTATGAGATCAGACTAGATGACCTCTCATATCCTAAGCGTCACTCTACCCCTCCCATGTCTCCCCACCTCCAAGATACTGAATAGAAAAGATGCCCATTTTTTCTTAGGTTTATGACTTTATGGGGGGCAGGGCACAGAGTGATGAATTAGATGACCTCTCTGAGTCAGCCAATCAATTAACAAGAATAGGGGGGCAGCTAGGTAGTGCAGTGGATAAAGCACTGGCCCTGGAATCAGGAAGACCTGAGTTCAAATTCAGCCTCAGACACTTGACACTTCCTAGCTTGCCCAAGGGCAAGTCATTTAACCCTCACTGCCCTGCCCCAAAACAAAACAAAACAAAATAAGAATATGTGGCATCCCTATGTTAGGCTCAGTTGGTCCTTTTATTTTGAAAACTATTTGGATTCATCTTCTCAATCCCTTTCAGTTCTAAATCGTATGATCTCATGGTCCCATTGGTTGTTCAGTCATGTCTCACTCTTCATAATTCCCAATGGGGTTTTGTTGGGAGAGATACCAGAATAGTTTGCCAGTTCCTTCTTCAGTAGATTAAGACAAGGAGTTAAGTGACTTGGCCAGGGTAACACAGCTAGTAAGTATCTGAGGCCAGTTTTGAATTCAGATTTCCCTGACTCAAGGCCCAGTACTCTATCCACTGAGTCACCTAACTGCCTCCTTCATGGTCCTAACCAGATGAGAGACTATAGGCTCTCTGTAATATTTGCTGACTTATTGAGGTGCCTGAGACTGCAAAGATTTCTTGACTCTCTAAATGCTGATTATCCAGTTGTAGTGTTACCTAAGCTCTAAGCTTAACTCTTTTAGATGAAGAGTGTGTCTCACAGCAAGGTGGGCCTTCTGTGTTATGAAAAGCATGTCATCCACTCTCAGGGCCTGGCTTAAATGGGGAGAGAATTTGGCTTCCTCTTTCACAAGGTCCTCAGAGGATCCTGGAATCACATGTGCAAATGTCAATCTAACTTTTTTTTTTTTGGTTACAAGCAAACCAGGAACTAATTCTCTGTTTTTACTGAGAATCAAACAAGAGAATAGCAAGAGAAGTTTAGGATAAAGGGAGGAAATTCCTGGCTGGAGAAAGGTAGGAAGGAAGTATGAGACACTAAAATTAATTGAGGGAGAATATGTGGTTAGGGGTGGGGGATGGGACCTCTCTTTCCTGATCATCTTAAAGATCAAGGGAGACATAAATGATTCTGGGCTGGAGTTAAGTACAATATCATCTGGGGATGAACATTATCTCAAAGAAGAAAGGCTGTGCCTGTGGTCTAGGAGGAAATGCTGTTGTGGGAGAGGCATCCTAGAGTAGTAGGGGTGGAATTATAGTGAGAAGCCACACGGAGTAAGATAAATACTGTGGTATAACAAGATTGATCCATTAAGCATTAATTAAGTTCCTACTGTGTGCCTGGCACTGAGTATAAACATGCAAGCTAACCAGACAGGATGTGCTTTCAAGGAGCTAACACTGGGGAAGATGACACACAAAGGAGAATTGGAAAGCCAGGGGAGGGGACATGGTTTGGTTCTGTTTGGGAGGTTAGGTGAAGGCCTGGACATAGGCCAAGTAAGAGAAAAGCTCACTTCTCGGGGCTCAGGCTGGTTCTAGGGGTGGAGAGGCAAGCAAATCCAGTCTCAGACACTGACTAGCTGTGTGACCTTGGGCAAGTCACTTAAACCCTGTTTGTCTCAGTTTCCTTATCTGTAAAATGAGCTGTAGAAGGAAATGACAAACCACTCCAGTATCTCTGCCAAGAAAATCCCAAATGGGGTCACAAAGAATAGGACACAACTGAAAACAATTGAACAATAACCTCTAGGTGCCAGGCACTATACTATGCTAGATGCTGGCCATACAAAGACAAAAATGAAACAGTCTATACCATTAAAGAGCTTGCATTCTAGTGGGAAGGTGATGTCAGATTAAGCACATAGTAGGTGCTTAGTAAATGCTTTATGTACCTATACACTGCAGTTGGTTTTACTATGTGCTGTCTTTCTCACTCCTCCAGGATGTCTCTTCCACACTCCTCTTCCTATGGAGGATAAACAAGGAGAAAGCAATGATGCTGTGGAAAAGCAGGCCAGAGGACCTGGATGTCCTTGAGTTGGTACTTTCCCTTCTCTTGTTTCCAATTTCTGCACTTGTAACATTAGGGTTGTGGACAAGAGGACCTTTTAAGGTCATCTTAAACCTTGTGACCTCTAGGGGGCCTGCAGGCAAGAGGAAAACCTAGAATGATAAAGTGTTTTTTATGGGGAATGTGTTCTGTAAAAGTCAGAATCATAGATTTAGAGCTAAAAGGGAGGGACATTAGAGGCTAAATAGTCCAACCCCTTCATTTTATAGATGAGGAACTGAAGACCAACAAAATTAAATAACTTGGCCATGGTCTTTATCCACTTTGTTGCCTAGCTGCCAGAAAAAGAACAAAAAAGCTCACACAACAAACAAACAAACTCAACAAAAACATGTTACAGTGGATAGAGTACCAGACGTGGAGTCAGGAAGACTCATCTTCCTTATTTCAAATCTGGCCTCAGATACTTACTAGCTGTGTGACCCTGGATGAGTCTCTTCACCCTGTTTACCTCAGTTTCCTCTTCTGTAAAATGCCCTGGAGAAGGAAATGGCAAACCACTCCAGTATTTTTGCCAAGAAAACCTCAAAGGGGGTCGCAAAGAGTTAGACATGATTGAACAACAGCAACAACCTGTGCCTTACATTTTGTTAGACACTGTGTAATTTAAGATTCTAAATGTTCCCTCAGTTTTGGGGGAAACTGACTAAAATCACTGATAAAAATGAGTTTAGGTTTTTAAGGGTTTATTGAAAGGTAGAAAGAGAAAGATTGAGAACAGAATTCCAACAGCATGGCAATCCTATCTTTCCTCAATTTTCCTGTGACTTCCTCTGCCACCACCACCACCACCATAAAGTCAGTAACCAAAAAAGAGAGAGACCTCTCCGCGCAAGCCCTCCTTCCTGTCCCCTCCCAGAAAATGGGAGGCTCCTCAAGTTGATTGGCTGGTAGCCTTGGTGGACAGTACCCATGTACAAACGGTACTTCCTGACGCCTAGGAAAAGCCGCATGGCCTTGCCCTCTGAGGCATTCTACTCATGGTGGAGCTTTCCTATAGTAAGTCTCCAGTAGGTGGCATCATTCCAATCATTACAACACCTTGGGGTGTTGGGGTGGGGATTGGGGAACACTTGAAGAAAAGGGTGATGGTTTCCTTCTTTGTGATCTGGATCTCTCTTATTTCCAACACTGAAAGAGGCGGTAGAGAAATTATTTACAATTCTCTGCTTTTGTCTCATTTAGTTTTTCTTCATAGTTTTTTTTCATCACTTCTACCTCCCCACCCCCACTCCATGTGCACTCACACGCGTGCACACACACACACACACACACACACACACACACACACACACATCATCCTCTATTTTCTCTCTTCTCACCTCCCAGTGACAGAAGAACTTATCCAAATTTTCTGCCTTTGGTGACAGTTTCCTGCTGAGCTCTTTTTGGCAGTGCCAACAGCTGGCAGAGTAGAACACCATGGCAGACTGAGCTCAGCATGGGAGAAGAAGATGGGAACTAATAATCATAGATGTGAAGCTGGAAGGAACATCACAAGTCATCTCATTTAATCTAAGCCTTTCATTTTACACAGGAGGAAAATGAGGTCTAGGGAAGTCAAGTATGGATATAAAAACTTTACCATTTCCCACCTCCACACTCTCCCTGGGTGCTTAAGAAGTATATTCCTCCAGAATCGACCTTTCTCCTAATTTGAACCCTGCTACCTTCTTCTCAGGAGGGTCTTATGGGCCCATTGCCATGTGCAGCTCTTCTACCTGACTGGCTCAGAGGAAAACTTGGTGCTTCTGGTATTTCTACATTTCTGAGATTTTTCCTATAATGGGAAATTGAGGCTCTATGTGCTTTGGTTGACCACCACATTTTTTTGGAGCAGGGCAGATGTGCTGGAGTCTTAGACTAGGCCCCAGGGCTGGACTTCAAAAACCAACTGAGAACAGGTCCCAATTCATGACTAATATTCCTATTCTCCACCTTCATCTTTTTAAACTTCTTCCCCCAGGTATCCAGGACTTACTTTAAAATTGTTCTCTTGGGGCAGTTAGGTGGCACAGTGGATAGAGCACTGGCCCTGGAGTCAGGAGGACCTGAGTTCAAATCTGACCTCAGACACTTAACACTTACTAGCTGTGTGACCCTGGGCAAGTCACTTAACCCCAATTTCCTCACCAAAAATAAATAAATAAATAAAAATAAAATTGTTCTCTTGCTCTCTTTCCCTCAGCACTTCCCGAGGAGGGGCAGCTATCTCTTTGCCTGCATGAAGCCTGCCCTCAGACCACTCATGAAGCCCAAAATCATCAAGAAAAGGACCAAGAAGTTCATTGCCACCAGTCAGACAGATATGTCAAGATCAAGAGAAATTGGCATAAACCAAGAGGCACTGACAATAGTGTGAAGACGATTCAAGGGCCAGATCTTGATGCCCAGTATTGGTTATGGAAGCAATAAGAATACAAAACATGTTACCTAGTAGATTCAGGAAGTTTTTAGTTCATAACATGAAAGAGCTAGAAGTGCTTCTGATGGCCAACAAATCTTACTGTGCTGAAATTGCTCACAATGTTTCCTCAAAGAATCGGAAAGTCATAGTTGAGAAAGCAGCTCAGCTAGCCATCAAGATCACCAATCAAAATGCTAGATTGAGGAGTAAAGAAAATGAGTAAAAAAGATTTGTACGTTTTCATTTGTATTAAATAAACCTTGAACTAGTAAAAAAGTTTTTCTCTCCTCAAAGAGGAAAGAATAATAAGAATATAAACACCATTATAAATGTTTTGCTGTTCAGTTGTGTCTGACTCTTCATGACCCCTTTTGGGGTTTTCTTGGCAAAGATACTGAATTGGTTTGCTTTTTCTAGGTCATTTTACATATGAGGAATCTGAGGCAAACAGGGTTAAGTGACTTGGCCAGGGTCACATAGCTAGTCAATGTCTGAAGCAAGATTTGAACTCAGGTCTTCCTGACTCCAGACCTATCCTCTATTCACTGCACCACCTAGCTGCTCTTTGTGTTAGTTGCTTGCTTAAGAGTGATAAGACCATTTTATGTTAGTTGCTTAATAGTTAGCCCTCCTAGGAGTATTTTCATTTAGCAAAAGCAGGTAAGGGGAGTCAGCTAGGTGGCATAGTGGATAGAGGACCAGCCCTGGAGTCAGGAGGACCTGAGTTCAAATATGACCTCAGACACTTGACACTTACTAGCTGTGTGACCCTGGGCAAGTCACTTAACCCCAATTAGTTCACAAAAGAAAAAAAGAAAAAGAAGGTAAGGGAGAACAGATTGCTTGACAGAAAATAATGAAAGAAAAGATGAAAGACACTCTATATAGTGCCTCCTATGTGTTAAGCATTGTACTAAGCACTTTACAAATATCATCTCATTTGATTCTCACAACAACCCTGTAAGGCAAATACTGTTTTTATGCCCATTTTTCAGTTGGGGAAAGTGAGGCTAACAGGATAAGTGACTTCCCCAGGATCACATAGCTAGATTTGAACTCAGGTCTTTCTGACTCTAGCTGTCCCAGGATGAACTGCTAATGGTGAAACATCAGGAATCAGGAGATGATCATAGGAATTTAGAGCTAGTTGGTATCTTATGGATCATCTTGCTCAACTTTCTCCTTTGATGAAGGAGATAATATCACATCATAGGAGCCTTGGATTTGAAATAAAATGTCATTGCCTGGATACAACTGTACAACAGCAAAGTATGAAAATAGAGTCAGAATTTGGACCCATATTGACTTCAAACCCAATGTTCTTTGCACTACATCCAATTTTTACACTGCTCATAATCCCAATATGTTTAAGGCCATTGCCAATACCCTTCCTATCACATGATTAATGGCTCCAGCGTTTTGTATGTGAAATCAATCCTATTAGGGAGCCTATTTGTTAAATTTGAACCATTGACTGCATACACAGAAGAGATGCTTAGGCTAGACATGCAGAGCAACATTGAGAGCTCCTATCTTTTTCCATCAGTGGTTGGGTTTTGACCCAGGAAAAATGAGAAAGAGTGGTTTGTTCTTGGTGATCAACCATGATCCAGTAGGAAAAATGTAAGTTCTGGAGTCAGAGAGGTCCTGTGTCCAAACCCTACTTCTGATGTTTCCTGTCTGTATGACCTTGGGTGAGTTACAATCTCCCTGGGCTTTCATTCCATGATATGTACAGTGAGTGGGGTGGACTAGATAACCTTTGTTTTTCCTTCCAGTTCACAGGCTATGGGATGCAAGTAGCAAATGCTCCTCAGCATCAGCTCTAATATCCTTTATACACAATTAAACTAAAGGTGTAGTTGTTTCCTGCAAGGGATTTGTAAACAATAGGGTGTTCTGGAAGGTGGCACCAAGGAGGTCTTGAAGCTAAAAGAGACAAAGACAAGGATCAGCACAGGAAAGACAGGCAAGAAGCCTAGAAGGAGCCATTTTAAAGCATGTCACAGACTTCCCCTGGAGGCATTTTATAACATTCCTGAAAGAGATCTCTTTACATCAAATTGATCTCCAACCAGTAAAACACAGGCTCAACCAGATCTGTGTCTGTCTATTTCTCTGTCTCTGTCTCTTGGCTTTGTTTCTCTATCTTTGTCTCTGCCTCTCTTTGTGTGTGTAAAAGAGTGCACGTATATCAAAGGGAGAAAAGAAGGAAACCATAATTAATAGTCTCATAAAAAATGCTCATGGCCAGAACTCAGGAGATGCTCCATTCATTCATTCTTGCACATTTCTTCCAAATAAACTCTCTTTCTGTGAACTCATAATGTGCAAATCTGCATGGCCATCAGGCTTATCAGAACAAATAGCACCCTTAGAGATCAGATTATCAGTGTTAATAATAATAGCACCACATTTCTAAAGCAGTTTAAGGTTTGAAATTTTTGTTTTATCATACTACACCTGTGTCTTTGCAAAATGCTGATTTTTTTTTTTTAGTGAGGCAATTGGGGTTAAGTGACTTGCCCAGGGTCACACAGCTGGTAAGTGTTAAGTGTCTGAGGCTGGATTTGAACTCAGGTACTCCTGACTCCAAGGCCGGTGCTCTATCCACTGTACCACCTAGCTGCCCCCAAAATGCTGATTTTTAAAAATAGTTATATGCACTTTAAATCCTGCTCACTTGATGTATTTTTTCTTCTTACAAAAGAAATTTTATTGATACATTTGATTTTTATACCTCACTAGAATTTTCCCCAGTATTCTTTCCTTTCCCCCTCCCAGGAATCTGTCCCATATAATAAATAATATTTTTAAGGAAAAAGAAAAAAGAGGACAAAAAAAATCTGAAAAAATCAATATGTTAAAAATAGGAAAATATAACACAGTGTTTTACGTCTTGGAACTTGGCACCTGTACAAAGGAGTGAAGTGGGGAATGTCTTCTCATATCTCTTCTTTGGGGCCATGCTTGCTCTTTATAATTTTGCGACATTCAATGTTGATGGTTTTGTGTTTGTTCTTTTCGTTTACATTGCCTTTGTCATTGTGTATGTTCTTATCTTGGTGCTGCTTACTTTGCTTTGCATTAACTCATATAAATCTCCCCACACTTCTCTGTATTCATCATATCTGTCATTTTTTTATAGCTCAGCAATATTCCATTACATTCACATATCACAGTTTGTTCAATCATTCCCTAATTGATGAATATTTATTTTGTTTCCAATTCTTTGCTATCACAAGAAAAAAGGAAAAGTGCAACTATAAATATTTTGGTGTCTCTGAGGGCACTTGAAGGTTTTTTACAAAACTTTGCTCACAACACTTTGAGATGCAAAATGAAAGTGTTATTTATCATTTACATTTTATAGAGGAGAGGGCAGTATGATTCAGGGGAAATAGTGATGGATTCAGAGTGCCTGGGTCCTTATAAATAAACATATATTTGCTATTATTTTATAATATATCATATTATATTATTATATTGTATAAGCTATTTTGTAATAGCTAACATTTACATGGCACTTCAAGATTTACCAAGCACTTTAAAAATATTCTCATTTCATCCTCACAACAACCCTGGGAGGTAGGTGCTGTTGTTATCACCATTTTACAGTTGAGAAAACTGAAGCAAACAGTGGTTAAATTACTTGTCCAGGGTCATACAGCTAAGAATTGAATTCCTCAATTCAGTCCCAGTTTTCTATTCACCTCCCCACCTGGCTGCCAATATGCGTTTTAGACTCGAAGTTTCTGGCTAAGGATACACCTTCTGTAACCTTGGAACCTTCACCAGGGAAAAATGGGAAGTATGTGCCTGTGAACCTGAGTATTATCTTCTTTGTCTATCCTTTTCAAGTGGGAATAAGGGACAAGAAAATCAGCAGTGACCTGATCACTTACACACACTGGTTCACATTTGTGTATCTCTTTAAGGTTTTCAGAACTCTTTACATACACTGTAGTATCTGATCTTTGATATTCTGCCCAGTGACTTAGAATCATGAAGGTATGTACAAATCCATGTTTCTAACCAGTTCATCAAAGCAATGGATGAGCTCAGAGCTTAGTAAGTACCTTCTTTCCTTTAGGTTTCCCAGAATTTAGTGAAAAGGTTGATGAAATGGGAGCGAGCAGGATGGAAACAGTGCATACTACAGTATGAAAAGAGCAGGGAGTCAGGACATGTATGTTCTAATCCCAGCCTTGATGCCAGGATGCCTTTTATAGTCATGGCATCTTGGGGTGCTGTGTTCTAAGCCATTAAATGTTATCAATTTTTTAAGCTGTTATTGTAATGGACCAATTGGGGAGGAAGATGGGAAAGGGATTTGTTAGAAACTGACACCCACCTCCACCCTGTTGTTGGCACAGATGTTATTCTAGGTTGATGTTTCTTTTGTTGACACACCCTTTGGCACCATTCGTTGTTCTGTGATTACACAAGTGGAATTTATGAGTTTGGCTGGCAAATGTCGGACATGCGGGTAGGTTGGGGTTTATCAGAGTTCCATCCAGGGCAGGGAGAAAATAGTCACATCATGAATTCACTTCCCCAAAAAAGACAAGGATGTAATGACATTTGAGATCTTCTGGCAATCTCTTGGTGTCTTGGATAGTCAGAGAACAATGAGGGCAAAGCCTTCGAGTTTGGTGTAGAAAAGATCAGGATCCAAAGGGCACCCTCTTAGGGGACTCTGGAAGAAATGATGGCCTTAGGGCAGGCCATCCAGGCCATTCAAAGAGAGGTAATCTTACTCTTCCAGAATAAGATACTAGTTATTTCCTAGTTCTAGACTTTGGCTTAAGAAACCATGCCATATGAGGATTAACTAAAGGAACCGTGTTTAGCTTGGAAAAAGAAGAGATTGCCCTTGTTGCTCAGTTGTATCCAACTCTTCATGATCCCATTTGGGGGTTTCTTAGCAAAGATACTGGAGTGGTTTGCCATTTCCCTCTCCAGCTCATTTTTGGAAGGAAACTGAGGCAAACAGGGTTAAATGACTTGCCCAAGGTCACCCAGCTAGTGTCTGAGACCAGATTTGACTCAGAAAGTCTTCCTGACTCCAGGCCTGACACTCTATCCACTGCGCCACCTCAATGCCCATAAGAAGAGATTAATGAGGGACCTAATTGCGGTCTTTCTGTGTCTGAATGCCTTATGTTAGAGGCCTTAGATTTAGTCTTCTTTGTCTCATATGGCAGAACTAGGATAGAGATTATTCATCTCCTTGGACCCCTTTGATAGTCTGGTGAAGCCTATAACTCCTCAGAATAATGTTTTTAAATGTATAAAACACAATATTACCAAGATACCATTATTAAAATACTGAAAAAAAATCATGGAGCCCTGAAATCTTGTTGTTGTTGTTGTTTGTCTTTCATTCTCAAAGAGGACCATGACATCAAAGTGATGTCATGACTTGCACTGAACTGGATTTAAGGGAGGGAGGGCTGTGAAAAGTCACCAACCTCACTGTCTCCTCCGGAGGCATCTGGGTCCAGTGGCAAGATATAGATCAGGATGATTGGAGATGGCACCAGATGTTTAAGGTAATTGGGGTTAAGTGATTTGCCCAGGGTCATGTAGCCAGTGTCTGAGGTGAGATTTGAACTCAGGTTCTCTTGATGCTACAGCCAGTGTTCTATCCATTGCCCTCCTGAAATCTATGCATGAACATGTTGGGTATGCATATGTCCCACCTGAACTAGCAGCAGTAACACAGAAGCAAATTTGGGCCACATAAAAGGGAAAACTTCTTAGTAAGTAGAACAATCCCAAAATGGACAGGGCTGCTTTGGGATATACAGTGATCCCTTCCACATCACATCTTTCCCCATTGCAGTTTCACTATATTGCAGGTAGGCATATGAAATAAAATGGGAATTTTGGGAGTTTTGCAGAAGCCACAGATGACACACCAAGGCTGGTAGACAACACAGAAAAGGGCTAGAAACTCAGAAATGCATAAAATATATGTATAGTGTTGTACAATAGAAACCCAAATTTTACAAGATACTGTAAACACTGTATAAAAGAAAAAGAAAAAAAAATATAATTCTTCACTGGTATAAAGAGAGGGCCAAAAAATTTTACTTGGATTTGCCAGGTTGTAGGGGTGTTGTACCCCTAATCCCCATGATGCAGCAGGGATAATTGTAATGTATCCACACCATCATTTGATATCTTTGAAGAGAAGCTGTACAGCCATTTGTCAGGAATGTTGTAAAGGGGATTTCAGTTCACATGTGGGTTAAGATACATGATTTCTTTTAAAAATTTGTTTTATTCTGAACTTAAGAAATGAAAAAACCCATTTCCATAACATAATATAATAATATATAATAAAGTAACTTTCTCTTTTTTCCCTTTTTTCTTCTCTACTCATTCCCATCCTAGAGGTGGCTACCATTAGATATAAATATGTAGGACACACAATTTCTGAGCTCCCTTCAAACTGAGTTTTTTGATACTATGAGTTCCTAGTTGATACTAGGAGGTTTTCATTTTGAAACAACAAATCAGGAGTCTTAGACTCCCATCATGGGAAAGTCAGTGGGAAAGACCCTTGTGGTCTATTGCAAACCCCCCTAAAACCCTAAAGAAAAGTCCAAAAGCAACTCAAATCAGAGGATGCATGATGATGGTCATCCTGATCATGTATGCACATGGCTAGGCTTTGTTATAAGCCAAAGATTTAAGGTTTGTGGGCTTGAGTACTTAGAGTGCCAGAGGTCAGTTAGTACAAAAGATAGGGTGGCCTATTTCAGCTCTACACCAACAAGGCTGTCAACCCAAAAGCTTGCCTCATGGATTCTCAATCACTATAGGTATTCAAAGAGAGGAAGGACAAATGCTTGAAATGGATAAAGCACTGTGGTTTAGGGGAAAGATTTGCTGTGTAACCCTAAGCAAGTCACTTTATTCCTCGATCTCAAAAATTGCAGGACCATGGGGCAGCTAGGTGGCGCAGTGGATAGAGCACCGGCCCTGGAGTCAGGGGTACCTGAGTTCAGGTCCGGCCTTGGACACTTGACACTTACTGGCTGTGTGACCCTGGGCAAGTCACTTAACCCCCATTGCCTCACTAAAAAAAAAAAATGCAGGACCAGATTAGCTGTTAATGTTTAGCTTTGACAAATAGGATGCTACAGAGCATGGTTAGAAGATGAGCTGGTTCGTCCTAACTGTGCCAACAGCAATACCTGACACAATCAAACCAAGGAGATGGGTAGGTTGCTTGCAAGTAGGAATGCTGATGAAAATGGAGATAACCCATTCTATTTTCTGAAACACATGTTCTTTCCAACACAAGAACCCTGACATGTACCAAAGAATGTTCTTTCTTTCCAATGTATCGTGAACTTGTTTATCAATAGAACTAGTTAGGTGTTGGGGGGGTATAGTAGATAGAGTACCAGATGTAGACTCAGGAAAGCTTGTGTTGAAATCCCACCTCAGATACTAGCTTTTTAACCTTGAAGATAGATATCCATTTAGCCAACTTTAGCCTCAGTTTCCTCATTTGTAAAAGGGAATAAAAGTAACTGAAATACCTACTGTGTGACCTTAGTCAAGTCATTTAACTTCCCAGGACCTTAGTTTTCTCATTTGTAAAATGGGGGTTTTGTACACTGTGGCCTGTGAGGATCTTTCCAATTCCAGCAGTATGAGGCTATGAGCCTATGGGGGGTGATGAGGATCCAATGAGCTTTGCAAACCTTAAAATGTTATAAAATTATTAATGCTATAGGAATCTGAGAATCCCTGGAACCCAGCTCCAAAGCATACAGTACCTGATTACTCAGGAAGATGAGGACAGGCTGTTGGGAAGAGGGGCATCACCTCCTCTATGCATAATTATGATTTGTAGAGGGATCCACACCAGGCCTGGGTTCCTTTCACCTTTTTTTTTAGGGGGACACATGCTCGGAAGACCCAAGTACAAGAGACCAGGCCAGCCTTAAATTGTCAAACAATTTAAGAACTTACGAGCTCAACTGTCCAGGTCTCTGTGCCCAGGAACTGCCCTGCCGGAAACAAGCAGAGTAATAAATGTTTTAAAAATCAAGTAATAAAAATTTTAAAAAAAAGATTTGAAATCCAGCCCAAGTGCTAGCTCTTGAAAGGGGTTGTTTGTCTTAATTGATGCTTGACAATTAAACAGGTTATACTGGAAACGCTGATGTTGCTCAGACCTGAGCCAGCTCTCCTTTGGCCTCCCCCGCCTCCCATCTCCCAAATCAGAGAAATAACAGGAAGGAACATGTTGCCAGATGGTCGAACACTGCAGAAAGGCCTACATTGGCCACTTCCAGATAGCAGGTGAATCCATGGTCCCCATTTGAGCACTGACATTTGGAGTGATGGGGGTAAGGGACAGGATTAGAATCAGGATAAAAAGTTGTTGGGGGTGGGCTAAGAGTAGGATTGGGGTTAGGAGATTAGGCTGAAGAAAGAGGATTACAGTTAAGGGTTGGGGTTAAGGTAGTGGGGTTAGGGTAAGATAGGGTAAAGAGTAGGTATAGGGATTTGTTGTTGTTGTTGTCCAGTTGTTTTACTCCTGTCCAACTCTTTGTGACCCAATTTGAGGTTTTCTTGGCAAAGATCCTGGAGAGATTTCCCATTTCCTTCTCTAACTCGTTTTATAAATGAAGAAACTGAGGCAAACAATGTTAAGTGACTTGACCAGGGCCACACAACAAATAAGTGTCTGAGGTCAGATTTGAACTCATGAAGATGAGTCTTCCTGACTCCAGCCCAAGCACTCTATCCACTGTGCCACAGGCTACAATTGATTAAGATTAGAACAAAAGGAGGGTGCAGCTAGGTGGCACCAGCCCTGGATTTAGGAGGACCTGAGTTCAAATTCAGCCTCAGACACTTGACACTAGATGTATGACTGTGGGCAAGTCACTTAACCCTCATTGCCCCGAAAACAAAACAACAACAACAAAAAGATTAGAATAAGGGGTTAGAGTTAGGATTATGGTGTGAGTTAGGGCTTGAGTAAGGTAAAGTGGAAAGTGCATTGAACCTGAAGTCACAGGACCCGAGTTTGAGAGCAATCACTATCATTTAATATTTGTGGGACCTTTGGCAGCCTCTATAGGCGTCAGTTTTTTAATCTCTAAAATGAATTAATTGGATCAGATGACTTCCAAGTCCCCTTCTGGCTCTAGATCTGAAAACTATGATTCTAAAGAGTTGTGACTAAAGGGCAGTTTAGAATCAGAAGTATGTTTTGCACTCTCCCTCCTTTTTTCTCTGAGATCCAGTTTTTCCCTGTTGAAACATCTATACCTAGTCTCATCAAATCATCATACCTTTGGTGCCTTGGCATTTTGGGGGTGGGGAAGGTGGGTAATGTCCATTTGGAATCCCCAGACACTTCTTTTTTTTTTTTTTTTTTGGTGAGGCAATTGGGGTTAAGTGACTTGCCCAGGGTCACACAGCTAGTATGTGTCAAGTGTCTGAGGTCATATTTGAACTCAGGTCCTCCTGAATCCAGGGCCGGTGCTCTATCCACTGCGCCATCTAGTTACCCCTCCCCCAGACACTTCTGACCCTATAAGTCCTATGCTAGACATAGACCCCCTTCAGGAGTTGATAGGAAATATTTTCTCCAGTCAGAAGGCATTATAAATGTCTCACTATCAAAGTCAGGCACCATGCTTAACGCCAGGATGGACTGAATAATGGACAGCAGGTCATGTCTGTTGAGAAGCAACAGGAAGCTCATCAGTGTGGGCTAGGAAAACTGAGGGAGGGGCAGTAACGGTAGATGGAGCTGAGAGCCTGGAAGCCAAGCGAAAGAGGAGGGAGGGGAGGGGAATGAAAGGAACCAGAAAGGAGCAACGGGGGAGGTAGGTGCAGGCTGCTCCCTATGTTTGCAGTAAACAAATGGCGGGTGGCTGAGCAGAGCGCTAGCCCTCCTAGGGAGGAGGGAACTCTATGGATGGAAACTGCAGTCTCCCCCACCCTCCTGGATGATTAAACTGGAGAGGTCAGGTTTGGGATACGTGTCAGGGAGATCTCTCAATCATCTTGCTTCTAGCCCTTGTTTTGTAGTCATAGCCTCCTGCAGGCCTATTGTAAACTGAAGGAAACCTGGCCCCCTTCCAGAGCTCTCTGCAGCCCCTGCGATTTTTGCTGGACACAGCCCAGCCTTGAATGTTCCCTCTCAACCAGTGGTTACTTCTCTTGTGAAAGGAAACAACTAGGAATAACAGAGAAATTCCTTGTCTGGTATTCATACCATCAGTGTTCTGTTCTAGGATCTATCCCCTAACTAGTTTGATACTGGGCGAGTCAACACCTTTCTCAGTCTTGGGTTCCATATTTATTTTTTCTGACAATGGAGCTGACTGGTTGGAGCTAGCAAGGTGAACCATGGTCCTGGATTTACAGGCTTCTTTGTAAAGAGGGAAGGAAAGGATATAGAAGGTAGGGAGTGCTGGAAGCAGAGGAAACACTCTGACAATATACTTGGGAACATTTGAACAGGGGAGGAGCACTTCCAGCTAAGGGAGAAAGCAGAGGGGAAGAATTCAAGGTAGCCTGCAAGGGTACCACTTGAGCTGAACTCTGAAAGGAAGATAAGAAATCTGAATGGCTGAGGGAAAGAGTGAGTGCTTTCCAGGAATGGGAGAGGGCCTGTACAACTGCATAGAGGTGGGGGATGACATGCCAATTGTCTAATATAAAGACTGTGAAAGAAAGTGAAATGAAGTAAAGTTAGGCTGGAAAGGTAAATTGGAACCAGGTAGCCTTTAAACACGAGACTGAAAATATTTTGATACTTTGTCCTAGAGACAGTCATGAACCACGGAAGTCTTTTGAATGGGATAGTGACACCATTTTGGCAGCTGTGTACAGGTTGGATTGGAGACCAGAGGCAGGAAGGCCAGTTAATTAGTGATTCCATAGTCCATGTGAAAAATGGTGGAACCTACACTGGAGTGGTATATATGTGAGGAGAGAGGATGGAGCAGATGTCAGAAGTAGTATAGAAATAGAACTGATAAGACTTGGCAACTGATGGGATGTTGGAGTTGAAGAAGAAAGGGAAAGTCAAGAATGACTTGGAGGTTTCCAGCCTAGATGACAGAGGATGTGCTAGAATTTCTTAATATCAGGTATTTATAGTAGCAAGTGAATCACAAATTGGGCTTAGAAATCTTTGTGTTTTATGGATCTCCATGGCTGTAGGATTTAACCCATCTATGCACAGTCTCACCATGTTTGGTGAAGCTGGAACCAATTACCATATATTATATAAGGTGGGGAAGCTGTTGGTTCAGTGGATAGAGTGCTGGGCCTGGAGTCAGGAAGACTTGAGTTCAAATTCAGCCTCAGACGCTCCCTAGCAGTGTGAGCCTGGGGGGAAGTCATTTAATCTCTAATTGCCTGATAAAACACTCCAATGGATCCATTGGAGAAGGAAAAGGCAAACCACCACAGCCAAGAAAACCTCATGAGTAGTTGGCTCACAGGGTTCATAAAGACTTGGACACAACTGATCAGCTGAACAACAATAACAACAACAACAATAATAGTGTGAATTGGAATACATGCAACCACTTAATGGGATTCACTGTTCACACAAATCAGGACCTAGATATAATATTATCTCCACCAATCACTTTCCAAGCTATCTATGTGCCCATCTATAACAGCCCTCACTCTATCCATACCTTCTATTTTGTTGCTTCTAACCTCCTGTGGTCTAGGGACCCAAGTAATCAAGTTGTTAGACTTTAAAAAAAGAGAATTAATAAGGACAAATATTACTGTGTTATATGAAATGGCAAATGTAATGAATACAGAGAAGCATGGAAAGATCTTTATGAACAGATGTAGAGTGAAATAAGCAGAGCCAAGGAAACAATATTCATAATGACTATAACAGTATCCATGGAAAGAACAACCACGCAAAAAGAAAATGTAGCAAAATTATAAAGATCAAACATGATTTGAATGAAGAGATATGAGAGGATACTCCCAACACATGGTCTTGCACGTGTTTCCTATTTTTTCAACATGTTGATGAGTTGTGTGGATATTTTCTTTTTCTTTTTTTTGTCTTTAAGAGGAAGGAGGAGAGATATTTGAGGAAAGTATAATATCTAAAAAAACAAAATATATCAATAAAAATGTATTTTAAACAGTATAGAATTAAAACACCATACTATTACTTATTTTAGTACTTCAAGGATTTTCATTTTATCAGTGTGGTGCTCTCTCCACCCAAGTGCCTACCATGTGCCAGGCACTGTGTTAAGCATTGTTGTCGTTTGTGTTTGTTCATCCTTTCTTCTCAAAGAGGACCAATGATATCAGGAGGGTGATGTCTTGATGTAGAAGTGAATTGGATTTAAGTGAGGCAGGACTGTGCAAGGTACTCAGCCCTACTTTCTCCTCCAAAAGCATCAGTGGCAAAACATAGGTCAGGATGACTGGTAGTGGCCCCGGATGCAACAGGAGACCCTGGCCTTTTTAAGCCAAGGTCTTTCCCCATCTCAGTTTGTCTGAGGCAACACCCTTCCAACAATTAAAGGCTAGGTAAAAATTGAGGCAAAAGATGATCTAGTTTGTCTTCACAAAAGAATCAGTCTGGGAAGGGAAGACCTTCCGTTTCTGGCCAGAACAGAAACAATTACTATTTACACTCATTCTGAGCCATCAAAACCCAAATAATGAGCAAGAGAGGCTTGGGTTGGGAGCTATTGTTGACCATTCAGTGAGAGCCAGAGTCATTCGGGTTTAAAGGTATTCTCAAATGGCTCTATTTGAATCAACAATAGTCTGTGAGGAGGAGGAATAGCGGCTGAACATTAGGGATAAGTACAAAGAAGGGCAAAAAGCTAGGCCCTGTCCTCAAGAAGTTCACTTTGTTATGAGGAGACAGAATACAAATAATTACATACAAACAAGAAGTATACATTGTAACTGGAAAGTGTATAGAGGAAAGGGACTAGCTAGGGATGGAGGGGAAAGGGAGGGACTTGAGTTGAATCCTGCAGGAAGCCAAGGAAGCTGGGAGGCAGGGTGAGGAAGAATAGCATTCCAGGCATGGGACCAGACAGTGAAAAAACTGCCAGAAGTTGGATGGAGGATGAGCTGCAAGGAATGGCATGTAGGCCAGTGTTGCTCAGTGCAAGCTACAGCTGCTTTATAACTTAGCAGATGGTCTTCCAGAGCTACTGTGTACTGAAAAATGGATTACCTTGAGGGTAACTTGGTGATAAGCCTCTCTAAAGTTATTTAACCTTCTCCTTGGACAATTGACATACTGTCTATCATCGAGTCCATTGATTTTGGCCTGGAAGGGAACTCTGAGGCCGTCTAGTTCAGCTACATTATTTTACAGATGAAAAAGCCAGGGCCTGAGTAGTGAAGGAACTTGCCCAAAGTCACACAGGTAGCAATTGGTACAGCCAAGGTTTAAACCCCAGATCTGAATCCAATCCAAACCAAACTCTTTCTTTTTATTTTTTTTACATTTGTCCAAATTGGATTTTATTTAATTATATTTAGCCCATAACTCTAGCCTTGCCTCTTGATTCTGCAACCCAGTGTACTAGGTAGCCTTTTCAGCTTTGCATCATCAGCATTAAATACTCTTTTGACAGCCCCATCCTGATTCACCATTAAAGGCTATGCTTAGTTAAACTTCTCTGAGGTAGAATACAGGGTCAGCCCCCTCTAAGTCATAATGAGGCATCAGAGAAAGACTTTAGGTGAGGCAGGAGAGTTATTATTATGATCTAAAAAACCTCAATTATGTAGAAAGTTCATTTGCAAAATGAAATGGATGGTCGGACTTGATAGGCTCTTAATGTAGCTCTAAATTCGTAATCTGTTATGTCTCTCATGATACCAACTACATGAGGAGTCCATTTTAAAAAGTTATTATGGGTGGGTCATGGGAGAGGAGATGGAGCAGAGTAAGGCAGCAACTCACCTGAGTTTTCCTAAATTCCTCTCCAAACAGCTTTAAAATAATTACTCAAAATTAATTCTAGAGTAGCAGAACCCACAAAAGGACAGGATGAAACAATTTTCTAGCCCAAGACAACTTAGAAGGTCAGCAGGAGAGGTCTGTCTCACTAGAGTGAGAGTGGAGCTCAGTCCAACGCAGGCCCCACCCCAGTAAGCCAACAGCAGGCCTTGAGGGCAGCAATGGCTTCCAAAGCTCTCAGCCCACAGATGGAAAGGGAGTCAGATAAATGGTCAGAAGGAGATAACAGGGGATTCTTTGCTGGCACTGGTGGCAGGACTCGGTTGCATTTCTCATACTCAGGCCACAGTCCAAGGGAGAGGGGGAACAATAGCACACTATAGAGGGAATCTCAACACAATTCCAGAGTAGAAAAGAGTACTTGTGGTTGCTTACTGACCAGAATGCCATTCAGAAAAACAGGGACCTCACCCCTCCTTAGATCAGACCACCTTGGAAGAACTGAAACTTTATAGAACTAACTCTGAAAACAGCTGCACAAAACCCCTAAAACTATGGACTGTGCTCCTTTCATCCCAGGAACAGAACCCCAACTTTAATATAAAGTTAAAAGAAAATAAATAGGTTAGAAAATGAGCAAACAGCAACAAAAAGGAACCTGACTAAAAAAAATTACTATGGAAATGGGGAAGATCAAGACACAAATTTAGAAGACAATGTCAAAAGAGCTATATATAAAGCTTCAGAGGAAAAGGTAAATTGGTTTCAGGCCCGAAAAAGAGTTCCTGGAAGAGTTCAAAAATGTTTATAAAAACCAAATAAGAGAGGTAGAGGAAAATTTGGGCAAAGAAATGAGAATGATGCAAGAAAAATCATGAAAAGAGATTCAATAGCTTGGTAAAGGAGGCACAAAAACACGCTAATAAGAACATCTTAAAAAGCAGAATTGGCCAAATGGAAAAGGGGGGCACAAAAAGCTTACTGAAGAAAATAATTCCCTAAAAATTAGAATTTAGTAAGTGTTAGCTAATGACTCCATGAGACTCTATCAGCATTTCTATATATTGCCAACAGCAGCAAGAGATAAAAAGAAAAATTCCATTTAAAATAACTGTAGACTAAGTAAAATACTTAGCAATCTACTTGTCAAGACAAACCCAGGAACTATAAGAACACAATTACAAAACACTTTTCAAACAAATAAAATCATATCTTAACATTTGGGAAAATATTAATTGCTCATGGGTAGGCCAAGCCAACATAATAAAAAAATTCTACCCAAATTAATTTAATTATTAAGTTCCATACCAATCAAACTACTAAAAAAATTCATTTGGAAGAACAAAAGATCAAGGATATCAATGGAATTGATGACAATAATGTGAGAGAAGGTGGCCTAGCAGTACCATATCTCAAACTATATTACAAAGTGGTAACTATCAAAAGAATCTGGAACTGGCTAAGAAATAAAGTGGTAGATCAATGGAACAGATTAGGTACACAATACACAGTAGTAAATGACTATAGTAATCTAGCATTTGATAAATGAAAAGACCTAAGTTTTAGGGACAAGGACCCACTTTTTAACAAAAATTGTTGAAAAAATTGGAAAGCAGTCTGACAGAAACAAGATAGAGACCAACATCCCACACTATATAACAAGATAAGGTCAAAAAGGGTATATGATTTAGACATAAAGGATGATACCATCAGCAAATTAGAGAAGCATGGAATAGTTTATTTGTCAGATCTATGGATAAGGGGAGAATTTATGACAAAACAAGATATAGGGAACATTACCAGATATAAAATGGAGAATTTTAATTACATTAAATCAAGAAGGTTTTGTACAAAACAAATGCAGCCTAGATTAGAAAGAAAGCAGAAAATTTGGGGAAAGGGGAATTTTACAGTGTTTCTCTGATAAAAGTCTCATTTCTCCAATATATAGAGAATTTAGTCAAATTTATAAGAAAACTAGTCATTCCCCAATTATTAAATGATCAAAGGATATGAAAAGGCTGTTTTCAAAAGAAGAAGTCAAAGCTATTTATAATCGTATAAAATGATCTAAATCATTGTTAGAGAAATGCAAATTAAAACAACTCTGAGGTACTACCACATACCTATCAGATTGGCTAATATGATATAAAAGAAAAATGATAAACATTGGAGGGGATGTGGGAAAACTGGGACATTAATGTGCTGTTGGTAGAATTGTGAACAGATCTGACCATTCTGGAGAGCAATTTAGAACTATGTCCAAAGGGCTATAAAAATGTGCATACCCTTTGACCCAACAATACTACTGCAGGTTTTTATCCAAAAGAGATCAAGGAAAAAGGAAGGACCTCCATATACAAAAACATTTATAGTAACTCTTTTGGTGGTGGCAAAAAATTAGAAATTGAGAAGGGTATTCTTCAATTGGGGAACGGCTGAATAAGTTGTGATATATCATTGTGATGGAATACTACTGTGCTATAAGAAATGAGGATCATGATACTTTTAGAAAAACCTGGAAAGATTTACATGAATTGATATAAAATGAAATAAGCAGAATCAGTAGAACATTATACACAGTAACAGCATTATTACAAAGATGATTAACTGTGAATGACTTAGCTATTCTCAGCAATACAGTGATCCAAGACAATTCCAAAGAATTTATAATGAAAAATGCTATCTACCTCTAGAGAAAAAAGTGGAGTCTGAATGCAAATCAAAGCATATTTTTTCTAATTTTCTTTATTATCCTGGGTTTTGGTTTTGTGTGTTTCTGTTTTTGTGTGTTCTTTCACAACATGGCTAATATGGAAGAGTGTTTTGCATTACTGCATGTGCATAATCTGTATCGAATTGTTTGCCTTCTCAACAGAGGAGGGGGCAAAATTTTCTAAAAATAAATGTTAACATTGTTTTCACATGTAATTGTAAAAAATATAATATAAAAATTTTCCCAAAAAATGTGTTTAGGAAATCTTTATTTGGCTTACATTTTTATGTACCTCCCTCTCAGTTTTTAGGAATTAGATTTGGGAATCCAAAAATTTGAAATGTGGGTTTTACAAGTGCTTGAGACAAATTTTCACTTTTCCAGAATCAACCTGGGAGGCCCCAGAGGAATTCAAGTGAGAGATGCCAGCAGGCATCCAAAATGAAGCAGGTGATCCAGGGAAAATGACGTTATAGTCAGAAGCACTTTACCAGTGGATTTTCCCTTCACTAGAACAGAGTAGGTTCGTGTTGAGTCTCCTAGTATTTTATCAATGAATCCTTGTTATCAAAGTCTTCCACAGTAGCTATGAAAATTATCCCAGGCTTGAAGTTACTACCCCAAAACTCAGACTGGGACTTCTTTTTTTACAAAATTAATCCCTTTGGACTTTCCACTGAGACCCTGCTCAGCATCCAGAGAAATCCCTACTGTCCTGGCTACAAAATATTCTCTTTTTTAGATTCTCCTTTGAAATGTAGGCTGTTACTTATTGGAACCAAATGTGCAGTGAAAGATAAACCATCAAAGATGGTGGAGTAGTAGGGAGCAGTACAGCCCAGCTCCCCTCAAAACTACTATCACAAAGATCTAAAAAGAATGCCATACTGAAAAGCAATCAGGAAATCAAAGGAGAAAGCACAGCAGATGATTTTTTCAGGCAAAGATCATAGATCTTGTCCATCAGTAAGGGACCAGGCTAACAACTATGGAACATAGGTCAGCTAGCTTGTGGCTGTTCTGACACCAGAATAGTTTTCTTCAGGCTCAGACCAGGGCTACATCAGTAGCTCTGTCTCTCTGAAGCTGCAGAGCCTTCCAGGTAGTTGAATTGGGCAACTTTTTTTTTTTTTTAACCAGAGCTCTGCCTTAAGAAAAGTCTGCAGCTGTGTTGCCTAGAAACTAAACCAGGTTCTAGACTTGCAAAGCTCCAAAGTGGTGACTAGACCATGCCTTAGATTAAACTGTCAAGGGCTGATGAAAATTTACTGCTCCCTGGCTTAAGCTACTCCTCTGATCATTGAATAATGCAACACCAAAAACCCAGGAAAAGCAGCAACAGGGTGCTAGAGAATACGAATCAGGACCAAAGAGGGCCCTGATATTTCAGCCAGAAGTGTGTCAGAACTGGCCTTAATATAAAGACCCAATCTCAGAATTAAGGTGGAAAGAAAAAAAAGCAAACAAACCACAACAAAAGACCCCCACCATAAAGAGCATTATAGTGGCAAGGATGGCCAAAATACAAACCCCAGAGAAGAACAAAACCTCAAAGAACAGAGCTTGGACACAAATTTAACAACTATCCCAAGAATAAATTAAATAAGTTGTTTGGGTTTTGTTTTTGTTTTTTTAAGTTTTGTTTTTTTTTAAGAGGTACAATGTTCTTTGTAAATGAAATGAGAAAGCTATGGGAAAGAATTGGGAAAAAAAGATATGGTCAAAAGACTTGGAAGGAGAATTAATAACAACACAAGAGGTACAAAAACTTTCCGAGGCAACAAACTCCTTCAAAAAGTAGAATGGACCAAACAGAAGTTAATGCTTCCATGAGACAACAAAAAAAATATCAAAACAAATCAAAGGATTGGAAAATGTAAAGTATCTCATAAAAAACAGGTTACCCAGAAAACAGTTCAAGAGTAAATCATTGAAGAATCATTGATCTTTCCTGAAAACAATGAACAGAAAGAGCCTAGATATCATATTTCAAGAAATCATGAAAGAAAATTACCCAGAAATATTAGAATAAAAGAAGAATCAACTCGTCATCTAAAAGCAAACAAATAAATGAAAATTCAGGAATGTTATTACTGTAACGAATGGAATGATGCCACCTGCTGGAGACTTACTGTAGAAGAGCTCCACCCATGAGGTGAAGGTCTTTGAGGGCAAGACCATGCGTCTTTTCTTCGGCGTCAGGAATTTGCTTGTGGGAGGAAGAAGGGGGAGCCTGGCGCTCTCACTGGGGCTCTTTCCTGTGGACTCTGGTGGAGAGCAGAGCTAGAAATGCACTCTCCCTTTAATAGATAGATGAATGTAGGCCTTTCTCTCTCTCTTTACCAAATTCTTATTCTCCTTGATAAATGCTTAAAAGTCTAATTCTTGCTAAAGCTTATAATTTATTGGCAACCACTCATTAGATATTTTAGACAGACTAGCTAGAATTTTAGCCCTTAAAATTACTAAAACCTAGAGCTTTCAAGTCAAAGAAAAATACTATAAGCAGCCAAAAAGAATTAAAATACTGAAGAAACGTAGTCAGGACCACAGATATGCTTTAAGAGATGAAATATATAGGCTAACAACCCAGAAAAATTTACCCAGAAAAACTGGGTATAATCCAGCATGTTTTAAGCATCAACCTGGAAAAAGTATAGTAGAAGTTACTAGTTACTATATGTCATGTTTAAGTTTTTGTAAATGTGAACTTGGGAGCTTTTTGTCTGTTTGCTTCTTGTTTCATTCTTAGCATTTCTTTTGTGTGGAATAGGTAAAAAGTTGTCCTACACTTGATCTAGAATTGTATATCAAGTATCTTCCTCTATGCCTTTGGAGCTAGCATAGATATAAGTCAAAACTAACTTGAATTTTTCCTGGGGTTCTCTAGTGGAGGTCTATATGTTTTTCTAGAAGGGAGGGTCTGACTCCTCTCTTTCAGAAAACATGAGTCTGAACATGAGTCCGGAGCTAGGAGAGGTAGAAGGGGATTAACAGGAAGGCTCCATTGGCACCAGCAGGAGCTCTGTGTTGTTCCATATAAAACATGTCAGCATACAGACATGCAAATATAAACATGTATGTTTATACACACATAAAATTACCTTGAGGTTATAAGCAGCGTTTCTCTTTAATTCTTGGGCCTTTTCATCTATAACTGTTGTTGCTGTTCCTGCTGCTGCTGCTGTTGTTGTTATTATTATTGTTGTTGTTGCTGTTTGTCCTTCTTGAAGAGTACTGTTACATTGGGGAAGTGATGTCATGACTTGCAGTGAGTTGGACTTAAGTGAAAGAGGCCTGTGCAAATCTCCAGCCTCACTCTCTCCTCTGGAGTCATTTGGGTCCAGTGGCAAGATATAGATCAGGACAACTGGAGATGGCCCAATGCAGTGGGATCAGCTTCTGCTAGAAAGATGTTCTATACTTAAAGTTCATTGACTTTATCTAAGAATAAGGCCAAAACTGAGGTGAAATCTAGCTCCTCCCTTTAGGTTCCTTTATTCATGACTTCTCTCTCAAGCAATAATTCCTTGCTTCCTATAGGTTTTGTAGAAATTTGAAGAATATGTTCAGACCAGAGACTGTAGTTCAGTTGGAAAAACACTGGATCTGGAGTCACTGGACTTGGATCAAATCCCAGCTTCATTCCATAACTATCTAAATTGCTTTGGGCAAGTCATTTAATTTCTCTAGGCCTCAAATTCTTCCACTGTAAAATGAGGGTAGTGGTAGACTATGCCCTTTCTAAGGTCTTTCCCCTCACTAAATCTATTATCCTGAATGACCTCTGCCCTACCTTCCAACTCTAAGTACAGTGACTCTACAGTGGCGATTTATATCTTCCCATGTGATTGTTAATAATATTACCATTTAAATGATGCTGGGGCATCTACTTGCAGAGCAGCTGTTCAAATATTTATTGAATCACTTCATCTCAAGTCATATTTCATACTATGCCTCAATCATCTAGGGATTAGTCTTAGCAGTATTTAATATGTTTCATACAAAATAAAAATAAAAACACTCATGTAAATATTAAATGGAAAAATGTACCATCAGGAAAGCAGGCCTTCTATCTCTAGCCAACACAGGAGCAACTATATTCTGCTCTGCTTTGGGAATCAATATGGGGCAGTGGAAACTGTACTGGGATGTAGAAGACATGAGAATTAGGCCTGGCTCTGTCATCAATTGTATCACCTCTCTGGGCTCAGTTTCCTCACCTGTAAAATAAGTAGTTTAGTCAATTATTAATAAATAATATCCCTTACAGTATTGACTGTGAATAGATTTTATTTAATGATTTGTTTTAATTATGTTTATTAAAACTATAATTTTATTAATACTTTTATGAATCGGTCAGCTAGGTGGTGCAGTGGATAAAGTACTGGCCCTGGATTCAGGAGGACCTGATTTCAAATCCAGCCTCAGACACTTGACACTTACTAGCCATGTGACCCTGGGCAAATCACTTAACCCTCATTGCCCTGCAAAAAAAAAATACTTTTATGCATCAATATCACATTTGTTTCTGAATATCCCTATCCTCTACCAAATAACCTTTTGTAACAAATATTGAAGAAACCACAACTCTCCAGTAAAATCTATTGACATGTTGATGGTATCTAATAGGATATGTACCATTCCACACACATAGTCCTCCCACCTCTTGAACAAAAGGGTACTTTTATATTCTCATCCCTTTCTCAGGGAACATTATTAGTCATTATAATTACATAATATTTAGTTTCATTTTATTATTCTTTCCATTTACATTATTATAGTCATTATGTGTGTTATTTTCGTGATTCTGCCTACTTTAGTTTGAATCGGTTCACATAGTTTTCCCACTTTTTGGAATTCCTTATATTTGTTGTTTCTTACAAGACAATAAAATTTCATTATATTCATGTACTACAATCTGTTTAGCCATTCCCCAATCAGTGGGCATCCACTTTATTTCCAGTTTCAGAGGCAGCTAGTAGCTGAGTGAATAGAAAGGGGGGAAGAGGGGTTTGGAGTTAGGAAGACCTAAATTCAAATCCATCCTCAGACACTAGCTATGTGACCCTGGGCAAGTCATTTAACCCTTGTCTCAAATTTCTCAACTCTAAAATGGAGATAATAATAGCACCTGCTTCAAAGGGTTGTTGTGAGGATCAAATGAGATAATATTTATAGAAAGTGCTTGGCATACAGTTGTGTTTATTCTCTCTGCTCCCACCTTGTCCCTTCTTTGTGAATACAAAAAGTGCTGCTATAAATATTTTTATACCATTAAACTCTTGCTATGAAGGAAGTGAAAAATGTGGCTATAGGTAACCAAAAGTCAATAACTAAATTCAATGTAGGAAGAATAACTAGACTTGAGTTGGGCATTGCTTTTCTGCCAGATAGATACCACCAAGAAGTAGGCACATGAAGAAGGAATACAGTCTTGAAATTAGTGACAATTTGTGTACTCAAAAAACTTTCTCAGTGAGATTCCTATATCTGGTTTTGATATACAGAGAAACAATATATACAAACAGCCCCATCTAATCAGGAGATATTGGGGAAAGTTTCTTATATTTTCTAAGTTGGCTGAATCCTAGAGAGTCAAATAGCACTTAGAACCATCAATTTAGAGCTGGAAATGACCTTCTTGTTGTTTAGTTGTTTCCAGCTCTTCATGACCCCATTTGGGGTTTTCTTGCCAAAGATACTGGAGTGGTTTGCCATTTCCTTCTCCAGCTCATTTTACAGATGAGAAAAGTGAGGCAAATAGAATTAAGTGACTTGTCCACAGTCACGAAGCTACTAAGTGTCTGAGGCCATATTTGAACTCAGTTCTTCCTGACTCTAGGTGTCATACTCTATCTACTGCACCACCTAGCTGCCTGGAAAGGACCTTAGAGGTTATCTAATGCAGCCTCTTCACTTTACAGAGGAAACTGAGATTAAGGTGATTAAGTGACTTATGAAAAACCACAGAGCTTCTAAAAAGCAAAGAGGAGATTCAGACTCAAGCCCTCTAATACAGACTGTTTTTTTTTTCTTTATACTATAAACTGAGGCAAACTCTCTTGGTGGAATTTAGTTCTCTCTTTCCTCAAAGGGGAAGATCAGAGAACACTAAGGCCAGTCAATTCTCCAGAGAACACAAAGACCAGCTCTTCAGATTTAAAGAAGGGGGCTTTAAAGGAAGAGGGGGCTTCCTAAAAGGGAAGGAAAGCAGAGAAAAACAATGCCTGTAAAAATTCAAATGAAGGTTTTATTGAGCAAGGAAGAAAATCTAGCATGATCATGGGTGCTATTCAGCATATTGCTCAATAAGACACCATGCAATAGATTCCAAGGGTTTATATATAGTTTAAACAAAGACAGGTAAGGAATTTGGAGAAAAGGTGGGCTTAGAAAGGTCCACTCCTAAAGGGAGGGATGTGTGTGTGTGTGTGTGTGTGTGTGTGTGAGAGAGAGAGAGAGAGAGAGAGAGAGAGAGAGAGAGAGAGAGAGAGAGAGAGAGAGATGGATAGAGGTGGAGTATGTGGCCTTTGATACCCAAATCAGAAGGAATTCTTGGTGATAGGCCATTTACTTCAAGGCTTGATTGTGTAAATCTCTTCAAAAAGAAAAAGGATCATTCCAAAGTTGGGGAATAGCTGAGGATAAGGTCCATATCCATATAAGTTTTTGATTGGTTTTAGGGTTACTGATTCCTGTACTTCCAGCTGGGTTTGGTACTAAGGATTGTTGATGTGTTAGCCAATGAAGCCAATGCTTGGACAGTTGTTCTGGTTACCTGAACAATGTGTTTGCGTGTGTGTAGGGAGGGGGCTTAAGCAAATCAAGGTACCTATTTTCACAATGCCATGTGATACCTCATCAAAACATAAACCCGTTAATAGTTAGCATTTATAAAACCTGTCAGGTTCACAAAGTACTTTACAAATATCTGATTTTATTTTCATAACTCTAAGACGTAGGTGCAATTATCCCCATTTTCCAAATGAGGAAATGGAAGTAAAAAGAGATTAAATTTACTTCCCTGGGGTCACACAGCTACTAAGTGTCTGAGTTTTTTTGATTTATACTCAGGTCTTCCTGATTCTAGACTCAGTGTTCTTTCCACTTTGTCACATAGTTGCAATCCTTCTTATTTTTGTATCGTCAATTACTAACATACTGCCTTTTATATGGAAGGTACTTCAGGATTGAATTGAAAGGGATGATGCAAGACCAGCTAATACAATCTCTTCATTTTACAGATCAGGAAACTGAGGCTCACAGACTTTCTTATGTCCAAGGCTATTTCTACTACACTTGGCTCCTCTTTGAGCCCAATAAGTCAATTCAAATTTATTAAGCATTGACTTGACTATATATATGGAGGTCTCCAGAAAACACTGGCTTATCATTGATTTCCTACTTTTCTCCTAGGAAGAATGTGCCCCTTCATTAGCTGGAGAGCAGGATGTAAGATAGGTGAGATGTTAGATTTGTTTTCATGAAGATGAGAAATTATTTTCAGGTCCCACAAAAACAACAAAAAGAACAGTACAGAATGAACTAAAATAGTCCAAATCAAGCCAACTGACAGTATTTACAGAGTAAGAGACAATGTCCTGCATTGGAAATATTTGGCCCCAAGGTTAAATTGTAGTTTTACTAGTTGCATTTCCTCTCCCCCTCTGAGCTTCCATTTCCTCAAGGTACGTTTTAGCTCCAAATCCTGGGACAAATGTTGATGCATTTGCTGCAGTTGATTTTTTTTTTAATTGAAAGAAATCTATTTCCCCCTCACATTAAGACTTTCAAGATGGGGCAGCTAGGTGGCGCAGTGGATAGAGTACCGGCCCTAGAGTCAGGAGTACCTGAATTCAAATCTGGCCTCAGACACTTAACACTTACTAGCTGTGTGACCTTGGGCAAGTCACTTAACCCCAATTGCCTCACTTAAAAAAAAAAAAAAGACTTTCAAGACCCTTTGTCTTAAACAAAGAATTCAAAGAAAGAGACAAGATGCAATGATTTGAGAAGGTATGGTTATCCTTTAGACCCAAGAAAATAATAAGCCACATGTTTCAATGACTTCAGTTCTTGGAAATGTTTTATGTGTAACTCCCTATTCCATTTCCCTTGCTCTATATCTCAACAGATCCAATTCTACCAATAAATAATCATATTCTTCCTTCTCCCTTTATGAAGATCAACTTCCTGTTCCTAAAGGGCACTGATGATCTCTTTAGGTTCAATGTCAGAAATCCCTTTCTGAACAGTGGGCATTGAGAGCCTGGGACTAGCTCAAGAGTAGAGCTTGCAGGCCCTGATGCTTCTCTGGAGAGCATCGACCATGGGAGGAGGGGCTATCTTTGTATGGAGGAGCTAGATGCAGGCCTGCCCAGTAGCAGAAGGATAGGCTGAGCAACACTAAGGATCCTTAGAGATAATATTGTCTGTACTACTAATTTCACAGGGTTGCTGTGGGCATCAAATAAGATCATGCATATAAAAAGAGCTGGGAACATGTTAAGTATTGTCATTCTAGTTCTTGGGTGGAGGTAGTAGTATGAGTATGTTTCAGGGGGACAGGGAAGTAGGAGTCTGAATCAAATCATGAACCTTCTCTATGAAGCCTTTAATTACTGATCCCACCCTATGATGCTCTTTCCCTATATGGATTTTTAAGGCATTACTAGACTGTACCACCTCATCTTGCACTTGATTATTTTTAGGAGGTTCATGCCTGTACATCTTAGGCATGACCTGGTTTCTGTTTCCTGTTCCTTGCAAATGAGAGAACTAGTTCAGTAAAATACAAACACACACACACACACACACACACACACTTTTCTCTATGCACAAGCAACATTTAAATTTGACACCATACGCTCAGAAGACATCTTCCTTTACAGAAAGAAACAACTAAAAGAACTTTCCTGGGATTTTTTTTTATTTTTAGAATATTTTTCTTTAAAAAAAATTTTTTATTAACAGAAATCTATTTTCTTTCCCCCTCACCCCCTCTCCCTATATGGAAAAAGAAAAAGAAATCTCATACTCAGTAAAATGTGACTTGTTTTAATTTAAATATCTCTAATTAACAAGTTGGAGCATGTTTTCATAGGGTTATTGATAGGTTCAATTTCTTTCTGTGAAAACTCCTTGTTCATATGCTTTGACCATTTATCATTTGGAGAATGGTTCTTATTCTTAAAACTTTGAATCAGTTCCCTGTATATCTTGAAAATGAGACTATTATCAGATAAACTTGCTGAAAAATATTTTTCCCTATTTACCTGCTTCTTTTTTAAGTTTAGTTGCATTGATTTTATTTGTGCAAAAATGAAATCTCATTTTTATTGCTATCTTCAGTTTTTGTTGTTTCATCATCATTTCTTAATATATCACCCTCTTCCCTATCTAGAAAGTCACCTCTTATAACAATTAGGAAAAAAGGAAAAGAAAAAAAAATTTGTTCATTAAAACCAAATAACCATGTCTATGCAATAATACATACTCATGTTTTCCAACTTCTGCAAAGAACATATGAAAGTATGTTTTCTCAACTCTTCTCTATGGTCCAAGCTTGTTCATTACAAAATTATATAACATTTAATTTCACTTTTAAAATTCTTTCCATTTATCTTGTTATAGACATTATGTGTATTGTTTACTTGCTTCTGCTTACTTGATTCCACATCAGTTCATCTAAATCTTCTCATGATTCTCTGAATCCTTTATAGTCTTCTGATTGGATTTTAGACCTCAATTCACAAAAGTATGGCTAAGAGATAGCATCTAGGTTAGTAACTAAGTAGAAATTATAAGTGGCAATGTTTTGGAGTTTTTTTGTTTTCTTAGCACGTGCACAATAGAATAAAATTGGAATGAACTTGATTATTTGGTTTACCTCTTTCATTTTTGTTGTTGTGGTTCAGTCATTTTACATTGTTGTCCAACTCTTCTTGACCTTATTTTTGGGTTTCCTTGGTGGAGATACTGGAGTGGTTTGCCATTTCCGTCTCCGGCTCATTTTACAGAAGAAGAAACTGAGGCAAACAGGATTAAGTGACTTGCTCATGGTTACACAAATAGTAAATGTGTGAGGTCAGGTTTGAACTTAGGATAATGAGTCTTCCTGACTCCAGGCCTGGCACTCTAATTGAGACTCCAAGGTAAGGAAGTGACTTGCTCATGTTAAAACAGTTAGGAAGTAATAGAGCTGGGACTCAGATAAATCCAGTTCTCTTATCTTGGGCATCATGACATCCTGTCAGGAAGGCTGGTTTAAAGCCAGAAGACCTGGATTTAAATCCCAACCTGTGCTACTCACTGACTGTGTGACCTTGGGAAAGTAACTATCTCAGTGGCTGGACCGGATTACCATGAAATCTATGATCCTATGGCATCTAGTCTAGTTGAGTGTTTTCTCCATCAGAACTTCTTGCTTCAATAAGTCTTAATTTTAAAAGCAAAAGAGCTATTTAAATTAGTTTAGGGGAAACAATTGAAATCTCTTGAACTTCAGTAACCAAAGGAAAGGGCCTTCAGAGTACCCCACAATTTGGCTTTACTTTCCTTCCTTACAGACTAACCTTTAAAAGGCTTTTGTTTAAAGCAAATTGAAGGAAGCCCCAGATACAGACAATTGACTTGTTTCAATATTTAGGATAAAAAAGCAATCGCATGTCCCAGGGGAGCCCTGGGAAACTTGGATAAGAAATAAATGAGGGCACAGAAAGAGCTGGAGGCTTTCCCTTTCCTTCTACCTTCCTTACCTGGGCAGCAGAGAGTGGAGACCTCACTTTATCTGGGTAGAATTACTCAGGGCTTCAGGCCGGGTTTCATCTGTTAGGGAAAGTATTTGTCGGAAGATTTTGTTCTTTAGGGAAAAGCAGAGGAAAGCAACAGCACCCTCCTAGCCAATTAACATGAGGCAGCTATTTCTTGCCGACTCTGCCTTTCCCCTCTGACTCTACTGGGCCCAAAGGGAAAGTGCTCCTTGGGGCATGGTGTGATATAGTTGAGAGCACACTGGGCTTCAATTCAGTATGTTACAATTGAAAGAGAACCAGATTTGGACTCAGAGAACCTGGTTTCAAATTCTGGTGGTATGACCTCATACAAGTTACTCAGCCTCTCTGACCTCATCAATAAAGTGCAGGGGTTAGACTTGATGACCTTAAAATTGCCTGGGATTCAAGTCTTGGCTCACTTCCACTGGAGAAATCACTTTTCATTTTAGAGTCTTAGTTTCTGCATCCATAAAATGGGAGAGAATAATAATTTGTTCTATTAACTTCAAGGAGTTGGGGTGAGCATCCAATAAGTTCCTGCATATCAATTGCTATGTAAATGTTAATAATTATAATTTTAAAGCTGAGATGAGGGTGGCAGTGAGTGTGGAGGGAGAGGTAGCAGCCCTAAATCTTGTTAGGCCCTTTTTTTTTCTTCTAATGAAGCCTTGACAAACTTCCTACTTCAAGATGCTCATTCCCTCTTGGGACCCTGAAAGCATCAATAGTCTATACCATGTCATCAGGTATTTGGTTATAATTACTGTTGATTTTTCTAAGCCAGGACAAATACAATATGTACACTGAAGAACAGGTAGAAGGGAATTTGAGGAGGGGAAGAGCATCAATGGTGGGCGATGGGAGAGGTTGGTAGAAGGATGGGGGAACAACTAACAGAGGAGGCTGTACCAGGGAAGATTCTTGGAAGAAGATTTGGAAAGGTAGAGATGAGTAGGAAGGGCATTCAAGGGCTTATGCAAATGAAGGTATGGAAGTGATAGATGACCTGTCAAATTCATGGAATGGTTTGTAGTCTTGTTTGACTAGAACATGCGTGTATGTGTGTATGTGTGTGTAGAATATATACATATCAGAAGGGATGCAGTGGTGGTAATGGTAGGAGTAGTAGTTCTAACTGGGGTTTATATAGCCAAGGTTTATAAAGCACTTTATAGACATTATTTCATTCAATTCTCCAAATAACCTTGTGAGATAAGTGCTCTCAATAGGATTCCTGTTTTATAGATGAGAAAACTGAGTGATGGCAAATAACCCTGAAGGGTAAGTTGTGACAAGATTGTCAAGGGTCTTAAAAGTCAGTCTGGAGGTGTTTGTAATTTGTCTGGGAGGGTTGGAGAACCATTGACTTGTTAGGAAATGTTTCCTTGTGCTAAACTGAAATCTGTTTTCCTATCAGTTCTACCTACTGGTCCTGAGTTTTCCTCCTAAAGCTATTTTAAAAATTGGATTAATTCCTTGTCTACATATTACACCCACACCCATACCCTCCCCACCCCCACCCCCCCACACACACGCACATCTTCCTTTCTTCAGATAGAACATCCTTACTTCCATCAAATGTTTTTTCATTAGACATGGTCTGGAAAGACTAGTCTATCCCACTTGCCTTCTGGTAATACAGTGCTGGGCACTGTACAGGGCAATACAGGGCAGCTAGGTGGTGCAGTGGATAGAGCACTGGCCCTGAAGTTGGGAGGACCTGAGTTTAAATCTCACCTCAGACACCCACTAGCTGTGTGGCACTGGGCAACTCATTTAACCCCAATTGCCTTAAACATCTGGGGCTATCCCTAGTGGTCCTAATATGTATCTTGCCATTGGACCCAGATGGCTCAGAAGGACAGAATGAGGTAGGTGACCTTGCACAACCCTCTCTCACTTATTTTTTTCCATTTATTTATTTGAAGTTTTGAGTTCCAAATTCTATCCCTCTTTCATTCCCTCCCTCCCTACCCTCCCCCCTTCTTGAGGTGGCAAGCAACCAGATATAGGTTATACATGTTCTCACTTAATTTTTTTTTTTTTTTGCAGAGCAATGGGGGTTAAGTGACTTGCTCAGGGTCACACAGCTAGTAAGTGTCAAGTATCTGAGGCCGGATTTGAACTCAGGTCCTCCTGAATCCAGGGCTGGTGCTTTATTCACTGTGCCACCTAGCTGCCCCCTCTCTCACTTAATTTAAACCCAATGCAGTGCAAGTCATGACATCACCCTGATGTTGTGGTCCTCTTTGAGAGTGCAGAACAATTCTGGGCACATAATAGGTGTTCAATATAAATTTTTAGAGGAAGAAAGGAAGAAAAAAGGAAAGAGGAAAAGAAGGGAGGGAGGAAGGAAGGGAAAAGGGAAGGAAGAAAGAAGGGAGGCAGGAAGGAGGGAGGGAAGGGGAGAGAGAAGGAGGGAAAAGAAAAAGGAAGGAAGCAACAGAGGGAGGGAAGGAAGAAGAGAGGGAAAGAGGAAAGGAAGGATTACTTAATTAATTGAAGACACCATAGGAGCTACTAATGTTTGTAAGATGACATTTATATTTAAGTTTTAAGGTTTACAAAAAGCTTTACATCTATTTTCTCATTTGGCTTTCTTTTTGAAGGACTTTGTGTCCTGTGAAATGGATGTTACCATTATCTCCATCTTACCAAAGAGGAAAGTAAGACCTCCAGAAGTCATGAGTTCTCCAGGATTGCATGCTTATTATCTATCTGAGGCCTGATCTGAACAGAGATCTTCCTGACTTCCAGTCAAACACTTGATCGCCTAGGCCTGCCTCTAGAAATAATAGTCTTCTCGTATACCCCAACCTCTCTTAGTCTCAGAGCAGAAAAGCACAGAGAACTCTTTGTCTTAATGAACATCAAGGAAATACTTTCTCTAGGGATCCCAGAAATGTCTGGGGCAGGTGGCTCCTTAATTATAGAGGTATGAGTGAACCAGAGAAGCTGTGCTTATCCAAGAAACCCTCCTCTTGGAAAAGATATCATCACGGAGTGCCACAGGCCAGCCAGCAGACGGGCCTCCCAGTCTGTATTTACTGCCTTTTCTCTTATGATATGCTGGGACTCCCATCTGATAAGAAGCCTTAGTGCTCAGCTACTTTGCATGACCTTGAGAATTTTCATTCAAAACATGCAAATAAAAGTGGAGGTTGGAAAGGGAGAATGGTTTGTAAGAAATGCTCTTTAAACATATAATCAAATGAATCTATTAACTCAAAAAAAAATGAGCCTTTAGAATCATCCATCTTCCTTTCTCTACGTCTATTTCCAGTCTCTCCAGATGCCAATTCTAGGGCTATGGATAAGATAATATTATCCACATTTAAGAGTTCATTGAGAAGAGGTAAAGTATAGTGACTTGCCCAGGGTCTCTATTCAGTAAATGTGGGATAGGGTAGGGTAAGGTGGGGAGAGTCTAGAACTTAGTATAAGGGAAAAGGGCAGTGACTCTTATGGCAAAGAAACTGAATTAAAATCCCACTTCTGATGCTCATTACCCATGTTAGCTTTTTTTTTTTTTTTTGAGGCAGCTGGGGTTAATTTATTGGTCCAGGGTCACACAGCTAGTAATTGTCTGAGGCTGAATTTAAACTCAAGTCCTCCTGACTCCAAGGCCCCTGCCTTATCCGCTGCACTACCTAGCTGCCCTTTACCTATGTTATCTTAAACAAGTCATTTAACATCTCTGAGCTTCAATGTCCTAATTTTTTAAAAAAGAGGGAGGTTGAACTAAATGGTTTATGACATTCTTTACAATTCTAAATCTTCAATAATTAATAAATGAAAGTAGAATACTTGTGTATTGCCTTGAAGTTTACAAAGCACTACCAATATTATCTCATTTTGTCCTCACAGAAACCTGGAGAATTAGGTACTATTATCATGTTCATTTTACAGATGAGGAAATTGAAGCAGTTAGAGGTTAAGTGACTTGGCCACTGTCATACAGTTAAGTCTCTGAGGCTGCATGTGAACTCATGTGTTCCTGATTCCAGCTCTAACCTAGTTCTTCTCCCCCCTAGGGAGCTCTGTCCCTTTTACTTCAATATGATGTTAAAAGCTCCCTGTCCATTCAGAATATTTGGGAAAACGTGTCTGAATGAATGCAGAGTGAAGAAAGCAAAAGCAAGAGATTAATATATGCAATATCAATAATAACTAAAAGGAAAGCAGAAGTAAAAATACATCAGAATTCAGATTAATGAAATGACTAATCTTGGTTCCAGAGGGATGCTGGTGAAATATTCTTGAGAGGGAAGAGACAACTAGGTAACTGGTGGATAGTGTGCTGGACTTGGAGCCTGAAAGACCTGAGTTCAATTCCTGCCTCAATCAAAAATGTGTGACCTTGGGCAAGTAATTTGATTTTTCTCATCTTCAGTGTTGTTGTTTGGTTATTAAGTCACTTCCAACTCTTTGTGTGGACAGTTTTTCCATGGAGTTTTCTTGGCAGACTAGAAGTGTTTGCCATTTCCTTCTCTATTGTGTCTTCATTTTACAGAGGAAGAACTGAAGCAAACAGAGTAAGTGACTTGCTCAGGGTCACACAGCTAATAAGTATCTGAGCCCATATATAGACTCAGATCTTCCTGATTCCTTACCCAGTGTTGTATTTACTGTGCCACTGAGCTGCCCCTATCCTCAGTTTATTCATCTGCAAAATGGGTGTAATAGCAGCACCTACCTCACAGGATTATTGTGAGAATCAAAGATGACATAGTCAAGCACTTTGTAACCTTAAAGCACTATATAAATATTAGCTGGTGATTATTGGTAGAGAGGTGAAGGACTATATGTGTGGAATGTCCCATACAATATGAGACTGAGTTAATAATAATAATAAAGAGGGGGCAACGAGGTGGCGCAGTGGATAAAGCACTGGCCTTGGATTCAGGAGGACCTGAGTTCAAATCCGGCCTCAGACACTTGACACTTACTAGCTGTGTGCCCCTGGGCGAATCACTTAACTCTCACTGCCCCACCAAAAAAAAAACCCAAATATAATAATAAAGAGATAACAATAATAATAGCTAATAGTTATATGATACTTACCATGTGCTCATCACTGTGCCAAGCACTTTGTAATTATTAACTCATTTGATTCTCACAATAACCCTGGGAGGTGGGTGCTATTGTTATCCCCATTTTACAGATGAGGAAACTGAGGCAAACAGAGGTTAAATGACTAATATTTCAGTTTGCTCTAATTATTCATTGTTGCCATGGAGAGTTCTTTAGGAATAAGGAAGTATTTGGAAATGACCGACTTGGCAGTGCAGGGAAAACATTTTTTTAAAAAAATAGCACCTTGTCCTGTGCCTTATCAGTCATCCTTGTCAGTGATCATGATAGATTCAAGCCTGGATCATAAGTTGGACTATGTTGAGTGAGGCTAGGTGTTTACAGGAAATCGCTTTTGTGTCCCTGCTGGCACCTGCATTGAGATGACAACTGCTGTGTTTATACAGTAGCAGGGTCAGCCAGTCAGTGCATTATTACCCAGAGAGAATTAAACTGTGCAAATCACATTGTTTGATTATTCCTCTAAAAACATAACATATGAAGTGGTAACAGGATACCCTGCTAAGTGAAGCTGCCTAATCCACAGAGGCTGAGAGAGCCCTTTGGAATTTTGTAAAGTAGCTTCCTCTTTCCTGGGCCTGATTTTCAGCTGGTCCTAGTGGGGTGCTAGCCACTTTTGCCTAAACCCCAGGCTTCACCCCCTGTACTTGTTTCCAGTCTTGATATAATACAACAGAACATTATAGAGGTGTCTACCAATCAACAAGCCTTAATTAAGTGCCCAGGAGAGACCAAGAACACTTTTAGCCACTAGAGACATAAAGAATAAAATGAACCAGTACTTGACCTGAAAGATCTTATGACTTAGTGGAATGTCAGTTGTCTGACTTGGACAGGAGAAGGGGAGGAAAGAGCCCTAGCTGATTCCTGACCCAAAAAGCTTCCTTTTATGGGAAGCAAAAAAGAAGGAAAGAAACCATACCTCTCTAGTTCAACACAAAGGCCATTCGCATTAGTCAATCAATCAAGAAACATTGATGAATTGATGAAAATATGCCAGACACTGGATATACAAAGACAAAAATGAAATGGTCTCTAGCTGAAAGGATCTTACAATCAGTTGGGGTAGGTTGACATATATACTTGTAAAAAGTATATATATAAAATCATAAGGTTGTTTGGGAGGAGCTGAGGATATCAGAAAAGGCTTCATGGAGAAGGTGGTGCTCAGACTGTGTCTTGAAGGTTTAGCCAATCATTTGTGTTTGGACACTAGGAAAACACAGAGGATGATCGAATCCAAAGAGGGTTGTGGTTTGGAATCTGTGGCTCATATTCTAAAGCCTATAGATTAGAGAAGAAGACTATGAGACTGGCAGGGACTGGTAATAGGAAAGGTCCCTACCTTCAATAGACAGAGAGGCAAGGAAGAGGAGACTAAGGAAAACAGTATCAGCAAAGTCACAGAAGCATTGAACCAGGGATATTGACGGCAAAAGAAGGTGACACGAGCGGAGAGTTGATGTTCCGAGAATGTGAATAGAAAGGTTGGCACGGGGCAAGATGGTAGAGGATAGTGATTGCCAGGATAAAGAGTTTTTACTTTTATAGGCTTCATAAGAATTAGATCTGGAGAGGACCTTGGAGAGAAAAAAAATCATCTAATAGTTGACATTTATATAGCACTTTGAGGTCTTCATTTATGCTTTAGTCCCCCAAAAAATTCTGAGGTAGGTCCTTACTGCTAATGTTATCCCCATTTTACAAACAAAGAAACTAAGACTCAGAGATAGTAAATGTCTTCCTCATGGCCATGCGGAGCTAGAAAATGGCAAAGGTAGAATTTGAACCCAGATCCTTTGGCTCCAAAGCCAACTCTCTTTTTGCTGTTATTAGATACCTTGCCTATCCTGTAGATCTGGACTTCTTAAACTTTTTCCACTTGAGACCCCTTTTTGCTTGAGAAATTTTTATACAACCCTGGATATATAGATATATAAAATAGGTATACATAACATATTACTTTTGTTTGCTTTGTTTTCATTTTTGATTTTTGAAGGGCAATGAGGGTTAAGTGACTTGCCCAGGGTCACATAGCTGGTAAGTGTCAAGTGACATAGCTAGTAAGTGTCAAGTGTCTGAGGCCAGATTTGAACTCAGGTTCTTCTGAATCTAGGGCCAGTGCTTTATCCACTGCACCACCTAGCTGTCCCCTATAATCTTTAACTTTTGCCAAATTTTTCCTGACCCCCATATTCAGTTAGTTACATGACTCCATATGGGTCATGACCCCCAGTTTAAGAAGCTAGGCTGTAGACAATAGGAGATATTCTAGATTCCTGTGGGATCACAGGATTATAGATTTAGAGCTAAAAGAAGCCCTAGAGCATCATTTCCAACCCTTCCATATTACAGGTGAGGAGACTGAGGCTTGCATGGAATCACACAGTTTCCTGACTCCCAGTTAAACACTACCCACTGTGCAACAGTGATAGCTAGCACTTACAAACTTCACCAAGGACTTTATATATCTTAACTCATTTTTTGCTTGTTTGTTTGTTTTGTGGGGCAATGGGGATTAAGTGACTTGCCCAGGGTCACACAGCTAGTAAGTGTTGTGTCTGAGGCCGGATTTGAACTCAGGTACTCCTGAATCCAGGGCCAGTGCTTTATCCACTGCACCACCTAGCTGCCCCCTATCTTAACTCATTTGATCCTCACAAGAACCCTGACGAGGTAGGGGCTATTATTATCCCCATTTTACAGATGAGGAAACTGAGGGTAAGTGATTTGTCCAGAGTCATGGGGCTAGGGAGTGTTTGAGTCAGGATTCAAACTCATGACTTCCTGGACTCCAAGTTCCAAGCTCTCCTGCTGTGCCACCTACCTGCCTGTTCAAAATTGTCTAAATAGTCAGCCCTAGTGGACTGTGAAAGGTTTTCTTGTGCCTGGGAGCATGCTGGACATGAAGAGGAGGGCTTAATCAGTGATGCACACATCCTCTATATATTTGGGAATGTTGAGGATCCTGAATTTGTCATTTTATATTGAGATGTTTATTTATAGATCACAATATTTTCTGGTTTCACAGAAAGTGACAAATGAAGAATATCTTAGTCCCTTGATTGCTCTGGGCCTCAGTTTCCTTATATGTAAAATGAGATGGTTGGGCTGGACCATCACTTAGGTCTCTTCCAACTCTCAAGCTATGACCCTAAGTACTAAACTCCATTTTCCACCCCAGCCTTGTGTTCTTTCCCTCTTCCCTTGGGTAGCACCTGAGGGAACTGTCTTTCAGGTGCATGCCTATTAATCCTTTATTAATTCATTCAGCAGAAATGTGCCTACTGCATGCTGAGAACTGCTGTGGGCAAGGGAAATGTAATAACTAAGACAACTCCTGTTTCTTTTTTTTTTTTTTTTTGCAGGGCAATGGGGGTTAAGTGACTTGCCCAGGGTCACACGGTTAGCAAGTGTCAAGTGTCTGAGGCCGAATTTGAACTCAGGTCCTCTTGAATCCAGAGCCAGTACTTTATCCATTGCACCACCTAGCTGCCCCTGACAACTCCTGTTTCCATAGAACCCTAAGGTTTACAAAGCCCTTTCATCACAACAAGTCCCCCACCCCTCCATTTTACAGATGAGACAACTGAGGTTTAAGGAGTTGAAGTCACTTAAAGCTAGTGTCAGGGTTAAGATTTGAGTCCTGACCACATGTCCAGTGTACCATATCAGCTCCTGTATTTTCTACATCCACTAAAAGGAAGAGAAGATGGGCTGAGGCAATGAGAGGATTCTGGATTTCACATGAAACTGACCTTGCAATTGGAGCGTCCCAGAAGAGATTACAGGCACTACCTCCTCCCCTTGCTTCAGAGCTCTTTAAGAATTAAGCTAGAGGCTGTTTCTCTAAGATAGGTTAAAGACAGTCTGACCAAGAGGCAAGGGTCAATCAATGAACCAACACACATTTATCAGGCTGGAGAAGGAAAAGGCAAACTCTTCTAGTATCTTTGCCAAGGAAACCGCAAATGGAATCACAAAGTCTGCTGCATGCATCGGGTACTGTCCAAGGAGCCAAGGATAAACAAAGACAAAACTGAATATCCCCTGCTTTCAGGCAACTTACAATCTATAGTAGTAGAGAACAAGAGTCATTCAAAATCTTTACAAAATAAATATGAGGAAACTCTGTAGGGGAGGGCACTAGCAAGACAACCTCAACAGGGCCTTCTGACCACTATGAGCCAATGCTGACTTAATCTCAGGTCTCTCCCTGACCCCTGAATTTAGGACCCCACACAGATGATGGACCACTCCTCCCTTAGCATGGACTGCTGCATTTCTATAAATGTGCATTGTTCCCTAACTGCTCCCTCTCTTTAGTTTGCTCAGGAAGGGTATGGGGCCAAGGAAACAAAAGCTTGGAATAGCTAATTAGAAAATCTGACAATAAAAGTCTGAGCCTCAAATGGGCATTTTCTTTGGGGACTAATCTTTTTAAAATAAATCTTGAGGGGCAGCTATGTGGCGCAGTGGATAGAGCACCAGCCCTGGAGGCAGGAGTACCTGAGTTCAAATCCGGCCTCAGATATTTGACATTTACTAGCTGTGTGACCCTTGGCAAGTCACTTAACCCCATTTGCCTCACCAAAAAATAAATAAATAAAATAAAATAAATCTTGAGCCTAGGTCTGGCTAATGACAATGGACATCAGAAATGGAGAGAGAATCACATCTTCATCTGGAGGAGAAAAACCTCAGTCATCAATTTCTGAGCTCTTGAATTTGTCTGCCTACCTCTCCACAGATGAAAGTGGCTGCTTCTTGGACATACATCTTCCACCCTGGCCCTGGCCACTCTTCCAAATTCTTGCCTGGCTGACCTTAGGCCCTGCCTTTAGCCTCCTTGTCTATTGTCCCAGATTTCTTCTTGAACAACTAGTTGGATTTCAAGGAGAAAAAAATTGTGTCCTGCCCAGGGATGAAACTAAGACAGGTGGGAAAATCTTTAGTGGAAAATCTTGGCTTTAGACATTCTCAGGGAGCAGAAAAATTCTCTTGCGATGCATAGCTACTCCCCACTGGCTATCAAACTCTTGGTTTGATTGCCTCTCCCCAAATCTCCAAGTATTTTGCCAAACTTTGGAAATAAAGTAAAAATTGATGAAAGAAGAACAGAGATATTGAGACCTCTAGGACCCCATCCTAATCCAGGGCTCTGCTTAATAGAAAAGACTCCCTTTGTTGAAAATCAATGTGGGGGTGGGGGGCAGCTAGGTGGCGCAGTGGATAAAGCACTGGCCCTGGATTCAGGAGGACCTGAGTTCAAATCTGAACTCAGACACTTGACACTTACTAGCTGTGTGACCCTGGGCAAGTCACTTAGCCCTCATTGCCCCCCCCCAAAGAAGAAAAATAAGAAAGTCAATGGGACACAAATCTATCTATCTATCTTTCTATCTCAGCATGTTTTTATGATAACAAAGAATTGGAAATAAAGTAGAAGCCTATTGATTGGAGAATGGCTGAACAAAATTGTGGTGTCTGAATGTGATGGAATATGGCTGTGCTATAAGAAATGATGAATCCAGAGAAATATGAGATGGCTTACAATAACTGGCATAGAGTGAAATAGGCAGAACCAAGTATACAATATACACAATGGCTCCAACAATGAAAATAGAAAGAATGACTGTGCATAAAAAATCAAAAGGGAATAATGCAAAATTATAAAGATCAATTATAATCTAAAAGAAGAATATAAGGGGAAGCTAGGTGGCACAGTGGATAAAGCACCAGCCCTGAATTCAAGAGGACATGAGTTCAAATCTGGCCTAAGACACTTGATACTTACTAGCTGTGTGACCCTGGGCAAGTCATTCAACTCTCATTGCCCTGCAGAAGAAGAAGAAGAAGAAGAAGAAGAAGAAGAAGAAGAAGAAGAAGAAGAAGAAGAAGAAGAAGCAGCAAATATATGAGAGGGTACTCACAACCCATCCTTATACAAGGATGGGAGCTCCATAGGTGTTGTACATTGTGCATATTTTTTTGCCTTTTTCAATATATTTATTGGTTGTGCTGATTTTTTCCATTTTTTTCTTTGATTTTCTATATAATTTGTTTTATGAGTTGGCTCTCTGGGAGGACAAGAGAGAATAATACTGAGGAAAACTATGATGATGGCTAAAACAAAAAGACACAAAATAAAACATTTTAGTTTTAGTTTTAAATATTTTATTTTCCCCAATTAACATGTAAAAAAATTTTAGCATTTGTTAGTGTGTTTTTTTTGTTTTGAGTTCCAAATTCTATCCCTTCTTCCTTCATTCCTCTCCCTGCTCCCTGAGACAGCAAGTAATTTGATATAGGTGTGCAAACATGTAAAACATTTCCGTATTAGTCATTTTGCGTAAGAAAATTCAAATAAAAGAAAGGAAGGAAGGAAGGGAGAGAAGAAGGGAAGGAGGGAAGGAGAGAGGAAAAAAGAGAAAGAAAAAAGAAAGAAGGAAAGAAAGAAAGAGAGTGAAAGATGACATCAGTTCTTTTTTGATTATATAAAAACTTTGTTTTAGTGACACCATTCCTCCTTACAGCATGTCTCTATTAGGATCCTGAGGGACAAGTGATTATGAAGTAATAATCCCAAATCACTGGGAAAAGAATAAGTACCCTTTCTCTAGACCAGACTTTGGTTCTAGTACTTACTTTACCACTTTCTAGCCGTGTGATCTTGGGCAAAACCCTTAAATCTTTTGGGGCCTCACTTTCCTCATTTATAAAATAGAGAATGCAGTTTTAAACTCTATGTTCAAACCCCATACAAAAACTAAACCATCTCAACCATAAGATTGTGATAAAATAATGGGATTTAGCAGATACTCAAAGACCCACCTGGAGATTAATCTAGACTGATTGAATCAAGTGAGAGTGATCGACTGCTAATTAGCCTACTTCAAGTTAACTGGATTGCAATCACACCTGGTATTGTTCTCAGAAGGTAGACTGTGAACTCAACTTGAGAACATCTTCAAAGCTAATGGATTTGGATGATGCCAACCAATCAGCTTGAAGCAGTGTGTAAAGACCACCTCTGTTCCAGACCTATAAAATGCTTCCACAATCAGCTTGCTAGAGCATTCATGATTGAAGCAGGCTTGTGGTGGAGGACTTGAGGAAGAACCAGACCAGACTGGAACTCTAAGCTAGATAGGCCTTTTCTTAACTTTCTGAACTCCACGTGAATACCTGGTATGCTTTAATAAATGCTTAATGCCCAAAGACTGGTGCTAAAGCTTCTAATTTAAGGTGACCACAATTTAGATTTTAACATCACAGGATCATAGATTTAAAATTAGAAAGGACCTCAAAGGTCATCTAACCCTATGTTTTTTAAAAAATATTTTCATCAATGTATTTCGATGTACGCATTTTGTTTTATGCATTTAAAAATACTCTTCTGGGGAGGGGGCCGTCGGTTTCACCAAATTGTAAAAGCCCATGACACTGAAAAAGCAAAGAAATCCTGATTCTGGTCTGAGCCCTTCCTTTTGCAGAAGAGAAAACTCAGGCCCAGAGGGGTAAAGTGATTTCAAGGTCATGCAGGTATTAAATAGCAGAACAGGGGTTTGAGGCTATCCACACTCAGCACTCTTTCTGCTGTCTTTCAGTAATAACAGAGGTAAAAATAACCTGGTGTATCTGCCACAAAGTGGGCTGAACCAGATGATTGCCTTATGTCCCTTTCAGCTTGAAGTTCCATGATTGTATTGTTTCCACTTGATTTGGGGGTGGGGTAGGCGCACAAGTGTTTCAGGCATTCTCCACAATTACATCGAATAACTCATTTTGGCCCTGTGGACTGTGGGGTCATTGACTAGAGTTATTAGTGAATTGTAGAATCATCTCCAGCCTAAGTAGTTATATAGAGAATCACAGAAGTTCTCAGGAATGAGGTTTCCAGTACAGTGAGTCCCCAGGAACAGCACCTCCTTGTTAGTGCCTATGGCCCCCTCCCCTCCAATACACATACACACACACACACACACACACACACCATTATATGGAGCAACAATGAGGCCTGATTGTGTGGGATCTGAGAGCCCCAGGGCAGCACAGGACCATGGGTAGGATGGGCTTGGCAGTATGACAGGGCTCTTCATTCCCTCCCCAGGATTATTTCAGGGATGAATTCCCATATACTGGAGATAAAGATGCCAGGGATTTGATATCTGTTGGGGATGTTTGTTGGGGTGAGTTAGGAAGGAACGACCCTTCCCTGACAAAGGATCCTGAAGAGAAGGACAAGGGTTCTGGTCTTTTCCAGGTAACTTTTAGGCCTGCAATACAGCGGCCAACATAGGCCTCTGCTCAGATAATGGGGCTGTTCATTGCTCCCTAGAGATTCAGAGCTCAGTTGTACCACTCATTAAGAGATTTCTCCCATGAGGGAGCAGAAGCAAGAGCCATGTTGTCCAGTCATGTCTATTTACTGCATGGAGAACAAACACTGAAAACACTGAGTCAGATGGAGTGTCTTGTGAGGGGAACAGCAAGGAAGCAGATTCACTGGTGCGCAGAGGGGAGGGAGGTGTACAAAGACTGGTTGGATGGTTGGAAGGGGCCAGGTTGGGAAGGGCTTCAGAAGCTGAACAAGGGATTTTATACTTAGTACTGAAAGTAATAGAGACAGGAGTGTATCAAACATGGAGAGAGGAGATATGGTCAGACTTGTGCTTTAGGAAGATGAATTTGTCTGCTAAATAGAGAAAGGATGGGAGTGGGGAGAACCTTGGGACAGGGAGACCAAACACTGACCCACCATTAAGTAGCCGTGTCTCCTTGGATAAGCCACATAAACCTACCAGGCCTGTTTCTTCAACAATATCACAGAACATCATAGAATCTTAGAATTTCAAAGTACCCTGACAATTAGCTAGTGCAGACTCTCAATGTAAGAATCCCCCCATAGGACATCCCCAATGGGCTTTAATCTAGCTTTGGCTTTAATACTTCCAGTGTTAGAGAATTTATAGTTCCCTGAGGCAACCCATGAGGTTGTTGTTGAGCCATTTTCAATGATCTCCTACTCTTTGCCACCCCATTTGGGATTTTCTTGGCAAAGGTACTAGAATAGCTTGCCATTTCTTTCTCCAGCTCATTTTATAGATGAGGAAACTGAGGCCAACAGGGTTAAGTGACTTGCCCAGGGTCACACAGTTAGTAAACATCTGAGGCTGGATTTGAACTCAGGTCTTCTTGACTCTAGGCCCCGTACTCTATCCACTGTACCATCTAGCTGTCCATGAGGTTGTTAGCTCAAATTATTAGAAAGCTGTTCTTTATTATTTGTCTTCTTTTTTCTTATGTTGACCTGATCTTCTCTTCAGCTAACTTCCACACACTGGTCCAGGTCCTCTCCTGTGGAACTATGAGAATAAATATAATTCTTCTTTTTACACAGGGATCAGAGATTTAGGACTGGAAGGGACACTAAAAGTCATGAAGTTCAAGTATACCCCTTGCCATTTCGGGGCGGGGTGGGGGGAGTGCGTAGGCAAGGCAATAAGCTAGTAAGTGTCAAGTGTCTGAGATCAGATTTGAACTCAAGTCCTCCTGACTCCAGGGCCTGTACTATGCCCTATCCATTGTGCCACCTAGCTACCTTCCCACCCCCATTTTACAAGTGAGGAATTTCAGAGGCCCACAGAGACATCTGAAATAGGATTTGAGCTCAGGTCTTCATGACTCCAAGTCCAGTGACCTCACCACTACAGAACTTCAAATATTTGAAGCCACCAACTATGCTTTCCCTAAGCCTGTTCTTCTCTAGGGTAAATATCAAATTTTACTAGCTATGTAATACTGAGCCAAGTCACAGCTTTTGTTTGCCTCAGTTTCTTATAAGTCAAATGAGGATAATGAGAGCACCTACCTCTCAGAATTATTGTAAAGACCAAATGAGATAATAATTGTAAAGTGCTAACTTACCACAGTGACTGACATTTAGTAATCACTATTTAAATCTTAGGTTTTATTATCATTATTGTTATTATTACTGTTCTTTTCAGTTCTAAGATTCTGTGATTCTGTGAACTCATTCAGTAAGAATTTACTAAGTTTATACCACGCGTTCCAGACATGGTGCTAGATGCTGGAAACAAAAATGAACCCATTCCCTGTCCTCAAAGAGGTTACATTCATCAGGATATTCTATTGCTCTGTGATAGTCCCCGTTATATGCAGGTCTCCATTCACACAGTGGAAGTTGGCATAAGGAAAACCATTGACCATTTTATCTGGAACTGAACTAAGAAACTCCCTGGAAAAAGTTTTATTGGGAGGGAGAAGAGGAAGGAATGCAACAGGGAAGATTTTTTTTTTAACTTTTGATAGCAATGCTCATTTTTAAAAGCCTATTCTGATGTCCTGGCTCAGAGCCACTACAAACATCCCCACATCTGTCAATGAGCTTCATGTCCCCTGTCCCTTTTGCCTGGGGACAGCTGCATTTTTCTTCCAACCTGGAAGAATGGGATTTTATATGGAAATTGTGGTTTTGATTTTTAAAAACACCATCGAAAATAGCAGCAATCATAGTACTATGCTGTAGGTATTGGCTGGGGACCATTCTGGGAGCCTTGGGTTATTTTTGGGTCAGTGCTCTACATTGATTCCAAGAAAAGCCTCTCTGAATGACATCACTTTATTTTACTTTTTCACAATCAGTAACAATGGAAGATGATGGATACTTTGGTTACTTGGTTCCAGCTTGGCTTGGACCTAAAAGTCATAACCATAATAGCTTAGGGGTCTCCCACCTTGGAGCCAAGGGTGCTTTGCCAATTGAGCCACCAATTGTGCCTGTTGGGAAGTGAATGGGGAACTTGGCCTCTGACACCATGAGCTGTGATCATGAGCACTAAAGATTCACAAATGTACAGGAAGGCCCACAGGGCACAAAGACAATTCCTCCTGTAGCTGACGCCTAAGCCAATTTCATGGAGACTTGCCTGGGGGACATTGTGTGTGTGTGTGTGTGTGTGTGTATAGAGGGGAGTCACTTTGGGGCATTCTTTTCCTAGGTTCTTGTCACTCTGGACATCTTTGGAAACCCCTAGAGTGGCCTGGAATAGGTATAGTGTAGTATAGTCTGGGGGCATGTTTTGCACAATGCCTAGTCTGTATGTAGAAAGATGCTCAGCAGATATCTATCAATTGATTTACTGATGTTTGGGGTATGAATTGAGCTTTCTCTCTCATGGTTTCCTGGCATTAAAGGCACCTGTTCATCTGGTTCTTCATGCAAAAAATTCTCTTTGCCCAACAATGAAATATGTCTTCCTTTAATCCTTCTCCTACAAACCTCCTCCTCTGCTTGGAACAGATCCCTAATAAAAGAAGTAAAGGTGGTCTGTGAAGGAGGCAGAGAATGGATTGGTGATTCATTGTAGTCAAAATTGTCCATCTGTCTCCTCATTGTTTTTGTTCATTCATTTCAGTTAGTTGTGTCCCACTCTTCAAAACCCCACTTGGGATTATCTTAGCAAAGATACTAGAGTGTTTTTGCCATTTCCTTCTTCAGCTCATTTTACAGATGAAGAAATTGAGGCAAACAGGGTTTGCCCTGAGTCACACAGCTAGTAAGTGTCTGAAGCCAGATTTGAACTCACAAAGATAAGTCTTCCTGACTTTGGTCTCAGCACTCTATCCACCATGCCACCTCGTTGCCCATTGTCTCCACATTGGTTGGGAATTATTCTTTACGGCTTCCTTGGTGGGGGATAGTGAACCTGTAACTGCACATGGTTTAACATAAGAAGGTCGGTCTCTAGCCAACTCTCCTTTTCCACGTAGTAGGCTGGTCTATGTTTTTTTTTTTAATTTTTGTTTTTGTTTTTTGTTTTTTTGCAGGGCAATGGCAGTTAAGTGACTTGCCCAGGGCTACACAGCTAGTAAGTGTCAAGTGTCTGAGGCCAAATTTGAACTCAGGTCTTCCTGAATCCAGGGCTGGTACTTTATCCACTGTACCACCTAGCTGCCCCCACTGGTCCATGTTTTAACCATAGACAGTGAGGTGTTATGTTTTAGGAGAAAGAGCACTGAATTTGCAGTTGGAGGATGCGTATTCAAATCTCTACTCTGTCACTTACTAGCTGTATGACCTTGGGCAAACTATCTAAGCTATTTAGGTCTCAGTTTCCACATCTATAAAATGGTGTTGGGGACTCAACTAGATAGCCTCTGAGTGAGCATCCTTCCAGATCCAGGTCTAGGCTCATGTGAATGACATGGTTTAGGTTGTTTTTGTTTTTTGTTTTTTTTTTTTTTAGTGAGGCAATTGGGGTTAAGTGACTTGCCCAGGGTCACACAGCTAGTAAGTGTTAAGTGTCTGAGGCCATATTTGAACTCAGGTACTCCTGACTCCAGGGCTGGTGCTCTATCCACTGCGCCACCTAGCTGCCCTGACATGGCTTAGTTTTTGCCCTGGTCTTCACTGAGGGACAAAGGGTTTAAAGCTAGGCTCTCCTGTTGAACTGGAGAGCTTCTGTTTGTCATCATCATTATTATAACTGATACCTTGACAGTGATGAAAAGTTCTAAAATCCTTTACATACATTATCTCATTTGAGCCCTAGAAAAACCCATGAGTTGGATAGGTATAATAATGTCTATTTCAGAGATGGCAAAATTGAGATTCATGAAGGAAAAGAACCTTATTTAAGGTTACACAGCTAGTGAATCGTGGGTGGGATTGGAGCCTAGGATTTCCTAAAAACAGGTTCAGCAATCTGTCCCTTATACACTAGAGACTAGGGAGGGTTGTCTGCCCAATATAACTTTCTAGCCATGTGCCTTGCCTCATTACTTTGCCTCCAGCTGAGATTAGACCATTAGTTTACTCATAAACAGGTGGCACACTCCACCTGAGCAGGTATGGCCATTCTCCATATAACTCACAGATAAGAGAGTAATTTTTAAGCTATAGTTCTGAATATTACTTTCTGGGCCTGGTGCCACCTTGGTCCCAACCAGTTTTTAAGGTTGCCATTATAAATCAGTTTCATTCTGTCCTTTAAAAACAAAAACATTTATACTAAAACCTTGGGGGATGGTAATTGGGAATGTTGCTTTCTATATTCAAGGAATCCTTTGTCTGGGAGGTCAGAGATCATTCAGACCATTTCCCACAAGCCCACATGTACTTCAGTCTGCACATGGGTATCACACCACTGTCAGTGAAAGACTGAAGTTGTATCATCCAGATGCTCCAAGATCTCAGGTGAGACCTGGAGACATCAGAGCTATTGTCCACTCTCCCCAAGGGACCCAGGGTATCCCCCAGCACCAGAACTCTCACAGTCTTAGCCCTACCTCTTACTCCTCATCCAGTGTCTCCTTTTTTTCCATTTCTTCCTTTAAAGAATAATAATGAATCAGTCAGTAAGCTCTCTTTTGGATTTCCTCTAATATTATGCAACTTGGCCTTTTCAGTATCCTCTCCACACTAATAAAAAATGAAGCATTGATCTGGATGAGTTGAGACAAAGAGATGAAACAATCCTGACCTGGACTGTGCTGCTGGCTGCCCACCAGCACAAATACTAATGATACTACTAATAATTGTAGCTAGTGTGCTAGGGTTTGCCCAAAGAAGTTCCCCTTCCATCCCCCTCCACAATCCTGTCCAGAAAAGGGTGTGAAATTCCAAGGATAAGGTCAATCTTCAGACAATGAATGGACCTCTCTTATCCTGAGTCACCTGTTGGCCTGTTGATTTATCTCTTTGTCTTGGCATTGGTGATATCCCCAGGCAAGGTGTGAACTTACTTTCTCCCTGGTGTTTGTTGCTACACTGACACCCTATTGACGATGAAGTCCTTTACTAGGCTAATCCAGCAGGACCTGGAGTGAGGAAAATTTATCTTCCTGAGTTCAAATCTCACCTCAGATAGAAGACCTGAGTTTGAATTTGACCACAGACACTTACTAGCTGTGTGACCCTGAGCAAGTCACTTAACCTTGTCCACCTCAGTTTTTTCATCTGTAAAAGGAGGCAGAGAAAGAAATGGCAAACCATTCCAGTATCTCTGCTATGAAAACCCCAACTGGGGTCACAAAGAGTCAGACATGACTGAAATGACCAAACAATAAAGAAATGACTATCACATATCATGTTGGAAACTGGAGATAAAAAGAAAAAAAGGTCCTGACTTCAGGGAACTTATGTTCTTTTGAAGAAAACAACGCATGTGTATATAAATACATACAAAATACATACAAAGTAAGCACAAGCTAATTTTTAGTGAGAGGCAACTGCTACTGGGGAGTCAGATAAGGCCATTCAAAGGAGGTGAAGCTCTGAAGTCAAGGAGGGTAGACTATTTAAACTTTGTATTTGCCTCAAAGCAGAACACAGAATAGGTACTAAATAAAATGGCTTTGATTTTTGGTTTTACTCACTTCCACATAATCTTATTATCTCTTTTCCTTTGACGCCTCTGGGTTCTGGAATACTGGTTATCCATCCCTATGGGAATGGGAACTGAGATCTCTCATAAACTTTTTTTTTTTTTTAGTGAGGCAATTGGGGTTAAGTGACTTGCCCAGGGTCACACAGCTAGTAAGTGTTAAGTGTCTGAGGCCGGATTTGAACTCAGGTCCTCCTGACTCCAGGGCCGGTGCTCTATCCACTGCGCCACCTAGCTGCCCCTCTCATAAACTTTTTTAAAGTCAATGAAAGAAAAAAAAAACCTTTCACCAAATTGCTGGAGTAAGAAGACAGGGACTGATGATGGGATGCCTTCTTTTAGGTGGTTTAACTTTCACAGAATCTCAGGATCCCAGAGTGGAAAGGAACATTCAGCATCATGTGGGCGGGGTGTTCTTAACCTGGAATCTGTGAATATTTCGGTACCTGTATTTCAATGTAATTGAATTTGCAATCCTATGTGTTGTGCTTACATATTTTAAAATGTTCTTCTATTGTCGTACATGGTAACAGCAATGTTATTTGATCAAATGTGAATGACTAAGCTATTCTCAGCCATACAATGATCCAAAACAATCCCAAAGGAAGCATGATGAAACATGCTATCTACCTCCAGAGAAAGAACTGATATTGTCTGAATACAGACTCAAGCATGCTATTCTTCTCTTGCCATCTTCCTTTCTTCCTCCCTTCTTCCCCTTTACTCCTCTTTCTTTCTTTCTTTCTTTCTTTCTTTCTTTCTTTCTTTCTTTCTTTCTTTCTTTCTTTCTTTCTTTCTTTCTTTCTTTCTTTTCCTTTCTTTCTTTCTTTTCCTTTCTTTATCTCTTTCTTATCAAGTCTTCTTGTGTAAATTTACTAATACAGAAATGTTTTACATGATTGCACATGTATAAACTATAAACTATATTGGATTGTTTACCATCTCAAGGAGGGGGAAAGAGGAGGAAGAGAAGGAAAGAGAAGATTTGGAACTCCAAAAAAAATTTTTAATGTTAAAAATTGTTTTAACACGTAATTGGGGGGAAAATAAAATATTATTTTTTTAAATGGTCTTCTGAAAAGGGGTTCATCCTTGGGCTTCATGAGAAAGGATCCATGGCACAAAAACAGATTAAGAACCCCTGCTATAGTCCAACTTGTACCAAAATAATATTTCCCTTTACAACATCTAGAATGTGGCCATTCCTCCTTTGTACCAAGACCTCCATGGAGGAGACACCCTTCAACTTCTCAAAGCAACCTATTCTACTTTTAGATAACTAATTGTTAGGAAGTTTTTCACAATAAAATCTGCCTCTTTGAAAAATAGCTTTCATCCATTCTTCTTCTTTCTGACCCCTGGGATCAAGCAAAAAAAAAAATTTAATTTCTCTTCCATATGACAACTCTTCAAATACTTAAAGAGAGTTATCATGTCCTTAGCTGTATTCCTCAGTTTCTTCAACCAGTCTTTATAGGTTATGATCTTGGCTCTCCTCCTAGAACCATTCTCCACTTTGTCACTGTCCCTTTTAAAATATGTCCACTGGATCTGAACACATTACCTCAGAAATAGTCAGGCTGATGAAGAGTATAAGAAGATTATCACCTCCCTAGTCATGACTTTAAATCCTACATGAGATAAAGATCAAAAAGAGAATAGAGGCTCACTTATCTAACCCAAGTTCCTATTGAATTCATTTTAATTCCATTTCTTTTTTTAATTAACAAGCATGTATTTTCTCCCTCTCTCATCTGCTTTCCCCTGGCCCTCTGAATAGGAGGGAAAAGAACAAAAAATGGGGAAAAACAAAATTCAGATGGCTCTGGAGGAGACAGTGGCATTGGTGACCTTGCACAGCCCTCCTTTACTTCAATCCAATTCACTGCAAGTCATGACATCACCTCCCAGTGTCATGGTCCTCTTCTAGAATGAAGGACAAACACCACCACCAACAACAACAACAAACAACAACAACAACATAAGAGTGACTCTAATGGCCATTATCCAGGGTAAATCACTCAACTTCAATGTACTCACAAAGTCCCTAAGACTAGAAGCAATAGGAAAGATGCCAATCTCCAATAGAAGAAGTTCCTCCCTGCATTGAAGAAATCACAAGTCCTGTTACAAAACGTTATTATTTTTTTAATGATCCTCATTGCTCCTTCTAAAGAAGCAGATTCTAAAAGAAGTCCACAGGCAACTCTGATGGGATAAGTGATGCACATACCAGGCTTATTCACCTCAACAGCAACCTACAATGAAAAGCCAGGCTATGTATGCCCAGACATATCATTACTACCCATCAATTTCATTGCTAGGCAAATTGTGCCCATGGTCATTTATACCTCACAAAGGAGCCAGTATTTAATACCCTCCCTTTCCTTAATAATGAGAGGAATTTCAAAACACTGAAGCTTTCCCTGAATATTATCTAAGGGACCCACACTCCTCCAAGCTTGCTTTTCTCTGACCCAAATGCTTTCTGTGACCTGGGAGACATGACTTCACCGTCTTTAGTTACAGGGACCTTTTTGAGGTTATTTTGGCTTCCAAGTGAGTTTTGCATAAGCAGGATTTACTGAAACTGGACCAGATGCCAACTCTATCATCCTGGAAGCCATATTATCACCATCTGTAGGGGGTTGGGGGTGGGGGGAGCAGAACAACCACAGGGAGGGGGGAAGTTTGATGGCTATATGGTGATTGCCAAATATTGTTTCTGAGTTTTTTCAGTTGTCCCAGAGGACAGGCAACACTCTCCAAACACAGGGCTTTACTCCTAGTGCATTAGAATTTAGAGCTAGAAGGAACTTTAGAGCTCTGACCCTTTTTTTTTTTTTTACAAATGGGGGAACTGAGGTTGAGAAAGAAGTTCTGAGTTCCTGCCTCACTTCTGCTTTTGTGAATGCCTAGCTTCCTTTAAAGTTCAGCACCACCTTCCACATGAGGGCTACCCTGAATGTCTCTGCTTACACCATCCTACCGCCTAATATTACTTCCCTACTCAAATTTGAAAAAAAGAAAAAAAAATTACCTTGTATTGATTCTGCATATATCATGTATTCATATATACAAGTTCATTCTCCTGATAGAATGTAAGCTCCCTGAACACAGGATCTATTTCATTTTGGGTTTTGTGTCCATGACACCAATACAGAGGCTGACAGTCGATAAGCATTTTGTAAGTGCTGACATCTATTGGCAGAAGGAGTTTCCTCATCTAGGGATTCCCTATATCAATGAAATCATAGTTCTAGGCCCTATCCCCATACACAGCTTCTCTTCTGTTAGAATGCAAGGTCCTTTAGATCAAGGGTGTTTCATTAATTACTCAATCAATGAATCAATTAATTAATTGTTTCTTCATTCAGTCAGTCAGTCTTTGGGGCACAGACCCTAGCCTATTGTATGGCATAAGTTAGGTGCTTGATAAATACTTTTCAATTAATTGAGAATAAATAATTAATGTTTGGTGAATTGAACCAAAATATTTATGATCTGTGTGGAGTCAGAGACTCCCAGGATCTGAAAAACTCCCAGATTTTCTGAAAGGTCTCCATACTTAGTGTGACCTCTCTGTATTTTGCTCCCATCTCTGTCCCCTTACCAATTTCAAAACAAAACAAAACAAAACAATAACAACAACAGCAAAACCATTGAATTACAGAACTGAAAGGGACCTTAGCAATTACCACTTCTAAACTCCTTCAATTTCATATATAAGGAAACTGAGGCACAGAGGGAGAAGTGATTTGCCCAAAGTCTCACATTTACCCCAAATTTAATTACCTTGCCCTTAATTTGGTCACGCTACTGAATGATTACCACAAACAGGACCTCTGCAAGTTTAGTGGCCTCAAAACAAGGCAGATATGCTGATATAGCTGGATGTATAGGGAACACACAGGTAGTAAATGAGTATCGAGTTAATTCGGATAATAAATGGGTAACTTATACATCAGATTACCTACATTATATACTGGCCAAGGGCAGAATGCATTAGTGGGCTCGTGGCAAGTGAGGGAGGGTCATGGATTTTTATGGAAAGTAGGGTTGAGGACAATTGTCAGAATTTCATGTTATAGCCATAGGGAAAAGAGGACAATAAAATTTGGCATCCGACCCCTACTCCTGCCCCGTGATTATCATTTAGTGCTTATCATGTGTATCAAGAAGGAAATGATTGACCAGGAGCAATACCCACACTCTTAAAGTGAATGGGAGCGGGGAGAGGGCTCAGAAGTAGAGTCAAAAGCACCAATGTTGTTTGAGGATGTGATCCGGGAACTAGAAGGAGGATATCCATTGCTGCAAGTAAGTCATCATTAGCGTTAGTTTAATAAAACAAGTGGCTCAGTTTATGCTGTGGCAAAATGGATTCACCAGTCCTTGTCCTTCTTTTAGGATGAAATGAAGAAGAAAATTCACTGAAAAATTACAAAGTTTGCATATATAAAAGTTCCTTGCAAGTATGAAGAAAGAGGCAGTTGGCTTGTTGAAGAGTTACAACTTATGTTGGCTAAATCCTTTTTCCTCCTTTGTTTTTATTCCATTACAATCTACCTAACAATACACTATTTTCAAAATTAGTCTTTATCATATTGCAAATCCTTTAAATTAATTTTATCTTTATTTTATCTTTTTATTTATTTATTTATTTATTTATTTATTTATTTATTTATTTATTTATTTATTTATTTATTTATTTATTTATTTATTTATTTATTTATTGCTGGACAATAAGGGTTAAGTGACTTGCCCAAGGTCACACAGCTAGTAAGTGTCAAGTCTCTGAGGCCATATTTGAACTCAGGTCCTCCTGAATCCAGGGCTGGTGCTTTATCCACTGCACCACCTAGCTGCCCTAAATTTTTTTTTTAATTTTTGCAGGTAATGAGGGTTAAGTGATTTGCCCAGGGTCACACAGCTAGTATCAAGTGTCTGAGGCTGGATTTGAACTCAGGTCCTCCTGAATCCAGGGCCGGTACTCTATCCACTGGGCCACATAGCTGCCCCCTAAATTAGGTTTAACCAAAAAAGCTGGGTTGGGGAGGGGAGAAAAGGAAAGTAGATCAATTATAAGTGTTTAAAATAAAATACAGGGGCGGCTAGGTGGCCCAGTGGATAAAGCACTGACCCTGGATTCAGGAGTTCCTGAGTTCAAATCCGGCCTCAGACACTTGACACTTACTAGCTGTGTGACCCTGGGCAAGTCACTTAACCCCACTGCCCCATTTAAAAAAAAATGAAATACAGATAAATGTGTTGTTTTGGAAAGCAGTTGCTTATATAAAAGCTATTTCTGAAAGCAAAGTGATGCTAACATGTAACTGCTTTGCATTAAAACACACAGTAACATGGTTGGTTGAAAACAGTATTTTTGTTATTTCAGTCATAAAAATAGATTTTACTCACAAAATAGTTGGGAAAGGAAAGGTTGATCCCTAGCTTCTCAAGAGTCAATAGTTCTGCTTTTTTAGCCTATTTATAAGCTAGTCAAATCTAGTGGAAACAGGTTATTTCTTTTGACTTTATGTAATAATAATTATTTACCAATAACTTACCAGACATTATATAAAATAAGAAATAATCCCCAATTCCTTTCTCATATTTGCTTCCTAGTCTTAATTAAACTTACTCTGTGACTAACCAACTAAAGTAACTTGGAAAAATTGTTGAATTGCTGTTGTTCTTACAAAAGAATGTCATTTAAAACAAAATGAAAAGTACAAAGAAAAAAAACATAAAGATGAATAGTGTTCTAAAGAATATTGGCTATCATCTTAGCCCAGCTTATCCATGAAGGAAACACTGTATGATGTCTTTGACAAGGAGTCATCTGACCCATGCTAGAAGATCTCTTTCCTAATAAAGCAGATTCCATTTCTGGACAACTAAAGTCATTAAGATTTTTCACCTTATGTTGAACTGAAATCTGGCTACTGGTACTTCCATCCATTGATCCCAATTTTTCTTTCTCAGCATCAAGCAGAACCAATTTGAATCCCTCTTCCACTCAACAGCCCTTGAAATAAATGACAATGATTATGTTTCCCTAAGCCTTTTTTGTTGTTGTTCATACCAAATATTTCTAATTTCTCCAGCCAATCTTCCCATCACATGACTTCAAGTCTCTTTGCCATTTTGGTCCATCCTCTTTGAAAACATTGTCCATAAAAATAAATAAATAAACAAACAAACAATGAGCAAATAGACAAATAAATAGATGAATAAATGAATGAATAAATAAAAATAAATAAATACATTTGAAAAAAGAAAACCTTGTTCATTTTATTGTGGGTTTCCATGGAGCTAAAAATTTGCCTCCTAGGGACTGACTTGCTAGTGATGAGCAACATTAAAGATGCACAGTTCTTAGCTAGGCCCAAGGGTGTGCTGGAAATGGCTCAAACTGGCTCTCCAGAGCTAATTCTATAATTTTCAGTGAACCTTTATATCTCATACATTGGCTAATGCTACAGATTAGGTCTTGCTGTATTGTTTCATTGATGGTCTAAATCTAAGCAAGTAATGGAGAACATATAAATGTAACCCCATCTGCAATCCTGGCTTCAAGGTCCCCACAGTTTGAAGAACTATTCCCATGAGGATCATTTATGGCACCTGAAACTATGGGCAGTGAGGTGGTGCAATGAATAGAGTGCAGGGCCTGGAGTCAGGAAGATTCATCTTCATGGATTCAAATCCAGCCTCAGACACTTACTAGCTGCATGATCCTGGGCAAGTCACTTAACCCTGTCTGCCTCAGTTCCTTATCTTCAACATGAGATGGAGAAGGAAATGGCAAACTAATCCAGTATCTTTGCCAAGAAAACCCCACATGGAGTTTTGAGGAGATGGACATGACAGAAGAACGAATCAACAACAAAAATGAAGGATGAACAAAAAAGAACAGAAGTAAACACCACCAGACCGATTTCTTGAAGTTGGGGGAACCATGGAAACCTTCCCCTCTACTTCAGTTCATAGTGTCTATGCTGAGCAAAGCAGATAGGAATCCATGGAAAATAATGAATGACAGTCTCACCACTTTTAAAAAAGCAGTCGGGAAATCAAAGGAAGCTACCCTCACCCACTTAGTAAAGGACACATCAAGGTCAATGTTAGGTAAACTGGGTATACTCAAAGAAGAACCCAGGTTACATTAATAATGCAGATTAAATTTGAAAATTCATCATTCTTACATTTTTTTGTGGGAAGGAACTGGTTGTTAAACATTTACCAGAATGGCTAGGTAGTCCTTGAACAGCAAATATAGCAGATACTCAGATCAAGCCTTTTCAGTTTAATAACCTACCCAAGTTAATATTCTAGTATTACTTTTGCAAGCTAAATTAAAACAAACTAAAAACAAATTAAACACAAAAAAATTAAAAACAAAAAATAAAGGAGCTATTAAATATTGAAATCCCTTTGTGAACTCAGGGTGATTTCTACAACAGAATCAGACCTTAGAACAAAACATTAGTACTGGTACTAATAGTGCTAGTAATAGTAGTGGTAGTAGTAGAAATGATATAATATTCATCACTTCTATGTAGTAATAAAACCTTAAGTGGTTTGTTGTTTTTTGTCCTTCATACTCGAAGAGGGCCAATGACATCACAATTTGGGAGTCAAGATGAGGAAACTGAGACAAACAGGGTTAAGTGACTTGCCCAGGGTCACACATCTGTCTGAGGCTGGATTTGAACTCATAAAAAATGAGTCTTTTTTACTCCAGACCCAGCACTCTATCCACTAGCAACTACATTTTAAGTTTTCATTTCTTCCAAGGTGGTACGATTTAAGGAGAGGTATGTTTACTACTCTCCAGGCCTGTGCTCTGGTTTGCCAGCAACCACAAGCCTACTTTTCTGCCCTGGATCTATGAGGAACTTTCTGCTCCAATGTGGCTGCAAGCTCTGGTGTGCTAGTGCTCCTCACCAGCCTGGGACCACCACCCAAGACTTCTACCCGGATCCAAGTATGGAGAAAACAACAGAGTCCTGCCTCAGTACTAGTATAAAGACCCTTGTAATCTCCTTCTGGCCAATTGTTCGACCCCCCCCCCCCCCGCCCCCTCCGCCCTTATCCTCTGTGGGCTGAGTTCCAGAAGCAGTCACTGCCACTGCAGCTACTGATTCAGTAGCTCCTTAGCCCTGTTCCTGGTTTGCTTGGGCTGGATCTGTGCTGGTGAGGCCTGCACAGTACTATATTCTACTCTCACCCTGGTGCTACAGACCTTTCCTACCAACCTTCTAAGTTGTCTTTGGCTTGAAAATTGTTTCACCCTGTCCTTTTGTGTGTTCTGCTGCTCCAGGAATTGTCTTATAGCACTATTTGAAGGTATTTGGAGGGGTCCTGGGGAGAGCTCAGCCTAGTCACTGCCTTTCTTCTTCCCTCTTGGCTCTGCCCTCCAAGCTACTACATTTTAGCCACTAACTACTCTTCTTTTAATCAAGCATCAAATTATATATAGGCTAAAGAGACTGGAAGTTAATCATAACTCTGCTATGAATTGTATGATTTCAGACAAGTCATTTAATATCCCTGGGTCTCAATTTCCCCATCTGTAAAATGGAAGGAATTGGACCAGAAGACTTCTAAAACTATATGATTTCTATGACAATGTCTGTGTGGGTCTGTAGTGAAAATCCAAGGACATCAATCCCCACCAAAATCACTTTCCCTCATTCAACACAATGACCAACAAAAATTCCTTAAGGACCTACTATGTACAAGGTGGGCCAAAAGTCACAGTGTTTTAATGACTTTTTGAATCATTTTTTCTTTATTTTTGGTCATTTATAAGATTTGATTTTTTATACATAATATAAATTTATTTCCTGTATATATTGTATATGATGATATGGTATTGTAAATTAAAAACAAAACATAAAGGAGCTATTAAATATTAAAACCCCTTTGTGACTTTTGACTTAAAGGCAGTGTGGCAGAATGGATAGAAAGTCACTCTGTGATCCTGGGGGACTTGAGTTCAAATCTCACCTCTGAAACATAATAGTTGGGAGACTTTGAGCGAGTAATTTTTTCAGAGTTGTAGGTAACTAAGACTAAAGGTGCAGACAATATGCTGACTACCACATTATTAAAAGGAGATTCCGTACATGAATTCACAAGTCCAGTCCCTGTCCTATGTTCCTACCAAGTTCTGTGCTAGGCACTGGGTATAAAAAGAATTAGTTCCTGCCTTCAAGGAATTGACCCTCCTTCTGGAAGGATATAAGGTATAAACAGATAAGAAAATTCAAGATAAACAGTAATAACTAAGGAATCAACAAAGGCTTCAAGTAGGGGATGGAACTGGAGCTGTCTTAAGGAAAATAAGGATTTTGAGAGGTAGAAGTAGGCAGGGAGGGAGGGAGTGCCTTCCAGACATGGGGTGGGGTGGGGCAGGAGAGCCTGTGCAAATACACTGGGGTTGGGGGGGGGGGTGGAGTAGGGAGATGGAATGTTGAATTTAGGGCACAGCAAGGAGGTCAACTCAGTGAAAATGTAAGCAGTGGGGGCCTGTCCTCTGTCTGGTCCTGCCCCATCTGCTCATCCTTTGGGCCACTTGTGACACCAGTCAGCCATGGGCACTGTCTTTGAGCTGTTAAGCAGACTCAAATCTTGGAAGTCTAGATAACAATGCAAATCCACTGTTTTGCATGAAATCAGGAAAATGGCCACAAAGGCCCTCACAAACCTGGATTGTTACTGCTAGGAGGCCAAGCCTTTAGCTGGAGGGGCAAAAGAGATAGTCTATGTTATCTCTGACAGATGCTCTTGGCCAACACATGTTTGAGTCTTCACCCCAGGGAACAGGCACTTTGCTTAACGTTCCCTGGAGCTGACAGGGTAGGCAACAGAAGGGGTTCTGCCTCACCTGCCACACCTGAGAACCAGGAAATCCAAGGTGGCATTAAAGGATTACCACTGAGGAGGGGGTCTCTGTCACTCAGCCAGGGCTGTGACCACAGGACAATTCTCTAGCCTGTTTCCCTGGTCTCTGCTTTGTTCAGCTGCACTTGCCTTAGGTTACAAGCCTGAGAACTCATTTCCATGTTATCACTCACTGTCAACATATCTCAGAGCACAGGTGCCCCAGTGACTCCTCTTGGCCCCACCACTCAGATGTAACAGAATGCAAATCACCCAGGGAAGTCTTGAGATCTGCAGAAGATGAGATAAAGCAGCCTGGGATGGTAGACAGTGGTAGACAGGAACATCCAGACTTGGTTCAAACCCTGAATCTGATACTTTCTAGCTCATGTGACCTTTGGCGAGTCAATTTAGTCTCCCCAATATTATATATATATATATATATATATACACACATACACACACATTACACACACATGTGTGGGTACATTGTGCACATGTGTATGTACACATATATGCATATGTATATAGCATGTGTATATATAATACATATATCATATATACACAAAGATGTTTGTATATGTATTATACTGATTAGATAGATAGATAGATAGATAGATAGATAGATAGATAGATAGATAGATAGATAGATAGATGATGGATAGTTGTTCTTGTTGTTCGGTCATTTTTCAGTCATGTCGAGCTCTTTGTGGTCCCATTTGGGGTTTTCTTGGCAGGTACTGGAGTGTTTTGCCATCTCCTTCTCCAGCTCATTTTACAGATGAGGAAACAGAGGCAAACAGGGTTAGGCAACTTGCCCAGGGTCTCCCAGCCAAATTTGAGCTCAGGAAGATGAATCTTCCTGACTCCAGGTCATATATTCCATATGTACATATACATATACACATATCTTACATACATGTCAAAGAGTTGTTATAATAATTAGGGAGGAATGAGATGATATACTTTGGGAAATCGAAAGTACTCTAATGTAAGATATGGTCCCAATGAGAAATAGAGCCTGCAGAGTTGAAAAGGACATGGATCTAAAATCTAAGGATTGTAGAATACTTAAAAGAACACTGGATCTGGAGTCAGAGGAACTGGGTTCAGGAGCCATCTTTAACTCTCTGTGTCACCTTGAGCCAATCACTCAACTCCCCTGGGCCCCAATTTTCTAACCTGTAAAATGAGGGGATTGAACTAAATGATCTCCAAGGTCCTTTCTAGATTTAAATCCATGATCAACTCTATGACCTGAGTTTGAATTCTGGCTCTACTACTTATTATCAGTCTTTCCTTGGCTTTCCTGGTCATAAAAGGGGTAACTTTGATGATCTTCAAGATCCCTTCCAAGACACAACTCTGTAAGGTAAGTGCAGGGCCTTTAGGTAGAGTAGTGGATATAGCACTAGTCCTGGAATAAGGAAGATCTGAATTCAAATCCCATCTCAGACACTACCTGTGTGACCATGGACCATGTGACCATATTTACCTTTGATTTGCCTCAGTTTTCTCATCTGTAAAATGGGAATGATAATAATAATAATATCTACCTCTCAGAGTAGTGGTAAGAAGCACATATGATAATATTTGTAAAGTGTCTAGCATTGTACCTATTACACAGTAGATGCCACATAAATGCTAGTTATTATTATTAATACACATATCACTGTCACCATTTTATAGATAAGGAAACTGAGGTTCAGAAAGATGAAGGTGTTCATGTCTATGGTCATACAACTAGTAAGTGTCAGAGGCAGGATTAGGGTTACAATCAATCATCCAACATTTATCTACTATGTGCCAGAGACTGCCAAGTACTAGGGATACAGACAAAAGTCTTTACCCTTAGGAGATTTACACCTTAGCTCTTTTTGTGGTAGCAAAGAATTGGAAATTGAACGGATACCCATCAATTTGGGGAATGGCTGAACAAATTGTGGTATATGAATGTAAAGGAATACTATTGTGCTTTAAGAAATGAGGAGCTAGCAGATTTCAGAAAAACCTGGAAAGACTTAAATGAACCCATGCAAAGTGAAGTGAGCAGAACCAGGAGAGCATTGTGCACAGTAACAGCAATATTATACAATGATCAACTGTGAATGACTTTGCTATTCGCAATACAATGATCCAAGACAATTCTGAAGGACTTTTGAAAAATGCTACGCACTTCCAGAGAAAGAACCGAGGGAGTCTGAATGAGGATCAAAGCATGTTTCTTTTTACTTTCTTTATTATTCTAGGGTTTTTTGTTGTTTTGTTTTTGGTCTGTGTTTTCTTTTGCAATATGGCTAATAGGGAAATGTTTTGCATAACTGCATATGTATAATCTACATCAAATTGCTTGCCTTCTCAAGGAATGGGGGGGATGGAGAAAATTTGTAATTCAAAATTTTAAAAAACAAATGTTAAAAATTGTTGTTATGCATAATTGAGAAAAGAATAAATAAAATAGCTTACATCTATTGGTAATACTAAAAAATTTATAAGCATTGACTTTGACAACATATACATTGAAGTAGATGAAAAATGCATGCAAAGTAAATCCAATGTAACTTTTTTTTTGGGTGGGCGGCAGTAAAAGGTGGGAAGAACTGACATTTGAGCTGCGCTTTGAAGAAAACATTTTTACAGAAGAGGAAACTCAGGCTCAGAAAGGCTGAATGATTTGCCCAACATCATACAATGAGCTGGTGGCAGACTAGGGTCCAGATCCAGGTGTCCTGAATCATAGACTAGTACCATATAGCATCCTGCCAACTCTGTCCAAGCCTGACATGTGGAGATTCCAGTGTCGACTCATTGTGTGGTACAGGAGAACCACAGAAGCTGCAGCTTGTGCCATCTACTTCTGCTCAGCAGAAAGCCCTTAAACTCTCCTATTCCCTTGCCGTTCCCACCCCAACCCCCAATCCCCACTCCCACAGAGGATAATGGAATGTTCTCCCTCAGACCATCACACCTTAGAATGTTTGTTCTTGCTAGTTGTGGTTCTACTTTTTATATGACCACAGAGTAACACAGCGTACTCAGAACAAACAGCCACCCTTACCTCTTCTTTCTAGCCCCTGGGGGAAATCAGGAAATGCCTCGTTCTGTCCCCAGGTACCTGTTACTTATGGGATATCAGTAGCAGCAAAAGTATGGGCCGAGACTGGGAGAAAGAGACCAGGTCAGGAATCAAAAGAAGACACGGGAGCCTCAGCCAAGAATTCCAGCCACTCAGCAAGGTGTAGCAAACACCAAACACCACCCCCAAGGGCAGAGCCCTTAGCAAATTTAGGAAAGGAAGATACAATAGAAAAAGGAGTCTGGGACACCTATCCACAATATAGCATTACTCAGAACTGTATTCTGCTAGGGTGGGATTAGATACAATCAATGCGTTTGGGTGGACTACAAAACAGGGCTTCACCTGGCGGAGTAGGGTTAATACTTGGTCATATTTGTTGTAGGTTAAGTAACCTAATGTTTTCTTTCTTCTGCTTCTCCTATCTCCCCTCTCTGATAGCTCCTTTCCTAATTCAGGCGACCAATGCCTTCTTCCTCTTCCTCCCATAACACCCAAGAAAATATGCTCTCAGGAAAAGAGTCTGTGTGAATAAGGTTCAGAATTAGGGAGGTGATAGTCTCACTATCCTGTGTCCTGGACAGATCTCATCTAAACTATTATTTAGTTTACCTTTATCTGTTTAAAAGGATCTGGACAAACTGGAAAGTGTCCAAAAGAGGGTGAGAAAGATGATAAGGGGATTTGAAGTACAGGAAATGAGGAATGGTGTTATGCAAATAACTTATTTGCATGTTGTCTCCTCTGTTAGATTGTGAGCTCCTCAAAGGCAGGAACTCTTTTCCTTTCTTCATATCCTCAGCACTTAGCACAGTACAGACATTTAATAATGTTTTATTGACCGACTGACTTCCATAGTGTTAAGGGCTAAAATTCTAGATAGTCTGTCTAAAATATCTAATGAGTGGTCGCCAATAAATTATAAGCTTTAGCAAGAGTTAGGCTTTTAAGCATTTATTAAGGAAAACAAGAATTTGGTAAAGAGAGAGAGAAAGGCCTAGATTTCTATCTATTAAAGGGAGAGCACATTTTTAGCTCCCTTCTCCGCCAGCGTCCCCAGGAAAGAGAGCGAGACTGAGCGCCAGTCTCTTCCTTCCTCCTCCCACTAGCCCGCGTCACTTCCTGACGCCAAAGAAAAGACTCCTGGTCTTGCCCTCAAAGACCTTCACTTCATGGGCGGAACTCTTCTACAGTAAGTCTCCAGCAGGTGGCGTTATTCCAATCGTTACAATAGGGAAGAAAAATTTGTAGCATCTGAGAAGAGAACTAACACCAATAGATAGAAAATCCAGAAAGATAGATAAACATAAGGTGCGCATTTAATATTTTAGCATTAAAGGACACAGATGGATTGCAATCTGCTAGATTGGAGAGACCACCTACAATGATGAGATCACAGAATCCTGGAAGTAAAATGACCTTTTATTTATTGCCAAATGTTTTATTGATGCTTTTGCCCCCTTTTTACACCACAGTAATTCCCAATAGCCTCCCCACAGTGATTTCCTTTATAATAATAGAAACAAATAAAACTACTGGAGAGAGTAACCATTTTTGATAGTGTTCTAACAGTCTGCCCCTGTTACCCATAGCCTCTCTTTTAGAAGAAAAAAAGGGTGTTTCATCATCAGTCTTTTGGAGTCAAAACTGGTCATTGTATTTAATTCAAATTCACAGCATCACAGAATTTCAGAGTCAAAAGGGAACTCAAAAGTTACCCAGTCCAATGTATGCCAGAAAAAAGAATCATAGAAACCTAAAGTATACCAATAAGTGAGCAGTCAGACTTCCCTATGGTAGCCATTCCTCTGGCACAACAGCATCCCATTCCAATTCATATACTAGAATCTATCCAGTCATTCCTCAATCAATGGGCACACTCCAGGTTTTATTTCTTCATTTGCTGTGTGATCTTGGGCAAGCAAATTAGTATATTTTAGCACAAAAATGTATTGGACATATATTTGTCATTTGACTTCTTGGGGTATATATCCAGGAGTGGAATAACAATGGCTATGTACAGTCAGTTGCTTTTCTTGAATAATTTCCAAATGATTTTCCAAAAGAGTTAGACCAATTCACATATTTACCAACAGTCTATTAGCACCTATACAGCACCTCCAGGATGGACTATTTCTATGTTTGATTATCACTGCCAGTTTGGTGAACTTGAGGTCAAACTTCAGAAATGTGTGAATTTGCATTTCTCTTCTTATTAGTCATGTAGAGCTTTTCAAACCCTTTGTGGTTAGTGATAGTTTGCATTACTTTTTTTGAAAATTATTTATTCATACTCTTTGGCCACTTATCTATTAGCAAATGATTATTTTTATGTTTATCTCAATTCTCTCCATAACTTAGTTATTAGACTTTTATAAGAGATATTTGATAGAATGGATTTGATAGAATGGATTCTCATTCTATCACAATTGATTTTGTTCATGAAAAAGCTTTTTCATTTGGGATAATTGGAATGATCTGTTTTGTCATTTGTGTTCTCCTCGATGCTTAATTTGTTTATTCATTCCCCCTAACCATAATTTTCAAAAGTACTTTCCATTATTCTTGTCTTTTTTTAAAAATAAATTTCATTTTCTACTTTGAACTTAAACTCCAAAAAGTACCTTTTCATATACATAGCAAAATACAAAAAGATTATAGATAAAAGCATAAAGAATTTCATAATGCTAATCTTTAAAAAAATAGAATTAATTCCATGTTATTTTCAAAATTGTCCCTTTTGTTCTTCTTTCTGAATTTTTCTACACATTTAAAAATATTTCAGTGACTCTCTGTCTCTCTCAGTCTCTCTGTGTCTCTTTGTTTCTGTCTCTCTTTTAATCGCTGTATGCTTCTTTCTCTGTCTCTGTTTTCATCACTGTTGCTAATCTCATTTCCTCTGACCTCTACCCTATTGAAAAACTGAAAAATTTTTTTTTAAATCTTTATAGTATAAAAGCATAATCAAGGGGCAGCTAGATGGCACAGTGGATAGAGCACCGGCCCTGGAGTCAGGAGTACCTGAGTTCAAATCTGGCCTCAGACACTTAACACTTACTAGCTGTGTGACCCTAGGCAAGTCACTTAACCCCAATTGCCTCACTAAAAAAAAAAGCATAATCAAGCCAAATAAATCTACATTGTGAACATATCCAAAAATGTATGTTTGTTTCTGCTCCTTTCATCCATTACTGCTCTTTCAGGAGGAAGTTGGTATTGGGGCAACTAGGTAGTACGGTGGATAGAGAATTAGCCATAGGTATTGGGAGAACCTGAGTATAAATCACACCTCAGACACTTACTAGTTGTGTGACCATGGGCAAGTCACTTAACCCCAATTGCCTTAAAACATCCCGGGTCATCTCCAATCATCCTGATAGATATCTTGCCATTGGACCCAGATTGTTCTGGAGGAGAAAGTGAGGTTGATGACCTTGCACAGCCCTCCCTTACTTAAATTCAATTCACTGTAAGTCATGACATCACCATGATGTCATGGACCTCTTTGAGAATGAAGGATATGGGGCAGCTAGGTAGTGCAGTGGATAGAGCACTGTCCCTGGATTCAGGAGGACCTGAGTTCAAATCCCACCTCGAACATTTGACACTTATTAGCTATGTGAACCTGGGCAAATCACTTAACCTTCATTGCCCCACTGAGAGAGAGAGAGAGAAAGAGAGAGAGAGAGAGAGAGAGAGAGAGAGAGAGAGAGAATGAAGGACAATTACCAACCAATATGCTTTCATCATATGTCCTCTAGAAATTTGGTTGGACATGCTTCAATCATAGTTCTTTTTCTTTTTTTTTGATGTAATTTTCTTCAATTAATGTAAATCCACTTCCTCTCCTACCTTACTGTCTCCCCACTGAAAAATGAATAAATGAATGAATGAATGAATGAATGAATGAATGAATGAATGAATAAAATAAAAAATGAAACTCTTGTAACAAATATGCAAAGTCAAGCAAAACAAATTCCTAGATTGGTTATGTCCAAAAATATGTCTCAATACATACTCTAAAATTATCACTTCTTTATCAGGAGGTGGATAACATTTCATCATGGGTCCTCTTTGTAGAATTTTAGTTGGCCATTGCATTGCCCTAAGTTCTTAAGACTTTTAAAGTTGCTTTTCTTTATGATGCTGCTGTCTTTGTATAAATTGTTTTCATGGTTTTGCTCCCTTCACTCTGTATCAATTCATACTGCTCAGAATTCTCTGAAATCATATTTCATCTTTCCTTACAGTAAATAATATTCCATTATATTGGTGTTCCACAATTTGTTCAGCCATTCTCCAACTGTCTAGATAATCTACGGTATTCTCTGAGATCCTAGTCTTCTCTTTCTTTGCTTTGCTTTCTAATTGGCTTTTAGGATCAGGAAGCTTTGTTTTTATTTTTGCTTTGACTATTGCGTCTCTGTATTATCCTTCATCGTAACCCTGTCTGCCCCCTCAACTCCTCTACCACTACATATACATCTCTGCTTGTTTCTCTGTTGAGTTCAATGTTTTCTATACCAAATTGTGTGGGGGTTCATCCTTCTTTTGTCATTTTCAAATAAGAAACCAATGCCTACTGCTCTATCCCTTCCTCCATGTCCTGATGCACTGCAATTATGAGAAATCACCAAATCTACCAATTCTTCTTCTGCATTTCTGCATTAGTGCATGCCTCCTTTTACTTTCCTTTCTTTTCCCCCTCTACCAATCAGTTTCTTATTTAACTCCCTCAATATGTTTTGAAGACAAAATGGGTCACCTATTTCTTCTCTCCCTATCAGAATGTTAGTACTACATTAACAAACAGCCCCTTTCAATTGCTAAAAAAATGTTACCTTTTTAGATTTCTCTGACTTCTTGTTCATATCTAATACACTTTGAAAGTCCTTTATTCCATTAAAGGTCCATTTCCCCCCCACAGGATTATACTGAGTTTTGCATGGCCTGTCATTCTTGGTTGTAAGCCTATTTATTTTGCTTTGCAGAATATTCTACTTCAAGACCTCTTATTTTTAATAGAAGCTGTCGAGTCTTGTATGATCCTAACTGTGATCACATATTCTTAAATATATGCACCAGGCTATGACATTCCTGTGATTTTGCATTTGTGAATTTTTTTCAGGAAGTGATTGGTATATTCTTTCCATCTTTATTTTGCCCTTTGGGTCTAATCAATCTGGGAGTTTTCATTTGTGATTTCTTAAAATATAGTATCCTAAACTCTAAATGTTATGAAAATGAATGTTGAAAACTACCCTTACAGGTAAATAGAAAATAAAATAAATGTTTGCTGAAAAAAAAATATATAGTATCCTGGGTTTTTATTTATTTATTTTTACTTAATAGTATTTTTCCCTAATTACATGTAAAGATAGTTTTCAACATTCATTTTTGTAAGATTTTGATTTCCAAATTTGTGTCGACTTTTTTTTAATAATACTAGCTCTCAGGGAGTCCAATGATTAGTAAATTATCAGTTTTTGACTTTTTCCAAGGTCAGTTACTTTTTTTTTCCTTTTTTTCAGTCTTTTGATTTTATTCTAATATTTTTTGCCCTCTCGTGGAATCGTTGGTTTCTGTTTGATCTATTCTGGTTTTCAGGATGAGCATTTCTTGAGCATGGTTTAACACTTTCTCCTCTAAGCTGCTTATTCTACTTCCAGTTCTTTTCTCTAAATCTTTCATATAGTTTTGAAGCTCTTTCTTCATTTTCTTCTCGGCATTCCTGTAGTTCCTTGTGGAAAATAATTGTTTTTTTCTTTGAGCCTCTTTTTGCAGTTGTTAGAGAGTTAGGCCTTAAAATATAGAAATAAGAGGTTTTGAAATCCTCATTTGAGGAGATCTCTAGATCTATAAAAATTTTTGATAGGGGTCATTATTTCTTTTGAGTTACTCACACTTGGTTTACTTCATTTCCTGAAGTGGAGCTTTGTGCCAAGGCCAGCTTCCACCTTTTGGTAAGTAAGTTTTTTGGCTGGCCTTTTGGATAAGATGGTTGGCCCTTCTTCTTGTCTTGGGTCCCCTGGGCTCCTGTGCTGTCCTCCACCTCCCCAGGTTAGGCCTCCCTGATTCTTTGAGGTTCAGGTCAGCTGATCTTTAGGCCCCTTTCTGGAGTTTTAGGATAGAGTGTAAGCCCATGGGGTGTCCCAGTCTGATCACTGTGGCACTGCCCCAGTTGATACCTCTTACTACTCCCCACGGCTTTTAAGATCTCTCTATCAGGTAGTTCTCACAGCACTAGGGACCCTCTGACCTTGCTGTCTATAAACACTGAGCTTTTACAGGCCTCTCCTGGCTCTGGACCAGCTCTGGTTACACTGGAAGGCTACTCTGCCCTGGCTTGCTATCTGCCTCCTACCCTAGTGTCCTTGGGTTTCTGGCTGACTTCTTTTGGTATGGGTAAAAATCACTTACTGTAGTGTCTCATAATTTGTCTGATGGGAATTTCACTGTTTTGCTGGAGAGGTAGGTGACAGCTGGCCAGTTCAGGTAACCATTTTGCCTGGAAGTCTGTATATTTTCCCTGCAGTTATTGTCTATAGCCAGACATGAAATCAGGAAGACCTGGGTCCAAGTAACTCCTCTAGCACATAATAGCTGTGTGACCTTGGGGATATTATTTTACCTCTCAGAGCTCCAGGCAACTCTCTAAGACTCTAGTTACAGACAAGATGCTGACCTCCATTGGTAAAGGAAGTTTTCTCACCTGGGAACCCCCTATATTAATGAAATCATAGGTCTAATCCCTATCCTTAGAGCTCTCCAAAATTGAAATGGCTTGTCTTTGAACATAGTGAGCTTCCCATCACTGAAGTCCCCAAGGGCAGGGTAGATGACTATCTGTTGGTGATGTCATTAAAAAAATCAAGCGTTGGGCATGGGCTGGACTAAAAATATACTAAGGACAAAAGACAAGAACCTTTTCTTGGAAAGTATCCCTAAATGCCCCATTGACCCGAACCCACCTGGACCATAAATAAAAAACTAGCAACAACTACAGTAATTTGCTGAGCCTCAAACTAAATCCAAGCATTAATTATTTACTGCACTGTGAGTTTACTACTAAACTTTTAAAGATACCTAGTGAACCAGTTTGAACTAGATCTAAGTTCTGAATATTTTCTAAAATTATTGAGCCAGAACATTCAAATATTCCCTGGATGGATCATGAATTGTACTAATATCCCATAGAATTGAGAACAGGAAAGAACCTTACAGATAACAAAGCTGAGTACCTTCTGTTTACACAGGAGGACCTAAGACCTAGGGTAGTTAATCAATCAATAAACATTTGTTAAGATCCTACTAAGTGCTAGGCACTGTGCTAAAATAAATGGAAGAGGCAAGTCCAGTTCCTTGGACCTCTATCTAGTTCATGTTCTACAACACCATGATGATTTCATAGCTCTGTCTATAAGTGATCAATTTCATTTCATTAGGCATCCTGGTATGGTGAAAGAAGAAAACAAAACATTCATCAATCACCTTCTATATGCCAGGCACATAGTGCTTTACAAATATTATGCCATTTGATCCTCACAACAACCCTGGCAGGTAGGTGATTTTATTATCCCCGTTTCATAGTTGAGGAAATGAGTCAGACAAAGGTTGTGACTCGCTCAAGGTTACACAGCTAGTAGTGCCTGAGGCTGGATTTGAACTCAGGTCTTCCTGACTCCAGGTCTGGAGCTCTGTCCACTGAGCCACTTGGCTGCCTAAAATATTACAGTGCTGGTTTTGGAGTGAAAGGACTTGGGTTTGAATACTGGCTGGGCTACTTACAACCTGTGTGACTTTAGTTACCACCTCCCTGGGCCTCAGTTTTTTCATTTACAAACTATAGAAATGACCAATCTTTGTCTCAGAGGAAAGATATGGACATGTACCTCTTCCTTTACTGAAACAGTGTGAGACTATGCTGCGGAATATAGTATATGCTGTCAGATGTATTCAGGGTGTTCATTGACTTTGGCTATTTTTTTTTCTTTGTTACAAAGGAAAGTTCATGATATAGTAGTGGTAGTAGTAGTAGTAATAGTAGAAGTTATAGTTGTTGTCATAGCAGTAGTAGTAATTATAGTAGTAGAAGTAGTAGTAGTAATGAAAATAGTAGTAGTTATAATAGTAGTAATAGAAGAAATAGTAGTAGTAAAAGTATTAGTAGTTATGATATTATTAGCAGTAGTAGTAATAGAAATAGTAGTAGTTATAGTTGCAGTAGTAGTAGTAATAATAGAAGTAGTAGTTATAGTAGTAGTTGTAGTAGTAGAAGTAGCAGTAGTAGTAATAATAATTCTATAGCTCTTAATATGTGCCAGGCTCTATGCTAAAGACTTTACAATTATTATCTATTTGGTTCTTACAACAACCCTGCAAGGTAAGAAGTATGTCTGTAGTAGGGAGGTGTATGTCTGAAAATAACTGATAAAAGCAAAAGGCATCAGTTAAACTTAAAAATAAAAGAACAGAATAAAGGAGAGGGAAGGAGAAGATAAGAAAATTAAGGGGATGAAACAAAAAGCACCTCTAAGGTTTCTTTCAGTGCTAAATCAGATGACCAGCTCTAAAAGGTGGTAGGATCTTTGAACACAGATTAGTCTGATTTCCAATGTAAAGACCCAGTCATTAAATACCTTTTCTCTATCTGTTTCTTTCCATTTCAAATCAAGGCAATTTCAAAAACTGTAGGACAGGAGCCTCATGGACCCACTTTCAAAAATTTCTGGCAAATCATCTTTTCTGTTTTCCCACCCAGAGTGGTAGTGCCAGAAATAGGTGTCTGTGGTGACGATTCTAGGAAAATATAAAAGACCCTGGTTTTTGCTTATTTGCTTTGAAGATGCCACCAATATTGTCTGTGGCTTAGAACATGATTGTTTCAAAGGACTTTAATATGTTAAATAGTTTTCTCATTATTCCATCCATGTTCCAAACCTTGGCATCAGAGCAGGAATTAACAAGATCCCTCCCTATTTCTGTTTGTAAAAGGAATTTTCCTTGGCAATGCGTGCATGAATGAAACACCTAATCCAGCTTGGCTTGTGCTTCCTGAAGACTCTCAGGAGTTCCACGATGAAGAGGCACTGTTTTCTGAATCAAATACTATCCTTCTGTCCAGAGGGAACCAGTCTAGTTTCAGTTATATTCTTTTAAATGGAAATAAGACCCCAGAGCTTCTGAAGTATGGTGGACTCATTTACTGGAGAATGAGTACCTGAAAGGGGCTAAAACAGGGAATATTTCAGGCAGATCTATGATCAATAGAAAAAAATTCTTCAGTCCAAGAAATGATTATGTTCCGAAGTCTTTTGGCCAGTGAGCCAAAAGCTTGGAAGACCACATAAGCTCACCACCTCTGTAAGACTTGGGAGAATTGCTCAGAATTTTCAGAAAAAAGCATTTTAGGTTTGGATATTTTTTCCTTTCTGAAGCAGTAACTACTTATATATCAAATGAGCTTAAGACCTAGTGAATTGCTAAAAACCATGATTTGTACCAAAGTCATAACTAGGACAAGACAACTGGAGTGTTGTCTCAGAGTGTCAGATTTATAGGGTGCCAAATTTAGATAGCTCCTGTGGTACTTGCAGGCCTCCAGCAGCCAGAAACAACAGAACTCAGTACCTAGTTAATGAGAATAATTACTTACAATTGGAATATACCAGATGGTAGGCTGGAAGACGTTCTACCTCACTCGGTGTACCTCTTTCCCCACCCCCTAACCGTCCCAGGTCTCTTCTCATCCAAACCTATATCATTTCCATTAGTCGAAGTTGTTTGTTCAGCTCAAAAAAGGAGGACACATTTTCAAAAGTCTGTAAGTCTTACTCGAATTAATTCCCTTTTCCTAGTTCTCTCCTGCTTCCTTGGGCCCATGGCAGTGTGGGACTTGAGGCCAGGGACAGTTTTGCTCACCACCTGAATTGCTCCTGGGCAGCTGAAATTTTGACTAAGGCAATCACATCTTCTGCTTAGAGGTTCACTGGGATGGAAGTGGGAGGAAGCAACACTGCAATATTTCTGTCACATGAAACCTCAAAGGAAGCATTGAGAGTGCTGGCAACAATAGACAATTTCATCATGTTTTCACCTCAGCCCCTGAGGGGAAGGGGGAAGGCAGAGGCAGTGCTGGGAGTGCCATGGGCTAGTTATCTCACCTTGGCAGGGGCTGAGTCAAGACAGGGTCTAGGGATGATAACAGTGTTCACTGAATGCAAAGTTGAAATGCACCTTCTTCATAGCGTGAAGAAAACTGGTCACCAGCAGTGAGTCTCTTTGGGATAGTACAACCTGAAGGGACTAGGCCCGGCTTTCAACTTTGGAAACGGTATCAGCTTTGGAATCAGGACACTTGGGTTCAAATCCCACTTTTGTTGCTTTCTACCCATATGGGTCTTTAAGTCATTTAGTCTCCTTGGGCCTCAGTTTCCTCATCTACAAAATGGGGGGATTTGGACAAGGCCTCTGAGAACCCTTCTAGCTCTATGAATTTCTTGTTACTCTCTGACGCATTCTGTCCCCTTCTTTCTTCTCTCCCCCTATATTCTCTATTTCTTTTCTTTTTTTTTAGTGAGGCATTTGGGGTTAAGTGATTTGCCTAAGGTCACACAGCTAGTAAGTGTTAAGTGTCTGAGGTCGGATTTGAACTCAGGTCCTCCTGACTGCAGGGCCAGTGCTCTATCCACTGCACCACCTAGCTGCCCCCTCTCCCCCTATATTCTCAAACAATGACATTCAGATCAGCTGGCTAGATCCCTGCCCTTCTCTGGCCATGGTATTCAGGAGGGAGCTGGTGTTAGAGCTCAGAACTTAAAGGCAGGTGTTACACCAGTCCCTTCATCTCATTGGGCCTTAGTTTCCCTGTCAATAATAGGAGAAGGTTGGACTGGGTAACCTGTAGGACTATTCCAGTACTGACATTCCATGGTTGCATATAGTTTATCAACTTGGGAAGAGCCAGATCATCAGAGAATAGAGTGCTCGATGTGGAGTTAGGAAGACCTGAGTTCAAATCCTACCTCAGGCCCTTACTAACTTACTAATACTACTTGACCTTGTGGGGCAAGTCACTTGACCCTCTGGCTGCCTCAATTTCTTCTGTAAAATGGAAATAACAATAGCTCAGGAAGATCCTGGTTGTGAGCATCAAATGAGAGGGTCAAACATTTGTAAAATATTTGGCATGGAGTAGGTACTTAATAAATACTAGTTCCCTTCCCCACCACCATAACTCTACTTGAACAACCAGTGGAAGCTACCACCCCTGTTTATAGGAGAACCCAAAGTGCCCTGGGTTTCTACCTCATCAGAAGTGCCTTTTTGGGCACCATTGAAACCTGGTTCATTTTAGCATGGTGTGGTGGAAAAAGCACTTGACTTGAATTCCAGAATCCTGCCTTCATATCCACCTTTGCCACTGGCTGGCTGCATATTTTTTCTTTTCTTTTTCTTAATCTTCTTTTTAAATTTTTCTCAATTACATGCAAAGGTATTTTTTGAGTTCTGAATTTTTCTCCTGCCCTCCCTTCCCTCCCCCCTCCTGAAGTCAGTAAGCAATTTGATATGGATTTTACATTATAATCATGTTAAACATATTTCTACATTAATCAGAATAAAAGGGGAAAATGCAAGAAAGAATAAACATGAACAATAACAAAAAGGCAACAACAAAAGTGAAAATTGTATGATTCAATCTGCATTCAGACTCCATAGTTCTTTTTTGAATGTGGAGAGCATCTTCCATCATGAGTCTTTTGGCATTGTCTTGGATCATCATATTGCTGAGAAGAGTTAAGTCTATCACAGTTGATCATCACAAAATGTTGTTGATACTGTGTACAATGGTTTAGCTTTGTTCTGCTCATTTCACTGAGGATCAGTCCACTTAAGTCTTTCCAGGTTTTTCTGAAATCCATCTGCTGATCATTTCTTACAGTGTAATAGTATTCCATTACATTCATGTACCACAACTTGATCAGCCATTCTCCAATTGATGGGCACCCCCTCAATTTCCAATTCTTTGCTACCACAAAAAGAGCAGCTATAATTTTTTTGTACATGTGGGTCCTTTTCCCTTTTCCATGATCTCTTTGGGATACAGACATAGTAGTGGTATTGCTGGGTCAAAGGGTATGCAAAGGTTTTTGTTTGTTTTTTTTGTGTATTTTTGTTGTTGCTTTTGGGGGGGCAATGAGGGTTAAGTGACTTGCCCAGGGTCACACAGCTAGTAAGTGCCAAGTGTCTGAGTTCAGATTTGAACTCAGGTCCTCCTGAATCCAGGCCTGGTGCTTTATTCACTGAACTACCTAGCTGCCCCCAGGTATGCACAGTTTTAAAGCCTCTCGGGGTGGTTCCAAATTACTCTCTAGAATGGTTGGATCAGTTCACAGCTCCACCAACAGTGCATTAGTGTTCCAATTTTCCCATATCTCCTGCAACATTTATCATTTTCCTTTTTTGTCATATTAGCCAATTGGGTAGGTATGAGGTAGCACCTCAGAGTAGTTTTAATTTGCATTTCTCTAATCAGTAGTGATTGAGAACATTTTTTAATATGGCTGTAGATAGTTTTAACTTCATCATCTGAAAACTGTCTGTTCATATCCTTTGATCATTTCTCAACTGGGGAATGACTTGTATTCTTGTATATTTGATTCAATTCTCTCTATATATTAGATATGAGGCCTTTATCAGAAACACTGTCTGTAAAAATTGTTTCCCAGCTTTCTGCTTTCCTTTTAATTTTGTTTGCATTGGTTTTGTTTGTGCAAAAAATTTTTAATTTAATGTAGTCAAAATGATCCACTCTCCATTTCATAATGTTCTCTATATCATTTTTGGTCATAAATTCTTCCCCTCTCCACAGTTTTGACAAGTAAACTATTTCTTCCTTTTCTAATTTGCCTATAGTATCACCCTTTATTTCCCATTTTGACTTTACTTTGTTGTATGGTGTAAGATGTTGGTCTATGCTTAATTTCTGCCATACTATTTTCCAGTTTTCCCAGCAGTTTTTGTCAAATAATGAATTCTTATCCTGGAGTCTAGAGTCTTTGGGTTTAGCAAACAGGAAATTGCTATATTCATTTACTGCTGTGTTTTGTGTGCCTAGCCTATTCCACTGATCCTCCTCTCTGTTTCTTAGCCAGTACCAAATAGTTTTGATGACTACAGCTTTATAGTATAGTTTTAGATCTGGTACAGCTAGGCCACCTTCATTTGCATTTTTTTCATTAATTCCCTTGATATTCTTGACCTTTTGTTCTTCCATATGAATTTTATTATTGTTTTTCTAGCTCTATATTGGTATGGCACTGAATAAGTAAATTAATTTGGGTATTATTGTCATTTTTATTATATTATCATGGCCTACCCATAAGTAATTTATATTTTTCCATTTCTTTATATCTGATTTTATTTGTGTGAAAAGTGTTTTCTAATTGTGTTCATATAGTTCCTGTGTTTGCCTTGGCAAGTAGATTCCTGAGTATTTTATATTGACTACAATTATTTTAAATGGAATTTCTCTTTCTCTTGCTGCTGGACTTTGTTGGTCATATACAGAAATGCTGTTGACTCATGTGGGTTTATTTTATATCCTGCAACTTTGCTAAAGTTAATTGTTTAAAGTAGTTTTTAGTCTATTTTTTAGGATTCTCTAAGTATACCATCTGCAGAGTGATAGTTTTCTTTCTTCCTTGCTTATTCAAATTACTTCAATTCTTTTTTCTTCTCTTATTGCTAAGGCTAACATTTCTAGTACAATATTGAATAATAGTGATGATAATGGACATCCTTGTTTCACCCCCGATCTTATTGGGAATTCCTCTAACTTATGCTGGCTGACTATTGATGGATAAATTACTTCATCTCTATGAACCTTAGCTTTCTCATTTATAAAGTGAGGAAAACTATATTTTCACTGCCTATCTCACAAGACTGTTGAATACTTTAAAACATTATCTATATCTATATATCTATATCTATATATATACACACAACATAGATGATAGATAGATAGAGTATGCATATATTTTTTTAAAATATGGAGCTGGTATTAATGCAACAGGAAAAAAATAATTCCTGCCTAAGTGCACAGACAGTCAAGAAACTCCCATACACTTTCCAGTGTGTCTCTAAATCCCTTCCCCAAGTAACTCTGATCTTGTCAAATTATAGTAGGGGCTGGAGGTCTGCACTCTCAACGTGGAGAAAGAAACTGGGTTTGCTAGAAAGCCAACTTCTCCCCAACCTGCACAGTCCACATGACTCACAGAACTCAAAGGCTAATGCAAATGTCAAGGTCCAGTTCTGCTCTTTCATGATATCATTCTGTGTCTTGTTGCTTCTATTTGTTCATGATTGCTATTTAGCTAAAACAAGGTTGAGAGGAATGCCATGCTAGATGGTTTGGATTTGACTTCTAAGTCCTATCATTCCTCAAGTTCCAACTCTTTAACTCTTAACAGAAAGCCTTTATTGATTTTTCTATTCTACACAGAAATCCCTTCTCTGAAATCCCAATTACATTTATGGGTTAGTTCCACAATTATTATACATAGCACCTAATTGTGGGTTTGTATGGTTTTTCTGGTAAATTATAAAATGGAGGTGACTTGGAGAGAGGGATCTTGATTTCAAGACTTTGAGGACCTCCCTGCTGTGGTAATTCCCTGTTTCTGATGATACAGATCATCAATTTGTCTTCAACCTGTAGAGATAGGGAGTTGCTTGGATCTTGAAAGGTGAAGTGACTGCCACCCAGCTAGTAAAAGGCAGAGGAAGAACTCAAACCTAGGTTTTCCTGACACCAAGGATGACCTTGTATTCATCATACCTTTCATTGATTTATACTTCTCTCATCCTTAAATGGTGGCTACCTAGCACATTTCTTTGAATAATTAGTGTTGACACTGATTGACTCCATAAACTTTTCGGGGGAAGGTATGAGCAGAGGGGGGAAGCACTAGGTCTTGAATCCATCCCAGCATTCATTGGGATCATTCCTCCTGTGAACACGATGCTCTTCAACCAGGAACTTAGAGCCAGGAAACATTTCTCACACTGCACAGCCAAGGAAATGAAGGAATTGGCTGGCATTTATTGTTCTGTAGCCCAGGTGTGGTTGTGGTTTTCTCCTCTTGAATTCTGGACAGGAGAATAACAGGCAATTGAGTACTGGGGATCTTGATTGCAGATTTGTTTGGCATTCAAAACCCTTCATAAGCTAGCCTCTTCCTCCTACCTTTCCAGTCTTATGCCTTACTCCCCACCATATACTCTATGATCCAGTGACACAGGCCTCCCGGCTGTTCCAGCAAACAAGAAACTCCATGTCTCTGCCCCAGGCATTTTCTATGTCTGTCTCCCATGCCTGGAATTCTCTCTCCACCTCTGTCTATTGAATTCCCTGGTTTCCTTAAAGACCCAACTAAAATCCCATGCTTTATAGGAAGTCTCTTCCAATATCTTTTAATTCTAGTGTCTTCCCTCTGCTAATTATTTCCTTTTTATTCTGGATATAGCTTTTGTGTATATATTTGTTTGCATGTGGTCTCCCCCATTAGATTGTAAGCTTCTTGAGGGCAGAGACTATCTTCTCCCTCTTTTTGTAGCCCCAGCTCTTAGCAAAATTCCCAACCTGTAACAAGTACCTAAAAAATATCAATTGATTGATTTTTCTGTCTCCTACTTGCTTCACCCACAGGGGCAGTGTACTCTTCTGCAATAGCCAGGAGCCCACTATCCCTCTTTGCTGCAAAACATTACTTTCTTCAAATCCTCTTTCCTCTTCTTACTCCCATGGACTGCCTTCCCTTCCTTGGTGATCTGGACCCCTGGCTAGCTGTCAGCAGAGCTTTTGACTTTGAATCTGAGCCTCCTGGGCTCAAGTTGCTATTTGGGTGGCCATGTTGTAAACACATGGATTGATGGTAATATATGTTGTAAGAATTTCCAGGGACCTGGTTCTGGCACTGACTTATAAGTCCCTTCCCTTCCAAGCCTATTTCCTCATTTGAAAATGAGGGTTTGACTTAATCCACAATTCCCACCCCCCACTGCACCCTTCACCCCCCTCACCCCCTTTTAAACTAAACTGGTGATTTCATCAAAATAGAGAACTGGTGAGGAACTTTATGAGTGCAGGGGAGTGACTTCCTTGCAATTTATAGTCTTACGGAGTTTCCTGGGGGCACTGGAATGTTCAGAGCTTTGCTCAGGGTTAGGTAGCTGACCTGTGTTAGAGACAAGTCTTTCTTTTTCTTTCTTTCTTTTTTTTTTCTTCTGGGGTAATGAGGGTTAAGTGACTTGCCCAGAATCACACAGCTAGTGTCAAGTGTCTGAGGCTGGATTTGAACTCAGATCCTGATCCAGGGCTGGTGCTTTATCCACTTTGACACCCCAGCTGCCCCCCTACCCCCCCACCAAGTCTTCTTGACCCTGAGACCAGCTCTCTATCCATGATATCACAGAGCCTCTCAGTTCTGTGATTGACCACAATCCTCCTTCTCTCATGCCTTGACAGCTTCCTTCTGAGGAGCAGATTTCCTTCTGCTAATCAGGGGAGGGTAGATATTTCCCCAGAAATGATATTGAATAATGCTCCTGATTACTTCAGGCACTTCTATTGTTTCCACTCATTTACTGGCTTCTTTCACTTCCAGATTTCCTAGGTTTAGATCTAAGCATAGTGACTCCAAATGATGCATCCTTAGAGAATGTCATGTCCTTCTCATCTCTGTTTAATCATCTTCCCCTCCTCAGCCAGACTTTCCTTGTATTTGGCAGAAACACTGACACACAGCTGTGTGTGTGTGTGTGTGTGTGTGTGTGTGTGTGTGTGTGTGTGTATGGAGAGAGAGCTAATCTGGGTTCACAACTAGCCCTACCAGCCTTTTGTTGCTGTTATTCAGTTGTTTCTGCCATGTCTGTCTCTCTGTGACCCCACTTTGGGGTTTTCTTGGCAAATATGCTTAAGTGGTTTGCTATTTTATTTTCCAGCTCATTTTACAGATGGGGAAACTAACGCCAACAGGGTTAATTAACTTGCCCAGAGTCACACAGCAAGTAAGTGTCTGAGGGCAGATTTGAACTCGGGAATTCCTGTCTCGAGGCTGGGCATACTATCCACTGCACCATCTAGCTGTCCTAGCTCTACCAGCCAGTGGCTTAATTTACGAAGGAGGTCTTAACACACTGGGATGGACAGCATAATGGGGACTGTCGGTGTACCCTTTGTGCAAAAAGCCAGGGAGCCCCTGAAGAATTTCTCAAGGCATCAGCTCCCACAGTAAAATTCCTTTAAAGCAACATGATATGTTGGATAGTATATTTGACTCACTCAGGAAGACAGATTCAAATCCTGCTTCAGGATTTGCTGTGTGACTCTGAACAAGTCACTTAGCCTCTCTGGACCTCTAGAATTAAATCATAGGATTATAGATTTAGAGGTGGAAGGGACCTTAGAGGCCATCTAGTCTAAAGCCTCTCACTTTACAGCTGAGGTAAATGGTGCCCTGAGAGGACATGACTTTCCCAAGGTCATACACAGAGTAAATGGGAGAGTGAGATTTGAACTCAGCTCTACTGACTCCAAATTCATTCCTTTTTCCATTATACCATTTTGTCCCTCTTCTTCTCTTCCCCCTCTTGTTCCCCTTTCTCTCTCTCTCCTCCTCTTTCCTCATCTATAAAATGGGGATAAGAGTAGTACCCTAACACACAAGGTTATGATGAGGATCAAATGAGCATAGGTATCCAAAAGCACCTTGTAAACCTAAAGTGCTAAAAGTGTGAACTGTAGTGATTATTCATACAATGCCTAGCTGACTAGTGAGAGGCCATGTGGCTTAGGAGAAGGAACAAGAGATTTGGAGTCAGAGGACCTGGATTCAAATCCTGACTCTGACACTAGCTGTATGAGCTTGGGGAAATGTTGAACCTCTCTGAGCTTGATTTTCCTCATCTATAAAATGGGGTTAATAATACTACCTGGAGAGGTAGGATTGTTGCAAAGAAAACATGTAGACACGCAAGTTATCATTACATCTTCTGTTTCCAGGGACACAACACCGGCCTATTCTATGCCAGGCAAAAAAGGCATAACTTCAAGGTCTTTGGGCCCAAAATAGACCCCCTTTCCCCCAGGCTCTTCTCCCATCTGCTCTCAGTTGGAAATCTGCTGCTGTCTGTTTAATTTGAGGTCTGCATCTTTCTCCCTGCTAGAGTTTGGAGGAAGTTGGCAGCCCTCAAGGCTCGCACCTCTCCCTGCCAGCCCATTCTGTACCAGACATTGTCAGGCAGGCCAGTCCAGCCTGCTTGAGGCTCCTTCCGATGTGGATTTGGCTCAGCTGCTGCTTCGAAACAGTCAGAATCCTGCCTCATAAGTAAAGGCCATACACTTCTGCACAACGGTTTTATTAATAAAAAATACTTCCAAGTGTGTCCTGTGTGTGATGAAAGCTTAGAGTACAAAACATATACAAAAACAAACAAAAAAGAAAAAGAACAAAAAAAACCCCCAACAATAACAACAACAAACTAAAAAAAAACAAAAACAAAAACAAACCCTAAACAATTGCAGGAGGTGCTGCTTCAGTCACAATGTACAACACTGCAGGTAGAGTTCTCGGTGGTTGTCCTAAAACTTGGTGCAGGAATCTGGTGGGTTCTCAGGACTTTGGAGGGGGAGGAGGTGCTGTTACCTCCCTGGAGTTGAAGTTTCTCCTTCATCTTTCCCTTATTTCTGGCTATAAGAAGGAAGAGTTTATTCTACTAATGTTTCTCTTGGATAGCACCAACACCACATTTTCAGTGGCCCATGACACACGGGAAGCGAGGCTTTGAGGGTAGTTATACATTGGCAGTGCCAGGGATGTCAGGCTCGTACAACTTCTTGCCCTGACTCCCTGGGAGGGACTGTCATTGGGTTCTCTAGCAACGGTGGCCCCTTGGCTGGGGGATCAGGGGCAGCGAGGTTGGAGTTGGTTCCCTTTGGTAAGTAAACTGCTCTGGTCCCGGTCTCCCTATGCTCAAGATATGATTGGGGAATCTTGGCTCCAGACCCTGAAGGGTAGCATATTGGGCCCTTGGAGCCCTCAGGGAGAGCCACACAAGCAACATTTCCTACTACTTTCAGTCTCTATGGCTTAGACCTTTCAGTGTTGATCTGAATTTCCCCTCTGGGAACAAAGGGGAGGAGATGAGAATTTTTAGGATTTCCTAACCCCAAGTGTCTAAGCAATAGCTTCCCGACTGGATCTCCTAGATATGCTGCTCCTGGGGCTACCTTACTTATAGGTACTTCCTATGTAAGATTCCATGTCTATGATTTTTTTCTGTGTTTGCAGACTGTGTATATGTTTATATGTGTGTGTGTGTGTGTGTGTGTGTGTGTGTGTGTGTGTGTGTGTGTGATGAACTTAGTCAAGTCTGGACAAAAGGTAAGTTTTCTCCAACCCTTTCAAATAAATTCTGGACCAGATTCAGGGGCAGGTGGGTGGCATAGTAGATAGAGTGCCAGCCCTGGAGGCAGGAGGACCTGAGTTCAAATATGACCTCAGACACTTACTGTGTTACCCTGAGCAATTCACTTAACCCCATTGCTTCCAAAAAAAAAAATCTGGACCAGATTCAAGCTCTAAATCACAGGATAAATAGAACTACCTACTGAGTGATGCCTCTCTCTTTTCAACCCTTTCTTGCCCAAGATCTTGCTCCTGCTTCTAGACCTCAGTCCCCTCCCTGGGGTAGAGAATGCTGTTTGTGTTGATGCTGTTGTAGAAATGAGAGTTGAATTGGTTAAGGACAGAGCCGCTGTAGCCAAGGTGGTTGGGGGGCATGGAGTTGGACCAATCACCCCCACTTCCATGACTGGGGATGTTGGGGAGTGGGGAGAAGGAGTTAAAGCTAAGGAAGTTCTGACCCATCTTCTCAGCACTCTCATTGTTGAGTCCTGGAGGAGCCCCTCCTGATCGGCTCGTGGAGTTGGAGCCACTGACATAGGCTGTCATGGTGGACAGGAAGCTGGTGAGGCATGGGTTGCTGGAAGGAGAAGGGGGAGAGCGCTTCCCTGGTGAGCTGTCAGACCCTGGGGAGGCACTATCTAACATGTCCTGGGGTTCCGTGGCCTTGGGGCTGCCAGACAGGAGACTGTCCTCGGATTTGTCTGAGGCCAAGGAGCCCGAGCTGGAGGCAACATCTGACTTCCTCTTTCTCTTTCTGCGGAAATTTCCATTGTCAAACATCTTCTCACAGTTTGGGTCCAGAGTCCAGTAATTCCCTTTTCCTGATGAAAACCACGGGAAAATGATAAGCAGAGAGACACAGTCAGGCTTTCCTTCTCCCATATCACAATAAATTAAAATCCAAAGTCATCAAAGATTTCACCCTGGAATGATGGTGTTGAATTGAACTTGGAGTCAGCAGGAGCTGAGTTCAAACCCTGCCTCATTCACTTACTAGCTGTCTGTCCATATACAAATCACCTGACCTCTCTCAGCTTCATGCTACTTGTGGATATAATGGGGATAATAATACTTTCAATAATCATCTCTTGGGATTGTTCTGAGGCTCAAAGAGATAATAAAGTGCAAACTTTAAAGCAGTATTTAAATCAGCTATTATATATAAACAGAGGAGAAGCATTCTACTTTCTCATCATTCACAAGGATGTATTTATTATGGTCCCAATCCTATGCTATTAGATATAAGATCATGGAATTAGAGCTGGAAGGAATCTTAGTGATTATCTAATCCAACATTCTCAGTTTACAGATTGGGGGACAGAAACTCGGAGAGGTTATTTGACTTGTCCAATGTTGAACAGCTAGTAAGTAAGCCACAGACCTGGGCCTTGAACCCAGGTCATAAGATCAAAGAGGAAGAACTAGGGCCCAGAGAAGTTAAATGATTTTCCCAAGCTCACACAGGTTATAAATATCAGAGCTGAGATTTGAACCAGCCATTATTTCCCCTGGACCACATTGTTTCAACAAATTTCTTAAAGCTCCTATCAGGTGTAAAGCCTGTTGTGCTAGGTGCTGAGAAAGAGAGAAGCATCCAGTCCTTGTCCTTCAGAAGCCTTCTCTCTGGGCCATTTCTTCCATGGGGTATCTTTCCCATTTCTGAAGCTATGGAGGCCTGGAAAGCCTAACATATTTTTATTCCAGTTCCTTCAAACTCTTATTTTTTTTTTGGTGAGGCAATTGGGGTTAAGTAACTTGCCCAGGGTTACACAGCTAGTAAGCGTCAAGGGTCTGAGGCCGGATTTGAACTCAGGTCCTCCTGGATCCAGGGCCGGTGCTCTATCCACTGCACCACCTAGCTGCCTCCTCCTTCAAACTCTTAACTGACTCTACTCCCCAAACAGAAATTGGTGATCAGGGAAATGAGATTATGGGAATCACATTTCTGCTTCCATGTTTTGTACCTCACACACAGCCCACCCTGTTTCCTTGTATCTGTCTTGTAGTATTCTCTAATTATTTTAGGCATATTCATCTTCTCTCCTTAATGAGATAAGCAATTCCTTAAGGATGGAGAGTATTTCTTTGCTTCTCATATATTTATCAGAGAGGTACCACTTTTTTCATGGGATTCTGAGCTTGAAGGCACCATACACCAGGTAGTCTAATTGCTATTATTTCACAGATGAGCAAACTAAGTCACAGATTCTCAAAAACCATCTACCACAGGGATATAAAGACGGTAGTATGATGGGGAGGACACTGACTTTGGAGTTTGAGGACCTGAGTTCAAGTCTAACCTCTTTCACAAGTGACCTGTATGACCTTGGGTAGTCCACTTAATCTCTGTGGATTTTCATTTCCTCCTTTGGAAAGTGAGGGAGCTAGTTGCAAGAACATATTCAATGGAGGAAGTTTTTTTTACTTAACCTATGCATATTTTTTACAAAGATGTTTCTTCTTTTTTTAATCCCAAGGGGGGTAGTAGGAATGAGAAGAGAGAAAAAGTAAATGCTTGTTAATTGAAAAAAAATGAAAAAAGAATGAAAAAGAGAAAGAAAGAAGGATAGAAGGAAGGACAGAAAGAATGGAAGGAAGGAAGGAAGAAAGGAAGGAAAATAGGAAGGAAGGGAGGGAGGGAGGGAATTTGACGAGATGAGTTCTGAGGTCCTTCCAACTTTAAATCTGTGATCCCTTGAACTTTGAACAAGCTTTTCACTGAATTCCAGAGCTCCTTCCATCCCTTCAGGCCAAGTGTCTCCTATGGAGCTGGGTGCACACTAGGGCCTCAGTAAATACTTAAATCGAAGTGAGAAAAATGACTGGTTTATATAGGATCCATTTCCCTGCCCTGTGGGATCTCTCTATTATCTTTAGAAATCACATGGGGAATGAGAAGGGATATTTGTTGGGACATTCATTCTTCATTTTCTAAATTTGCTGACTAGGAATGAAGATTGGGGTCTGCTGGCTGATATAAACCCCCCCACCCTCCCATCCTCCCACCCTCCCACCCACCTACACACACACACACACCCCTCTCCAGGGTACAGGATACAGAGATGGTCTTTCCAGCCCATCCATTTGACTTTTCTGTTCCCCTTACCTGGATCATCCTCATCCCTGGGTACTTTCTTAAAGCAGTCATTGAGAGACAGGTTATGCCGAATGGAGTTCTGCCAGCCAGCCTTGCTCTTGTTGTAGAAGGGAAAGTTGTCTGCCACATACTGGTAGATCTGGCTGAGGGTCAGCCGCTTGTCTGGGGCCCCGTGGATGGCCATGGCAATGAGGGCGGAGTAGGAGTAGGGTGGCCGCACCAACTTCATCAGCTCTTCCTGGGAAGGGATGGGGAGCCAGCCCAGGTCGGCAGCCCCGAGGCCATTGGGCAGCATCTGCCTCTGCATGCCGTAGGACTGGGGGAGGAAGGGTCCCGGGTTGGAGCCTGGGAGGTAGGGCGGAGGAGTGATAGCAGGCCCATTCAGCCAGAGGTAGGGGTTTGGTGTGGCCCCGTAGTCTCCACCGCTATCATAGCCGGAGGGACGCTGGGGACTGGGCATGTTCTGTGGGTGGAAGAAGTTCTCATAATAGATGTTCATCTCGGGGGGTTCCTGGCCAATGTTGGGGAACTGGGGGCTGCAGCGGGGTGGGGAGTGCGCCTGGAGATCAAAGGAGCTCATGGCCTGACTTCGGGGGACCCGTGGCCCCTCCTGAGCCACAGAGCACCTGGGCGAGGCTGTTCCTGGGACAGGTGCAACACCTGGACCCAGGCCCCACTACTTATACACCTGTGCAGTGTTTAGCCTTGGGCTCATGCTCCACCCCAGGGCGGCAGGGACTGGCTGGAGATCTGGCTGATAGGGAGCCCCTTGCCTTGGGGGAAGGTTGGCTGCCTGGCGGAGGAAAGTGCCACAGTACTCCCCGCCCCTGCTCGCCCGGCTCCCCGCCTCCCCCCAAGGCTCAGGCTGGCTACTCAGTGCAGATGAATGAGGGAATTTCCCCTCGGCTGCACCCAAGGTGGGGAGTCTCCTGTGACAATGCTGTGGCACCTGGACAGCCGTCTCCCACTGGCTTATTAGAGCTGCTGTTCCAAATGCTTAGCGTTTCTCTCTCCGTGCGTCTCTTTCTCTCTGACTCTGTGTGTCTCTCCCTCCCTTCCTTTCTATCTCTATGTATCTGTCTCTCTATTTCTGTCTCTGTCTAAGTCTGAGTCTGTCTCTTTCTCCCTCCCTCTCTGTGTTTCTCTCCTCTCTTCATTCTCCAAAGGAAATCAGCAGATATACTACTCTGACCCTGTTGAGTGAATGCTCAAGAACTGAGAATTAGTGTCTAGTCCTTGCCTCCCCTCACCCAATCGTCTCTGCTCCCTTGTAAACCTCCTAGTAAAATCTCAGTGAGCCCTTAGTGATGCGGGCATCATCCCTCACCAGGGCACAAAGACAAGCAGAGAACTCATGTTCTAAGTAAGATATTTACAGAGAACAGGAGCATTCCCCAACCAATGAATAATAAAGAAAAACTGACATGGATTAGAATCAAAAGAGATAGCAGAGTGGTATATTTTAAGATTCCCTACACGTGTGCTGGCCAAATTTTCCCTTTATAGGCTGTTTGTAGGATGGGTGAGAGGAGAAGATTTACAAATGAGGACAGGAATAAAATGAAAGCTAAGATCCTGAACTTGATGACTATTTAAGGGTGGACTGGTAAAAATCAGCCAGGGAATTAGATCCTCCTATTTGGATCTGGGAAGAATTTTAAAGATGATGGTCCTTCATTTAACAGATGGGCAGACAGATTGAGAAGGAAGAGGTGACTTGGTCAAGGTCATATCCTAGCAAAGTCAGAGTTCAAACCCAGATCTTTTGATTCCAAATTCCACTGCTCTTTCTACAACACCATGGTGCTTCCCTAAGAACATGCTGATTTGGGCACCAGGACACCTGGATTTGCCCCCTAATTCTGTCATTTTTGCAATGTCTAATGTTGAAATCCCAAAGATTTAAGTCATGTTGCTTTCCTTGAGCTTTTTTTTCCTGCTCTGTGAAGGAGAAATATTGCTGTTCTCCAGGTTCTGCTTATCAAGCAGGCTGTTTGCTTTCTCTGAGCCCCAGATTCTGAGCAGAGGATGGGAAAGGGAGAAGAAGAGGGGAAGGTGAGGTAGCAATATAAATAGTCGTTCAGAAGGTACTTCAGGCCTGCTCTCCATGACCCAGGAAGGACCCAGATAGTTAGTAGGCTGCCAGTAGGAAATTAATTTGCTCTCTCCCAGAATACCACCAATAGAGGAATATTTGGAGATCATCTAGGCCAGCCTCCTCATTATACACACACACACCATATACATATACATATACATATACATATACATATACATATACATATACATATACACATACACATACATATACATGTACGCATACACGTACACATATACATATACATATACATACACATACACATATTGTTTCTTCAAGAAATTCAGGGTGTTTCCTTGATGAAACAGTCAAACCCCTTACAAATACATATACACACACATATATAGGGAAACTAAGACCCAGAGACCAACCTCCTCATTTTATATAAATATAAATAAATGAATGTGTGTATGCATACATATATACATATACATACACACATATATACATATATACAAACATATACACATACACATACACATGTACATATACATACACATATACATACATATATTGTTTCTTCAAGAAATTCAGGGTGTTTCCTTGATGAAACAGTCAAACCCCTTACAATATACATATACACATACACATACACATACACATACACATACACATACACATACACATACACATACATATACATGTACATATACATGTACACGTACACGTACACGTACACATATACATATACATACACATACACATATTGTTTCTTCAAGAAATTCAGGGTGTTTCCTTGATGAAACAGTCAAACCCCTTACAATATACATATACACACACACATATATAGGGAAACTAAGACCCAGAGACCAACCTCCTCATTTTATATAAATATAAATAAATGAATGTGTGTGTATGCATACATATATACACGTACACGTACACGTACATATACATATACATATACACATATATAATGGGGAAACTAAGACCCAGAAAGAAGCAGTGACATGCCCGATGGCACCCACCTAATTTGAGGGTTTTTTTCAGCTCTCCACCAGGCTGCCTCCAAAGGACACAACTGCTCAGTTGCATAGTCAGTACTCTGGGGGATCACCAGCTTTTCCAAAATTGGCTTGGGTTCTCTGTAATTCATTAGTCACTTGCAATTCCTGGCAGTCAATGTGATGGAGGGGGTGAAGCAGAGGGGGCAGCATAAGGGTCTTTTCCTTGTGGTTGGTTGTTTCTTCTGTGCTAGGGAAAAAAGAACAGGACATCATGGGCTTATCTGGAGAGATGCTTAGATCTCTGAAAGTTGCAATTTGTGTCCCTAGTGTCTCTTGGGTTTTCAAAGTCTCTCAGAGACAGAAAATGGAGGTAGCACTGCTCTGAGAGTAAAATCTTACTTTGTTATGTATAACTCATGTGACCTTGGTCAAGTAACTTCTCTGTGGCTTCTCTACTTTCTTCATCTGTAAAATGAGGCAATTGGATTGGAGGATCTTTAAGGTTCCTTAAAGGAAATCCTAAACTGGCTATGCAGGGGACTGGTTTATCCAGAGAGCCTGTCTCATTGAGATCTGCATATTATAAACCCATTGTGATTCCCAGCCCAGGAGAGAGGTCTGTCTTCTCCAAGCAGGAAGCCAGCCAGCCAGCATCCTTCTCCACTGTTTGACCACCAACACCCCTTCCTCATCCTGGGATAATCATGGTATTTGTAGTCATTCTCTGTCTGTCACTTTCAAAAGTTGAATTCTGACTGCTGAGAATTACACCTAGTCACATGTATTTTTGAAGTGAACTTAAAAAAATTATAAAGCCTTCTTCATTTGAGGTGTGAATGAAGGAAAGAAATAGTGAGAGAGATGAGAAAGGGTCTACTTTCTGTGCTTAACAGCAGAGGAAGCTGAGGTTTACAGAGAGGCAATGACTTGTTCAAAGTCACACAACTTCAGGACAGGGAAGGGGCTAACTCCCCAGTCCATATTTCTTTTGACTAAACTATGCTGTCTCCAAGTTTCACATCTTAGGAAATGGCATATAGAAGGGAGAGCATCCCTAGTTCAAAGTTTACAGAGGACTTTTTTTTTTTAAGCATGTCAGGGGGCAGCTAGGTGGCGCAGTGGATAGAGCACCGGCCCTGGATTCAGGAGGACCTGAGTTCAAATCTGGCTTCAGACGCTTGACACTTACTAGCTGTGTGACCCTGGGCAAGTCATTTAACTCCAATTGCCTCACCCAAAAAAAAAAAACACCAAAAAACCCCAAAACCCAAACCAAAAAACAACATGTAAAAAAAAGCACTAAGTATCTGTGTGCATTATTCAGTCATTTCCAAATCTTCGTGACCCCATTGGGGTTTTCTTGGCAAAGATACTGGCGTGGTTTCTTCAGTACATTTTACAGATGAGGAAACTGAGGCAAACAGGGCTAAGTGACTTGCCCAGGGTCACATAGCTAGGAAGCATCTCAGGCTGGATTTAAACACAGGTCTTCCTGACTCCAGGTCCAGCACTCTATCCTAGCTGTGGGTAGGGCATGGCAAAATGTGGTGACTACCCTAGTTTCTGTAATTTTAGAGGGCCCTCTTGCTAGCAGAGGAACCAGATAGTTGGAAATGACCAGTACCTTGGGAAGGTGACAGTTTCAGGGAAATTATCCAGAAGATTCCTCTAATCCCATAATTTTAATTCGGTGCCAGAGCAGTTGGTGGTAAAACCAGGAAATGAACAAACAAAAAAGACCTTACCTCACATAGCCACCATCACTCACAAGTCACTCCTCCCTCTCCCCTCCTCTTGCCTCTACCCTTCCAGTTGCATGCTGTCCTTTGTCTACCACTTTAGATCTAATTTCAGATGGATTAAAATGTTTGGGGTGGGAGGGAGTGGGGAGAATGGGCATCTGTGCATCCAACAAGTATTCATGAAGCCCCTACCATGCTGTGCTGTGTGCTGGGAATACAAAGACAAGACTGAATCCATCCCTGCCCTCAAGGGGCTTACATTCCATTGTTGGAAACCATATGTATAAATAGAAGTAAATAGGAAATGTAGTCAAAGTAATTTCAGGAGAATATTAGCAACTGGAGGGCTCAGGAGAGGCCTCAGGTACTAGAGGGATCCTTAGTTAAGCTCTAAAGGAAGCTAGGGATTCTAAGACTGGGGGTGAGAAAGGAGGCCATTCCAAAGGGGATGGCCAGAACAAAGGCACAGGAAGTATAAGGATACATCAGGAATCACAAATAGCCCAGTTTCATTGGAATGAGGAATATGAGTTCATAACCCTGGAAATACAGGCTGGAGCCAGGTTGTGGGGGATTTTGACTGTGTAACCTTAGAGAAAGTCACCTAACTTCTCTGATCACCAACTTTCTCATCTATAAATGAAATGAAAATTACTTGCAATAACCCACCTTGGAGGATTGTTGTGAGGGAACCGCTTTGTAAAGCAGAAGGTGTGGTAGAAATGAAAATTATTATTATTCATATCTTTCATTGATGTATTAATTTCAATATAAATTATATTGATCAAAATATGATGCAGTGGGCTATGGATATGACCCTAGGTTCTGTTTTGTTAACAGAGGAAAGATGGTTGAATCATGGATCAAGTGCTTAGTGACCTCAAAGCAGTAGAGTGTTGGTAAATGTTGTTTGGTTGTTTTTTTTTTTTGGCAGGGCAATGGGGGTTAAGTGATTTGCCCAGGGTCACACAGCTAGTAAGTGTAAAGTGTCTGAGGCCGGATTTGAACTCAAGTACTCCTGACTCCAGGGCCAGTGCTCTATCCACTGGCCATCTAGCTGCCCCCGAGTGTTGGTAAATGTTTAACAACCAGCTCTGTTTAAGGGGTAGTGGGAATGGAACAGAACACACTTAAGTTGTCTGTTATTAAAAATTTCTCTATCCCTTTCATGTCTACAAAATCAACAAAAGAATTAAATCAAGCCTTAATTTGTAGCCATTTCAGATTTCTAAGGTGTAAATGCTCACCCTGAAAATTTAATAATCAGCTGCATTTGAGCTTCCTCAGAGGATATCTTAATTCGACAATCTCATTTTACATATAAAAAAAGTAAAGCCTAGGAAAGGTTAATTGACTTGTCTAAGACCACACTGGTAGTAAACCATCCAGGATCATTGTACTTTATACTATACCCTGTTACCTTGAAAGTTCTGGAAGGTTCTTCTGGGATGTAAAGGCTCTGAATACAGAAGCAGGCTCCCTGACTGTTGTCCAAGAACCAGAGTAATAACTAGGATGATAATATAGTATCCCACTGAAGAAGGGCTTTTCTTTTTCAATTGCAGACAAAATTGGGCTAAAAGGATAGCTAAATAGCTCCCCCTCGTGGTCTCTTCTCTAAATAGAACAGTTAAAAACAAAATAAAGTTGACGTGGCTGGGGGCAAGATACAAGACGTCTACACTTCCCTCAAGGTCAAGGACAACCCCAAGGAACATTTGCTCTTGAGGGTTGGAGGTTTTCAGGGAAGCTTCTTTCTGGAGTGGAGAAACCATTGACGGTGTTTCTACTGTAGTTTTAGTCCCAAATCTACCTATAAATAGGTGTTTGATTTTGGCAAATCACCCAAGCCTGTGGGCCTAGGTTTTCCCACCTGCAAAATGAAGAACTTGTACCAAATGTAGCCAAGAGACAGGAGGCAGACTATAAACCACATTAAAATTTAATTGGGAAATATTTTCTGAGTGTACTCCAAACCATATTAGAATGCAATTGGGAAATATTTAATAAAATAAATTAAAAGCACAATAAAACAAAGATAATATTAACATGTGGTTTTCTGAGTCAATATGTACCAGCAAGGAACTTCACACATGGTTTAGTTCCATTTCTATTTTAGTTTGACAGCATGGCTTATACTACATTACATCTAATGTTCCCTTTAAGCTGTAACATTCAATGATTCTCACAAAATCACCAAATCAAGTTTTCAATTCTTCTTTTAAAATTAAACAATTGTTGTTGTTGTTGATGTTGTTGATGTTGTTGTTATAATGGCCCCTTGAGTAGGGGATAGAAGGATATATTTAGAAATAAAGGTGAAACTCTTGGTGGAGTTGTGAGCTGATCCAACCCTTCTAGAGAACAATCTGAAACTTTGCCCAAAGAGCTATAACACTGTGCATTAACTTTGATGCAGCAAAAATCACTACTGGGTTTGAATCCCAAAGAGATATAAAGAAAAGGGAAAAGAACCTATCTTCACTAAAATATTTATAGCATATTTTTTTTTGTGGTGGCAAAGAATTAGAAATCAAAGGGATGCCCATAGATTAGAAAATGGCTGAACAAGTTGTAGTATGTGATTGTAATAGAATATTAATGTACTATAAAAATGATGAACAGGTAGATTTCAGAAAAATCTGGAAAGACATATGAACTGATGCAAAGTGATGTGAGGAGATCATTGTACACAGTAACAGCAATACTATAAGATGATCGACCGTGAATAACTTAGCTATACTCAGCAATACAATGATTCAAGACAATTCCAAAGAACTCACGATGACAAATGCTCTCCACCTCCAAAGAAAGAACTGATGGAGTTTGAATGCAGATTGAAGCATAATACTTTTCACTTTCTGCATTTTTCCATTTTTTTCCCTTTAGGTCTGAGTCTTCTTTCATAACATGACTAATATAGTGATATATTTTGCATGATTAAACATATACAACTTATATCAAATTGCTTACTGACTCAGGGAGGGGGGAGGCGAGGGAGGGAGAAAGAAAAATTTGGGATGCAATTTTTTAAAAAAATGAATGTTAAGATTGTCATTATATGTAACTGGGAGAAAATAAAATATTGTTTAAAAAGAAATAAAGGTGATATAAAAAAGATATCAATAAAAATATTTTAAACATGGAATATAAAAAATGTTAAAAGTCTCCTGTGGAGTTAATATAGGTTATCAGAGCTTGATGTTCCAACTCATATACTTATTTGGGACATACTAATCATAGCATCTCTTTCTACTTCAGTAAACTGATGGGATTAAATTAGGTTGGCTGGCCTCTGAGACCTCTTCCAGTTCTGATATTCTACATTCTAAGATTCTCTATGCATGATAGAAGAGTCAAGAGAACTTGGGTTCTTGTCCTATCTTTGTCACTAACAACATCGCTAACTGACATTTCACTTCCTTGGCCTCAGTTTCTTCATCTGTAAAATGAGATGGTTGGGTTAGGTCATCTTCCTTGCTTCATATCTGTTTTCATGAGAGGACAAGGGAAAGATGTATTTGAGTAGTAGTGATGGTGTCTCTTGTAATCACTCATTTTGTACTGCCTTCTCTGCCCATTCACGAGACCAGTGCTGACCACGGACCAGTGAGAGTTGGGACACCAGCTGCAAAAGTCCAAATAGTCCCCAGCAGCTTTTCTCAGAGTCATCGCCCTGCCCAGGATCACCAGGATGGGCCTGGGAAGAACAGTCAGGGCTATCCCTATCCTTCACACACACACACACACACACACACAAGTTCATTTCTACCCCTGTACCCTTTTGTCTTAGCTTTTTACTTGTCTTATATCTCCTACAACACCTAATACATGGGGAATGAACATATAGTAGGTACGTAATACATCTTTATTGGTTTAGTGAACATGGAATCAAGTTTGGAAATTTTCTTAAGGATTGATAATTCTACCTCTTGCCCAAAACAACCGACTCACCTCAAAATTCTTAGCATTACTTGTGGAGTTTTCCTAGGGAATTATCAACTCCTGGAAAAATACTTTGTGATTAGTCACTGGGCTACTGTATACACGAAGCTATAAGCACTGCTGAGATACTGGACATTAAAGGGGACATTAGGTTTCCCAGAGAGGATTGGGAGGCTGTTATCACCCTGCTCAGGCAGAGGATACAGGGAAGAATATAACATTCTTTTACAGAGAAGACACAGTATAGTATAATGAAGGAACACTGGTTTTGGAATCAGAGATCCTGGTTCCAGTCCTGTTCTGTCACTTACTAGGTAGGTAGTAGAGTCAATAGAGCACTGGCCTTGGAGTCAGGAAGACTCATCTTCCTGAGTTCAAATCTGACCTCAGACACTTACTAGCTGCGTGACCCTGGGTGAGTCATTTCACCTTGCTTGCCTCAGTTTCCTCTTCTGTAAAATAAACTAGAGAAGGAAACGGCACACCATTCCAGGATCTTTGCCAAGAAAATCCCAAATGGGGTCATGAAGAGTCAGACACAACTGAACAACAACAAAAAATTTTAATGAGCCACTTCAGAAATGAGGGCCTCAGTTACTTCATTTGTAAAATCAATGGATTGGCTCAGATGGTGTCTATGGTCCTTTTCATCATGGTATATTAAAAAAGAATGTTGATCTTAGAGCCCAGAGGGCCTTGGGTCAAACACATTAGTTATGTGAACATAGGTTTTACCTTCTCTCTTCCACAATTTTCTCATGTGTGAAATCGGGAGAACACCTGAAGCATTTATTTCACATTATTGTTGTGAGGATCAAATGAGATATTATATTTGAGAACCTTAAAGTGCTTTATAAATATTGGCTGTGGTTATTCCATAAATACTGAATGAGGGTCTCATCTGGAAAGAGGATGTGTCCCTATCTATACTGCATTTAGCCAGAATGAGGTCTGCACCCATCTGGCTGGCTTGGCCTTGAATCAGTAGGACACAGAAGGACAGACATTGGCTTCAAGGTTTCAGAGAAGGCTGTCAACCAGCCTCCAGCCACAGAAGGAGGAGACTGGGGGAAGTCTAGGGAGTAAGCAGTCTAGTGAATCATAAGCATGACTGGTCGTACACTCAAGATTGAGTAGGTGTGGTGTGATGTCAGGGTACTGGAGAGAATCCTCAGCTCCCTGAATACCTGCCTCACTTTATTAAGGAACAAATCCTTTCATTCCCTGGTGAGTTGTCAGGCTCACAGCACAAAAACCAAACATGGTGCATTAAATTCACACTGAGATACAAGTAACTCATATTTATTTTTTCACCTGAATTTTAGATTTGAGAAGTGAGGGGGGTATGGAAGGTACCAGGTACCTTAAAGGGGAAGGGGCAGGACAGGAGATGGGGGCAGAGTATAGTAAATGGCATTGAAAAAAGGAAGTGCTGTTTATTACAAGCCTCACTGACTTCATAATTTTGTCTGGTATGATTAATAATCAATCAATCAACAAGTATTTAATAAGTGCCTACAAAGTGCCAGGTACTGTGCTAGGTGTCAGGGATACAATATATTGAATGAAATGTTCCCTACTCCCAATAAAGTAATGTCCCTGTGGGACTATGACAGCTATTCAGCCATCTTCAGCTCTTATTCATTCAGCCCCTCCTGGTATGGGGACACTACTGCTAACCCACAAGGAAGCCAAGTCTGAGGCCATAGCCTTAAAGAGAATATTCAAGTATACAAAGGAAAAGTACTCCCTTGGGAATAGGGGATGGAGGAGCCTCCCTCACCCTTACAGGTGCAGATATCCTCTGATGGCTTCCTGTTGGTCATACTGACTCATCATTGGCTATGGAGCCAGAACTCTGTGGCTATAGCAAAGCAATAATCCCCACCTCCCGGGGGCCTCTTCTTTCTGTTGGCCTAAAAGTGTGAAGATGACTCTGAGCTCTGGAGAGTTGGGGGGTTGTTAGAGGAAGCCCCTTTTCTCACCAGGCCCTGCCCTAGGAGTTCATGGCCTCATCAGCAAGCCTGTCTATGCTGTGATGGCATTGCCTTCCGTTTGTATCTTCTTTATTGCTTTGTCTTCCTCTTTCTGTTTGTAAATAAAAATAATCCAATCCATACCTGATTCATGTCTGCACTCTGGCTAACTTTCTACTTCCTCTCCCGTCTCTTGCTGGGGAGAACCCCTTAGACTAGAGCCCAAAATAAAATTGTTCCTCAGAAAGATGAGGTAGGTATAGGACTGATGCATAAGGAGGCTAGTTCTCCTATCGATGAAGCAGGAAAACCTCCACTTACCCACCCAGCAGTGAAGCCAGGGCAAACAGTGAAAGGACAGGCTTCAGCAAAGGTCGCCAGATGTGTGACTTCATCCTGACTAGCCACTATGCTACAAAGGACTCTCTTGTGGAAGAGAGGCTGGACTTGCTGTGCTTGGCCGTAGGGGATGGAATTAGCACCATTAATCAGGGGAAGTTGTAGAGAAGTACATTTAGACTTAATATTTTTTTAAAAAGCTAAAAACTAAACTAAAAAAAAACAAAACACCTTAACACCCAAACTTCCTAATGGTTAGAGCTATCCAAAAAGGAAAAGGGTTGCCTCTGGAGGTAACAGATTTCTCCTCATTAGACATCTTCAAGCAAACAAACAAATGTTGGATAACCACTTGTCTGCTATCCTATAGAATGGGATCCAGGTATGGGTTGGATAAGATGGCCTCAGGGCTCCCTTCAAATTCTGTGATCTTCCCTTCTCTGTTAACAATCATTGCATGCAACATTGTAATCTTGGTCTTTCCAGGGCTCAGTGATATATGAGGCTATTCTCATTCTGATTATGATAAAGAAACTGAGGGTGTGGATTTGAGCAAGGGGGGGGGCGGGTGGGGAAGTAGAAGAGAGAAAAGTTGTTTTAAGCTGATCCCTGTCTTTCCAGACCCCTAGACTATGGGTTCAAGAGTGGCATAGAACTCAACTGGGACACTGAAGAAAAAATGAGAAAGAAAAAAGAAGAAAAAATGGTGGTCATTGTAGAAGGGATTGGGAGGTAAGGAAGGTCTAAGATGTGCATTATGATGCTTTTTTGTGTCATGGATCCCTGTGGCAGTTTGGTAAAGCCTATGGATTCACTTCCCAGGATAATGCTTTAAAAACATAAAATATATAAGATTACAAAGGAAGTCAAATTATATTGAAATATAGTTATCAAAGTATGTGTTTTTTTAATTAAGTTCACAGTCCCCAGATTAGAAACCCCCAGACTACAATGCCCTATATTCTTACCCCAACACACTCAGCTTTCATGACAGTTGGTGTTATCCCTATGGTCCCTGCTATTATCTAGTATCCCAAGGTGATAGCATCCTGCCCCACTCATTTGCATTGTTACAGTTCCCATCCAAGTGAATCTCTTGACTTCTAGAATACACTCCTTCCTCAATCTACTCTCTCCAATGGGAGTGACCTCTTCTGTGGCTAAGATCAATGCTCTCTGCTGCTGGTGGGATCTGTGTATTTTCTTCACTTCCTTAAGGTCTGATCATTATTCATTTTCCCTTCATTTCCCCATCCTTAGTTCATGAGCCAACTCACTGAGTTTCTCATTTTGTACCTCAATGGACTAGTCAGGGACCTCCACAAAAAAGCCAGCTCTAGTCTGGGGTTCAATGGTTAGTCAGTTGGATTTGAGGGGTTAGAAGATCCTGGTAGTTTCTTCTCCTACCTTACAAGGACAAATCTTTATCACCAGAGGCATGACTTCCACTAAGGAGGATTTCAAAACTCCAAAAATTTTACTGACTGTCCCATTCCTTTTTATCTGATTTTTCTTTTTCTTTCCCTTGGATCTAATGAGAGTTTAGCTCCAGCAATGGCTCTAGTCAATGAATGAAGGTGGCCCTGGGTTCTTCAAGACCATCTTAATGTATACAAGTTTTGGTGGGTCCTCATGAAGCTGAAAAGGCTCCAAAGGAAACCTTGAGGATAGATTCTATGTTTTGTTCATCAAGGTCTAGCCGAGCTAAGTGTAGAAGGGCCCAATATCACAAGACTCTCAGGTAGGAAGGGTGGTATGATACACTGGAAAGATCACTGGCTTCGGAGGCACAGCACCAGGGTTCAAATCCTGCCTCCGGGGGCAGCTAGATGGCACAGTGGATAGAGCACCAGCCCTGGAGTCAGGAGGACCTGAGTTCAAATCCGGCCTCAGACACTTAACACTTACTAGCTGTGTGACCCTGGGCAAGTCACTTAACCCCAACTGCCTCACTAAAACAAAACAAAACAAAACAAAACAAATCCTGCCTCCGTCACTACCTTTGTGGTCTTGAGTGAATCATCAACTCTCTCGTCCTCTGTTGCCTCATCAGCAAAAGGAAAGGACTGGGACTGATGGCCTCTAAGGTCCCTTATTATCTATGATGAAGGTTTTGGCATACAAACTCATGCAGACTATTTGCTAGGCATAGAGGAGTTGGATTTTGCAGCGTCGCATCCATAATGGTGAAAGTATAGCCATGGGATCACAGATTTGAACCTGAAGGGACCTTAGAGGTTATTTGGTCCAATCCCTCATTTCACAAATGAGGAAAATGAGGCCCAGAGAAATAAAACAATGGGTAGAAGTGGGACCCTAACCCAGGTCCAGTGACTCCAATTACAATGCTTACTTTCACTGTGCTTAGAAGGATAACTAGTTGCACGTATCTGAATAAACCTGTTCATCCCAGGGGTTGGCTCCCAAAGGATTTTAGAGAGAGAAATCTTTCAGGAGGTGAAAGACAGGGACGTGATAGAGAATTTGCCTTCTGTCTGAATCCTCCAAGGGCAGGCTGGCTTTCTTCACCGTGATCCCATCTGGCTCTGGCTTCAGGCATGACCCCAACTGGATTCTGTTGCCCTTTTTTTAAGCCTGGCACAATTCCTGCTCTTGTCTTCTTCACTCCTGGTCCTCAGCTGGGAAGCATGAGATGCTGCCAACAAGTCCCAGTTGAGAGGGGGAGGAAGACAAGAAGCCAGTGACAACAGTCAAGTGATTCCTGACCACAAGTCATAGAGTCACTTTTATTATTGTCAGTAAGAAAAAAAAATGACATAGAAGAAAGGGACATATAGAAAGAGACCAGAAGGTAGGTTTTAGAATGCAAAATACAATTTTTTTAAAAAAACAAGAGTATTTTAAAAGGCTCTTTAGCAATTAGAAAATACCAACAGTACAATTCTCTCCTCCTCCTCACAAATTCTCTTATAAAAATGTGTTATAGAAATACTTGTCCAGGATATCTTGAAGCCTGTTCTAGTGCTGGAGTACACAGAAGGAACAATGTCCATCTGTGTCCCAAGGGTGATTCTGTGAATAGGGGGCAGAGCTTCCTCTCTGCCCCCATGAGACGATCAGCCAGGTGACAGGGGATCTTAGTCCACAGTGTCCAGTGTTGCTAAGTCACTCTCTCAATGTGGTCAGAGTTGAGGAAGATCTCTCCCTCTCTCCCTCAGATGCCGTGTCCTGAACCCCAGTCTTCCTTTTCCTCCACAGGGTGCCTCCTTCCCCATCATCTGAAGGGACCAGGCCTGCCACTAGAGTGGCGCTGCTTCAGAGCTCAGTCGACAGGGTATCTCCAGACTGTTTTCCTTCTTCAGAAGGCTTAGATGCCAACTTTATAGGAAAGAAGAGATCATGATAGCATGGATTGTTTTAGTGGCCAGATCAAATGTACCCCGCCCCCTCCAGAGCCTCCTTAATGCTTCTCCAACCACACAGGCCAAACCTAGCCTAGTCCTGTCTAGCAGGCCTGCTCTGAGAACCTAGGACTTATACATTGGTGATATAGTGATAAAAGCATAGGGGTAGGTATTAGAAGAGCTGGGTTCAAGTCTGAGGTTTCTCACTAACGAAATGATCCCAGTAGAACTGTAACTATCAATTTTTACCACTGGGATAAATGACCTAAAATTTCCCTGAATATCTTTTTTTGGGGGGGGGGGAAGGGAAGGGATGGCAGAGGGCCCGGAATACCAGAAGGTAATAACAAAGGTTATCACTGATGAGGACAAAGGCTATTACTGTTGGTGGAAGGGACAGGAACAGCCCAGGAGAAAGCTCACCTGGAACACTGCCTAAGGAGGGAGTGAAGAAAAGGAAGTACAGTTATCCCTTCCACATCATGGGGGTTAGGGGCCCACCTGGTACCCTGGCACCCTCAGGATTTGGAAAATTTGCATAAATTTTTTGGTCCTCCCTTTGAACCAGAGAAGAAGTTTGAATTTTTATGATATTAAAAGATAAAATATATTGAAATTGTACAATACTATGCATATATGTTATGCATTTCTGAGTTTCTAAATGTTTTCTATGTCATCTGCCAGCCTTTGCATATCATCTGTGGCTTCTGCAAAACTCCCCAAAGTTTCCCATTTAACTTCTTATGCTGACCCACAATACATGGAAACCACAATGGATAAAGTCACAGCGTGGAAGTTAATATGATTGTTTCTTATTTCTGAGTAATTAATTAGATCTTGGTAATTAAATGCTAAGCTAACTTGTTTCTATACTATTGAAGGAAATATTGCAAATATTCCCAGTGTCCTCTAAATTTCAGTACCCTAGTCACAAAACCCTAGTTAAGGCTCTTGACATAGGGCCTGGTTCTCAGTTACCTCATCTGTAAAAATGAAGGTATTGGGGGCAGCTAGATGACATGGTAGATAGAACACTGGCCCTGGATTCAGGAGGACCTGAGTTCAAATCCAGCCTCAGCCACTTAACACTTACTAGCTGTGTGACCCTGGGCAAGTCACTTAACCCCAATTGCCTCACCAAAAAAAATGAAGGTATTGGAATAGATAATATAAAATAATATAATCTAAGATAAAGCCAACTGAGACAATCCTTAGTGCCTTCCCTTTGACAATGACACTAATAATTATGTCCTAGGAGGGAAGAGTTGTTTTCTTTGATGTCAGCCACAAAAAGGTTAGGAACATCTGCCCAACTTTACTACTTCCTTGACTTCAACCAAAGCTCTTCCACCTTTTATATCACTGAAAAATGGGCAATGGAGCTAAGGGTGTGAGCCCAGGGAGACCTGCTCCATTGAAACCATGAGTGAGAGGGGACCTCATGTGGTTCAGGTGCAGAACTGCACTTCTAGCCAGAGTTTGGCAAGTCGGGAGTTGGGAGAGTCGACTCTCACCTGGGCTCCAATGTTGTCACCCAGGGTAGGGCCCTAAACCTGTATCTCTTCCTCTCTCCTACTGCTTTTCTTATGCTTCCTTCTCAGTACTCCTGGGAATTGGCCCCATGACAACCAGCCAGCCCTGTGCATACCATTGTTTTGAAGAACTGGTTCACTTTTTTCCTTGTTAGGGTCTTCTTGTCCCCATCGGAGAGAAAGAAGGTCTGGCTGAGCCGGGGGGATGCACAGGCCTCATCCATCCCAGGAGTGGGGGCCACTGATAACGTTAGTGCTAGAAATAACCCAGACATTGGAGGGTGTGAGGAGAGGAGGGACCGAGGATAACATAAAGGGGAAGCACAAAGCGGGGGAAGCCCCTGCTTAGGGAAAGTTCCTAATTGCCAAGGAGGGGGAAGTACTTTCTATAGCTTTTTGTTCCTAGAGTGAGACAGCATGGGAAAAGGTACTGGTTTTGGTACCAGAGGACCCTTTGCTAATCCAGGCTTTGTTGTTTCATACTTGTGGGACCGTGGGCAAGACACCTGTCACTTTTAAGTCTCATTTTCTGCCTCTGTAAAATGAGGTTGGATTAGATGGCCTCTTGGGTACTTTCTAGCTCGAAATTCTATGATTTTCTGCCACCTCTGTGGCACGTGTGTGTGTGTGTGTGTGTGTGTGTGTGTGTGTGTGTGTGTGTGTGTGTGAGTGTGCACAAATGCCAGGGTAGAAGGAACCACCTTCTCTCCCATATCATGACAGATACTTAAGCTATCTCAAATGCAAAAATCCTCTCTCTGCAGTCCTGGTATAGGGATCAGAGGTCCTGCCTCTTGGCACTGGGAAGGAGCAGTGCTCAAGATAACTAGGTAGAAAATGAGCAGAGGCACGGTGGGGGTTGTGGAATGGTGCAAGAGGGGGACATTTTGGCACTCATGCCTTGCCCAGAGGACCCAGGGGATTCTATCTTAAGGAAAGGGGAAAAGAATGCCTTTCCCTTCCCTATTTCCTATTCTGCTGACCTCAGGAGAATCTAGTTCTCATTCTTATGAGAGTTGATCAACGTGGCATACTAGAAATGGCCTGGAACCAGATGGAAGGAATCTTATTTTATAGTGCCCTCAGTCTCTGACTTATTCAGTCAGCTTGACAAGTCACTCCATCTCCTTATCTACACTTAACTCTTAGTTCAGAGATCATAGGATTATAGATTTAGAATCAGAAGGAATGTTAAAGTCCATTCCCCCCCCCCCATTTTATATATAAGGAAACTGTGGTTAATTAACTTGCTCAGGTTCACAGTTAACAACAACAATAACAACATCACCATAAGTAGTAGTAGCAGTGGTAGTGGCAATAGTAGTAGTAATAGTATGATGGTGGTAGTGGTGAGTAGTAGTGTTGGTGATAGTGGTAGTAGTAATGATGGTGATGGTGATAGTGGTAGTGGTGACACTAGCAATAGTAGTGGTAATGTTGGTAGTAGTAGTAGTAATGATGGTGGTGGCAGTAGTGGTAATAGTACTAGTAGTGTTGGTGGTGATTAAGATTTAGCATTTAAGGTCTGCTTACATTATCACCACCTAGCTGCCTATAAGTTAGTATCTGAAGCTGGATTTGAAATACAATTCTCTATCCAACACTCCATGCTGCTTCTTTAATATTAATCTCTTCACTGTCTACTTCAAAGTTATTGTGATGATTCAGTGGAATAATGATTGTGAAAGTGCTTTGAAGACAATGATGTGCTATATAAACCTAAGAAGTGATTAGTCTAATTTTTAAATTAGAAATAGCCCTGGATCCATAGAAGCAACTCTCTGATTAGGGGAAACCAGCCTTAGCAAGAACTAGGAACTCAATGTGGCATGGGCAAGTTTGATCCTGGCTGTGGCGAGGACTGCTGTGTGCTAGGAGGGTGAGAAAGATGAGAGTAGTTTTGAATGTAGGTCTGAGGTCTTTCTTGAGTTTCATATCATGGATAAAAGTGGGAAATGAAGGAGAAAGAAAAGGGCAGGGTGGGTTGGGGTTTGACATCAGTCTTCTAAGGGAAAGATGGCATGAGTAACTAGTTAAATCCTTGACTGAAAGGCAGGATTATCTACCCTCCTTAAGGTTTATCAGGTTACTTAAAATGCTTTGGAGTTTTCCTTGGCCGAAGACGTGACTATATTTCCCTTCCATCTTTCAAATATCTGGTTCAATAGTCAGAGTTCCCTTTGGATTCTTGCAGGACGGCTTGTACCTGGAATGGTTGGCATAGACTGACTGGCAAAGCTCATTTGCTTGAGGACAGATGCTTTTGGTGGGACAGTCATGTGTTCAGAGAGGTTGGTGTCACTCATGAACTCGTGCTTCCTTGATAGCTGGATGATAATACACACACAAACATATACAGAGTAGGTAAAGGTTATGACTGAAGGCAGCCAAGTCAGTTTGGGAAGGGGAGGGGGTTGGTCTTGGTCTTCATGGTCAAAACTACAATATTAAATATCATTGCATACAGTCACTTGCCTATAGTGCATTACAGGTAAGTGATAATCTCTTTTTCTTTCCTTTCTTCCCTTCCTCTCTCCTCCCTCCTCTTTCTTTCTTTCTTTCTTTCTTTCTTTCTTTCTTTCTTTCTTTCTTTCTTTCTTTCTTTCCTTCTTTCTTTCTTCCTTCCTTCCTTCCTTCCTTCCTTCCTTCCTTCCTTCCTTCCTTTCTTTCTTTCTTTCTTTCTTTCTTTCTTTCTTTCTTTCTTTCTTTCTTTCTTTCTTTCTTTCTTTCTTTCTTTCTTTCTTTTTCTTTCTTTCTTCATTGCTTCCTTCTCTTTCTCTCTCCTCTCTCTCCTTTCCTTCCTTTCTCTTGAATGAAGAACATCTCTAGAAGAGGCTTAGAAGAGAACTAGGAGTCATAACTTTCAAGTCATATAGTTATAGAATGTTAGACTTTAGTTATCATCTGTGGTGCAGCCCATTCATGTTATAAACAAAGAAAGTATAGACTGCAGAATAACCACCCAAGATCTGAAATAAACTGAACTGAACTGAAACTGCCCGAGAACACAAAAATTGATTGTCTATCTTTAAACATGATCCTAGCCTTGGAGAGTCACGTTTGGAGAGAGAGGAGTGCATTGAGAAAGATCCAGATAAGCCTCCTCCTTCCCCTAAAATCCCACCAAGGTACAAGAAGTTTTAGCTCTCTGACACTCACTCGCTTCATGTCTGACTCAGCCACAGTCTTCTCATCTGCAAACACCACGCTACTTCTTTTCATTCTCTTCTTGGATCTCCGTAGCTTTACCTCAGGCAGGGTGTTGCCTTGGGGGAGATTCTCTTCCATCTCTGCTTTTGGGGTCCCTGGTGAGGCTACATCCAGGTCAAAGCTAGAGGGCACAAGTAGACAGCAGGAAGAGACACACCTGTTAGAAATATTGTTGAACTTCTTTGTGCCCTTAGTACTTTTGTTGGGATAGCATTACCAGGGGAATGGAGAAAAGGAGTTACGGACCTGTACGGTCTTAGAAGAGGAAGTAAGAATGTGGGGACATGGGGATGGGAGAGGTGCTTATCAATTACTCTTGTGGAGAACCTGACTTAGCTGTTCTGGGGATAGCGAATGCAGGGGTCTGAAGAGGTAACAGGTGTGCCATAACACTGGGAGAAAATGATCCAGAGACGTAAGGGGAGACAGTTCTTGAGTTTGCCAGATGTAAGGAAGCATAGTGATGTTGAAATGGGGTAGAAAAGGAGAATACTCTGTCATGTGGGATCATGTCCTATGGGATGAAAGCATCATTTGTTAGGGGAAGACTGCCATGATATGGAAGTCAGATGGGGTGACAGGGTAGAGATGCTTGGAATGGGGATTTCTTAGGGCAAGAAGAAATGCAGAAGACTATGAAATGGAAAATGGAGGAATTCTGCTACTATGTAGGGATGAAATGGAAAAAAGAACATGAGGGGTCCCTAGGCTGCGATGGGAGAGTAAAGGGACACCTGTTGACCTTGGGGCAGGGCACTATGTGAAGGAAAGGAAAGAGGAAAAGGCCAAGTAGATAGACACAGCCAACCTTTCTGATACAGCCTTGTTGGGGGTACTGCAATCCGAGCCCATGGAGGTCAGGGAGATGATGGACATCTGCCGATAAGATCGCAGCATGGAGCGAGGACGGCCTAGTCTCCTGTCATCAAAATCAGGCTATGGGGGAAAAAACATAAGAGAAATGAAGGTTATCTATTCCAGGCTGAGACCATGTCAAGAAGGAGACAAGAACCAGGCACAGATGTAGCTGTCTTTCACTGATAGATCATAGCTCCCTATAGCAGTAGTGGCTATAGGTGGTATGTGGGAAGGCCGAGAGTTGCCACAGAAGAGAGCTAGGAAATTCAGCATTTTGTGCTAATGAACCCAGCAGTCTGGATGGAGTTTCATTTCTACCAATGTATCTTTGGTGAATTGATTAACAATTTCATTGAAGAATCTGAATCCTCATATTTGGTGGCCACTACAGATTTCAATTGTATGACTTTATTTTTGGATTCTTCCCATCCTAAAATCAGGATAAAGTCTACCCTGAGCCAACTAATTCTTAAGCATTTTTCTAGTTCCCTATTCCCTCCTTCCACCTCTTCCCATCCACTCATTTTCCTACTCCCTACACACACATACATACACATACATACTCTCTCTCTCCCCCCCCCCCTCTCTCTCCCTTCCTCATCATGGGGCCATACCAGCTCTCGGACTCCATATTCCTTTTCCACCTTCACTTTCAAGTTCTTAAAACACTCTTCCATTCGGTCATGGAAAGGACGGAGGTTTTCAGATACCCTTTTCTCATGGATCTTAATCCCAGCTCCTAGGAAAGGGATCTGAAAAGAAAAGAGAGAGAATGGTGAACTGGGCTCCTAACTAACTATGAGATCACCAGAAATCATTGGACTCCTCCTTGGAGCCCCCATTCTTTCATTTCATACCCCTGACTCCAGCCAAGGATTTTATCTAATTTGACTTTGTACAATTCATCTGAGTTCTATCTTTTGAGACCCTTACAGGTCTGTTGACTCACCAAAAAAAGGGGGGGGGGCAAGAAGAGGCTAGACAGCATGGAATACATTCAGGATTAAAACCCATCTGGAGATTTTTTGGATTTTTTTTTAAAGCAGCTCTTTACATAAAGAGTAAAAGGCACAGGAGGTCCTTAATTAGAATTCTTATTTCAAAAAGAAAAAGAAAGAAAATAAACACAGCAGAACCTACATGCAGTGTTTTTACATCCTAGATCTCCCCAGAGTTGCATCTATTCCCTAGAGCAAAACCTGGCTTTCCTTTGTGCTATGAATGAAGTAAGGAATGACAGCAGCTGTTCGTCAGCACCTCACTGGGTGTCATTCAAACACCTGCCTCCCTGGGGCTGATCTCTCCCAGTTCTCTGAGTCTCCTGACCTCTGGATGTAAATGGATCTCTTCTGCAAGGATAGGTATTCAGACAGCACGTCAGTGTCTGGGGGTTGGGGGCAGCTGTAAGAGGACCCGAAGGGAGACGGGTCTGTCAGAAGCCTGGAAATGGCAACCTGAGAAAGCATCAACTAGATAACTCTTTTTCCTAGAAGGGAAAGGCAAAAAGGAAAAGGGAGAGAGGGAGAGACAGATAGGCAGAGAGAGACAGAAAAAGTGAGACAGAAAGAGAGAGAGAGAGAGAGAGAGAGAGAGAGAGAGAGAGAGAGAGAGAGAGAGAGAGAGAGAGAGAGAAACAGAGATGAAAAAAGAAAAAGACAGAAAGAGATGGAGAGGCAGAAGAGGGTAGAGAAGAGAGAAGAAAGGTAGAGGAGAAAGAGGAAGACAGAGGGGGAGGGGCAGAAGGAAAAGAAGGGAAAGGGGAAAAGAAAACAGAGGTACAAACAAGGAGGATGGTATTTTTTAGAAAGAAAAAAAGGAACAGAACCACTAGGGACTCCTTCTATTCTTGTCCTAAAAATATAATCAATGTTCGGTAGTGTTCAGAGCTTTTGACTAAAAATTAATCAAAACCAAGACATATGAAAACAAACAATTAGGTATAAATGTGTGATTATCACAATAAACTTTTAATCTGGGGCTGCCTTTATACCTTGTCCCCTCCAGGCCTGTGTCTCCTGTTACTCAGGCAACATGAGCTTAAGGAACAAAAATTGGGTTTTAATTTAGCCTCACCCAAGTACAATTAATAAAATGAATCCATGGTGGTGGTTGGAGGGAGGGATGAGAGGGGACAGAGAGGTGAAGCACAATCATAATAATTATTCCAGTGTCTAAAAAATTGGTCTTTGGATTATCTTCTATTTTAGGCTGCTCAGAAAACTACTATCCCACTGTTAATATACATAAAACCATCTCAAACATCTCCATCTCATGATGTTCTTTGGGAAAGTAGCACTATCTGGATGACATGGGTTTGAATTCTGACATTCAGTAAGGGCACAACCATGGCCAGGTCACTTACCTTTTCTGAGTCTTGTTTTCCTTATATGTAAAAAGGTACTAATAATGCCTATGAACACTCACCCCATAGGGTTGCCATGGGGTCCAGTCAAATGAAATAATGGATGGGAAGCATTTTGCAAACCTCAAATTCTTATGTAAATGTCAGAGATAATTTTTATTATTGTTTCAGCCAGTGAAGATGTCATCCGTGGAAGTGATAGAAAATCATTTTAAATCAGGTTCTGTCACTCAGCAGTAATCAAAAGGAGGGAGAGAGGAATATAAATACTGAATAAGTCATTATTTCCCCATCTCACCCTATAGTACCTGCCATGCGATCAAGTCCTTGAGTCTGCTCAGTTTGTCTTGGTCTTCAGGGTGATCTCTAGTATATTCTTCTGTGAAGAAAGCCTGTATTGGACAGATGAGAATGAGTTTTTCTTCCCCAACACAAGAAAATCCATGAGAGTGGCCAACCCCAAGCTCTCTGGTGCGTGGTAAAGAATTTGATTTGAAAGGGAAGGCAAATAGATTTCTCTGCTTCATAACAAAGTTACCTGTGGAGGTCTATGTTGTGGGGTTCCCATGCCTAAGAGGCTCAAACCAGGTCTGGCTCAGAATGAGAATTACAGTCTAAATGCAGGGTGTCAGGAGCTTGGATATTTGTTTCTTAGCTTCTTGTTTTTTCTCACTGTGACACCAAGAAGGTTACTGACTATCTAGATCATTGGTTCTTCACTGGGAAAGATGGATGGATGGATGGATGGATGGGTGAGAGAAGGAGGGAGGGATGGGTGGATGCATGTGTCTGTGTGACTGCACCTATATCATTGCTTTAGACCTGCAAGCTACAGCAATGTGATAGTGGATAAAAGAATGGCCTCGAAGTTAGGAAAACCTGGGTTCAAGTTCTGCCTTTAACACATTTTCTGTGCCACCCTGAGTAAGCTGCTTAACCTCATTGGTCCTTTTTTTTTTATTTTTTGCAGGGCAACGAGGGTTAAGTGACTTGCCCAGGGTCACACAGCTAGTTAAGTGTCAAGTGTCTGAGGCTGGATTTGAACTCAGGTCCTCCTGAATCCAAGGCCAGTGCTTTATCCACCGTGCCACCTAGCTGCCCCCTCATTGGTCCTTTTTGGCAATGAAGGGTTATCATTATCATCATCAACAACAACAATAACTTCTTAAGGTGATAAGTTACTGATGAGTTGCTAATTTGCATTGGTAGAGGGAGTTCCCACACTAGAAGTCCCCTGCCCAGAGGAAAGCTCATCTTTAGAACTGTATACACACATTCAAATCAATATGTATACATCTAGACACATGACCCACAAATACAACAATGTGTATGCATTGATACACACGCCCCAAGTGTCTAAGAGGCAGGTTCTGCAGACAATGAAAAGCCATGGATTGCTGCTATAAGTCAAGTGTTCTCTAGAGAGATGGCTTTGAGGGGGTTATGGTGTTTATATTGTTTTTCATCTATTGCCATTGCCACAAAGTCCTCACTACCAGGTGTAGCAGTTCTAACTATGAAGGATGGTGAGATATAACATTATATGGAGATACAGATATATAAGTGATCACCATATATTTGCTGTCGTTTGACATTCTTGTTGGTGTATAGCTGGATGTCATATTATAATGCTAGGGCTCCAATATGGAGTCACTTAGGATGAGTGGTCCTGATGCCCATAGAAACATACAGGCAAAGCAGACAGTATGTACTTTCCCCCTATTAACTCTGGGTCAGGTGGATAAGGCTTGTAGTTCTTGATGGAATGAACTCTCAACCTGCTGCAGGGGCCTTGAATCATTCTCCTTCTGTTTAGTTGATGTCAGCCCCTCCCGTCAGTTTGTCATCCTGATAATGAAACTCCCCTTCTTACCTGGACTTGACCCAAGCCTGGTACAGATAACAGAGAATGTTTCCACTGTATCTAGGTCTGATTAGGAATGCAGGAAACTTCCCACCCCCACATCTACACCAATTACCTGCTCACAACCAAGGCCCTTTTTTAGGGTCTACAATATTACTACCCGAACCTCAACTTTGAGTGAATTCCCTCCCCATCATCTCTCTTACTCTCTGCTGGGCTGAGTTTCTTGCATGTGGAGCCAAACCTCTGTCTGTTTATATTGCCAGAGTGTATGTATACGCTCTGTTTGCCAGCTTGCTGCATCACATAACAATAAAGCTTGTGATTGTATTATTTCCTGAGTACTGATTTTCTAGAAATCTCAAAACTAGGCATTTGCTTTAACCTGAGCTGTTTGGGCAAATAAAGCAATATCTCTATCTACTCACACACACACACACACACGTGTGTGTGTGTGTGTGTGTGTATATGCATGCCTGTATGTAAGGGCAGCTAGGTGGCTCAGTGACAGTGCCAGGCCTGAATTCAGGAAGACTCATTTACCTGAATTCAAATCTGAACTCAGAGCCTTACAGGCTGACCAGGAGTCTAAGAGTTAGACTGCACACAGTGCAAGGCTCTGCCAACAGCAGGTGTGAATTAAAGAACATTCCCTGGGAGTGCCTTTCACTTTCATGTTGGTCTCTTCATCTACCAATGTGGCCACAAAGTCATCATACCACCAACAGCACCAGTTTCAACTGTGGAGGATGTCAGGAGATTTTTATACACACATACACACGCCTCTACATCTGTGTGCATGCATACATGTATGCATCTGTGTCTATACACGTGTGCATGTGGGTATATGTGTATATATCTACATGTGCATGTATATGCATGCATACATATGTATATATAAATATACACAAACACACATAGATATCTGTTGTTCTTCAGATGTTTCACTTGTGTCCGACTCTTCATGACCCAGTTTAGGGTTTTCTTGGAAAAGATACTGGAGTGTTTTGCCATTTCTATCTCCAGTTCATTTTACATATAATGAAACTGAGGCAAACAGGACTAAATCACTTGCCCAAGGTCACACAGCTGGTAAGTATCTAAGGTCAGATTTGAACTCAGGTCCTCCTGACTCCCAGGCTGGTACTCTATCTGCCTTGCCACCTAGCTGGAAAGATAATACATAAATAGTATACAGTGTGCAGTCTATCCCCTAGACACCCTGTCAGTCCATAAGGTTTAGCCAGAGGCAGCTGAGTATGTCAAAGAGGATGGTGAGCCTCAAACCTCCCCATTTCACTGGTCCACAACATGGGAAGAAGCAGCTTGGGACGGTGGATTTAGAGTCAGAAGACCTGGATCGGAATCCAGTTTTTTGGCCTGTGTTTCAGAGGATGAATCTCTTATCCTCTCTGGGTCCTGGTCTCCTCATGTAAAATGAGGAGACTGGACTCGTAAGTATCTAATACCACCTTCCAGCTCTAAATCTATGGAAAGGGACTGGATCCTGTGATTTCATTGGCATAGGAAACTCTATAAGTGCAAGCCAGTGATGTCTCTGCCACCTCTAGACTTAGAAAGTTATCTTGAGCAGTGAGGGGTTAGATGACTCGGCCAAGATCACACCACCAATGTCTGTCAGCAGTGGGACTTGAATCTGAGTCATTCTAGCTTCTAGGCTGGGCCTGTAAACCCTATAAGATACTGCCTCTCCCACAATCTATGATCCTCTGAAGTCAATTGGTAAGTGGTCCCTGAGAGGTCTGTGGAGGCCAGGTGCAGCAGAAGGCCCACAGGAATTTATATGCTACCAATGGAGCTGCATCCTCATCCCAAAGGACCCCATGGGCAAACAACTGGCCAGTGAGGAAAGGCACGAGGAAGCAATGCCTCTTCAATGGCCAGCATCAGACCCATGTTCCCTCCCACCCAGGAAGGGCTCTGGCTCAGACAGAGCCTTTGGGGATGGCCCATGGCCTCCAGGAACCTCACCTTCTCATATTTTGCAAATCCTCCCATGACAGCGGGATCCACAATCCCATTCAGAAGCATGGAGAGCGGGTTGATGGGCAGGTTCTCATCACTCTGGTACTGGTTAATCATCATCAGGATCTTCTCATTAGCCGTGGACATGGTTTCAATGGCATTCTCCAGAGGACTGATTGTGGTCTACGGAAAGGAGATCATCAGGACGAAATGGCCATTAATGCATTGTATTGTATTGTATTGTATTCATTACGTCATTAGTACTGACTTCATGGTTAGAATGTGAGTTTAATGCAGAAAAAACTGAAGAACCTTGTTGTGGGCAGCTAGGTGGCACGGTGGACCTGGAGTTAGGAAGACCTGAGTTCAAATGACCTGAAACACTAGCTGTGTGACCTTGGGCACACAGCTCTGTCTGCCTCAGTTTTCTCATCTGTAAAATGGGGATAATATTAGCATCTACCTCCCAGGGTCGTTGTGAGGATCAAATGAGATAATAATTGTAAAGCATTTAGCACAGCGCCTGGCACAGAGTAGGTGCTATATAAAATGTTAGCAACTATTTTTAATTATCAACAAACCAAGGGAGTCACATTTGGGAGAGGCTTAGGGAGAATATGGGCTGCCAGCAAGTTACCGAGAAGCCAATGCATCAGAGGAGAAACAGAATGGAGGAATAACCTTCCTTTTCTTTCTCCAGGAAACTTCAGGGCCTGCTTCCCCCATTGACATTTCCTGATCCCCTTTCCTATCCCCCAACCAGAAGAGATCCTTCCCTTCTCCAAATGCCTCAGGTCTGTCAGCTGCTTCTATCCAGTTATGCCATTCTTTTGTGTGTGCTGACCCCACCTCCCTTAACAGACTGCACTCTCACTGGGGACAGGGACTACCTACTTTTGCATCTTTGTATCCCAAACACCTAGCACAGGAGGCACCTAATAAACTGTCATTTAACTGAATTGAATTTAACTGAACTGGCAATAAAGCTACTCCTTGTTTCCATTTAGTTGTCTTTGACAAGCATTTATTAAGTAGAGATTTGTATGCATGAACATTTTGTGTCCTGGGATAGAAAGCAAGATTTTTTTTTTTTTTTTTAGCGAGGCAATTGGGGTTAAGTGACTTCCCTAAGGTCACACAGCTAGTAAGTGTTAAGTGTCTGAGGCCAGATTTGAACTCAGGTCCTCCTGACTCCAGGGTCGGTGCTCTATCCACTGTGCCACCTAGCTGCCCCAAAAGCAAGATTCTTGATGGCAAGGACTACTTAATTTTTGTCTTTGTACCCTTAAAAACTGAGGCAGGTACACAGTAGGTGCTTAACAGAAGCTCACTGGTTGATTGACTTAGGTACTGGATGCTAGGCTTGGCAATAAAGGTACAAAGGGAAATACAAAAGAATCCCTGCCCTCAGGCAGCTAGGTGGCACAGTGGATAAAGCACCGGCCCTGGATTCAGGAGGACCTGAGTTCAAATCCGGCCTTAGACCCTTGACACTTACTAGCTGTGTGACCCTGGGCAAGCCAATTAGCCTTCACTGCCCTGCCCAAGAAAAAAAAAAAGAATCCCTGCCCTCAAGAAGCTTATATTCTATTGAGAGGAAACATTTATTCAGAGAAGAAAATCCCAAACATAATGACCCATGTAACTCATGGCCTTTTCCCAAGCTCTGAACATACACAAACGGGACTTGGTTTTTGTTGTTGTTGTTGTTGTTGTTGTTGTTTGATTTTTGTTTCTTTTTCTGGCTGTAAAAGTTCCATTTCTCCCTAATAACCTTTCTTTTTCCTCTTCTGAAGATGACGTAGCCATTCAAGCTTAGCACAAAGCTGGTTCAGAGAAGATATTTCTAGACATCAAAGTAGTTGGGGAATGCTTCCTGGGAGTGGTGAGGCATCTTCTGATATTAAGAATTCAAGACATCTTGAGTAGGTAAGTACAGGAGAGAATACCCCCACCCTCACCAGTCTCTGGACAGGGGAGGTGCTATTTCATAATGCATAGAATGGTGGGCATCATGCTAAGACAGATCTGTCTAAACCTCTTGGGTTAAAGGCACCCACCACTGCTTCAGTTTGTTCTCTGACATTATCTAGAGCTAGAGTCATGGTGTATCATCCCTTCCAACAGGCTCCGACCTTCTCTGCATGTCCTCATAAGCCTACACCTCCCCTTCCTTTTCCCCTGGGGAGTTCTGAGAAGGGCATTTCTTTTGCATCATGAGTGGGAATTCAGAACCTGGGGATCTTCTTGCATATCAGGACCCAAGCCTACACACAGTGAGGGACAGGAGTGAATCTGAACCCGCTTTGCTGGGTTCAGATCCCTGCCCTCACACAAACTCTGTTTGCATAAGCTAAGGCCCGCCATCTGGTTTCACATCAAATTCACAGACCAGCTCAGCGGGTGTTTTATGAGCCACAAGCCTATGCTGGGTTCTGAAGGAAATTTATCGTGACCGCTTAGATTGAACCCTGTACAGTGCTGTGAATTTTAGCAGGGCCCTGGCATGGTGGTGAATGAATCAGGTTTTTAAATGAGTGGGTAAAAACAGAAATACCTATTGATTTGATCTTCCTCATTTTTGAAAGCTTTTTTTTTATTCCTCAAATCTTTATCATCATTGTCGTCATCAAACTCAGAGAGTGAGAATAAAAATAACTTTGGTTTCTTATCTAAGGACGTTAGTAAAGACCAAATATAAAACCCCTGTAACAGGAGAGTTTGATGAAGGGAGCCTGGGGAGTTGGGAGACCTGGATTCTGGTCCTGATTCTGTCATTAATTTGTGGTGGGACATTGGCAAGTCATCAGATTTATCTCTGTTCTTCAGTTCTCTTTACTGTACAGTTGGGATAATAAGCCCCCTCCCCTCGCCAAAGATTTGAGAATAAAATATCTTAATATATGAAAGTGCTTGGGGAATGGCCCAAGGCATAGTGTACCAAAGATAAGTTGATAATGATCCCTTATATGTGCACAGTAATAGGAGACAGGCTGGTCTAGTGGGAAGAATACCAACTCTGGAGACAGATGACCAAGCTCAGATCCTACTTGTATATGCATAAGACCTGGACAAGTGACTCAATTTCCCTGGACCTCAGTTTCCTCATCCATAAAATGAAGAGGTTGAACTAGATGGCCTCAAAGGTCCTTTCTGTTTCTACATCTAAAATCCTATGTCATATTTTCAAAGCACTTCCACACACATGATCTAGTCATATCTCTCCCAAAATGCTATGAGGTAGGGTAGATATTATTATTGCCCTGTTTTACAGATGAGGTTAACAGATTCAGGGAGATGAAAGGATTAACTCAAAGTTCAGTGCTTGGCACATACTAGATGTTTGTTGAGTGAATAAGTGAGTGATTGAGTGAATGAATGAATTGAATATCCAACTCCTGGATCTATAGATAGAGCCCAGATTTCCTAATACCCAGGCCAGGTTTCTTTTTACTATACAAAACTTCTTAATATAGGTAGACATCACCCAAGGAGGGAATCTGCAACTCAGCACGAACGGAGCATCTCTTTGCAAAAACACTGTCCTATCAGAAACAATACCTGGAACAGGCATCAGATAAAATAAATCTTAACACACAGAACAGAAAAGTAAGTATTTAGGAATTCAAGACATTAGCACAGCATTCAATCTGTGCCAGCAACACATCTGGAAATCCTCCTCAAAAGAACATCAATCTTTGGGAGGCAATTCTTTTGATGACCCTTCTGGAGGATTTCTTGGTCATTTCTGTAAAGGGTACCTAGATGGAAGGGGAACTAAGACCTCCAAGAGATCAGATGAAGATGAGTACCTTTGGTTTTCCTGAACCCATAATCCTCCTGTCCATTCCTCTTGCATAATCCTTCCATCTCCAAGCAGGCAATAACATATGAAAAGTAAGAATGAAGCTCCAGGAGAAGGATGGTGGCAAGATAGATTGAAAGATTGTTAGGAAATCAGGAAATTATTTTCATGAAGATGCGCGATGTAATAAAGGATAAGAGGAGCAAGAGAAATGTGTCGTGCAAACATGCATGCCTGAGTTCATTAAAGCAATAGTTCTGACCTATATAGCCTTCTCTACATGAACTGGATGGAATGTTCGGATGAACTAAGGTGCAGGTGTTGGGGAAATACTTAGCAAATTATTAGATGGTGATCTCCCTACCCTGGAGCATGAGCTGTGATTGATCATGTACTATACGGATTTCACAGTTTAGCCAGAGTCTCCTGAATGTTCATTAAAAGACTCAGAGGATATGCATAAGCCAATATTTACCTTGCCAGGAATCCTCCACAGAGACCAGACTGTGTTGTCTCTTCTTCCTCAACCCTAGCTCAAGGCTGCTACCTCTGAACTCAGACACTGAAGCCTGAGAGAAAGAAGGTGAGAGAGCCAGTGTCCCAGGCCATAAGTGGAGTGGCAAACACAGAAAGACAGGATGCTAGAGCAGAAAGGAACCCTAGATACCTTCTCATTCAGCCTCACCATTTGACAGATGGAGAAACTGAGGCCTGGGGAAAAGAGAATTGTCTAACTTACATAGGCTACTAGTGGGAGAATTTAGTCTAGAACCCAGACCTCTCAATTTCTATTTCTTTTAAGATAGATCACTTTCTTTCTGTCTCTCTGTCTCTGTCACACACACACACACACACACACACACACACAATTAACCCAGAAAAGGTGACCAGCCTACCTTTCTGTCTGAAGCCATTTTGTTTGTTTTAGACACAATATCTTTTAGGGAAATCTCTCACATAACTTGGTTGCTGTATTTTGGGGTGAGGTGGCTACTGGCAATTGAGTCTGGAGTACAAATGATTATGGAATATACCCCAATTGCCCAGAGTCCTTCATGACGGTTCTAGTTGGTCATGTGATGGGGTCCCAAGAGGATAAAACCACAAGGGAACCAATAAGTAGGCAAAGATAAGAGGATCTGGAAAGATATCAGATGACCTAAGAATCATTCTCTGAATCAGGAAATCTGAAATACAATTCTAGATCTGAACTAATGAGATATGACCTTTGAGAAGTCACTTCCTCTTTTTTTGTGCTTCAATTTTCTTATCTCTAAAAGGGAGAAGGTTGGGCTACTTCATCTCCAAGGTTCTTTCCTATACCAACATCCAAGGTATCATCTCATCTCTATGCAGATGATTCTCAGATCTCTTCAATCATAACATCACTCCTGACCTTCAGTCTTGCATCACTAACTGCAAATTGGACATGTCAAACCTGACGTCCTGTGGACATCTCAAACTCAAAAGATGCAAAATGGAACTCATTCTATCTCCTCCAGAGCACTCCCCTCTTCCCAACATCCCTATCCCTATCAAGGGCACCACTATCCTCCCAGCCACACAGGCTCACAACCTGAGTGTTACCCTTGACTCTTCCCTCAAGTTTACTCCACATATCCAATCTGTTGCCAAGTCTTCTACTGTCACAACATCTCTCCTATGCATGCCCTTCGCTCCACCCACATATCAACCTCTCTGGTACAGACACAAATTGCCTCCCATTTGGATGGTTGCAATAGCCTTCTGGTTGGTCTCCCTACCTCAACTCTCACTTCTGTCCATCCTTCACTCAGTTGCCAAAGTAAGCTTCCTAAAAGTAAAAATCGTACTATGTCACCTCCCTACCTGCCCCACTCCATAAACTCTAGTGGCTCCCTATTTCCTCGAGGATGAAATATGAAATCCCTTCTTTGGCTCTTAAAGCCCTTCTCGACCTAGCCTCTTATACCTTCTTCCCTCTATATATTCTTTAATTTAGTGATACTCGCCTTTTTGCTGCTCCTCACAAATAACTCTCCATCTCTTTGGTACTGGCTGGAATGTTCTCCCTCATCATCTCTACCTCCTGACTTCCTTGGCTTGCTTCAGGACTCAGCTTAAATCCCATCTTCTTTAAGAGACCTTTCCAGGTCTTCTTTCCCTACTTTACCCCCACTGCTTGTACCTTCCAACTGGGATATCATCATCTTCACCATCACCACCACCACTACCACCACTATCATCAACAACAGCTAGCGTTTCCATCTAACTTTATGGTTTGCAAAGTACTATATAAATATGTCACTTGATCCTCACAACATCCCTGGGAGGTATGTACTATTTTTACTTCATTTTTTTAACAGTTGAGGAAACTGAGACAGAGAATGAGGTTTACCCAGGATCACCAAGAGAATAATTATCTCAGGTTGGATTTGAACTTGTCTTCCTGTCCTGAGGTTCAGTGCTCTATCTACCATCCCACCAAATGCCTTAATGAGTTAGCTCCATTTACACTTTATATATTTTATGGACTTGCTTGCTTACGTGTTGTCTCCCTCATCAAAATGTGAGTTGCTTGAAGGCAAGGACTGTGTTTTTGCTTTTCTTTGTATCCCTGGCATTTAATACATGTTGTTGTTGTTCTGTCATGTGGACTATCAGCGACCCTATTTGGAGTTTTCTTGGAAAAGATACTGGAGTGGCTTGCCATTTTCTTCTCCAGTTCATTTTATAGATGAGGAAACTGAGGCAAAAAAAAGGGTTAAGTGACTTGCCCAGGGTTACCCAAGCAGTAAGGTCTGAGGCTGGATGTGAATTTGAGAAGATGAATCTTCCCAATTCCAAGCCCAGGGTTCTATCCATTGCTCCACCTAGATGTTCCTATAGCCAATACTTAACAGACCCTGGTTAATAGATTGGCTGACATCCTCTGATTCTTGCAGTGGACCCAAACCAAGTATTCAGTTATGCTTTTAAAACCAGAACACATCCCCTACTTCTGGCGGTTGCGTGGTTCTTAGAAACTCCATCCTTTGGCTCACATACTTACTTGGGACATGGCAATCACCTCAAACCATCGCAGGATCCCTGGGAGCTTATATGCTGTCACAAAGGATGTTCTCTCAATCCACATTGACTAGTCAGCAGTGAGCAAAGAAAAGCAGACAAGGAACATGGGATTAAATCATGTAATACCCACAGGGCAACTAGTAGTTCAACAGACACAAAACTAACTTTTCCCTCTGAGATTAAAATAAGCATTGCAGATGATAGAAATAAACTTCTACCTTCTCCTCAAAGGTGTTTTGCCAACATTAAGTCTAAACTCCCCCAGGTGTTGGGGAAATAGCTGGTAAGAACCTTAGAATCATGTCTCCAGTCCCCAAAGCTGGGTAGAGGAAGATAATTATTCCCTGTAGGGAAATGAACACATTGAAGAATGCTCAGGGGGCTGTGTCAGCTCCAAAGTCCTTGTGGCTTTTTGTTGATATTTTTGGTTGGCTGATTTAATCAACAACCCCAAAGTCTTCCCTGCCAAAGGGTTGTCAGCTTAACAAAACTGTCTGAACGTTTTGCTTGTCCATCTTATGTAGACCTCTTGTAACCTTCACAAAATGAGGTGTTTTAAATAGGTCTGCAATTGTACAGGAATGAGGGAAAACCTACTTTAGGGGACCCAGGAGGTGACCATGCTTTTATTGATCTTGCTTTTGTTTCCTCAAGCTTAAGATCAGGCTAAATTCCATCCTGGGTCGGTGGTTATTTGCTCCTTTGACAGCAGAGGGGGTCAGAGGGAATTAACACACACACACACACACACACACACACACACACACACACACAAATGGCCTTCAGGCATCCACTCTGATAAAGCAATTATTAGCAATTTGGGTACCTGGATCCAGGAGCATTAATATACCCTCAATCCATTAAAAAAAAAAAAGGGATAGAAACAGTTGATTTTAGATGCTTGGGGGTGGACCCTGGGAAAAGATCCAGGGCACCACTGGAGAAGCAGACCTCTTAGGACACTAGGAGGCTGACTCAGGTGGGGATCAGAGCTGGGGTGGGCCAGTGCAGAGGCCACTTTAGACACTGGCCCAGGATGGAAGGAGGGAGAGGAAATGAACTTCTGCTATTTTAGCTAATTATTCTTGTTAACTTTAGGTGTTGACCTGAGTTATTTCTATGTTGCAGAATGATAAATCCTGTTAGAGCCTTTTAAATGTTGATGCCCTGGGGGTAAAACCCCATGACCCCACCCTGGTTATAGTTTTGAGCCCTGGTGAAAGATACTTACAGCAAATTCATTTTCAGGGTCAACTGTTCCCTTCCGCACTGGCCTGGAGTAGTGGAATCGCTGCACATAGTTTGATTTATAAAAGCTGAAAAATAAAAGACATCTGTTGGTAATGCTGATAGTCCCTGGGAATGGGACAACAGGAGAAGAGAACTAATTTCCTGAACCGATTATTCAGGAGAAACGCCTCTTTTACAGAGAAAACTTTAGGACTAGTGTATGCCTTATGATAAAGTCAGTCCCTAAATTCTAGCCCCTTTTCTACCAATGGTTCTTTCCATTGCTCTTGGAAGATAATTCAGTGATCTTGAGTGGGATAACTACCTGTGTTTTTATCAAATCCCTCCCTCCCCCAATCTCTCATCCCTCCCATAGGCTGAATGATTGTATCACCTCCTTAGGAGCCGACAGCATGGCCATGTGTTGGCTGAACTCTCCAGACTCATTAATGAGCTGGGTCAAGCTCACCTTGTCCTACAACTTCCCTGCAGTCCACACTGACATCTGATCATCTGATGTTGCAGCTACGGTGCTGAAATGGGACAGCTTGCTCTCCTAGAGAGAGCTGATGGGCAGCTCTCCTTCCCTTCTCCCTGCCCCCTGGGAGCTCCCCATGAAAGCAGCCCTCTTTACAGTCAGGTCCTGCTTGTACTCTGTTAGAGAGACCCCCGGAAGCACAGCCTAGGGCATGTTGCAGGGACTGCTTTGCTGGATGGAGCCCCCATCAGGGACACGGGCTGCACATCAGTCAGAAGCCTGGGAGGCTGATCGGAATTTCACATTGACGTCCAAGGAGGCCAGCTAGGCAGTGTCTGTTGTCTTTAAGCCAGCGATGCCACCCCACGCTGAGGTCACAGCAGCAACAGCAGCAGCTTCCTTTCCCTCCCTCCTCCACGTGAAGCACCTGGGCCGAATGACACTGCAGTGGGGCGTCTGGCACCCCTTCCAGTCCAGCCTGACATATCTCTGAGTTCCAGCCTATTAATTCAATCTGTGTTTATTGAGGATGCCTACAGTGCATCGGGTGCCAGAGATGCTGTCCTCCTTTGGCCGCAGCATTGGCCCATTTCAGGGGCAGCAGCTGAGGCTACTCTGGGGGAACCCCCCTCCAAGCAGGAAGAGAGGAGCAAGCTTTCTTCAGGGGCAGCTACTTGTGAGGGTGCTGGGGGTGGGCGTGGAGAGACCGGAGGCAGAGGCCTGTGCTTTTCTCATCACCAGCCCAGGGAACAGGGAGCTAAAGTTCTGCTTCCCTGTGCAGAGCATAGAAAGAAGGGCTTACTTACTTTATAATCTGGTCAGGCACAGGCTTATTCTTGAACCTAGGGTGCTCATCCAAGACAGGCTGGACTGTGAAGCACTGGATATCTGAACACCACTGAGTTAAGAGTTTATAACCTTAGCAGCCACCGCTGAGACCTTCCCACCGCCACACCTGGCTGTGGAGCAGGGAGGTTTTTGCCCCAGGCCAGCCAACCTGTTCTGAAGTAACCAACTCCTCCTCACTCCCACCTCCCCACTGGCTGAGCTTTGGACAGGCCACCACCAATCTGTCACCGGAGTCCTTAAAGACCAACAGCAGTCACTCAGGCCCCCATTAAAGTTGTCTGTCAGGGATCAGCCGGCTCGACACCAGAGGGCTCAGCTCTGCCCACTACCTAGAAGGAACATCTTCTTCCTAGTCCTGAGTTGGCCAGAGGGGGATTTATCTAATTCAATGAATTATTTATCATTTATTCATTTATTATTATTTAATTGATTTATTCAATCAATTATTTAATTATTTGAGCAAAGGATGTTGAATTATTTAAGCAAAAGACATACCAAGCAAGAGAATGGGGGAAGCCATCAGTCAGTGCCTCTTGCTTCTTTCCTATGCCCTTCCTCCCACTTTCCTTGTTTAGCCCCATTCCCTCTTGCTCAGAATCCCTGTTCTCTTGCTGTCCCATGTGGGTGAATTCATTGGTAATAGAGTGTGGGAGGAGGGGGGGAACACTAGCAGCTGAAGATAATGGAAAAGATGTATAGGGTGGCACTTGAGCTGAGTCTGAAGGGAATCTAGGATTCCCAAGAGGTACAGGTGAGGAGGGAGTGAATTGCAGGCATAGGGGTTTAGCCTGTGGGAAGGCTGAGAGATTGAGTGTTATGTATAAGGAATAGCAGGAAGGCCAGTTTGGCTGAACCAGAGAGAGCTGCATATGATAAACATGGAAAGCTAGGTGGAAACCAGGTGAAGGAAGGCTTTAAATGATAAGCAGAAGAGTTTGTGTTTGATCCTAGAGGTAATAGGGAGCTATCAGAATTGACTGAGCTCTGGGTCTCATTTTTTTATGTATAAAATGAGGGGGTTGGTCCAGATCCTAGCTTCTTAAACTGTGGGTGGCAAACCCCATATGGGGTCACATAACTGAATGTGGAGGTCATGAAAAATTTGGCAACAGTAAAAGGTTATGTATATCTATTTTATATGCCTATATGCCTGGGTTCACTTTAAAATTTCTCAGATGAAAAGGGGTTTCAAGTAGAAAAAGTTTAAGAAGCCCTGTCCTAGATGACCTCTACACACCTTTTGGCTCTAACAGTCCAGGACCCTATGCACTGTATTGCCTTTGTTCTTACGTTAAACATCATGGTTCTTATTCTTAGCCACCCACCTGTTCCAGTCCAATAAGATTATTCCTTTCTCCCTTCCCCTACCACCGAGGGCAATTAGCATAACTTCTTTCATGGACAGCTCCTTAGGAATGAATGAGTAGCTGTAATTTCAGAACAGCTGATGCATCTATGCAAAGAAATATAGATCCTGAATCTTGAACCTGGAGGTCTGGGGAAAGGTGAATTAGCAACAGAAAAGACCTCTTCTTTTCAAGTGCACCACCCACACCCACCACCTACCCCTCCTTTTTTAAAGGGAGAAGATAAGAAAAAGAACCTACACTTAGACTAGCTGTTTAAAGTCTTCTCCTAAGAAAACACAGTAGTTAAAAGGTTAAGTGGCTGTCCAGTACATCATCCTGGCCTCTCCAAATGTAAAGGCCTCACTCTGGATTACATTAGAAATATCAGATTCTCATTTGTAGCTGTCCCCTTCCGACCAGTGGCATTTTCCCCTCTAAAGAATCAGACAGTCCAGAGTAGTGTAGGAATGAAGGGCAAAGAGACATAATGAAAAGGTTACAGATGAATATTTATCACTCTGAGGGAGAAAATATTTGGAATCAGGTTTAGGAGACTTGGCAGGCCAGCCATGCAACTTGCCATTCATGTTTTAAGGACTTAACCTAATTTTTGCTTATAGGGGAGATGTTTGAAGACTGCCAGGGTTAATGCTATTCTAATCGGTCCCTGCCTGAGTGGGCTGTTTTATCTTTTCATTTATGTTGTACCTGTCGTCACCACAACTGGAACCTTTATGATCCTTTGAACCATTCCCCCTCTCCCTCTCCCTCCCCCTTTTCCTCTTCTCTCCATTTCACACCCTTGGTTGATGACCACGTGAAACTTGGACTTCAAGGTGGCCTTGAACTTGGGATTCCTTTCTACTGCACTTCCTCATAAGGATGCTGGTGGCAATTCCTTATACTAAAATGGTCTGCTGCTTGGTTCATGATTTATGGGTGATAACTGCAGCAGACCTATCCTCTAAATGGTCGTCGATGTGGTGGATAAAACACTGAATGAGGCAGGAATCAGAAGACCCGAGTTCAAGCCCCAACTCTGCCAAGACTGTTCAAGGTTATACCATCTATCTGTGTGATTTTTTTCTTACTGCTTCCCCTCAGTTCCCATATCTATAAAAGGGGATAATGATAATATCTGTCCCATTTTGTACAAAGAGTTGTCAGTAAAGATCAGAGGGTATGTGACATGTAAAGTATAAAGTATAAAGTGGTTAGTAAACTGCAAAGTAGAATTGAAGTATAAGGCAATATTTCTTCAGGCATTATTTTTGTTTTGTTTTGTTTTTCAGGGCAATGAGGGTTAAGTGACTTGCCCAGGGTCACACAGCTAGTACGTGTCAAGTGTCTGAGGCTGGATTTGAACTCAGGTCCTTTTGAATCCAGAGCAGATGCTTTATCCACTGAGCCACCTAGCTGTCCCCAGACATTATTAATCCCTTTCTTGTTGTTGTTGTTGTTCAGTCATGTTCAACTCTACTTAATCCCTTTTGGGGTTTTCCTGGCATAGATACTAGAGTAGTTTGCCATTTCCTTCTGCAGCTCATTTTACAGATGAGGAAACTGAGGCAAAGAGGGTTAAGTGACTTGCCTAGGATCACACAGCTAATAAGCATCTGAGGCCAAATTTGAATTCAGGTCTTCCTGGATAGTGGATACAGCATTAGCCCTGAAGTCAGAAGGACCTGATTTCAAATTTGGCCTGAGATGCTAAGAGGTAAGTATTAGTATTAATTTCATCATCCAGAAACCAAGAGAGATTAAAATGATGTCCTCAGCTTCATATAGTTAGTGTCTGAAGCAGGATTCAAACTCAGGTCTTCCTTACATCCAAGTTTAGTGTCATATCCAGTACATGCCGCTACTCAATCAAAAATTATGTTAAATAGCTACTTAAATGTTTGTTGAATGAAATATATAGACAATGCAATGTAAGCTCCTTATAGGTAGGGCTTGGGATTGTTTGTCTTTGTATTCCTAACACGTAGCACAGTACCTTTGCCTGCTAAACCAATGAATGAATGGACAGATGAATAAATGAATGAATAGCTACACCTTCCAGCTCATCTACCCTCTGGTATAAGGATACATTGGCCAGGAGAGTTCTTTACATCATCTCCTGGGGCAGATGTCGTGTTCATCTTCTCTGCATTAGGGAACTGGCTCATCAGCTGGATTTGGAAATCCTCCCTCCGCTCATATTCCTTGCCACGGTAGATGAATACTTTGTTCTGCAGAGAAATGACCATAACAATACTTAGGATTACCATAATGACTTTTCCTTCAAGAAACTGTGGGCATTCCTAAAATGAGACTGGACTTCAGTTACCCTGAGGTCTTCTCTTGTTTTTCTATGGCTCACTTACCAAAATAATCTGCCTTAAATCCTGTCTTCACCATGTCATTCTCCCACTTACACCCTTATCATATCCAAACTAAACCTGGCACTTAAGACCTTTCATCAATTGTACAGCAGACCCACTTCATGAGCTCCCTCTTTTGCCTTTCACCAAGATCATCCCTTCTGCTGCCCACAAACCATTCTCTTTATCCTAATCTCTAACTTTTACTCATATTATTCCCTATATCTAAAACACTCACCTGACACACCTGTGTTATAATCTCATGTCTACTGCTCCCCAAGATTCAGCTCGACTCATTTCTTCTAAAAAGCTTTCCTGATCCATTCCTTCATTTCCCATCCCCTCTATACTCCTGTATACTTTCTCAATTATATTTCTACATGCTTTATAACTGTCCCCTAGCTATTACTTTCTTTTTTTTCTTTTCTTTTTTTTTGCAGGACAATGAGGGTTAAGTGACTTGCCCAAGGTCACACAGCTAGTAAGTGTCAAGTATCTGAGGCCAAATTTTAACTCATTTCCTCCTGAATCCAGGGCTGGTGCTCTATCCATTGCACCACCTAGCTGCCCCCTCCCCTAGCTATTCCTAAGGTGTATGCTTGGTATTTCCAATTAGCTTGGAAACTACTTGGCAGGCGGGGGCAGCTTTTCCCTTTCAGTTCTAATATTTTATGGTTTTATTTTCTTTGTAGCCACTTCGTGGCCCTCATTATGGCTGGTAATGCCATATGGGTTCAGTTAGTGACTGTTAGAGATGAAGATTTTTTAGGATGGTGTGTGTATCTGTCCTGGGTTGTCATGTCTGCACTCTAGACAACATACCAAAAGTCAAGATACCAAGGACCCAGGGCTCAGTTATCCACATTGGCCTAATAATCTGGATCCCAGAATCTAAACTCGCTCACTCACTCTCAGGAAGGAAGGGAAGCCCTGGCCATAATATCCAACAGCAAAGTAGTCTGGTTTAGGTCGGAGGATTTTCATGATGTTTTCATAGAATTTTGCTTGTTGAATCTGAAGGAAGAAAAAACACAGATTAGCAATAAATAGACAGATGTACAACAATAACACATAAACTTGAAAGTGACTGGGGCCTTAGGGACAAGTCATTTAAAAGAATCCAATGAGACATCAAATAGGTGTGCTTCCACTTGCATAAATGTGTATGAGTGGACAGAGTAGTGTGTGTGCATGTGCCTGTGGGTGGGTATGTATGCATATTAATAAGCATGTGTATGCCAAGAGCATTTACATGTGTGCTGCCTGTGTGCTTAAATCACATACCCTATAAGGCCAAAATTACTCTGGAACAATAAACCACAGGAAAGGGAACTACAAGTCCTTTCTCTCTCTCTCTCTTTTTTTCCCTTAACTGTGACATTAATTACTTTCTAGAAACAGTTAGAGTTGACTTTCTAAATAAAGTAGAATGGAACACTGGGGACTCTCTAGTTTCAAAAGGTTGAGCAGAGCTGGTTGGGGAGGGGAATGCTGGACAAACAGAAAGTTACAGACTCCTAAATGCACTGGGTTTAGAACTGGAAGGGGGATAAGATCACTTAAGCCAACCCTCTCATTATAGAGATGAAATTTACCCAATATCATGCAGGTAATAAAGATTTTAGGATCATGGATTCAGAGCTGGAAGGGCAACTTCCTCATTAGACAGAAGAAGCCACTTGAGGCCCAGAGAGATGAGTCAGTAGCCCAACATTTCAACGGTGGCTAACCCAAGGTTCAAATCTAGGTTCCTCTGACTCCCGCTCTGTTGTAACACTATACTTTTGCACCTTTACAGATTGAGACAAGGCCTGGCCAAATGCCTGCTTATAGAAACTGCAATACAAACTCTGGAGAGACTTTCAAGCTTCCATTTTACCATCATGTATAGCAGAGAGTTATTGAAATAGCCAAAGTGTGTGTGGGGGGGGGGCGGAGGGAATGTCCTAATATGATTTGAATCAAAACCAGATTTTCCTTTTCATTTCATTGGATTTGTGATTAAATACAGCATGGTGTCTATTTTGTTGCATGGAAACCTTATGATGGGGGTACTGTATTTAACATCACAGTAGAGGAACAGCCCCTGATGGCTTTATTCAGAACAGCTCTTTGCAAAATGACTTCTGGGAGGGAGAAAATCACAGTCAAGTGTCATTCATATTTCTTCCTTCATATTTTCTTCCTTTTCCCTTAAAAAAAGCAACAACAATAACAAAACCAGACCTGGACGTCCACTAAAATCTCTTAAAGCCCTTGCTCTTCGGTGGTCCAAGGCCTAGGTCATTGTGACTCTCAGGCCAGGATGCTGACCAATCCTTCCCAGGGGAGGGCAAGGGGAGGGTTTCAGCAGCTCTTGACATGCATTGAAATCTTACCAGGTTCTGGCTCAGGAGTTCATAATCAAACACTTGCATTTCATATTGCTCCGCCAACTCCTTGCACAGGGCTATGGCTTCTTCCCACATCTACAACACAGGCACAGAATCAAAAGTCAAGTGGGCCCAGAGAGTTAGCTGAGCCCTGACCATAGATGGGATCTTCAGCCTTACTGTTGTGCTCAGCACTCTCCTCATTAACATCTCTGCTGCTGCCTCTGGCACTCACTCATTAGATTTCCTCTGATTTAGACTTTCTAATCAAAAGAGGTTAATGTAGTATGGCCAATAGAAGAGACTCCCCACCCTGATAGCTTATTTATTTTATTTTGGAATGGACCTGTGATTTCATTAATAAGGGCAATTGCCAATCCCCTGATCAATGTAGACCAGCACTTACTCTGCAAATTATAGTCTTAGCTTCCCAGGGCACTTAAAGGTAATGACTTTTCCAGGGTGGCACAGCCAGTATGTGTCAGAAGTAAGATTTGAATCCAGGTCTTCCTATCTCTGAGACCAGCTCCCTATCCATTATGCCCTGCTACCTCACATACTAGGTAGCAACTAGGTAGCACGGTGGCTGAAGTGCCTGGCCTGGAGTTAGGAAGACTCCGCTTCCTGAGTTCAAATCTAGCCTTGGACACCAGCTGTGTGACCCTGGGTAAATCACTTAACTCTGTTTGCCTCAGTTTCCTCCTCTGTAAAATGAGCTGGAGAAGGAATGGCAAACCATTCCAATCTTTGCCAAGAAAACCCCAAACAGGTCATGAAGAGTCGGACACAACTGCAAATGACTGACCAACAAACACCTCATTATTATTAACAAGGAACATTATTATTAAACATTTAAATTTTCTTTGTACTTAAAATATTTGATCCCCACATGAAGCCTTTAAATATTATATTTATATTATAATGATATCATAAAATATTATAATCCCATTTTACAGATGACTAAAGTGAAGGACAGAGAAGTTAACTGATTTCTTTATAGCTTATACAGCTAGTTAGGGACAGACCTGGAGTTAGGGATCTGAGTTCTTCAGATTTCAAGCTCAATTACCTTTCTACTACATCACACTGCCTGTGTTCAGTGGGGTTATTTGTGCAGTGAATGGATGTAAAGAACTAATGACAAATATTTTTATTTAAGGAATCTAATACAGTAGCCACAGCCCAAGGAAGGATGATTTCTCAGCTCCTTCCCTCTATGACCATTGACCCACAAGGACTGGGGTTCTGATCTGGCAAAATGCACCAGGTTTAAACCCAAAGAAGTCAGGTGCAGATGAGAAGTCTCCGGAACTAGCTTAGAGCACACTCAGACTCTCCCTCTCTTATAGGAGCCTTAGTGGGGTCCATACCTAATTCCAAAAGAGAAGCACAATGTAACAGGGCTGCAGTAGCATGGGAGTGGGGCAGAGGGAGGCTGGAGAACGGTAGTGAGCATTTTGAAGCAAAAGTGCTCTCTCTGCACTGGAGTGTAAAAATAAATAAAACCATGTGCAGAGCAAAGGAGCCCCAGCTGTAAACCTATGGACAGCTTAGTGAGCACTATAAAAATACTTTATGGATGGGAAGGAAACAAGTCAGCGCATGAGGCCAGGCTCCGATTTTCCCTTTAGCCAGAACAGGAACCAAGCCCAACACCCATGGGTCCAGAGAGAGAAAAGGATATACTGTCATTCCATCCTGGGCCCTGAGCAAGGGAGGGGAAGGCAGAGAGGAACAGTGTCTTATGTAGACCATCTCACTTAGCAGAAGAGCAAGTTTGGGTCCTAAGAAAGGACCAAAGGTCATATAAAAAGAACACTGGACTGAAGAGTCAAAAGTCCTAGGTTCTGGCCTCAGCCACGCTAACCATTAGCTGTGCTACCCTGGGTGAGTCAACTAACCTTTAAGCCTGTTTCCTCATCTGTAAAATCAGGCAAATTAAACAAATTCTGCCCAGTTTACAGGGTTGCTCCTATGTAATCAATCAATGCACAAGCATATCTTAAGCATCAGGTACTGTTTTGGTTTTCTGGGGACACAAAAGCAAAACTGAACCTCAAGAGACCACAGAAATGCATGATGGAACCAAGACTAGAAACAAAATTAAATGAAAGGAACTTGCAAACATAAGGGACCAGTGTTACTTCTCCTCAACTTTTCCACCACAGTAATTTCCTGCCTCCAGCCTCCCACCCCCTACCCACCTCTGTCATGGACAAAAACAAAGCAATGACGAAATCTGTCCTCCAAGATCTATTGTCCTTCCAAGGAGCCTTGAGAGAGTCTGATGAGATGAGTAAGAAATGTGACAGAAGGGACTGCACACTGTGGGCCCAGGGAAGGCCTCTGCTTTGGCCTCTGGAATACTTCCTTAGTGAAAAATTCCTCATCTGGCCAATAAAGAAGAGTTTATTTGGATCCCTACTGTGTGCTTAGGCTTATACTAAGCATGACAGGTGTATGGGAGAAAAAGATGGGGTCTTTGCCCTCAAAATGCTCAGTATCTTGCTGGGAGGCAAGACCAACAATACAACAAATGTGTATAATATTAGGCAGACTATAATGAAGTGGTAGATTAAGAGGTAAAGGAGCTCAGAGAGGGAAATTTGGGGGAGGAGGGAGAGGGGGGAGGGTAAAGAGAAAGAGAAAGTTTTCCAGGGTAGGGAGGGTGAGATTTAAACTGGGCCTTGAAATTTAGGTGGTTTTTGGAAGGGTTCCTCCCAAAGGATTTTCTAAGACTGAAATCTGGAACTGTCTTTTTTTTTTTTTTTAGTGCGGCAATTGGGGTTAAGTGACTTGCCCAGGGTCACACAGCTAGTAAGTGTTAAGTGTCTGAGGCCAGATTTGAACTCAGGTACTCCTGACTCTAGGGCTGGTGCTCTATCCACTGTGCCACCTAGCTGCCCCTGGAACTGTCTTTTAGCAGAAGGCTTAGGCACAAGATAAGTGCTTGAGAAAACACAATGTAGTTTCAGGCCAACCTTCTCCCTAGATAACAATAAAATAAATACAAAAATAAATACTGCTATAAAGTTTGCCAAGCACTTTCCTACACATAGCCCTATAATATAGGTTAGAATAGCTGACCTTTCTTTCTACAGCACTTAGAGGTTTACAAAGTGTTTTACATACAGTATCTCATTTGATTTTTGCAAAAACCCTGTGAGGGAGATGAGGCAGCTAAGTGGTACAGTAGACAGAGGGACAGACCTACCTGCCTTTGGGAAGATCAGTGTTCAAATTCATCTTCAGATACTAATTAGTCATGGAATCCTAGGCAAGTCATTTAATCTCTGTCTGACTCAGTTTCCTCACTTGTAAAATGGGAATTATAATAACAGCTACCTCCCAGGGTGGTTGTGAGGATAAAATGAGATAACATGTGTAAAGTGGGTTGTAAACCTTAAAGTTCTATATTTTTGTTCATTTGTTTCAGTCGTGTCTGACTCTGTGTCCCCATTTGGGGGTAATTTTCTTGGCAAAGATACTGTTTGCCATTTCTTTCTCCAGCTCATTTTACAGATGAAGAAACTGAGGCAAACAGGGTTAAGTGACTTGCCCAGGGTCACAAAGCTACTAAGTGTCTGAGGCCAGATTCGAACTCAAGTCTTCCTGACTACATGTCCAAAGCTCTATCCACTTTGCCACTTGATTGCCCCGAAGTGCTATGTAAGGTCTAGGTGTCATTTTCCTCCTTTTGAAGAGGAAGGAACTGAGGCTCAGGAAAGTTAAGCAACTTGCCTATAGTCACACAGCTATCAAAGGTCAAAGGTGAGATTTGAACTCAACACCTGGTTCTAACACCTATACCATAATGCATCTTAGTAATACAAGTCTTTTTAACTTCATTTTATGGATCAGGAAACTAAAAGTCAGAGAAGTTTGGTGCAATGACTGAGGACTCATGACTACTAATTGAGTCAGGATTCAAAGCCATGTCTTTGGACTCCAGGCCTAGCAGTTTTCCTCACTCAAAGGGTGAGGTCCTGTAATTCCCCATAATACTCATTCCCCTCAAGCAGAGCAAGCCCTCCTTCCCTCTAATAGGGAGTCATCTCTAGGAGGGAGGGGGAGGAGGAGGGTCTGGATGGAGGCTTCAAACGGGTTACCTTTCCCTTGTCAAAGTAGCCTATGATCGTCTCATACAGGGTCTCCTTCAGCTGCCGATGGGTCTGCGATTGCTGCAATCCTGTCTGCATGACCTGAGATGTACACTGCTCATCTGACCACTGCAAGGAAAGCACCGGAAAACAGACTGGTTCAGAAAGAGAGCCGAAGACATTCATTTCCCAGGATCCCAGCTTCTCTCTGATTAAATGCAGAGAGTGTCGCCCTCCCCCTTTTCCTGTGTCCTCCCCTTCCCCCTCCTCCTCTTCCTCCACTCCCCACCACCATCTCTGTTCCCATTGCCCTACTCCATCAGCTCCCTTCTGGTAATCTCAGGAGGCCTCTCCAGGACTGAACGCCCAAGCCTCCTGGCAGCAACCAACATATCTTGTCTGGATAGTGGGAATATAAGAACAAAGACAACTCGGCTTGCTTGAAAAATGGAAACTGTGATTGATATCAATGGTTAAAGATGAAGCCCAGGCATGCCCCAATCCTCTGCATTCTGGAACTACTCTGGGAAGCAAATTTCCATCAGAGAGTGACTCCCTTTAAATTATCTTTAGTGAAACATAACTGGGTGTTTCCTAAATAATGTTCATCAGCATTACTGACCAATTCAGGGTTGCAAGGGAATCACTCCAAACTCATTAAGGACAAAGGATCTTAAGAAGCTTTAAAAAAAATCATTCCTTTAGTGTAATGATTTTTAAAAAGGAAAATAGAACAGCAGATGCATGCTAATGATTTATAGTTAACACAGCTCAGATGTTACATAACTTTGAGTTTTTTGTTGTTGTTTAATTATTACTGTTAACTATGAAGCACTTAGATTTCATGATGCCAAAAGCTCCCAATTAATTAAAGGCAAAAAGGGGAAAAAATGCTTTGCCATTTATTTGGAACAAAACTCCTTCCTTCCCCTGTTTGTTTGACCGATTATTTTTTGACCTTCTATGTGGATCTGATGGGGCCTTGATCTCTTCTCTTCTTAGGCTCAGAAGGGACCTTGAGCTTAAAAGTTACCTAGTGCAAACTCTCACTCACCTTAAGGAGCCAGGTGTGTAGAAGGAGAGTATAGGCAGCCTCTGTGTAATTCTCACAGTCCAAATGAAGGTCACGAAGTTTGTATAGGTATCTGTTGGGGGAAAGTAACTGGGTTAGCAGTCTCATCTAGCCAAGAATATTCCTGGCTGAGGTGGATGGGCCCTAGACATAATCTCTCTAGCACTACGTCAATGCTTATCAATGTTTCCTTCAATATAACCTTAGTTTTTGATAGAAAGAGACCAAAGACCCAATCTACAACCCCCTAAAACCTCGTTTCCTACTCTCAAAACTCAGCAACTATCACTGAGCGAAAAACAAAGGCAGTCATGTTGTGAGGATGGACTATCTGGGACCTGAATATAAGGATTAAAGAAGGGCAACTGCACAGAATGGTTCAAAAACAATAATCTTCCTCTTTCAAGAACTGAAAGATTGGAGCATCAGTATGGGATTAGGCAATTACATTTGAACAATGGCTCTTCAACCACTGCCCTTAATTTAACCCATTTTCCAAGTCCTCATCCTGCTATGTTACTTTGTGATGGTATAGTTCTGAGCCCTGAGATGGAAAAGATAATGGTGTGAAGATGAGAACTGAAGAGTTGGATGAGCTAAACAAAGGATTTAAATAAAGTAATGGATAATAGAGCTTTATTGACTTATTATTAAGAGAAGCTAAGGGTCAGAGAATCAAAGAACCATGGATTTGGAAGATATTTCAAAGATCATATAATCCAGTGTCATCCTTTTAGGATATTGCTGGCAAGAGGCCATATAACATTTCTTGAATACTTCCAGTAAAGGGGAAGTGGATCTGTCACATTTTTGAACAGATATGTTGGGGAAAAACAAACAAAGAAAAAAACACTGTTTCCTTGAAACTAATAGTCCTAATTTTAACTTCTGGAATTATAGGATCATAGCTGCAAAGTTAGAAGCCAACTCAAAGACCATTTAGTTCAAACCTCCTCACTTTACAGATAAGGGAACTGAGGCCCAGGAAGGTTAAGTTATTTGCCCAAGGTCATGTGGGCAGTAAGTGGTAGGGCCAAGGTCGAAACCCAGGTCCCCTACCTCCAAAGCTGTGTTTCTTCCCATGGTATTATCTTTTTTGTTTTTGTTTTTTTGTTTTTTTTGGGGGGGGTTGTTTGGGTTTTTTTGCAGGGCAATGAGGATTAAGTGACTTGCCCAAGGTCACACAGCTAGTAAGTGCCAAGTGTCTGAGTCTGGATTTGAACTCAGGTCCTCCTGAATCCAGGGCCAGTGTTTTATCCACTGCACCACCTAGCTGCCCCCCATGGCATTATTTGAATAAATTTACTCTCTCCTCTACTTGCCAAACTCTCAGATGCAGTTCCTCTTCTTAAGTCTTCTCTGTGGTAAACAACCTCTTTCTTAGCTCCTTCAGTTGTTTCTTATTTTATAAGCATATCTTGGGAGATCATCCTAACTAGAACTGGAAATCATGATGGAAAACCAAATCCTGCCACAGATTGACTGTTGGTGCTACCAATGGAACAACATCTAGGTGAACAATCAGGATGGGCCTTATGTGGCCGTTTGTTTTTGTTCTTAGGGGCATTCATTGGAGTTTACATTCACCAACATGGACAGAGGGTAAATGCTTAATGAGATGCCTTCAATTACTTCACTCCAGTGGAGACAGCATTATCAACAAAGCTAATGAGGCTCATGGGAGTATGACCTTAGATCACCTTTCTTCCTGAGACAAGGAGATGTTTAATATGAAGAACTCTAGGCTAGAGTTGCCTCTGATATGAGAAAAAAAGGAACAGAAAACTTTTTATAATCCTTTATGGAAACCAAAGCTCTACTATTAGTCCATGGGGTACCCACATTTCCTTCCTGCTTTACAAAAAGATATGTGGAATGGGGTGATTTAAGGTGCAACTTCAACCTGCAATGGAGTGGGGATTTTGTAGAAGACAAAACCCCAAGGAATTTTAAAAATAGTAATAATTAGAAGCCTCAAACAGAGTGAATTCTATGGGAAAAAAATCTTCAAAGGTTTCATTCAGGAAAGGAAGAACTACAAAAGTAGTAGACCTAGATCTCCTTGTATTTGCTTATAAATACCAAGGTTAACTTTTAAAATGTCTGAAATTTTGTTATCTTTAGTTCATTGTAATTTTATGGTAGAGTTTCTTCCATTCTGGATAAGATGACATATGTACAGTACTTTGGAAACCTTAAAGTTCTTTATAAATGCTAGCTATAATGATTATTATTATTATTAACAATAATAATAATAGTAATAATAATAATAATTTTATAGGTTCCGAGATGGAAGGGACCCTAAAGGACATCAGGTCCAATCCTCCCCATGTTACAGATAAGGAAAGATGAGGAAAGGGATACCCTAAAAGCTCAAAGAACTTGCCTAAGATTTCAAGGCTAGCAATGAACAGAACTGGAATTTAAACCTTCATCCTCTGACTACAAATCCAGGGCTTATTCCACTGAAACTGTATTCTTATAGCATTGTAGCTCTTTTTTCTTTTTCTTTTCATTTTTTAATCCATTAATTGTATCTAACTCTTTTTGACCACATTTGTGTTTTTCTTGTCAAAGATACTGGAGTGATTTGCAATTTCCTTCTCTAGCTCATTTTACAGATGAGGAAACTGAGGCAAACAAGGTTAAGTGACTTGCCCAGGGTCACACAGCTAGTAAGTATCAGAGGACAGATTTGAATTCAGGTTATCTTGCTACCACCTTGCTGCCCTAGAACTTTGTAGAATATTAGTTCTACATGGTTTCTGAGTCTGAGCCCAGCATTCCTATTTCCTCTGTTATGTCATGAAGTAGATAGTAAAACCCTCTTTTTTAAAAAGAGGGAAGGGGTGACTTACCATTTTCAGAGAGAACAGGGCAGGGGAGGAATGGAAATCTGTGGCCTCTCAGGGGTGATATGGAAAGGGAAAACCAAACGTTGAGAGGAAGGATAATGACAATGAAAGGTCATTGCTAACTGAAAATGAAAGATTTTTCTAAGAACTGACTATTTGGGGAATACACATAGAAAGCATTTGAACACACTTGTATGAGAGCTATTTAGCTTAATTAGTCCTGAGGAGAAAGACAGAGGGGTGCGGCGAGTAAACTCTAGGGCTTGATGATGGAAGAAGAGTTGGGGAATGTGGGTGTAGCAGGCTCATGACACTCTCAGGACTGTATCTCTTATCCATTTCATCTTAGGGAACATAGAAACTTCTCATGAGACCAGACATTATTGTTCACCAAGTTTAACAAAAAGGTTACTCACTAACCAAGAGCATCCCTGGGAATAAGAGGAGGGACTATTTCATTTTGGTCTTTGATTCCCCAGCACCTAGCACAGTGCTTAGCACGCAGAGGGCACTGAAGAAATGCTTGTTGGCATACAATTTGCTTCTCTTATTTTTTGCTTTTTCTCTTATTATTACACTTAGCATTCATCTCTAAGTCAAGTTCTTAAACCCAAGATGGGAGACATTAGGTTGGCCTTTTGAGTTTACCAGTTTCTCTTCTTTCTTTCTGTCCTCTTCCCTACTTGACTTGTCACTCTGCTGAAGAATTTAGTAAGAGATTATAGTCTGGAAGGGGATAAACCAGAGGGATTAGAGAAGGGTCATTTTTTGAGCTCAAGGGTATATTTATAGGACTTAACCATAAAGAGCCTTCGGAGTCTTTGGTTAAAGATTTTAGACAGGGAAACATACCATTTCTGAAAGACATGGAATATCACCTCTGTGTATGTGTGTGTATGCATATATGTGTATATATATATATATATATATATATATATATATTTTGCTTGAGATCTGTTGGTGATATATATGTATATGTATGTATATGTATATATACATATATATGTGTGTATATATATCACCAACAGATCTCAAGCAAAAACATCAGATTCTTCAATGATAGTTATGATAGTTATAGAGCCCTTTACAAATTATACCTTTCCATGTCTCCCTTAGTATTATTATCCTAATTTTCACCAAGATGGGGTAACTAGAGGTTTGCCTACAAATGATAACTTAAGAGGGCACAGGCAACACAACACACATGAAACATAGAAGGAAAAAAAGAGCTTAACACCTAGGCAAAAATATAGGAAGCTGTAAAAAGAATAGCAGCTGGTAAATTCCTTTCCCCGTTCTGCCCGGCTCTCTACCTACCTCCATGGAGTGACCTCACCAATAGCAGTCTCATGCTGATGTTCCAAAGTTTCTGTATGCCTCTAACAGGGTAATATCCCTCACCTGAGAGCACTTTTATGGCATTTATATTCTGAGATAGACCGTGAAACTGCCCTAGGTAACCAAATTCCTAGATATAGATCTTCTCATTTCACAGATAAAACAAATGAGACTCCAAGATATAAAGTTGGTTGCTGATCAGTCATTTCCTACTCTTTGTGACCCCATTAGGGGTTTTCTTGGCAAACATACTGGAGTGGTTTCCCATTTCCTTCTCCAACTCATTTTACAGATAAGGAAACTGAGGCAAACAGGGTTATGTGACTTGTCCAGGGTCACACAGCTAGGAAGTGTCAGAGGCCAGATTTGAACTCAAAAAGATGAGTCTTCCTGACTCCAGGCCCAGCATTCTAACCACTGTGCTACCTAGTTGTCCCCAAGATATAAATTATTTTGCCTGAAGTTTCAAGACTAGTGAATGTTGGAGCTGGAACTAGAAATTGAGACCAGTTCTTTTGGCCAAGTGCAGTCAGGGTTCTAGGAACTCTATGTTTAGCAGTTATCCCCTGTTGCTTTGCTGCCCCAATTCTGAGCCTCAAGAGCATGATTTGCAAAGAAGCTTACTGCCCTAAACCCACTGGCCCCAGAAATGTTCCCTGGGGGATCTTTTCCTTCAAGGCCTCCCTGGACCAAGGCTTATGCTCTTTATGTCTTGCATAATTTATGCAGAGTAAATTCAGTACCCTGCTCCCTCATGCCCAAACCTTCTCCCCAGTGTGAGCCCAATCAATTAAATGTTTAGCTCACCAGGTATTTCCTTTAAATGAAAGTCCAAAGGGTTGACACAGCAGAAAAGGATTTAGCTTATAATTTTACAAGCCATGGTGTGTTCCATGTTTAGCATCAACTCTTGTCTACAATATTCTGTCGCCTGTAAAGGATTTCTCCTATCATTACAGAGGTAGTTTTTCTATAACTAGAATCAACTACATCTTATTTTTTTTGAAATATGTGAACAAGGAATAAATGTTTCCTCTATGGGTAGAGTGTGTGTGTGTGTGTGTGTGTGTGTGTGTGTGTGTGTGTGTGTGTGTGTGTGTGTGTGTCTGGGTGGGCAGACAGAGGTTTGGAAGTGGGAAGGAGCACAGCTATTGTACAAGTAAACCTGCTGAGGTCCATAGCATGATCTCAGTATCTGGGGATTCTGGGCTGGCCAGGAATGGTCCACCCAAGTCAGGCTGGCAAAGCAACTGAAACCTGACACCCACCAATGAAACCAAGACAAAGCACTGATAAGGCCTGGGGCTAATGGTCTTACCTTATATACATCTCCTCTCGGTTGTTATCTTTGTAGAAATTCTATTTGGGAGAAATACAAAAGTGATTGAGATTTTAAACTTTGCTTGCATTGCTGCCAAGGCACCTGAACATGGCCTGGTATAAGAGAGCCTCACCCTTCTGAACTTTCCACACAGTTTGCTCTCATTCCCTGTTTACCCCCAACCCCCTCCTCCAACCACTCCCTCCCAGGAACTCTCCAGGTGAAGAAAGGAAGAAGTTCCCATCTTGGGATCTAGGTGGCAAGCGCAGATTATCTCTGAGGCTTGTCTAAGGATTTGTCTCTGCTGAAACAGTCCAAGGACTCACATCCATTACATCAGATTCTGCTCTTGGCATAGAGAGAATGACCACCCAAAACAATTAGGAACTATGGAATTTCATAACTAAAATGCTTACATTTGGCAAACCAGAACAATTTGATTCAAGGCCCCTCAATCATAGGATCATAGATTTACAGCTTTAACTCTTCTCATTTTAAAGAGGCCTTGAGAAGTCAAATGACTCGATAATAGGCACACAAGCCAGAATCTGAACTTGGGTACAATGGCTCCAAATTCAGAATGCTACCATGCTGCTGCCTATTCAAAAACAAACAAAAAATTGGGCCTAACTGAACTTAGGGTTATGTGATCATAAAATGTCAGAGCTGGAAGGAATTTTAGGATCAAAAGTTTAACCCCCTCATTTTACAGATGAGGAAACTGAAGCTCAATGATTGAGATATAAAGTGCTCTGCCCAAGAGAGGTAATTTGTAACAGAGACAGCATTTGAACCCAGACCCTCTGGCATCCAGTGCTCTTTCCACTACTGAATGTGTCACTGTTTGGATTCTGACTCAGAATCATAGGATGTTAAGTCTGGAGAGAACTTCAAGGCCATTTAGTCTAGAGTCTGTTATTCTACAGATGAGAAAACAAGCCCAGATAGAGGCACTGATTTGCCTAAGGTCATGCAGCTCTTCTGCAGCAGAGCTGGAACTCAGATGGAGATCTTCAGCCTCATGGCACAAATTTAGTGAGAGAGGCCTAGGTGAGCATGAAAATCTGGGAATGTTGCAACTGCTCAGTCCCTGGAAACCAGAAACCATTAGGTTCCAAAGAGAGCCAATCATTCTAGCCATACTTGAGGAAAACTAGAACCACCGCAGAATTTCACAGGGAGGTTTGCTGATCCTCAAACACCTCACCAGGTTCCCCACAGGAAAGATCCCAGCACCTGATGCCCTCACCAGGTTCTCCACTCTTAAATTTTCCCCAATACCTGAAGCGTCAGCTGAGTTCTCCACAGTAAGGTCTCCTAGCACCTGAAGTCTTAGCTGGGTTCTCCACAATAAGGTCCTCCCATAACCTAATTCCTTTGCTGGGTTCTCAATAGGCTGGGCCTGGGTGGGCTGGCATACCAATAAGTTAACTGTGCAGCTCATGCGGTTGTCCTTGCTCTCATCAGTCATCACACCCCGATAATCCAGCAGCTTCTCCAGCAGGCCTTTGACGAGAATTACAAAGTTCTCCACAGACTTGGTGATGCTTGGGTGATGCTCGGCACACTCTACCAATCTGCGACCAGAGAGAGAAAGGGGAATGATCTCAGAGTAAGGTGAGAGTCAATGCCTTTGATGGAGGCCTATGGGGGATGAGGGGAAAGAAGGAGAGGAGCTGGGATAGGGCAAGGAGAGATGGAGTTAGGTCATGAAAACAGACCTACTGGATGTGCAATCCTCACAAGGGAAATTAGCAAATTAAAGACCCTCTCTAAATTAAAGCCTTTCCACAGTCAACAAGAAACGAATTTTGTGCACAAATATGTTTCATAATCATAACCATGTTGTTTCCTGCAATAAAGTATAAGCTGGTTGACTGCAAGGATGGTTTCATTTCTGTTTTGTATCCTCTGCACCTAGTAGGGTACCTGAAACAGAGCAGGTGCTCAATAAATGCTTGTTGGTTGACTGATAGAAATTAGGACACAAGAAGAGTCTGTGACATAAGAGATTTAAGGTGGCCATTAGGAAGCGCTTCCTGGTAGTGAGTCACTGACAATAGAGAACATGATAAATTTGCAGAGATCCAGTACACCAATGATGCTACTCTACTAGATGACCTACTAAGTGCTCTGCTAGTCATGGAGGATGCTACTAATTCCCTTCACTAAACCCTGTAATCAAGTAAGGCTATGCCAATAGCCATCTAACATCTTCTGAGCGAGATCAAACGCTCTTCTGCTCCTCTGATCCCCAAAGCCCAAATAATATTTATTTTATCTTCTATTGAAAATTAAGACCTGTTGCTGCACAAGTGCTACCCCAGCCCTGGCAGAAAGCAGTGAGGAGAAGACCCTGTCTTATGAGTCTAACCTCATCCTGATGCAGTGGGATGCCTCAGATGGCATTTCATTCTTCCCCAGGTGTTCACAGAATCATGGATTCTCAGCACCAGGAGGAACCTGAGGAGTTATGTAGTCCAGTTTCTACAGAAACATCAGCAACTAGTCACTTAAGTTCCTAGGGGGCCTAGTGGATAGAGCGCTGAACCTGGAGTCAGGAAGACCTGACCGGAGTTTAAATCTGGCCTCAGACACTTACTAGCTAGCTCTGTGTCTCTAGGTCAGTCACTTAACCTCTGTCTGCCTCAGTTTCCTCATCTGTAAAATGGGCATAATAATAGTAATGGCCACAAGGTCATTGTAAAAATAGATTGAAATAATATTTGTAAAGCACTTTGCAAATCTTAAAAAGTCGTATATAAATGCCAGATATCATCATCATCGCCGCCACCACCACCACCATGATGATGATGATGGTCTACAGTGAGTGGGAACTCAATACCTAGCACTTATTTCCCAGGGCTGCTGTTACACTCAAATGAGATATTTGTAAAGCATGATAAATATGCTAGTTGTTATTGTTATCATCTATTTATTTATGACCTCCCATTCTACTCTTAGATCATTCCGATCATTAAGAAGTTTTTTCTTCTATTGAAACAAAACCTGCTTCTCTGCACCTTCCCCCCCCCCCCATTACTCTTAGTTCTATTCTCTGGGGTCAAGAAAAACAAATCTAATTGCTCTTCTTCATGGAAGCCATTCAGATACTTTAGGACAAGTATGACGTCCCTTCCAGTTATCCTCTTCTCCAGACTAACCGTCCCTTGTCCTTCGCAGCTTCCTGATCACTTGCGATCCTGGATGCCCACCTAGGAGTCTGATCCAGCTTGCCAGCATCCCTCCAAATATGTTACCCCTGGAACTGATCACAATTGCCCAGCTGTGTGACATTCAATTAGTTGGACAGGTGGGGTGGTATATATCCTACTTCCTGCCTAATGACAATTATACTTTAAATTTACATTGTACTTTTAGCTTTCTCAAACACTTTTGCATCTGTTTTCACAAAAGACCCCCACAATACAAGGTAGACAGTGCATATGTATCTCCAGTCCCGTTTTCTAGACATGATTCTATAATCATAGAAGGTTCTAACTGGAAAGGCCGTAGTCCAATTCTCTTCTTGTTTAGACTAGAAATAGGAGGCTTGGGGAGGAGAAATGGCTAGTCCGAGGTCACAGAGCTGGTGGCAGATTTGGGAACAGAACCTGACTCCCAATTCAATATTCTCCCCACTACACTATACAACTGGGACATAGTGAGGTCCTATGACTTAGAATTAGCTGCACAGCTATTTGGTACCCGTGACTACAAGTAGTATTTATTTATTCTTTTAAGAATAATAATTAATAAGAAATTAAGTCTAGAACCTAGGTTTCCCCTCTTCCACTTACAGAACTCTGTTCACTACACTCAACCCCCACTCCCTACTCATATTTAGTGCTTTTCCATAGGGCAATACTACACATACTATACATTCAGGAGACATAGAAATCCCATCAGCCATACTCAGTAGGCTCCGGCTGCTGCTATCTCTGGGGCCACTTTGGGTCTCAGAGACACCTGGAAACATAAGAGAGACAGGGACCTTGGATATTCATCTGGCCCCCATGCAGTGAGCTGGGCTATAGAGACATGGTCTTCCAGTCTGTTGCTATGATCAGACAAATCCATCTTCCCTACAGGGAAAGCACCTGCTCTTAGTCACAATAGCTCCATGCAATAGCTCCATGCAAATCAACCTTCAATTTAAACAAAGCTTGGTCTCACTCCACATTTTGTGTCTGCCTCCTTCCAAATGACTCCCACTACCAGCTCACCTTCCCCTTTCTAACACAGTAACAAAGATAATGAGGTTTTTATGCTTGCCAGGTATCTCACAGGCTCTGATTTGTGATCCTCCTCTGCCTTCCTGGGAGGAAGGAAGAAATCCTGAGATGGGCCCCTCTGTGCCTGGCCACAGGGGGTGTCGGGGAGAGTGCCCTAGTCTAGAGTCTCTGCATTTCTATTTCTCTGCAACCCATAATCTAAAGCTGGATAGTGGTGGCTCTTTGGGGAACAGAAAGCCATTCTCATTGGCCCAGTGATAGAGCGATTGATGGGCAGGGTACTTTGGGAGAACTAACAACGTTTCTCCTTGAGCACCTAAGACTAGAATGGAAGAGTGGGACTGAATTGCTACAGCACCTTTTATCTCCTATTCTGTCTCACAGGAGGTAGAGAGACTTAATCATATGACATCTTGTTTGTTTCTGCTCTTAGAGCAACCACCATCAAGTGCTCTCTAGAAAGATGAGAACAGTGCTAAGGGATGCAATTGGTTTTCAGTTGAATTAGACTGGACTGAATGGAAGCCAATGTATAAATAGTTGTCTCATGTCATATACTCAGTTCCCTGACTCTACTGGGGGAAGAATGAAATGATAAAACTGCAGTAGAATGGGTATGTGGGTGGTGGGAATAAAGATCCATCATCCTGGAGAGGACCTTGGTCTACTTGGTCTACTGGCTTGGTCCCAATGACCCAGATAATGTGCTTTGATTCTCTGACCCCCAAATTGCTTAAGAGTAAATAGGTTGATGGCACCCTAGTAGAACCCAAGGACCCACAGGGCAGGCTGAATGTCTCATTAAACGTGGTACCTACATTGTTCAAAGACAACAACAGAACAAGAGAACAACTTGTTCACCATTCAAAGCTGTGTTATTGCTCCCAACTGTAGTTTTAACATTACTGTTTCTCTTCTGGCCATCTGATACAACTTATGGGACTCCTCAGATCATCTGTAATGACTTATGAGTCATATGAGTTTTAGACAAAGCTTAGAGCTTACCTGGTCTGACCCTTTCATTTTACAGAGGAAGAAACTGGGGCCCAGAGGAACTATGAGTTTCCCTAGGCCACATATATCATAAGTAGAAGAGCTGAATTTGGACTTCAGGCCCTCTGACCTGAAACCTGATGCTCTTTCATTACACCAGGCTGCCTCTCCTGTTCATATTGGCACTGGGACTTGCCTAGCTTCTGACTCATATTAGCTTGGAACTTTATTCTTACTTCCCTAGCTTATGCCATTACTCTCTTGTCTCATCAAACCGGGGTAAACTTAGGACTCTTTCTCCTGATCATTTCCAATGGTACCATTACTCTCTTGCCTTAACTAATGCAGACTAGCTTGGTCTGCTTCCCTCCACTGACAGGGTGCTGTTACCTTCTTAGGCTGCCCTTCGCCCCCTGACCCCAATCCTATGCCAATGCTCTGCTCCTTTTTCTCTCATTCTGCAGCTTTGTTGTGGAAGAAAGGCAGTTATGCTTCAGGCATGAGATAGGCCAAATCTTTCAGGTCTCTTCCCTCCCTGAAGATTCTGTGACTGAGCCCCTGCGTGGATGTGCATGTCCTCCTGTGGCCTCGTCTATATCTCTTTCTATTATCTCTTCCCAATTCTATCTCACTCCAGTCTTGCCATTCCAGGCACATTACCTATTGATGGCAGATAGGAAAAACAGTATCTTTTTGGCAGCAGTTTCATTAAGGACAGACAAGGGAAAAGGTGATCTTTGTCAGGCTTTGTCCTTCATTTCCATCTATACACCCTCTTTGACCAGGTATAACTTTGTCACTGCTTCCACATTCCAGATCTAAGCTTTGGAATTGATCTTCAGACCAAGAAGAAGAGCATAAGATATTCATAAATTGCTTTGACTTTCAGGACACGTGTGTGCCCTGCTAAGTGTCCTTCAATTTATGTGTGCTTATTTGGAACTATGCCCAAAGGGCCATAGAACTGTGCATGCCCTTTGATCCAGCAATACCACTGCTAGGTTTATATCCCAAAGACATCCCACAAAAGAGAAAAAGACCAATTTGTACAAAAATATTTATAAGCAGCTCTTTTTGTGGTGGCTAAGAATTGGAAATCAAAGGGATGTCCATCAACTGGGGAATAGCTAAACAAGCTGTGGTATATGATGGTGATGGAATATTATTGTGCTATAAGAAATGACAAGCAGGGTGATTTCAGAAAGGCCTGAAAAGATTTGTATGAACTGATGTATAGTAAAGTGAGCAGAACCAATAGAACTTTGTGCACAGTGACATCAATATTGTTTGATAAAGAACTGTGAATGATAACTATTCTCAGCACTACAATGATCCAAGATAACCCCCAAAGACTATTTTTTTTGTGTGTGGGGGGGCAATGAGGGTCAAGTGACTTGCCACCTAGTGATCCAAAGATAGAGGTGTTAAACATGTATCCAATGAGCTCTAGAACTCCGAAGTGCAGAACCAGATTAAAAATATAATTGGGAAATTTTTTAACAAAATACATAACAACACAGTAAAACATAGATAATGTTAATATGTGGTTTTCTAAGTCAATATGGACTGCAAGGATCCTTACAAACAGTTGAGTGGCCCATTTCTACTTGAGTTTGAGATCACTGCTCTCGGACAATGAGTTGCAGAGGCGCTCACCTGCACTGAGAAGGGAGTTTTCCATTAGACCATGAGCTCCTTCAAATCAGAGACTTTTTCCCCCCTTTTTTTGGCCCTTCTTTATATCCTCAATGCTTAGCACAATAGCTGTCACATAACAGGTGACTGAGTAGTTGACTGACTCACCTGAGAGTTCTGTATACCAATGAAATCACAGACCTCAGCCCCTGTTCCTAGCTTCTTAGACTCCTAATGGACTTCATGTTACTGATCTCTACTCTCTTTCTTACCTAGCTTAGCCTCCAACAACAACGTATTTCTGTCTTCCTTCCCTGGCCCCAAACTCCACTGTCAGTGCCTGTAACACTGCCATTCAGGTCAATCAATCAATCGATTGATCATCAATCAATAAGTTGTCATTTATTAAGTGGCTACTTATAAGCCAGATTCTATGTTAAGTGCTGGGGATACAAAGGCAGAAACAGAACAACTGGTGCCCTTGGCAAGCTTACATTCTCTAGGGAGACAGAATGTGCACAGCTAAGTAAATACAAGGCAATCCATGAAGAGGGGATAGGGATAGAGTGATGGCCCCCATCTGGGAGTGCTGCTAGCCATGACCAGGATGGTCTTCCTCCTTCCTATGGGCTCTTGTATTCCTTGGCTTCCTTTAACACTCAGCTCAAATATCACCTTTTGCAAGGGACCTTGTCCTCTAAAATAACCTTTCATTGACCCTGTATATATCTGGTGTGTACACTTACTTGTATGTTTCTCTCCCATTAAAATGTGAGCTTGCTGAGAGTAGGGCCATATTTCCACCTTTCTCTGCATCTTCAGGGCTTGGCTGAGTGCAGGGCACATAGTAAGGGCCTAACAACATTTTATTGACTGATTAAATGGCAATACCTGTGTGGCCTGGGGCAAGCCACTTAACCTCTTGAAGCCTCAGTTTCCTCATCTGTACAATCAGGGGGTTGGACTCATTGGCTTCTAAGGTTTCTTTGAGCTCTAAAACTATAATCTTGTGAATCCTGCTACTGGAGGAACTGCTATTTTTAGGAGTGAGATATGGTTCCTCTCATCAGCTCCCCTTGAGTTTCTGGCAAGATCCTGACTGTGCCTTCATTCTTTGAAATGCTGGGGGATGATGATGTGTATAGGGTTGTGAAGTAGTCATTTTTATGGCCAGTACAGGGTCCACTAGCAAGAAACATATGTGTGTCAGTTGCAAATTCCCTGAGACATAAGCAGCCTGTTGAATGAGAAAAGATGTATCTACCAAGGATTCTTGACCATAGGCTTGAATTCCCAGATGGAGGAAAGGGAGGATGGTTGGCATGCTGGCATACCCTGGAGGAATAATAGAAAGGCCAATGGAATTGCTCCATCAGACTGGGCTTGGAGGCCTGAATCAAAAGCTACTGATGTACTTTTATTCTTGACTCAGAGTTATTGGAGCCTAAGTGTTAACCACTCAGATGAACAGCTAACTAATGCTGACTCAGGATTCTAGCGATATCTAATGCCCAGCTTTCTTCAGCGTGAAACTTTCTTAGAAAGTCATGGGAGGGGGGCAGCTAGATGGCGCAGTGGATAGAGCACTGGCCCTGGATTCAGGAGTACCTGAGTTCAAATCTGGCCTCAGACACTTAACACTTACTAGCTGTGTGACCCTGGGCAAGTCACTTAACCCCAATTGCCTCACTAAAAAAAAACAAAACAAAACAAAAAAAAAAAAAGAAAGTAATGGGAGGGGTAGAGAGAAGGGGAGAGTGGATAAACTGAAAGGTCTGCACTTTTCTGGGTGAGAAGGGAGTAGCAATGGCCTCAGCCCTTGGGAATTTTGTTGTGCGGTCTGAACTCTTGGCAAGGAGACTGGTCTGCTTTGTGGAGAATGTCCAAAAATGCTGTTTCTGGGGAGAAATAATGAATTTTGTCTCTGATTTCTCAGATCTATTATCACTTTTTCTTATTATGAATAATTATTTTTTCAGAATTAAATTTTTTTTTTTTGATAAAATTGACCTGCTGACAGGTTTTGGATTTGGATGTACTCCTGCCCCCTTTAAAAAACACAAAGTGCTGACGATGCTTATAGTTTTATTCCTGGTCAATATTTAGAATGTTTTTTAATGTATGTGGTCTCAAGAGATAAATATTGACTGAAGCGAAATGTCACCATTTTCCTCTGGACAATCAATCTTGGTATTCACCAGAGAGAGGGGAAGCTGAATTCTCCTACTACTGGAAAATCATTTGCATTCTAACAAATTTAATGAGCCCTGTGTTCAGACAGGATGAGGAGAGGGAAGGGATACTGCTGAGACTGGTCTCCTCCAAGATCAGCATTTCCTTGCAGGGATCTGATCGATCGCTCTTGGGTCTTCTTTAGGGCTTTCACATCAGAAGCTTGGCTTGTTATAAGATGAAACGGGCTTAGGATGGGAATAGAAAAAAATGACTCAACCAAAAATTTCAGGTGAGGAAAAGCACTAAATAGATTTCATTCATAGTTTTAAAAACAGAAGGGAACTTTGAGTCCATAGTTTTGTTAGAAATGATTATTAATAATCATTATCTTGGGGGAGACTTGGAGCTCTGTCCTTTTCTTCCGAAGTCCAGACTTTAGATTCAGTTTTCTTAAAAGACATCACTGATAATGAGATTGCATTGACTCCATCTAGGTCAGACCCCACCCAACCTTGAAAGGAATTTAATTTAAGGGTGCTGAAGCCCATTGTTTTCTGCTCAAACTTGGGTGGAAGCAGATCCTTTTGTTGAGATAGCAGAAGGCTGGGGGTGGTCTGAATAGAGTTAATTTCTCTGTCCAGGGGTCACTCTAAGCACCCTCCCCCCAAAAGGGTATAAATTCTTTGAATTTGATAGCCTAAAGCTATGGGTGGTATGGTATAGAGATACTTTCCTATCCAAGAGATACTCAGTCCTTCATTTTAATATAGACCATCTCTAATCATATTAACCAATTAGATTTGATTGCAGTTTGATGGATACATAAGCATATATAATCTATGAGTCCACTACCATGATTGTTTTTGGTCTGAGAGACAAAATGACCAACCTTTTATTAATAACCTGCTGGCCTTAGTAATAAAATAACTAAATAACCCAGAAACTATGTCTTGAACCTTTATTAATCATCATGCTTTAATACCATCATCTTATAAATGAGGAAACTGAGGTCCAAAGAGGTAATGAAACTAACCCAAGGTTACACAGGGAAGAAGTGGAAGAGCCACTATTCAAACCCAAGTCCTTTGGCTAAAAATCCATAGCTACAGTCCTCTGCTACCTCCCACCAAGGACAACTGACATGCTCTTCTGTGGTTTATTACTTCATTACTCCCACAGAGACTAGATGGACTATGGATATTATCTATTATGGCAATATTTACTTCTGTATGTAAATTGTATTGTCCTTTATCTTTTGGCCTTTACTGGGGTGGGGGAGAGGGATTGCTTTACTCTAACATTTCCATTTCTATTTCTCTTCTATTAATGTCATTTAAATCTCTGTGCTATTCCTTCTTTCCTTTTTACTGTTTTATAATCCACCGATTGTCATAATCCAAAGTGTTGTTTCTTTTTCCTCCAGAGGTAGAATACAGCCATAGGCAATAAATTCGATTGTCTAGACCAGTGCTCCATCAGGAATCCTTCCATGACATCTGCTAAAAATCTCTGCCTAGCTTTACACAAGCTGTTTGTAAGCCCAGAATGGCCTTTCTCTATGTGTCCCTAACAAAGAGAGCTCTGTGAGGCAGGCTTGGCCAGGAAGAAGGCTTTTTGAGAGAACAGCTGGTTCTAGAAAGAAAAGATGTAGGGGCTGTGGTCAAGAGGCCATGAAAATTGGGATCACTGTGGAAATCCGGTACTCTATTCTGTCAGTATTCAAATAAATCACTTGCTAAACAACTATTTGCCTCATAAAATCAAAGACTTGGAACTGCAAAGGGACCTTGGAGGTCAGATAATCCACCACCCCCACCCCTATTTTATAAGGAGGAAAATTAAGGCCCAGGGAAGTCAAAGAGCAATTTGCCCAAGGCCACGTGAGTAAGAAATGGCAAAACCCAGATTTGAACAAAGGCCTCTGCCTCCCAAACCAGCACTCCTTTTATTGAACCGTGCTGACTCAACTGCCTTATGGATTGTAATAGTCACCTCTTAATAATAATGGATATTTATATAGGCCTTAAGAGTCTGCAAATCATTTGGTATACATTATCTCCCCTGGGCCACACAACAACCCTGTGATGTATGGATGACCAGTATTATTGTCCCTGTTTTGTTGGGGGGATAGGAACCCGTGATTTTGTCAGGGCAGGAACTACCAGTGTGGAAGCTTCCTCCAATCAGCAGCGGTCAATCACCAACTCATCCATAACTTACATATAGTCTTAGAAAATTGTTGGAGGCACTGAGAGGTAAAACAATTTACCCATGTTAGCTAGTAGGTGGTCCAGGTTCTAAGACTGTCCCTCTATCCATTCCATCACAATTGCCTCTTATGCCATCTTTTCCACATCGAAGAACTTTAAGGAGATGGGGAAATATGGTTTTCATTTTCACAGAAACGTGACATCAGAGGGGAGAATTTAACAAGTACCACCATGCTAGCTAGTAAAGATATCCAAGCCATATTCTCTCTGTGTGTTCTTTCTTTCCCCAGTTAAAGTCACTGAGGCAGGGAGTGTCCGAAGTTCTTGGAAATAATCATGCCTAAATCACCCAGTTATTTATTAAGCACCTACCTGTGGAAGGCTCTGGACTATTGGCTCTGTGGGAAAAATGATATTTAAAACATACTCCTGCCCTCAAGGAGCGTATTGTCTAGTGAGAGAGCCAAGGTATGAATATAGGGAAAAGATCATCTTTAGAGAGCCTTAGCTAGGACTTTAGCGGTTCTAAGAAAGAAGGTTTTCATCATATTGGACACATCCCCCCCCAAAACTCTTCCCAAATGCTGATATCTTTGCTTAGACCCCAAAGCTACTTTCCTTTGTCATCTAGACCAGGGCTGTTAACTTACAAAACTACATATTAACATTATTTATATTCTAATGTGCTGTTATTTGTTTTGTTAGTTATGTTCCAGTTACATTTTAATCTGTTCTGGTCATCTTTAGGATTGTAGGCCTGCCCCATGTTTTTACACCTCTGACCTAGATCCTTCAATAACCAATGGAGAAAGACTCCTCTTGGAAGACAAAGGTGTCAGTTGGCATCAAGCCTTTATTAAATGCCTCTTGCAGAAAGTGGGATTTGAGTTGACTTAAAGGAAGCCACCAAAGCCAGGAGGTGGAGGTGAGGAGGGAGGACTGTCTAGGCAGGGGAGGGGGGAGCAGCCAGTGTTGGGAGATTGTACGTCCGATGTGAGGAAAAGCAAGAATACCAATGTTGCTGGATCATACTGTACCTGGAGGAGAACAAATTCTGAGAAAATTAGAAAGATTAGAAGGGGACACATTGTGAAAAAAAACCAAACAGGATTTCGCCCTTGATCTTGGAGGTAATAAGGACCCAGTGGAATTGACTGAATATCAGGGGAGTGACACGGTCAGATCTTCATGGGTACCTCTTTAACCCCAGCCCGTGAGAGAACACCATCAAGCAGATTCTCAGGTGGAGCAGAGGTTTCCAGCTGCAGGTCCCTCGGGATGATGTCCTAAGCTTGCTTCACAGTAGAGCCTTAGGGCTCTTCCCCATAGACTCGCCCCAGCCCTAGAGACTTACATAGACTCCAGCAGTTGCATGTACTGCTCATCGCCGTGTCCCCCTTCCACTTCATGGTCCAGATGGAGGATGATTTCATTTTCAAACTGTAAGGGTAGCAGAATTCAAAAGAAAACAAAAGATAGATCAGTCTCAGAGGCAAGTTCTTGGCTTCAGGGAGAATCTGAGACCATTCAGCCTGAGCAAGAATAGAGAGAGCCTGTGGCTTATGCAGAGAGCAAGGACAGTCCTGCCACATTGCTCTGCATCATGGCCTAAAACCTGTCACGGCTTTGCAGCAAGAAGCTCATTCTCCATAAACCTCACCAAGATTGGGGCTCGTGATTAACTCAGAATTTTTGTTTTCTGGAAGGGTCACTTTACATTATATTCTAGTATTAAACAAAACAGTATGTGTTTTAGCACCCATTAAAAAACAACCATGATAATAATTTATACAACACTCTGGTTTGCAAAACACTTTATATCCATCATCTCACATGATCCTTCCCATAGCAACTCTGAGAGGTAGGTACGACTAGCATGATCTCCATTTTACAAATGAGGAAACTCAGGCCCAGAAAAGCTAAGTGACTTGCCCATGGTCACATAACTAGTAACTGTTCTGGCTAGAATTTGAACCCGGGTCTCTTGAGATTCCAAGCTCCCTTGGTGCAGGGTTGATATTTATTTTTTGGCTGGTGGTAGTCCCTGTGCAAGGTTCACTGCATTCAGCATATATGAGGTTCATGAGGCTTTTATTTCTTCAGTCTTTGGTCTAATCCCCTCATTTTATGATAACATATTGTTCCATCCTGATGCGGACTCTCAGATTCTGTTCAGAGCCACCAATTCTAGGGATGAGACCAGTAGACCAGGGGTTAGAAGACCTAGGTCCTCTTTCTGGTTCTGAACTTAATTGGGGGCAAGTCATTTAAACCAAAGCCTCTTAAACTGTGGGTCTTGACCCCATAAGGGCTTGCATAATGGAATGTGAAGGTCACAGAAAATTTGGCAACAGGAAAAGGTTATGTATACCTATTTTATATGTCCATATACTTGGGGCTGCGAGTGAAAAAGAGTTTAAGAAGCTCTGATTTAAATCCTTAGAGCATCACTTTCTTCACCTCTGAAGTGAGGATGATTATACCTGCACTGCCTACCTCACAATGAAAGTGTTTTATAAGCCTTAAAGCATGATAAAAATAAGCTATTATTATTATTATACCATTAACTTGTAAATTTGACGACTTGGTATCTCCAGGACCTAGTGCAATGCCTGATCGATAGTAGGCACTTAATAAATGCTTATTGGTCGAATGATTGATTTTGAAGCACATTTTGTCCCCTGCCAGGAGGGCTGAGGGGAGGATTAGGAGAGAGATGACTTTAGGTTTGCTTTGTTTTTATGGGCAGAGGACAGGACTGTGGGGCATACAGGGGAAGGTCTGAGAGAGCTCTCTCCACTAGAGAAATGAATTCTCCTTAACCTTGGGCAGATTCCCAAAGACAGAGCATTCGGGGTTTAATTAAGAGCCTCCAGACAGATTAGAGGTCTCTAACCAAGGCAGGGTGATCAAGGTTCTGTCCCAATCCGACATCTGATGGGGAAAGACACATAGGAATACTGCCTCATTCTGAGACTCACCCTTCACCATGAGTAGCCTACCACTGTGCCAGGAAGAAGGCTGGCAGAAAGAAGTAAGGAAGTAAAAAGAGATGTGGAGGTCATGGTCAAAGGGGAAAGGGGGAAATAAGACTGATGTTGCAGAAATTCAGCAGTCTATTCTGTCAACCTCCAATGAGTCATTAGCTAAGTAGTTATTTCTTTCATCAGATCATAGATTTACAGATGCAAAAGGACCTTTGCCATTTCCTTACCCTCCCCACCTCCTCCCAGTGGTGATTTTGGGGGGCAGATTACCTTATTGTTCTCTATGCTATCCTTACCTACTCAACTGAATTTGCCCTACATGTCAAAATTCCTAGTGGTGACTCTTTCAGAGAAATTGGACACTTTGTACTCAAGCCATTTAGCCTCTATTGTCAGACTTACGGTGTTGCTACACCCTCCAACCTGGAATTCTGACCTTAGAGCAGTGCTGCTTTCTATTATTGAGATAGCCCCCCCAAACCTAATCATACTTGTTCATTCTGGCCATCTCCTAACCAATCTGTTTCCTCTTTCCCTCACCCCAGCCCCACAATATACATACTTTCCACTTCTTGCTTTAAGAACTGTAATCAAATCAATACTACTTGGATTCAAAAGGACTTAACTGACTAACTTATTGTTTCATTTATTACGCCTATTACTTCTCAAACCAAAACAACCCTCCCTGGCCAGCATTTCCCTATGGGTATTGTCTCTATTAGAATGAGAGCTCCTAGAGGGATGGGACTGTCTTGCTCTTCTATTTGTATCCCCTATACTTAGTACATACTAAACATACACTATTTCATTCATTCATTGGTCCATTCATTCATGTGGAGAAAACTTCATTATTATCAATGGATTGAACATAGAGAGCATACTATAATGAATATTGATAATATATGTAATCATAGGAACAAGGTTCTTGCCCTCAAGAAGTTGACAGTCTATTTGGGAAGATAAAATGCCTACATACAGCAAAAACATAAAGCAGTATCTATATAAGTCCCTCAAGAATTTCAGAGGAGGGAGAGATCACTGAAGTTTGAATGGATCTGCAAAGATTAATGGAAGAGATGGACTTGAGCTATGTCTTAAGAGACCAGGAGCATTTGGATTAGCAAAGAGGGGAAGGGAAAGGAATTCTTGGCAGAACACATAATGTGAGGGGAGGGGGGATTATCTTCTGGGGGGAGTAGTGAGAGAGAAGGCCAGAGGGGTAGTTTATGGGGGGCTTTGAATACCAACCACACTTCTGGACAGTGAGACTCACCAAAGAGGTACTCTGTCATAATGTGTAATCCCTCCGGAGCTAAGATCACGGAAGGTAGTTATTAATATCAATTGTTATCATTAAGGCTGTACTATTAAATAATGGAAGCCAAAAAGTCGCTCTTCTGAAAAAAAAAAACCAAAACTGGAATTCAAGTATGTATAGATCACGAGAAAAGGTTGGAATGCTCCCACCATATAACAAGTGTTTCCTTCCTTGCCAAGCAGGGAGGGGCAGGAGCAACCCCTATCTCTCTGAATGGAGTAAATAAGCAGCTGTCTAGAGGCCACAATGCATCCCCTGGGGGGGAAATTACAGGGTGCTGGAGGCAAGAGAGAAAGTCTGGCTGCTTCTGAACCATTCCTAGGCTGTCTTTGCTAGGGAGCTGAGAGTCAAGGTCACAGTCAGAAATCTCTCCAGCTGGAGTTTCAGCCTGAGCTGTTCTTCACCAGGGCAGGCTGATACTGCTAAAAAACATTAAGTTCTCACCTGTCCCCTTCATCCCCAGTACAAGAAAGAGATAGACAGGCAAGGCAAATCCAACTTGCAGAGGGAAACAATTCCCTGGGACAAGTGGTGCCATCTTACAAAGCAGGAATAATAATACTATGCACTTGCATTTCTAGAACATTTTCCTGTTACAAACCATTTAATATCTATTATCTCATTTGATCCCTACAAAAATCCTGTAAGGAGGGCAATCATAATTATTAATGATGATAATAGCTACATTTATATAGCATTTTAAGTCAGGTTTACAAAGAGCTTTATATAGCACTATCTTAATTGAGCCTCATAACAAAACCCTAGGAAGTAGGTATCATACTACATTATTTATTATTCCCATTTTATAGATGAGGAAAATGAAACTCATAGAGGTTAGATGATTTGACAAATAAATGGGAGAGCTAGGATGCCAACTCAGGTCTTTTAACTCCACATCTAGTCCTGTAGTTTGTGCTGAATCAATAAGAAAGGATGAATAAGGGGCACAGCAGGGTGAGGGCATGGCAGAGTCTCTGTCTCAGGGAAGTCTTCAACTCTCATACCCTTACCATCCCTATTGTGAAACCATTAGTAGGTCATGTAATATAACAGCTACCTCAGCACCAGCTCTAGCATGGTGAAGTGGGAGGGAGTTACCCAACATCCACTGTGCATTGGCTGACCAAGTTTGAAAGTCTCCCTTCAGATTCTGATGGAGCCTCTTGTATCTTTCCACTGATCCCAAGTCTAGAAATGGCTCAGACTTCTGTTGCTTTTAAGAAAAATGACTCATAGATCTCAAAGCTGTTGGAGCTTGTTGAGGCTGTGCCCCTTCTCCCCCACCCTCCCTATGAAATGTAAGAGGGGCTGCTCATTTGGGATAATGAAGCCAGAGGGCCAGGCTCAACCCAACCCCAAGGGAGGTTTTACACCCAAAATAATGACCTTATTAGTCAGAGAGATGATACCCATTTTATCAGCCCACAGTAAAGAAAAGCAATTTTTGAATACGCCCACAGATGGTTGAGAATGAATGATAGGGGAAGGGAAATCTAACAAAGATATTTAAAATTTTTAAAAAGAGAGAGACAGATGCATCTAAGGTGGGGGAGGGGAATTATTTTTTCTCTCTTTTTTTAAAGAAACAATTAAAGTTAAAGTAATATTTTAAAGAAATGAAACTATAAATCTATGTTGACATGGCTAAAGGCTAGAACTGCATGCTCATATTAGAAGAAACCACCTGGTTCTTGATTATGCTTGGGATGTGTATTCTAAGGCTGTCAAATAATTTGTTTGACATACTAGTTCCACTGGCTAACCTTTTAATGTCCCAGCTGGAGCCCCCACTCCTTGCACATTGTATAAAAACACATTCATCATCTTTTTCTCCAAACCAGGCCTCTTTCCTGACTTCCCTGTTTTCATAAATTGAACCACAATTCTCCTAGTCACTCTTCATAGATACCAATGAATCAAAAATGTCAGCATCGTAAAGGTTCTTAGAGATCAGCCCAACCCACTCATTTTATAAATGAGGAAACCAAGACCCAGAGACGCTAAGTGATTCATCCAAGGTCACAAAGACAGTGTGTAGCAGAGGCAAGACACCAATCTAAGTCTTACATCTCAAAATCAAGGATTCATCTTGAATTCCTCTTACCCCCATATCCAACTAGCTGCCAAATACTGTAAACTTTATGTCCAAAATATACCTTATATTTCCCCCTTTCTATTCTTACTGCTACCACTGCAGTCAGGACTATAACAAATTTTCATTTGGATTACACTGTGATGGGAGACTGGCCAATGAAAGCCCAGTCCTTGGAGCATGCATGAGAAGCATGCACAATAGTCTCTCCCTACTGTCACTCCAGCAAGTGGAATTCTGGGTAGTTTCCAGTGAAGTGTGACTGAGGGTTCACGAGAAACCATGGAAGGATGAAAAGTCTTTTGTTTGACTGAGAAGCTAGAAGATTGAATGTCTCAGTAGAGGCCAAGCCAGAACTGAGAGTGTATATAAAACATTAAAGGTAACAATCTCTCCATTTCTTCCCTGGAAGCTTTTGAGTGAGGAGCATTACTTGCTGTGAACTACTGGAAGGTTATTCCAACCAGCTGCTATGTGTCTCAGAACACATGGTGCCTCTGCTGCTTTTGTGTTTATTCTTTCCTAGTCTTTGATAGGGGCAGTTAGGTTGTGTCGTAGTGCACAGAGGGCTGGGCCTTAAGTCAGGAAGACTCATCTTCCTGAGTTCAAATCTGACCTCAGACACTTAGGTGCTATGTGACCTTGGACAAGTCACTTAACTCTGTTTGCCTTAGTTTCTTCATTTATGAAATGATCTGGAAAAGGAAATGGCAAACCACTTTACTATCTTTGCCAAGAAAACCCCAAATGGGGTCACAAAGAATTGGACATAACTGAAACAATTCATCAACAACAACAAGCTTTAGGTAAATATGTATTCAAAGCCATGTTATAACTTTGTGAGCTTTGAAAGGTTTGAAAAGCCATTGGAGGTCCCCTCATCAGTGGAAATTAGTAACGGAGATCACTGGAACCAGCAGCAGACATAGCTAAGTCTGATGAGGAACTAGTCCTGAGAAGTCACTATATTACCTCAGCTAACTAGTGGGTTGGCTCATCAGCCAAGACATTAAATCTTTCAAGAAGCTAGTCTTACTGATCAAGGGAGTAACTTTTCAGTCCAGGATTCTAAAGGTACATTTTAGCCCCACTTACTCTACATATGAAGAACAGCTAGATGGCACAGTAGATAGAGTACCAGGTATGGAGTTAGAAAGACTCATCTTCAAGAGTTCAAATAAGGTCTCAGACACTTGCTTAGCTGTGTGATCCTGAGCAAGTCACTTAACTCTATTGACCTCTTTTTCTTCATCTGTAGAATGAGCTGGAGAAGGAAATGGCCAACCACTCCATTATCTTTGCCCATAACACCCTAGGGGAAGTATTAAAATGATAAAATATATGGCACCAGAAGATGAGTCCCAGGTTAGAAGGTGTCTAATACACTACTGGGGAAGAGGGGAAAACAACTACGTGTAACTCCAGTACTAATAAAGTGGTTGGGCCAAAGCCAAAACGAAGCTAAGTTGTGGATGTGTCTGGTGAAGAAGTGAAAGTCCAATGCTATAAAGAGCAATATTGCACAGAAACCTGGAATGGAAGATCTATGAACCAAGGTAAGCTGGATGTGGTCAAACAGGGGATGGAAAGATTAAACATAATCATCTTGGGTGTCAGTGAACTTAAATGGATAAGAATGGGTGAATTTAACTCAGATGATCACTGCATATACTACTGGGGGCAAGAATCCCTTAGAAGAAATGGAGTAGCCCTCATAATCAATAAAAGGATGAGAAAAGCGGTACTGGGGTATAATCTCAAATTATATCTGTTTGAATCCAAGGCAAACCACTCAGCATCAAAGTAATATGTCACTGATGCTGCAGAGACCAAAGTTGATCAGTTCTATGAAGATCTACAACATCTTCTAGAAATAACATCAAAAGAGATGTCACATTCATCACAGGGAATTGTAATGCTAAATTAGAGAATTAGAATATAATCAGAATAACAAGCAAGTTTGGCTTTGGAGTACAAAATGAAGCAGGCAGAGGCTGACAGAGTTTTGTCAAGATCGCTTGCTAGACACAGCAAACACTCTTTCTCAACAACCCAACAGGTGGCTCTACATAAGGTCATTCCCACATGGTCAATATTGAAGTTAGATTGATTATAGATTTTGCAGCCAAAGGTGGAGAAACAATACACTGTCAGTTAAAACAAGACCTGGAGCTGACTGTGGCTCATATCATGAGCTTCTTATCACAAAATTCAGACTGAAATTGAAGTAGGGAAAGCCATCAGACCATAAAGGCATGACCTAAACAACATCTTTTATGAATATGAAGTGATGAATAGATTTAAGGGATTAGATTTGGTTGACAGAGTGCCTGAAAAACTATGGACAGAGATTTGTAATATTGTAGAGAAGGCAACAACAACAAAAAGATTATTCTAAAGAAAAAGAACAAGAAAGCAAAATGGCTATCTGAAGAGGTTTTACAAATAGCGGAGGAAAGAAGGAAAGCAAAAAGGAAAGGAGAAAGGGAAAGATATACCCAACTGAATGCAGAGAATAGCAAGGAGAGATAAGAAGGTTGTGGTTTTTTTTTTAAATAAGCAATGCAAAGAAATAGAAAAAGACAACTTAATGGGAAAGATGAGAAATATCTTCAAGACAATTAGAGATATCAAGGGAACATTTCATTCAAAAATGGTCATGATAAAAGACAAAAACATTAGAGACTTAACAGAAGCAAAAGAAATTAAGGAGAGGTAGCAAGAATACAGAACTATACAAGAAAGATTTTAACATCACTGATAACCATAATGGGGTAGTTACTCATCTAGAACCAGACATCCTGGACAATGAAATCAGGTGGGCCATAGGAAGCATTACTAATGATAAGGCTTGTGGAGGGAAGAGAATTCCAGCTGAACTATTTAAAATCCTAACAGATAATGCTACTAAAATGTTTCACTTGATATGCCAACAAATTTGGAAAACTCATGATTGGCCACTAGATTAGAAAAGATCAGTTTATATCTCAATCCTAAATATGGACAATGCCAAAGAATGTTCAAATAATAGAAAAATAGTGCTTGTTTCACACTCCAGAAAGGTTAGGTTATGCCTAAAATTCTGCAAGCTAAGCTGCAGCAATATGTGAACCAAGAATTACCAGAAAAATAGTCTGGTTTTCAAAGAGGCAGAGGAACTAGAGACCAAATTGCCAACACTTGCTGGATTATGGAGAAAGCAAGGGAGTTTTAGAAAAACATCTACTTCTGCTTCATTGACTACACTAAAGCCTTTAACTAGTGGATCACAACAAAATGTGGCAAGTTCTCAAAGACCTAGGAGTTTCAAATCATCTTACTTTTCTCCTGAGGAATCTGTATGAAGGCCAAGAAGCAACAGTTGGAAGTGAACATGGAACAACTGCTTGTATAAGATTGGAAAAAGAATATGGCAAGGCTTTATATTGTCACCTCATTTATTTAACTTATATGTAGAGTCCACATAAAAAATTCCAGGTTGGATGAATCAAAATCTGGAATTAAGGCTTCTGGGAGAAATACTAAGAATCTCAGATATGCAGAGGTTACCACTCTGATGGCAGAAAGTGAAGAAGAATTAAACATCCTCTTGATGAAGGTAAAAGAGGAGAGTGTAAAAGCTGGCTTGACGTTTAACATAAAGAAATCTTGGCAACTGGTCCCATCACTTCCTGGCAAATAAAAAGAAGATATGGCAGCAGTGTCAGATTTTATATTTTGGGGCTCAAAGATCATTGCAGATGGAGATGGAAGCCATGAAATTAAAAGATGCTTGCTCCTTAGAAGAAAAGCTATGGAAAATCTGGATAGCATACTAAAAAGCAGAGACATCACCTTTCAGACAAAGGTCTGTGTAGTCAAAGCTATTTTTTTTTCTACTAGTAATGTATGGCTGTTAGAGTTGGATTATAAGGAAAGTTGAGTGCCACAGAACTGACATTTTCAAATTGTGGTACTAGAAAAAACTTTTGAGAGTTCCTAGGACAGCAAGATCAAATCAGTAAATACTTAAAGAAATTAACTCAGACTATTCACTGGAGGGTCAAATACTGAAGCCAAAATGTAAATACTTTGGCCACAAAATGAGAAGACAGGACTCATTCAAAAGGCCCTGATGTTGGGAGAGATTGAAGGCAAAAGGGAAGAGGGGGGTGGCAGAGGATGAGATGGACAGTCAGTGTCATAGCGGCAATGAACATGATTGTGGCACACCAGATAGGGGTTATGATCAACAGTATAACAAACCTCAACCCCTCAGGATTACTCCTAGAGCCCTGAGGGAGAAGTGGTCAGCCACTGTCTAGGGACCAAGCCTGAGAGTTCAAGTGGGGATTGAGAACAAGAACCCAGAGGTCATACAACAATAGGATCAAAGGGTTGCATATTTATTTGGAGTTGGAAGGAACCTTAGAGGTCATTTAATTTAACCTTCTAGTCTTATAGATGAGGAAACTGAGGCCCAGAGCCATTAAATAACTTGATCAACGTCACCAGTTAATGACAGTAATTGTAGTAACAGTCAATCAACAACTTGTTCCTTTTAATTCATTCTTCACTTATTCTATGTTCCATCCAATCAACCTGACCTCTACTGTCTCTGTGCCTTTGCATATGTCATGCTCCATGCCTAAGACAACCACTGTATATATTTCAGTCCCCAAATCCCTTCTTTCAAAGTCAAATTTTCCTGTTACTTTCTCCAAAAAGACTTCCCTGATCATTTTCCCCTTTCCATCCTCACACTTCTCATAAGCACTTTGCTGCTCTTCTTTGTCTGTGTCCCATTCTGTATTGTATTACACTTGTTTGTATATTATATATGTAACATTTGCTATTATATATCAAGAGGCAGCATTTTGTAGTGAACAGAGGGTCAGTCTTAGACTCAGGAAGTTCTGACAGATACTAGCTTTGTGACTATGGGCAAGACACAATCTCTTACTCTGATAAACAACTTTCTAAAATTATACATTACAGACAGCTTGTTGATCTGGATGGATGAAGGCACTTTTTATACATAGGAGTTCCTCATACTTCTGACATCACAGGTATAACCCCCCCCCCAAAAAAAAAAAAAAGTTATATTCTCCTTAACTCAAGGATATGGAACCATGTAATTTTTTTATCTCCACATTCATAAGAAGCTAGCTGGGTGGCGCAGTGGCTAGAGTGCTGGTCCTGGTATCAAGAAGACCTGAGTTCAAATCTGACCTCAGATACTTATGTATGATTTTGGATAAGTTACTTAAGGTCTATGTTCCTCAGTCTCCTCAATTCCAAAGCAGGAAAAATGCCAGCATTTACTTCACAGGTCTGAGGATCAAATGAAGTAATATTTGTAAAGTGCTTAGCACAGTGCCTGGCATATAGTTGGCATCTAATAAATGCTTGTTCCTTTCTCTTCCTCTCCATGGCATCTAGTGCATAATAATAAGACACCATACTCTTAATTCATTGGTATGAGGATGCTCTCCATTGACTCAAATGTCTATAACTTAGTAGATAAGTCTCAGAGTTGCCTGAGGCTCAGAGAAATTAATTGAAGCACAGCTAGTAAATGTCAGAGGCAGAATTTTAATCAGTCTATTCTTGACTCCAAGTCCAACGTCTTATTCATTATGTCTTAAACCAATATGAACTTCATAAATGTTTCTTGAATTGAACTAGGTTCAAGTCCTAGCTCTGAACATTCACGAACTTTGTGATCTCAGATAAGTTGTTTTCTCTCTGGGGCCGGTTTTCTCATTTATAAAAAGAGTAGGTTGGGCAAAATAATCCTTTCCCACTCTGAAGTTGGATGATTCTCCTTCGACATTCTTTCTTTGCCTTGTCTCCACTGAAAGAGATGGTGAGGCACTCTAGGAATAGAATGAAGTCAGTCTGCATGCTCAAAATTTTCCATACGATGAATAAGCTCATTTGGTTAGAGGAAGGTGCTAATGATGTCAAGATCACAGGTATAAGACTATACCCCTCAACTAGGTCAGATTTCTCACAACAGTTTCCCAATGGGGAGTAGGTAAGAACATGTGACAACTAAGTGAAAACTCTATCCCCATGGCCAGAAAGGAAAATATCAAAGAACACTTCCAATTTGCCACTGTTGTGGCATCATCTTCACATACAAGGCTCATTGAATTTCCAACCCCACAGGTGAGATCAGGGAATAAGAGCAAATCAGTCATTATTCAGTGAACTTTCTTCTGAAGCAGTAGGTAAGATTGACATATGTTGCAATTATCAAGAAAGAGGAAGTGACTGTCTACAAGTTCATAGGTGGGGGCAGGGGCTTCTAAACACTTTCAGCTGACTGGGCATAAGAGAGAGGTTTCATCACTCAAATTTTGCTGACTTTTCATTTTTCAAAAAAACCACATGAGTAATAACCCTTGGATTTGATATGTGATGTTTTCTTCTTCTGGTCTGGGCAAAAAATTTAGTCCACACCTTTGTCACCACATGACAAAGTTAGAGGTTTTTCTAACTAAGCATGTTTTCTAAGCCTGCAGTTCCTTTAATATATAGTCCATCTGATTGATAATAGGCATCTCAGATAGATAAACATACATATACACACATGAATATATAAATATTTATGTATATATACGCACATATATCTTTATATCCACAGATATTTGTTATTCAGTCATTCAGTCATGACTGACTCTTCACAAGCCCAAGGGCCATACAGTCCATGGGGTTTTCTTGGCAATAATACTGGAGTGGTTTGCCATTTACTTCTCCAGCTCATTTTACAAATGAGAAACTGAGGGAAACAGGATTAAGTGACTTGCCCAGGATCACACAGCTAATAAGTATCTGAGGCTGGATTTGAACTCAAGTTTTCCTGACTCTAGGCCCAGAGCTCTATCCACTGAGCCAGCTAGCTGCCTATCTGTAGATAAAGATATTTACATATCTATATCATTCATATCTATCTATGTCTTTGTCCTAGGAGTTAAAACACAAACCAAGCACAGAAGTGGGGGGATAAAACCCCAAAACACCTCTCCAAACACAACTTAAGGAGGTTATTAAGGAGGGAAGCAAAGAAATGTGTAGCAATAAAGTGCGTTTTAATCTTAGCTTCAAGTGAGAGAGTTTGGTAGAATACTTTTTTTGTTTTGTTTTTGCAGGGTAATGAGAGTTAAGTGACTTGCCCAGGGTCATGCAGTTAGTACGTGTCAAGTGTCTGAGGAAGAATTTGAATTCAGGTCCTCTTGAATCTAAGGCCAGTGGGTCACCTAGCTGCCCCCGAAAGTGTAGTAGAATGCTGACTGATGTGGGATGGAATTAGGGTCAAATTGATCATGAGTCGTCCCAAAAGAATTACGAGACTCAGTGACTCAGTTTCCCAGGTTTTATTGCAATACCGTGGGTGACCACAGGAAGAGAACCAAAATAGTGGAACGGTATCTCTCGAATAAAGAAAGAAAAAACAGTTATATTTATAGTACAGATAAATTGATTATCGGTCTCATTATAATAATCTCCACCTTAGGGAGGTACAGGGGAGGGCTTATCCTAATTTGGAGTTCCTGGGGTCCTAAGCCAACCCCCGAGGCAGGTACCTTTTCCAGTGGAGGTGTGTTTTGGGGGTTTACATGACATAAGGTGAATCCGGGGACAAATTTGGCCTTTTCTGCGCATGTCTCTTTCTGGTTCCCATGCTTAGTTTCAAAACATCTTCATTTACCATTTATTTCTAGTCATATTTTCTATAGCCTGTCAATTTTTTCATTGTTATATGACTTGCCCCTTTAGGTCCCTGTTATGGGTACTGATTACTGTGGGCAAGAGAACTTAGCATCCTGACTTGTAAGTTATCCATTAACTGGGATCTGAATCCCTTTTAGGGCTAATATCTGAATTAGAGCTTGGGTCTTAGGTTTTTCTATTAACTCTTTTTTTTTGCTTCCTACATCACTGACCAGATTCCATCTGCTAGGTTGTTTTTTCCTCCCTTGAACACAGTCATAAATGTCTCCCTCTGACCACAGCTGAAGCTCATTGCAGACAGGGCCAGATAATCATTACAAGGGATATAGGTTAGAGATTAGAGATGCAACACACAATGCCACATTCATTTTCTCCCTCATTTATTACCTTTTTGAAATCTCCACACCTCTGATATTCACACAGCATCATGTCAAAGAAGATTGGGATTGTGGCTTTCCGGAGTTCAACCTCAGGAATGAGGGTCATTTCTAGAATTGGCCCAACCATTCCAGGAATAAAGCAGATTTTGTTCTGCCCTGAAAGAGAAGAGGTGTATTTGTATGTTAGATGTAAACAAAATCCTCTCAAACATGGCATGGAAAAGAAAAGAAGTTGGGTAGATAAACAAGATAGATGATGTGCAATTAGTCACCCTTGAACCAAATTAAAACTGAGTATATTAGAATAGTTTATCCAAAGGGATAGTTGGAGTTGTGTCTTTGCATTGTAAGGAAGATTTTACATTGGGAAAAATAGCCATGCAAATTGGAGAGCTGCATTATGAAGAAAAAAAAATGCATATTTCAAAAATTCAGCAGTAAAATTGTTATTCATATGCTAATAGGAAAGATGCTTCTAAGTGTGACTGATGTAGAAGCATTCTATTTGACTTCACGGGCACCCTCATCAAAGAATGACATGCCTAAAATTCCCTATTATAAATATCAGGAAAAATCATGCATCTCTGATTGATGAGGGCAAGGTCCATTTTTTCTTTAGATAACAAAATTGAGAGGCAGAGTTGCATAGATGACTTAGTAGGACTTATAATTGGAAATGCCTGCTTTCAAATTTTACTCTGAATCTTAATAGCTGTATGACCTCGAGCAAGTCACTTACTCTGTCTGCCTCAGGCAACTTACTAGGTCTTACCTAGTAGTTAGAGATGAGTTGTGCTCTGCTTTGTACCTTAGTGGAAGAAGTTTTCTCTTTTATTTCCCAAGATGAATAACTCTAGAAAGTGTCCAGAGAAGGATAGGCAGGTTTGTGAAAGGCCTTGACTGAATAGCAAATGAGGATCAATGGAAGAAATTAAGGATATTTAGAGTGAAGAAAAGAAGACTCAAGGAAATATGGGAGCTATGTTCAAGTATTCAAAGCATTTGAAATATTTGGCAGACTGTCACATGGAAGAGGGATTAGGCTTGCTCTTTTTGGCACCATGGAGGCAGAATAAGAAGGAAAATGGCTAATAGGGAATGATTATTAAGTACGGAGATAGCAACAGCTGGCATTCTTGTAGCACTTTACATTTTGTAAAACATTTTACATAGGTCATTTCATTTGATCCCCACAGCCCTCATGAGGTTATTATTATTATTATTATTATTATTATTATTATTATTATTCCCTTTTACAGATGTAAGAATAGAAACTGAGAGAGATAACTTGCCCAAAGTCACATAGCTAGCAAGGGTCTAAGGCAGAATTTAAATTTAGGTCTTTCTTTTTTTTTTAATCATTTTTTGGGGGGTGGGGCAATGAGGGTTAAGTGACTTGCCCAGGGTCCAACAGCTAGTAAGTGTCAAGTGTCTGAGGCTGGATTTGAACTCAGGTTCTCCTGAATCCAGGGCCTGTACTTTATCTACTGCACCACCTAACTGCCCCCTGAACTTTGATCTTTCTGATTCCAAATCCAGCACTCTACCCACCGTACCACCTAGATGTCCTTGATGAATTCAGCTCACTTAAGGTATGAAAGAACTGGCAGGCATGATTTTTGACCTACCATTAGTAACCCTTTAAAGACTGTGGAAAATAGAAAAGGTATCACATAGAGCTGAGGAAGTCAGATGTCCCAACTGTGAAAAAAGGGAAAAGAATTAAGTCTGCAAACTATTGGTCAACAGATTTGACTTTGATTTTTTGGAAAATTCTAAAATGGATCATTAAGGAAAGAGAAAGCTGGATAAACATCTAGAAAAGAAAGAGGTGCTTACAAAGAGCCAGCAAAACAATGATGATGAGGTCAGGCTAAACTCATCTGCATTCCTTTTGTCAAGGTTACTAAACTGGGAAGTGAGAGGAATACTGTGGGGAGAATTTACCTAGATTTTTGAAAAGCATTTGATATAATATTCCATACTATTCTTGTAGAAAATATGGAAAATACATGAAACTGTGGTACAATTAGATAGATGCAGATATAGACTATATTATCTAGAATGTCTAGTCAGTATAAATTAATGGTTCAATATCAGCATGTCCAAAGGTCTCCTCCAGTGGAAATGTTGCAGGGATCTCTACTTGTCCCTGTGCTGTTTAATACATTTTTTTTCAATGAGTTGGATAAAGACATAGATGTCATGAAGCCTTTCTTGTTTTCCCCACGTCTATCCTTCCCAAAGTACTTTGTATTTATTTATATTTATGATCTCCATATTTAACATTCTGCATATGCATACATATATAGGGAACATGTGTATATGCATACACATACATACATGCACATATACACACACATACATATATGCACACACTTATGGCTTTTCCCAGTAGTATATAAGCTCCTTAGGACCTGGGCTTATTTCATTCTTCTGTTTGTATCCCTAGCACCTAGAAGTCTGGCATGGAGTAGGTGCTAAGTCAATGTTGGTCAGTTGACTAGTTGATTGGTAGAATGCTCATCAAATGTACAGTTATACCAACCTGGAAGGGATAGCCAAGAGACTGAATGGCAGAGTTAGAATGAAAAGGGATCTTGACAGACTAGAAAATCGAGCTAAATCTAATAAGATTACATTCAATAGCGATTGATATAATAATAGCTAGCATTTACATAGCACCTACTCTGTGTCAGGCAGTGCTAAGCACCTTACAGATATTATTTCATTTGATCCTTATGACAATTCTGGAAGGTAAATGCTATTATTATCCCCATTTTACAATTGAGGACACTGAGGCAAACAAAGGTTAAGTGAATCAATTGATAAACACTTATTAAGCACATACCACATGCCAGACACTGTACTCAGTGCTGGGGAATACCAAAAGAGGCAAAAGAAAAATCTCTGCTGTCCAGGAGCTCACAATCACAATCTAGCTTAAGTGCCTTGCCCAGGGTTATGCAGCTAGAAAGTATCTGAGGTCCGATTTGAGCTCTGGTTTTCCTCTTATGAGCAATTTGCTTACACTGTATTCCAACACTCCTCTCTCCCAGACTGAATGTTTTCTTTGGATGAGGAATTTAAAAATAACTTGCATATAGTGAGTGCTTAATAAAAAAAAAGTCTGATGAATTAAATTGAATTGAATAAATTTGTTCTAGATGGAGATGCTACTTCTCTTGGGATGTAATTTTGGGATAAATATATCATTCATGGAAAAAGGTAGAATGGTAGAGAGGCCAAGCTTCTCCCCTCTTCCATACTGGTAAAGATTAATTTAATACAATTAACATTTTAAGTGCCTAGGAGCAAGGCAGTGTGAAGGATTATCAACAGAAAAAAGTGACAATTATATAGTACTTTGTTCACCACAACCACAGTGAAGCCAGATGCCGAGGCAGATTCTACAAGTATCATTATCTGATGAGGAGAATGATGTTCAGCAAAGTGTGTTGCCCAACTAATAAGCAGCAGAAGTGGGATGGTAACCTGCATCTTCCTGACTCAAGTCCAACCATCTATTCACTAAAAGATACTGCCTGAGGACATAGGCTTTAAGGTCTTTAAACAGAGGCCGAATGTTCATTTTTCAGGCAGGGTGAGCTGTGTTGTTTATGATTGGGCCTGTGAAACTGAGATCAAGAGTCCCCACATGGGCCATGTACAATGCTGTGACTCTGAAGGGACAACCTGGTCTGGAGGGCCCTCCAAAGTGCTCCCACAATCATAGATCTAAAGCTGGAAGGGTCTAGAAGGCCATTTTATCCTTCTTTGACAGATGAGGGAAACCGAAGCCCAGGGATGCTAAAGGACCTGCCCAAGACCCCCTAAGTGGAAATCCTCAGAGTTAAGATTTGAACCCAGTTCCTCTAAATGCTGTCCATTCCCTTTCTTCTCCCTAAAAATTCAATGCATTCTTTGATAATGGCGCAGTGGACAGAAGGGGATCAGATAAAGCCAAAAGGTTGATTACCATCAGATAACAGGGGAGCATGGCCAAGTCCTCTTCAAGTGGAAGTAAGAGTCAAGGAAATAGGTATGCACATGAGTTTGAACTCATACAAGATACTCTTCCCCTACTGAACACAATGGCTGTGACAACACTGTTTTAAACACCAGCATTTGGTGCTCTCTTTGCTTTCCTCCACCTTCTGCACAAGCTTCAGCTGTGAACAACTCTGCATTGCAAGTGGCTGAGTTTTGGATGGGGAAAGGTAGGGGAAGGCGGTTCAGGGAGGGGTTGGGTCAGAGGACTGTTGAGGTTGGCTTCAAATTCTGATTCATAGCTGTGTTCTTTAGATGCTGGGGCATTAAGGAAATTGCTGTCAGGGAAAAGAGACAAAAAGAAGCATGAGGGAGTTATAAGGATCAGCTCTGGAGCAGGGTGGCCGTTCTGGGAGGGAGGAGGTTGGCCCTGGGACAAGATCTGTATTTTAGTCAACAGCTACCCCCTGCTTCTGGGCCTCCCTTAGCAAGCGGCACCTTGGTTAATGCCACTGATTTGATTTGTAGTGTCGTAGGAGCAGCTTTGCCCCAAGGTTCTCCTCAAGGCTTAGTCACCTAAGAGAAGCTCTTCCTACTGGGACACAGCCCCTGCTGCCTTCTTGGTTCAGCCCTCAGCCTGGCAGGTAGTCTAGCCTGCTTCATGTGCTTCCTGGTTCTAGCTGGCATGCGCCACGCAGGCAGCTTCCACAACCTTTCTCTAAATAAATTGAGCATCCAGAGTCTTTGTGTGGGCAAGGTTGTTTTTCTTTTTTTGGGGGGTGGGGCGTGGGTGGGTGGGGTAAAGGCTACTGTTGTGCAGTCTCCTTGCTGCCTGGAGAAGTATTTTCGGATTAAAACTGAGAATATGAACAGAGAGGAATGAAGGTGATTCTTGAGATTCTGAAGCTCAAATTAAACTAAATTCTAGAACAAATTCTTAGACTTAAAAAAAAATTGGCAAGACGTAAGTGTTAGATGACTAAATTGCGGATACCACTCTAGTAATGTCTTTAGCCGGTGAGAGTCGAATGCGGGGAGTCAAGTGAAGGATAAGAACTCTTTCTGAGACTATCAGCTTCTTCTTGGCTACGTTTTGACGCCACTTCAGGCTCAAATCTTCTCTAAAGCTTAGGAAGAAAATCTTGCTTTTTGTGTGGTTCATAATAATTACTACATCTCCATTTTTCCCCACAGTCCATCAGGATAATTTAAGTCTTTTTCAAATCATGGAAAGGTTTTAAAATTCAGATTCAAGTGGACGAATAGCTAGATTGTAAATGAGAAGAGGTTAGATATTCAGTGAGCTCTATGGGCCAGTAACAGGAAAATAGTGAATATGACCAAAGTCCTAAGAAAACTCAAGGCCTTCAAGTATGATAAAGGACTTCTTTAATATGGTCCAAAAGAACAAGGGCAAGTGCCAGAAGCTTTCTGTGATATCTCTGACTTGTTTTCCCTAGCAATCTCCTGAAGAGAAATTCTGGAAATGGGAGAAAAGGCAGACAGAAAGAGATGATGACCCTTTAACCAGCACTGTGATTTCAACATCCCTAGAGATTATCTAAAGTATAATTGTCTTAATTTACATCCAAATGAGATTGAAGCATTCAGTAGATACACAATTTATATACATGTAAATACATGCCCATGCAATTGGACATACTCTGGATAAAAAGATGCTTAGGATTAATGGAATACAGGCAAATCTGGCAAAGGATAGCTCTTCAGATAATAATATACTTGCCACTATATTTAAAGGAAAGTGAAGGAAAGAATGGGGGTGGGGTCTTTTTGATTCTGTGGGACTGAATCTCATTAGGTGTAGAAGCATTATGTTGGGGGAAAGCTTTTAAAGTTGAAGTGCCAATATGCTGTCAAGATAAAAGCCCATCTCAAGTCTCAAAGCCCTGTGTAATGGTGGCAGTACTGAGTACTCCAGGAATAAGTTTAGGCATGTGGGTGGGGAGGGTGTCCTGTGTTTCAGAAGCTTCTCTGGGACCTAATTTTTGTTTTTTGTTTTTGTTTTGTTTTTGTTTTTTTTTTTTTTTTAGTGAGGCAATTGGGGTTAAGTGACTTGCCCAGGGTCACACAGCTAGTAAGTGTTAAGTGTCTGAGGCCGGATTTGAACTCAGTTTCTCCTGACTCCAGGGCCGGTGCTCTATCCACTGCGCCACCTAGCTGCCTCTGGGACCTAATTTTTAATTTGTTCAATAGAAGTAGGTAGATTCATCTATTACTCATTTAATAGCATATGGTAACATTTAATGGGGAGAGTTTAGGGCTCTCTCTAAGGGTTTGATGATACTCACTATAAATTTAAGTGAAAAGAAATGTGGGAAAATCACACACTTTTAGGTGGCAGTTGAGGCTATCAGAGGTATAAACTTGGATGGGTCACTTTAAGTCAGTTTCCTTGCCTACAGTCAGTCAGTCAGAAAGCATTTAGCAGGCATCTACTATGTGCCAGTCACGGTATCAAGTGCTGGGGATACAAAGAAAGACAAATGATAGTCTCTGCTCTCAAGAAGTGTTCAGTCTAGTGAGGGGGTTGAACCAGGTGAACACTAAGGTTTCAACTCAGTGAAATTTTGCAAAAAACACTCCTACTAAGGTCATTCAGCATGCTCCCTGAAAACCAAAGATGTCCTAACCTCTATTGCATTTGGTCCTCTATGTATCTTCTTAGCAAGATGCAGCTAATAAACAGAGAAGGTTTAAGAATCAAGGAGTCAGGTTTAGAAAGGTCAAGTAACACAGGTAGAAACAGGCAAGTAGGCAAGAGTCCAGAATTCAGTTGATAAGAGAGCAAGAATTCCTGATTAGCACATTACCCTTGAACGTATAAAGATATTCCTGGACAGATGTGTTAGGGTGAAGCTCTGGCTTCATGGGATGGATTCCACAATGTGGGATGGCTCCTGTTCCTCTCTCATCACCACAGATGATAAGAAAGGTAGTGCTGTCAAGCTGGGGAGTGGAAGTGGAGGGCCAACAGAGTGGGCTTGGCTCTGGATCACACAACAGCTCTCCCTTCCCCTCAAGGAAACCAACTACATACCATAGCATCATCAATCTGCAGTTGGAAGGGACTATATTGGCCATCTAGTCCAATCGTTTCATGGTATTAAAGAAGAAACTGAAGCCTAGGAATTGCCCAAGGTCACACAAATAATTGTGTGATAGACAGACAGACAGAGGAATACTCTAGTACTCTGACTCCAAAGCCAGTGCGTTTCCCATTGTACTAAAGAGCTAAGGTTAATTTAGACCTTTTTGTGCCAGCACTCGGCTAAGATTAACTTTACTTCTTATCTCCCAATTTAACAAACTCTCCTTACAGATATTCATAAATACCCAAACAGGTTGAATTTAATATCTTTTTATACCAATCCACATAACCAAAATTAAAGGAGAACCTGCCAAAAGCCATTATAGTTATATAAAACCTTTTTGTGTACACAACAACTACAAAGACTAGCATATGGGAAGCAGCAAGATACAGAGATAGATGAAAAACAAAATAAAACAAAACAATGCAGATCCCAATTTTCCCAATGGTTCAATGGAGTTGGGATGGCATAAACATATATAGATAAGCTTTCTGAAGGCTTATGTTTCAATAAGGGAATTTCCTATCCAAGGTATTTTTTGGGAAGCATTCTCTCCTGTACTTCTTTTTATGGTAAAGGTCTAGAACAGGAGAAATAAGTTCTTACATAACAGGCTATGGGTGGAAATGAGGTAGAGCTAGAGTCATAAGAAGCAATTGTGGCATCTGGGGCACCCGTCAAAACAACTTTTTAAAAATTCATTTGAGAATTTAAATTCCTCATATGAAGACCTCATATCTCAGGACCTAAGGCCCACTGAGGAGAGACAGAATATTTTTTGTTTTTAGTGAGGCAATTGGGGTTAAGTGACTTGTCCAAGGTCACACAGCTAGTAAGTGTTAAGTGTCTGAGGCCGGATTTGAACTCAGGTCCTCCTGACTCCAGGGCCGGTGCTCTATCCACTGTGCCACCTAGCTGCCCGAGACAGAGTATTTTAAGATCATAGATCTAGAGTTCGAAGGTACCTGAAAGAAAATCTAATACCCTCATTTTATAGATGAGGAAACTGAGGCACAAAGAGATTTTTTTTTTTAGTAACTTGTCCAAGGTCACAAAGGTCAAGATAAAATCAAGATTTCACCCCAAGTTTTAGGACTTCAGATAGCAGTGTACTTTTCCTTTAACCATAATGCTTCTCAAGAGATAATGGGACATGATGCTATGCTGCCTCTCTTGAGTAGGCCATTTTATGAGGAAGGAATAGAGTGAGGCTGGATTCATCTAGAGAGAGGACACAGCAGGTCAGGGAAGAGGAAGCACTGACAACTGGTAGAATTCCATTTTAATTGATTATTCTTGTTAATCAAGTGCTAAGTTCGATTCTTTCTATCTAATAAAGTCTAAGTGCTGGCAGTACTGCTAAATTTTGGCCCACAGGGGCAAAGTTTTTGCCACCCAACTCCAGTTACAGCTTTAGATAGGACAGAAGACCAGAAGTTTAGCTATGGAAAAGGGTCTAGGAAGCTGAACTCTTAAGACAAGAAAGAGAAGGCACTCTGGCTATAAGCTGGTAGGCATGGTCCAGAGTCAACAAGAGTGGCAAGGCCGAGTAGATTTGAGCTCTCATTCCAGGGCAGGATACTTTGGTCTTCAACTCTTTGCTGTGCAGGAACAGTCCTGGGCTCTCAGCCAGAAAGAAGTAGAAAGCATACAGGTAAATCCTGTCCCTGATGAAGGCAGAAGAAGCAGAGATCCTAGGATAACCTCACAAGCTCTATCCTAACAAAAAGGGGCATCTCCATCTCTATAGAGCCCTCACCTTGAGTCTGAAAGGTTGTGATATTAGGCAACAGTCTACAATGCATCTGCAAAAGGAACTGCCAATCTGTACAGATAACATGGGTGCCAGTTGCCCACACATTCTGTTTTTTGAAAGGACAACAGCCTTGTCCTCTCCCCTTTATTCCCAACTTCATACAGCCCTTCAGAGCTGAATCCTGGAGCTGTTCCACAGCTGTGCATCCCTCCCTCTTTTATTCACCGTACAATCAGGCTCTTATTAAGAGCACTGCGCTTACAGTAATAAACGGTTATTTCTAGCTCCCTACACTGAAACCCCCATCGCTCGCATAACAGATGGTCTTCAAGGAGGAGTTTGGCGTGTGCAGATGTGTTTATCTCAACGTGCGTGTTTACTCACCAAGCTTGTACCACATATCGCGGATGGCAAAGCCAATCAACCGCCTCATATCCCCATATCTAGGAAAAGGGAAAACATCAACGTTATTGACAGTCTCTGGGAATTAAATAAAATATCATATTTAGTAAATCTGAAAGTCAACTTACTTATTCAGGATCTTATTGTACTTGGCATGAGAGAACTGCTCCAGCTGCAGGGAATCCTGGGTGATAAAAGCCACTGCCAGATGAAAATAGTTGTTCCACAGCTGTAAATTAAATAGTAGGAAACAGTCATGGTGTGGGACTGAAAATGGGAAGTCATATTAAACTCTGGGTAATGGTGAATAATTTATGAAGATGGCAGAAGATACCAGCACAGCCAGCATAATTGTGCATTATGCAATCTTCCAAGCAGCTCCTACCCGGAAATTAGCATTGAGGTTAAAGTGAAGGCAATGGAATGAGTTTTTTATATGCACTGACCTAGGTTCTTACTTGTAACAAGGCAAGAAGCTGAGTGAGGGGAATCACAGAATGAGAGAGGTAGAAGGAACTGCAGAGGCAATAGAAATCCAACCCATACCTGAATAAGAAACCCCACTACAGAATCCCTGGTGATAGATTTTTCAACGGCATGATATTTGTTGCAATAGGATTTGATTTATATTGGGCATTTTTATTCTGGAGAGACAGGCATTGCATTGATCCATCAAATGATCAACAAGTTAATGAAGCAATCAACTAAAAAACATGAAATGTTTACTATGTTCCAGGCACTGTGGGGAAGCAAAGAAAGGTAAAAGCAGTCCCTGCCCTCAGAGAGCTCACAGTCTAATGGGAGAGACAACATGCAAATAACCAGGTACACACAAGATATATACACGGTAGATTGGGCATAATCTCAGAGGGGAAGGTGCGATGGGAATGAGGAAAGCCTCCTGCAGAAACGAGGATTTGATCTGAGACTAGAAGGAAACAGGTACACTAAGAACGAGAGACTGTAACTCTGTGTAAATGCCAGGTACTGTGATAAGATACAAAGTGAAAAGTGAAACAACCCCTGCCCTCAGGAAGTTTACATTCTGTCAGAGTAGACAACATGAGAGATAGTGTGGTATACTAGAAAGAGCATTGTCTCCAGATTCAAAAGACTTGGGCTCATAATCCTGCCTCTAACAATACTACGTGACCTTGGGCAAATCACTTAACTTTGTAGTGACACAGTTTCCTTGTCTGTAAAGTGAGGAAAGGATTGGATTAGATGACCTCTGGGGTCCCTGTTAGCTCTAACTCATAATTCCATAATAATTCCTATAATTGCATGCATATAAAAGCATACATAAAATAGGTATGAAGCAATTTTATTTATTTATTTTGTTGTTGTTGTTGTTGTTGTTGAGGCAATTGGAGTTAAGTGACTTGCCCAGGGTCACACAGCTAGCAAGTGTTAAGTGTCTGAGGCCGGATTTGAACTCAAGTCCTCCTGAATCCAGGGCTGGTGCTCTATCCACTGTGCCACCTAGCTGCCCCAAAGCAATTTTATTGAATACATATACATATATCTGGAGGGAGAGGTTGAGATCAGAAAAAAGTTTCCTGAAGAAGGTGATATTTGAATTGAGCTTTGATGGAAACTGGAAATTCTGAGAGACAGAGGTGAGGATGGGATGCACACCGGACATGGGAGACAGCCTGAGAAAAAGCATAGGAGGGGCACTTCTAAAGGTCATTTAAGAATTCTAAACAACGGAGTTTGGCATAGATTGTTTTCTCCTTCCCTGGGAAGAGAATCCAGGCACCTGGCTGAACAGCCTTGGTGTAAATTATAAGAGTATATGTTTAAAGCTGGAAAAGGCTTTAGAGATCATTGAGCACAATGCTTTTATTTTGCATAAAAGGAAACTGAGGCATGGTGAAGTTAAATGACTTGTTCAGGATTTCCCATTTGGTAAGAAATCTGAGGCAGAATTTGACCTGACTCCAGGTACAGAGACCTACCTACTTTACCACATTGCTTCTTGGTTAGGGTGATTGAGAAGGCACTTCAGGCTTTATCATATGCATTTATATTATATTATATGCATATTATTTATATGCATATAAAAGACATTTGAAGAAAGAAAGCATCTGTATCCAGAGAAAGAAGTGATAAATAGATGTATAGAATATTACATACACTCATGTGCATATGTGTATATATATGTATGTGTATAGATACATACATATATATATATGCTTGTTTTATTCTAGAAATTAAAAATAAAAGACATTTTTAAAAAATAAGCTTTGGGGGGGCGGCTAGGTGGCACAGTGGATAAAGTGCCGGCTCTGGATTCAGGAGTACCTGAGTTCAAATCCAGCTTCAGACACTTAACACTTACTAGCTGTGTGACCCTGGGCAAGTCACTTAACCCCCATTGTCCTGCAAAAAAAAATAAATAAACAAGCTTTGTTGCCCCCGAATGTAGTTTACCCCCTTGAAAGCATATGTGATCTATACTACTGAGTAAAAAAATTTCCCCAGTTAAACCTGCTCTTTCTTTTGCTGCTTTATGTCCAAGATTCCTAGGCCAAGGACTCTGTTAGAATGAAAGAAGTGAAAACCTCAGAGCATATCTAGTCCAGGCCCCTTATAGAAGCCTCTGAACCTCTAACTCTTTCCAAACCCACTCAAAATACTGGGAGACAAGTGGATGGTGATCTGAACCTGCTGAGGGGCAGGCAATGCCAGGCCTGAACATGGAGTATATATAGTACTAGGTGCCCAGATGGTATTGAGTGATTCCATCTTTTAAATTTTCTTTTAATTTAAATTTTCTTTTTAATTATGCCTTTTTTCCACCACCCCCCCAAAACAAGAGAAAAACAGAATCCATCTTAGAGACACTGAAGATTGTAAAAAACCCTCAGTTTCCTTAGTAACCCCACAACCTACCAGGTCCTAATCCCAACACAGAGCTTTGTGTGGGAGCTCTGGTCTTTCTATTCAGATGCTTTTTTTTTCAGGTCACAGCAGGTCAGATTAATCTCTTGAAGCACCAGCTGAAAAGCAGGGTCTACATAGCTTTAAATTTAAAATGTGTTTCCTTGGCCTTAAATTTAAAATGTGTTCCCACTGTTTGACTAAGCTGAGGAATCACACACCCTCACACTGAAATTCAGGAGATGAAAAACAAGCCACTGGAAGAAGAAAATCACATACATACATACTCCATGAAAAGAATTACTGTTGTCTTTTTTTTACATGAGAAAATTCAGATTTCAAGGTGGCCACACAGGAGAAGCAGAGCACAATGGGTAAAATACTAATCCTGAAAATAAATCCAGGCCAGCCCAGTGAGGGGCCTGTTCTATTACTATCCTATTAAAAATCCTGTTATAACCATGGGCTTCAGTCAAGCTGGTGTTTTTCCTATAGGGAATCACTTTTATTTCCAAGTTTCCTCCTTGATATTCCTCTTGACCTTCACCTTCAAGGGTGGGAAGAACATGCCCATCTAAATAAATTTTCATTGATACCTTTTAGCTTTACATCACTCATATTTCCCACTGGATCTCTTCCCTTCCCCCACCATCCCAGAGAGTCATCCCTTATGATGAAGAATAAAAAAGGGAAGGTAAAAAAGTTCAGCAAAACTAACAAATATATTGATAAAGTCTGGTGTTACATGCATTGTTCCATGCCCATAGTCTCCCATCTCTGCAAAGAAGTAGTGGCAGGGCCCTTCTCACATTTCTTCTCTGAGGCCAAGCCTGAAGTAGAACAGTTGAAACTCACAGGATTAGTCATTCAATGTCACAGAAAAACTGCATGGAAAAGGTGACTCTGGATAAGAGGGAGAAATGATTCCCATCGGGCCTGTAGAAGGTTCACAGCAGATGAGTGATGGTTGTGGTCCTTCCTGGATCTGAACAATGCTTTGTACCCATCACTGCTCTACTCAAAACTCTCACCATTCCCTTAGGAATTTCCTCTCAACTCAGAGGATCAAAGAATCCCAGATCTAGAACTGGACAGGCCCTTAGAGGCCAACTAAATCAAACTCCTCATTTTATAGATGAAGAAAATGAGGCCCAGAGAGATTAAGTAATTTTCTCAAGGTCACAGAGGGAATAAGCAACACCCAAGAGATTTGAACCTGGATCTTTTGACTCTAGAGACACTATTCTTTCCACTGTACCACTAGCATTCAAGGCTCTCTCCATTTTATTTCCCACTCTTCAAAAACAAGTCTTTCATTCCGGTCAAACTGGTCTCCTAATTGTCTCAAATGTATGCCACAAGCCAATCCACGTTCAATTTTATCTCTACAACCTTGCTCAAGCTGTTTCCCTTTTTCTCTTCTTGATATGCCTGAGAACTATCCTTCTTTTGAGATTCAGCTCAGGTGCCATCTCCTCCAGGAAGTCTTCCACAATTTCCCAAGTCACTTGGGATCTATCTCTGATCTAATTATTAATGAAAATTGACTGACATTGGACTTTGATTAGGAAATAACATGGCCATAGTTGAGAACTAGAATCATGATGAATCTCTCCATTGAAGCAAACTCCTAAAGCCATCCAATATCTTACAAGTGCCCTGGTCTCTCTCTGTTCCATCACTTGCTGAAAAGGCAGATTGCATCAATGTTCTTCCACATCTTCTTCTATGTGAAACTTATTGAACAGATCATGAAACACATCTCCCACCTCTCAGCATAGAGATGGGGTGATGGAAACAAAGTGGCACGTACAGCATCAGACACAATCACTACATTAGTTGGTTTTGCTTTACTGTTTTTATTATCACGAAGAAGGATTTAATGCTGAAGATGTGGTACGTACTGTATTCAGAAATCACTGTGATATGAAAACAAAGTACATGAATAAAACTTATTGTAAAAATAACTACAATTCATCTCATTATACTTCAGAGCACCAGGCATGATCTTTCTCCACTTACTGAAGTGGTTTTGCTGTATTGGACTAGTATTTCATCCTCCTGTATGTCACCAATTATAATCTTTATTAATTAGGACTGAGACTGGTCACTTCTGTTTCTTAGGACTACATCTGAGCCCTGTTCATCTTAGAGTGACTATGATGTTAGCAAATAAAAATGGTCCTGTTGTCCTTCCAGGTTAAATATGCTGAGGAAGGTAGGAAGGTAGGAGCGAAGGAAGAAAATAAAGTGCTAAGGATACAAACAAAAGACAGTCCTGGTGCTCATGGAGCTCACTTTCTAATGAATCCTAGAATTCATCAAACATTCTCAGGTTAGTGACCCTCTTTAGAGTCCATCAGAGCCTCCTGAGTGGAGCAACTCACCCCAGAACTAATCAGTGCTTCATGAGTACAGGTTATGAGCTCAGCGTCACTTGGCACTGAATCACTTCCTGCTTCTGAGGCTGAATGGAGCACCTAGCATGGTACTAGGCACACACGAGATACTTACAAAGTACTTTGCTGAACTGAACATTCCTTCTTACTCTTCCCTAAACCATTCAGGATAAAGGTCTACAGTAGACTCGAACAGCACAAGATCTTGTGCCTATAAATCACTGAGGTCATCAGATAATGGGGGAGTGTCTCTGAGAACTCTAGATCTTCTCCCTCACCTTTCATCTAACCACAGAGCTAAAAGGCAATGATGGGGTCATCACATCCAACCTGCTCATTATATAGAGGAGGAAACAGGTCCAAAAGTGACTCATTTAAGGTTCTGTACCAAGTTTTGGTGGCAAAGTTGTGACTAGAATGGACACAGTCCTTCTGCCACACAGCCTCCCTGTGACCGGATTTGGAAAGAGAAAAGCCCAGTGGATGGTTTCCAAGTCTGGCTGTGGAATTAGGTGACCTTCCAGCTCAAAGGTCAGTGACTTAGCCTCTGAGTTACTCAGCAAGGATGTCTAGCCTGGCACTGTGTGTTCCCTTGTCTACACTGGGAGTGCTAGAGTATTTCGCATACAGAACGGTGGCATGCCTTGGCCATGAAGCTGAGGGAGGCAGTGGGATGGTGGGTCTCTGGATGAGGACTGAGCCAGGAAAGCTGAGCTTGGAGAGTTAAAATTCAAGCTTGCACTAATCATCCCCCACCCCCACCCCCATTGGATAGAAGCTGCCAAAACTGCACTGCATCAGGATGGATGCTGGGCCTGCTGATAATAAATGTATAATTAATGAAACACTAAAAGGAGAGTGGGGGCACCACAGCCATGGTGCAGAGAGCAAATCCATCCTCGCAAAAGGCAAGGAAACAGGGGAACAAAGACAAAACCCAAAAGTAACCCATGGGTCGTAGACCTTCAGTCATTTTCTTCTGAAGCTCTGTTAGAAGAGAAAATGACTGCATTGCTCTTTTTTTTGTTGTTGTTTTGTTTTGGGTTTGTTTTATCGGGGGCGGGGCAATGGGGGTTAAGTGACTTGCCCTGGGTCACACAGCTAGTATGTGCCAAGTGTCTGAAGCAGATTTGAACTCAGGTCCTTCCTGACTCCAGGGCCGGTGCTCTATCCACTGTGCCACCTAGCTGCCCCCCATTGCTCTTTTTATGTTGGCCACTACTTTATTTTGCTAGCCATGGAATTGTGACACATTCTGATACTGTCACAGTGCCTCTCTCCCCGGTAAGGACCAGAAAGCTGTCTTCCTCCTATCATGTATCTTTGGGAATAACTACTGGGGGAAGCTAGGTGGCACAGTGGATACAGCACCAGTCCTGAGGGGCAGCTAGGTGGCGCAGTAGATAAAGCACTGGCCCTGGAGTCAGGAGTACCTGAGTTCAAATCTGAACTCAGACACTTGACACTTAACTAGCTGTGTGACCCTGCGCAAGTCACTTAACCCTCATTGCCCCACAAAAAAAAAAGAGTGTACACTGCGAATAACTACTAAGGTCCCCATTCTATCACAATGAGACACCTACAACTAATAATAATTGCAAGCACTTTAATGTTTGCAAAGCGCTTTACATATACCATCTGTAATGATTGGAATGACGCCACCTGCTGGAGACTTACTGTAGAAGAGTTCCGCCCATGAAGCGAAGGTCTTTGAGGGCAAGACCAGGAGTCTTTTCTTTGGTGTCAGGAAGTGACACGGGCTAGTGGGAGGAGGAAGGAAGAGACTGGCGCTCGGTCTGGCTCTTTCCTCTGGACTCTGGTGGAGAAGGGAGCTAGAAATGTGCTCTCCCTTTAATAGATAGGAATCTAGGCCTTTCTCTCTCTCTTTACCAAATTCTTATTCTCCTTAATAAATGCTTAAAAGTCTAACTCTTGCTAAAGCTTATAATTTATTGGCGACCACTCATTAGATATTTTAGACAGACTAGCTAGAATTTTAGCCCTTAACACATCTCATTTGATCTTCACAATAACCCCGTGATAGGGGCTGAGAGTGGTTAAGAGACTTGACTTGTCCAGAGTTGCATGACTAGTATGTGTGAGGCAGGATTCAAACTCTGGTCTTCTTGACACCAAGTCTAGCATTTTTGCCACTATTTAGTTCAAACTGTTTTTTGACCAAACTCCATAATTCTTTGAGTCTCCCTGGCCCTTTCAGCTTGAAATGTCCATTTTAGAGAAAGTGGCTGAGGCTTGAAATCAAACACTCTCTCAGATGGGCCCCTTACACCAAGCTAAAGAAAGAAGGCTCAGGAAAGTCAGGTCCTGGGTTATGATTGCCAGGGCCCACAGATCAGGAAGAATATATCGATCAGATTATAAACTCTGGGGCTACCAAACCAACCAACCAAACAACCCTCTGGTCTGCAATTCTCCACTGCTCTTACAAACAGCAATGAAACTGCAACCTTCCTCAAATACACTCCATAACAGAATGATGTGGTGCCTGCAGGCATCTGGAGGAGGATGAAACACTCCTCCACTTGCCTGATTCGAACAGCCCAAGTGGCATTTTATTTCCTCTCAAAAATATAAAAAATGTCATGAAGAACAAAGTAGCCCAGCCTTAGGGGGAAATGAATGGGGAGTATTTTGCTTCTCATCCCTAGTAGAAGAACTCAAGGGTACGCCATCTCCCTCCATTCCCTACCTGGGGTTGAGATGTAGGATGATGAACCTAATAAAAATATACCTTCCTACCTAGTAACAGCATGCCTTATATTGATAGAGAATCTTTAACATCTTAAAGTATATTCACATCTTTTACTCCTATTTGACATACGGAGAAGCTGGAGTTTCTAGTATTATCGAGTCTTGGGCAAGTAACTTGAAGTCTTAGCCACACAAGTAATGAGAGAAAGGCAAATCTGGGAGGTGATTAGTTTGTTAAGGAGGAGGTATTTAAGCATTTCTCTCTGTCTGTCTGTCTGTCTGTCTCTCTCTTTCTCTTTCTCACACACACACACACACACACACACCTCTTGGACATCACTAATGTGGGGGATTTGTTTTGTTTGACTATACATATTTATAATAGCTTTTGTTTTTCTTGTCTTCCCAGTGTAGGAGGGAGGGGGAGGTGGAATGGAAAGAATTCAGAGATGAAAATAAAGTAAAATTGATTTAAAAAAAAAAGATGGTGTTGGAGAATGAGATTTGTTTTCTGAATCATAGGTTCAGATATAAGAATGATGGAATCTTCGTCGGGGATGGAGTATATCTAACAACGTCTATCAAGCTATCAACATATATTTATTAAATAGATACAAAGTCAGGCACCATGCTAGTTACTTGGAATACAAATTTAATTAAATAAATAATCCCTATTCCCAAAGAGTAGAGCTTACATTCTAATAAGGGAAATAACAAGGGCACATATAAAGGGAAAAATACAAATAAATACAACGTCATCTGAGAAGGAGAGCAGAAACAATTGAGGGGGAAGCTTCATGTAGAAAGCTATGTTTGAGTTACCTCTTGAAGGAAAAGAGATGCAATGAGACAGTGAAAAGCATGGGGGACAGTCAATGCACAGGCATGGAGATGGGAAGTGGACAGTCATGTGAGGAACAGAGAGAAGGCCAGTTTGGCTGGACTGAGGAAGGCAGGAAAAGGACTAATATCCAGTGAGGCTAGAAAGATAAACTGGAGCCAGATTGTGAAATGTTTTAACTGCAAAAGAGTATGCATTGAAGTCTAGAAGCAATGGGAAGCCACTGGAGTATACTGAGTAGGGAAAGGACAAGGCTAGATCTGTGCTGAGGAAAATTGACTTGGCAGTAGAGTGGATAATGGCCTGAAGTGGAGAGAGTCTTGAAGCAGAAAGACAAATTAGGAGGCCAATGGAATAGTTTAGGTGAGAAGTGATGAGGGCCTGAACTAAAGTGGTCGCTTCGGAGTAGGTGGTGAGATTTTTTAAAAGTATGTATCGTAGAAGCAGAAATGACAAGATTTGTTAACTGAGTAGTTGTGTGGGGCGAGAGAGAATGACTAGGTAAGGAAAACACCAAGGTTACAAACCTGGGGCGCCTGAGAGGATGGTTGTGCCTTCTATAGAAATAGGGAAGTCTAGAAGATGGGTGGGTTTGAAATGAAAGATAATGAGTTCTGTTTTAGAAATTTTGAGTTTGAATTATTTTCAGGGTATCCTGTTTGACATGTACAATAGGCATGCCAGACTGAAACTCAGGGAAGAGACTGGGGATGGATATATGGCTCTGGGAGATATCTGCATAGAGGTGATATTTAAACAGATGAGAGCTGATGAGGTTGATGGAGGAGGATAAAAGGGTTAACAGATAACTTATCAATAGTAGTTATCAATAGTACCTAAAAGGGGTTAACAGACAAACCTAAGACCTGAGCTCTAATTTAGATATGAGCTCCAAGAGGGGCTATAACTTACAGACCCCAGTTCTAAAAGGGATTAGTGGATAATTTAAGATTTGGGCCCTCATCAAAGTCAGGACCTAGGTTTTTGTTAACTGGTACCTGGAGGTCTGGCTCATATTAATTACCCCCATTAATCAACACCCACAACAAAAACATAAAGAGGCAGGTCAAAGAGACCTTAAATACAACAAAAACATAAAGAGACAGGTTATAGAAATCCTAATTGATAAATTTTAATACCCAGAAACTAGGCCTGAGAATGAAAAACACAGGGATACTCTGACCTTGGCAAGTTGAGGTAACATGCATAGAAAAGGCCAAATTTGTCCCCAGTTCACCTTATGATTATGTAAACCCCCAAAACATACCTCCACGAAAAAAAGGTACCCGGCTTTGGGGTTGGCTTAAGCCCCCGGGAACTCCAAATTAGGATAGGCCCTCCCCTGTACCTCCCTAAAATGGAGATTATTATACTGAGACTAATAATCAATTTATCCATACTATAAATACAACTGTCTTCTCTTTCCTTATTTGAGAGACACCTCCAAGGTGTTCTCCCTGTGGTTACTCACAGTATTGCAATAAAACTTGGGAGTTGGCCTTTGTTTGGGTTTTTTGTGTTTGTATATCATCATGTTTTTTTTTCCCCTGTATCTTTCCCTTTACCTCTCAGAGAGCCATCCCATATCACAAGTAGTATTTTTTTGGGGGGGGGCAGGGCAATGAGGATTAAGTGACCCTGGGCAAGTCACAACCCTCATTGCCCTGCAAAAAAAAAAAAAAAAGACTGAGGGTGAGCGAGAGAGACTAGGGGGTGATGTCAAGGGGGATTTTGAGATGAAGACAGTGAGAAAGGGGAACTCCTTTTGAATAGCTTCAATTTTCTCAGTAATGTAAGTGGCAAGGTCCTCATTGGAGAGGGGCAGTGCGAGGGGAAGAGGAAAGCAGGGCAGACTTGAAGCAAAAAAAGGTTTAAAAAAACTGTGAATAGGGAGATAGGGACCCTATTAGAGAAGAATTTTTAAAATTGCCTTGTTTCAGTGAGGACCCAGTTGAAGTTGGATAACATGAATTTATAATATACCCAGTTAGCAGGGTTATATGACTTCCTTAAACTCCACTCAGCAGCACATGAGTAGAAGAGTTGGATAGTATAAGTAATCTAGGGCTAAGGCTTGGCAAAACATGAGGGAGGATAGGACAAGGAGGCAATGGCTTGAGAGAAGAGGACAGTATAGATTTGAATAGGGGAAAGACAGAAGAGGGAAGGAGGTGAAGTGAGCAGTATTAAGGAGCAGAGGGCTTAGAGGTCTGAACAAGGGTGAAGACTGGGTTGAGGTGGCGTGAGGCATGGGAAGCACTAGAAGAATAGGAGATTATAGTCAAATAGAAGGATATCAGAATTTTTAACAGAGAAGTGGAAGACCTGTGAGTAATCTTGAGATCTAACGTGTGACCATCCCTAGGTGTGGCTGAGAAGGAGTCATGGGATTTAAGGAGATTGAGGATTTGGGAGTTTGGGAAGTTTGAGGGCGCATCAACAGATGCTGCAGCCAGGTCCCACCCAGCTGGCAGATGGCACTGGATCAACTCTGGTCTGCTTCTGCTGCTGTCAGTCCACAGGTAATCAAGTGTATATGTCAAGTCTTATCTTGAAATACTAATCAAAAGGGGTTTAAATTAAGAAGGAAGGAAGAGAGAAACACCTACATATATGCAAAAAAAGATAATCATAGATAAATGTAACTATATAAATATATAAAAAGGATACAGCAAAGATAACCCAGAAATTCACAGGACCCAAAATCCAAAAAAGCCAGCAGTCAAACTTTTAGACTCAGGTTTCTAGATATAAGTATATGAAGTACGTCACTGAAAATCCTAATACAGTGAGGTATGTTTGGCCTCACAACTATTGCTATATTCTATGCCTGGAATAACCATCATCTGTATTGACATGAGGAGTTCAGTAAATAGATCACAAGTCTGGCAGGGAGGCATGATCTAACAGTGATGAGGGACTTGGAACTCTGTTAAAAGAAAAGTAGTTAATTTCTTGACTTAATTTCATCCATTAAAATGTAGTAGTGTCAATGGGGGGAATTACTATTCTGGACTTGATTCTCATTAGCAAAAAAGAGCTACTTTGCTTGCTGAAGCAAAAATGATGAGAACCTTTGGTGGGGGGAGGAGCAGGAGGATAATGATGACCATGCCATATCAGAATTTGTGATAATGAATTAAAGGAAAGCTAAGCATAAACTGATGTGACCCCTAGACTTGGGACAAGCAGATTTCAAAAAGGTTTAGAGAAAGGATAAGTAGAATCCCTTGAATGAAATCCATACATGGGAAGTCAGCCCAAGAGGAATGGAAAGTCCTGAAGAATGAAAATCTTAAGATATAGAAACAATTCTCATGAGGATAAAATGAGGGAGTTGTCGAAAGAGTCAGATGTGGATGGAAAGGGGATTCACTGGATCAACTTAGAATTTTGAAAGGTTTGTATAGAAGATAAGAAACAAGGTCAGATAATGAAGCATGGATATCAAAGTGTAAACTGGTGCTATAAGAATGATGTTAGGAACACTAAAGCTCAGAATGTGCTTGGGCTAGTGAGGAAGACTAAAGACAAGTAAAAATGGATTAGAAGATATATTGGAGGGGGCAGCTAGGTGGCACAGTGGCCCTGGATTCTGGAGGACCTGAGTTCAAATCCAGCCCCAGACACTTGACACTAGCTGTGTGACCCTGGGCAAGTCACTTAACCCTCATTGCCCCACAATAAAATAAAATAAATAAAATAAAATAAAAAGAAGATCTATTGGAGAGAAGAAGGATCAAAGGAAGGACAGAACCACTGTTCAGAGTGAATGAGATGATATTGATGAATGAAGGAGAAAAGGCTTCTCAGATGTTATTTTGCTTGTGTTTTATCTGTCAAGAAACTTTTGCCATCTTGGGATGGTAAAAGGCAGGATGCATAATTATTTCTAGGAGTGGGAGTCCAAAGTAAATTGGGAGATATTAAGGAAGCACCCAATGAATTCAAGTTACCGGGCCAAGACTAAGTACATTCTTGGGTCCTTAAAGCTCTTACAGATGCGATTGCTAAGTGATTGGAAAGATTGCAGAGAATTAGAAAGGTGCTGTGGGACTAGAGAAGGGAAATTTTCAAAAAAGTCAGCTTGACTTTGATTCCTAGTAAAATTTTAGGACATTTTAAAAAGTAGACATAGTTTACCTAAATTTTTGTAAAGTATTTGATAAAGTCTCTCATGCTAGTGTAGGCCTGATAATAGTAGATTGAGGAGGATTTGGAAGTGTTTGAATTGCCAGGTTAAAAAGTTTATTGATGGCTCAATGCCAATTGGGGAGAATGTCCCATGTGAATTGACACATGGATCTTTCCCCGGCCCCAGGTGGCTTCACTTTTTTTTTTTTTTTACATTTGTAACAATGATTTAGCTAAGGGGTGTTTTTTTTTTAATCAAATTTACAGATGATAAAAATCTAGGAGGGATAGTTAACATGTTGAATAAAAGAGTCAAGATCCAAAAGAGATCTTGGCAGATTAGAGAATTGGGCAAAATCTAATAAGATAAAATTGCAAAAGGACAAATGTAAAGCCTTATGGTTGGGTTCCAAAAATCATCTTCAGAAGTCCAGCATTAGGGAGTCAGTCCAATACAGAGACAGCTGTGGGTCTAAGAAAGATTTATAAGTATTTTAGTAGACTGCAACATAAGTCAACAGAGTGATATAACAAGCAATAATAGATAATGTGATTTTGATTTTGGATGGCATGAAGAGAGATACCATGTCTACAAGCAATAGGATAACACTGTCTCGAATGAATGAATGAATGAATGAAGTGAGAAAAAGAATATATTAAAACACTTATGATGTGTCAAATCCCAATCTAATTATCAATCATACAAAGAGAAAAATAATACAATCTCTGCTCTCAAGGATTTCATATTCCGAAGGGAGGGGGACTCACATTGGAAGTCTAAGCTGCAGGTCTGATGAAAAGAGTCCATGGTCAAAAGATAGATGGTAAACACATATGTTAGGTGTCATTTCCATGAATAAAACTATATCCCTTTCTGACATCGAGCCATTTATTAGTGCCAAGGATTTTTAGTGGTAAGCATTTTATTTTTTGAGTCTTAGTATCAGTGAGGCTGTTGAAGAGGTGGATTTAGGGGGGAGTACAGCAACTCCTTTAAGATGGTGGTCAACTAACAACACAGTATAGGCAGTGGCAGGCAGGCAGGGCCTTTTCTCTTCAATAGATAATGGCTGTGGTTGCTGGGTTAGAAACAGAGCCCTTGTACTGCTGTTCTCAGGGCTCCTGGGCTTACTTGCTCATCCATGGAAGTTGGTCAGCAGTTGGCATTGGCAGTGGTGAGTGAAGTGGGTCATGCCTTATGAAAGCACATCTGGAAAAGGATGTTCAATTCTCCATGCCACATTTCCGGAATGACATTCTAGAGTTAGAATGTCACTGAGAGAATCCTTGACAAGGATTGTAAAGGACATTAAGTTTAGAGAGGAGAAGATTTGATTGGTAGTGGTCAGGGAGGACATGCTAGCTTTCTTCAAGTATTTAAAGGGTTGTCATGTGGAAGAGGAATTAGACCTTCTCTGCCTCAGAAGATAGAACAGGGAACAACTGATATGGGCTCCAAAGAGGTGGAATTGGGCTTGATTTGAGGAAGGACCTCGTAATACTTAGAACTATCTAAAAGTAAAGGGAGTAGCTTCAGGAGATTTTGGGTTTCCCCTGTACTAAAGGCCCTCAAACAAAATTTGGATGGCCATTTGTCATGGATGTTGTGGAATGAATCCTTATTCAGCTACTGCTTGGGCTTGAGGGTCTGTGAGTAAAACAGACTTGCCTAAGTTCCCACAGCTGGTCAGTGGCAGAACTGCTATTAAAACTCAAGCCTCCTGACTCCCAGCCCCCTCCACCCCATGATATCTACTAGACTATGTAATCGACAGGCAATTTCCATACCAGCATTAAGACCTCCAGAAGCTAGGTGCTGATGTTTTGTCAATAGAACCTCCTTGGGTTGGAGACAAGGGCTTTCTTTTCAGCATCTCAGAGACAACAATCTGGACTTCACTGATAAAATAGAAGTACTGACTTGAGCTCTTCCTCATCTTGCCCTAAGCTCACCATTTGTGCAGGCTTCTCTCACCTGTCTCTCTATTCATCCCAGAGGCCCTGGGGTAGAAGGGAGCACGAGTTCAGCCCCATAATATCACAGAGGCTGCATGCCAAGGTCCTTGGATGAGCATAGAACACAACATTATGGAAAGGTTTGCTGCCACCAAGCTGCACTGGGGATTTTAATTGTAAATCATCTTTCAGTGTCTGCCCATGACTGCCTTTACAGCCCTAATGAATGTAAAATGGGAAGAAATGTGATGAATTTTTCAAAGGTGGAATCCACTGTGATACTGCATGCTTAGCATCTTCTGTGTTGATAAAAATTCAGCACCAGATCCATTAGAGCACCATTTGCATGCTCTGCTCAGTTAATGACTTTTCAATCAAGTATGCTCTGCCTGAGCCTGGAAACGTCCTTATTTCCCACCCTCACCACTCCCCAGAGCAGAACTCCAAAGACAGACCCCCACCTTGTCTGCATTCTTTTGGGCACCTGGTGGAGCACTAAACCAATAGGAATACATTTAATCTGATGGGCAAATGTCCTAGATTTGGAGGTAGCCAAGACTCTGGAGGCCACTGAGCCCGAGGCTCTTGTTCTACAGATGCAGAAATGGAAGAAAGAGAAGATGAGCAACTTTCCCAGGGTCACAAAGCTAATAAGTGTCTGAGGTGGGAATTGAGCCCAAGTCTTCCTGACTCCACTACTCTATCCAGTATTCCAGCTAGCTGTTTGTGGAGAAACCATCTGGGGATAGGGAGGATGTGCAGATGTTAGAGAGTTAAATCTGTCCCATTCTAACACTCACCTGGAATTCAAAGTTTGTATTTTCCAGAAACTTCTGATTCATGGTTTCTGCAAACTTGTTGATGGCCCTCAGGAAGACCCTAAAAGAGGCAGAAATTCAGTTATTATGCAGCTCGCTGTATCTTAGATGGTGCATGCTTCTTAGGAAGACCTCATCAAGGCCCTGCTTCAGCTCTTTGCTTTCTTGGCTCTCCCCCTGCCTGTCTGATGACTCCTTCTTGGTCTCCTATGCTGTGTCTTTCTGTCCCTGTCAAGTCCCTAATTGTGAATGTCTCTGAAGGCTGTGTCCTGGACTTTTTTATCTTTCTTCTTTATCCTCCCACATGGCAATCTCATCATGTCCCATGGGCTCAGTTGTCATCTCTAGGCAGATGATTTAGTATCTTTTTAGTATCTTTTCTGAGTTTCAGTCCTGAATTTCCAAATATCTATCAGACATTTTAAAGGGGATATCCTATAGGCATCATAACATGTCCAGAAAAAGAACTCATCATCTTTCCCCCTAAAACCTTTTCTTCCTTCAAATTTCCCTATAACTCTTAAGGGCATATTATACTCCATTTCCCAGATTTGCAGTCTCCATGTCCTCCTCAACTCCTCACTCTTACTTACCCTGTATATCTAATTTCTTTCTAAATCTTGGCTTTTCTATTTTCACAACAATCTCTCCTACATGTCCTCTTCTCCCCTCTCACACAGCCACCCTAGATTAGGACATCATCTCTTCTCATCCAGTCTATGACAATCGACTTCTAATTAGGATCCTTGCCTCGTCTCTCTACATACTGATTCATCCTCCATACAGATGCCACAGTGATTATCCTCAAGTCTGTGTCTTACCATGTTAGCTGTCACTCACCCCCACCACTGAGTGAACCCCTATTACTCCCAGGATCAAATATGTCCTAAGTTTTCCATTTAAACCTTCCCCTCTTAGCTTAGCATTCTTTCCTTGTATTTCCCCTGAATATATCTCCTCTCTTGCATCTTCTCCATGTATCTGCCCTGGATGTTCATGTTTATTTACAAACTGTCTACCTTCTCCCCTCAAACCTCCTATGGTATATGTAAGCTCCCTGAGGACAAGAATAGCTTGTGTGGTTTGGCCTTTCTTTGTATTCCCAGTACAGTGCCAGGCACTTAGTATGTAATGAATGTCTGTTGGTTGATTAAGAAGTAGTGATAGTTGGATGTAGAGAATTGGTTCCCTCTCCTTGCCATCATGGGACCCTGGGAGGGATCACTCGAGCGCGTGCTCGTGCATGCGTGTGCACACACACACACACACACACACACACACACACACACACACACACACGCTGAAAGCATTTGGATGGATTTTCCCCCCTCTCTGAACTTTCACCCAAGCCAGCACTGCTCTACAGGTAGGAGATAAAAGCTGTTGGACTACACTACACTAAAGATCTTGATGAAGGTCTGGAAGGAACATGGAAGAAGTAATATGGTCTCTGACCTCATGGAGTCCCCAATCCAACAAAAGAAAAGTAGTCCCTACTCTTGAAGATTTTCCAGTCTATGGAGTCTAATGCAGATTCTACTGTTGGGAAAATCCTACTCTAATGGAGGAGACAGTCAGTGTCCCTATCTTAAGAAAAATTACAAATCCATCAAAGGATACTGTAAAGTCTGTCTCTGTCTCATACAGACAGAGAGAGAGAGAAAGAGGGAGACACACACACACACACAGAGACAATATGCAAGAAACTATAAAAAATGTCTCTAAAGTCAGAGGACATGAGTTCAAATTCTACTTCTGATGTTTACTACGTAACTAAGCTTGGGTAAATCACTCCCTGAACCTCAGTTTCCTCATCTGTAAAACGATGGAGCTAAGACTTGAGGAGAGCTAATGATGTCAATAATCCCATGTTCCCAAGAAAGCTAACTGCAATCCCTGGAAATCATATTCATTTGTGCTGAGAGGATGTGGAATAACAGGAATCAGGCAGGACTAGTCAGGGATGACAGGAGAAGCTGAGTTTGAGCACTGGTCTCATATCACTCTCCAAAGCCTTGGTCCATCTTCCTCTTAAGAATTTCTCCAAAAGTAAAGACTAACTGGCAGGCAGAGTAAAAGAACTGGGGGTGGGTGAGAGGGGAGAGTCAGTGGGTTCAGTGCCCTGCAAGGAGCTGATAGTTTCTAAGGGCTCTTCCCACCCACACTTGCAACAGGCAGCAATATTTCATTTAGCCCCTGACAGCCCTGGGAATCTCCCTCGGTTTGCAATGCAGGCAATAATTGCTGGGGCCCTGTTTGCTTGGTGCCACTTGGGAAAGTAAAACACAATCAATCTTTCCAGCTGCAATTCACTGCACGTATAGGCCACTGTCACCAGGTTAGAGCAATGTTCTCATCTTCAGTGTGCTGCTGCCCGCAATGGACAACTCTATAGCAAGGCCTCCCTGTTACTGACAATCCACTGATGATAATATGGTAGATTCTTGATTTTCAGTATTGGGGGAGGGAGGGGGGGACATTATCTACTTTGTAAATTACTTATAGCAAAAATGAAACCCTGGGCTTGCTTCCCCTAACCAACCAGCCCATATGTGATCCAGCCTAGTAGAATGGGAAGAATAATTGATTCTATCTTGGATTCTAGTGTCAGTCTTGCTACTTTCTATATAAAACTATACTTTCCTGCAGATCAGTTTCCACATTCATTTTTTCTTTTAATTACTTTTTTTAAGCCTGGGTCTCCCTATATTACCTATGCTGAAAGTTCAGTGGCAATCCACTGCTCCATTTCTATTACTGATAAAGCATGGGAACCCCAACCCACTCGGACTCTGACCCAGGCCATCTCAGTCTTCCTTTTGGTAAGCTCATGTAACCCTTTAGTAATCCCCCCCACTCCTCCCACCCTGAGGTCTCATACTAATGCTGATTTTAGCATAGACACATGATTTTCCTAGCCTACTTCAGACCAGAATGCCCATACCCAAGAAATTCTTCAGCCTCAGCCTTCCTGATACCCAGGATCACAGGCATGCCACACTGCACATAACTAGTTCATTTGTAAGAGATCCTCTAGTCTAAGTCTTTTCTTTTACAAAATTTTTATATCTGCATCAAAAAGAGGTAAAATCTCTTACCCAACAACACTTAGTAAGTTAGTGCAACTGAGGCTCCCAATTCAGAGCTCTATCCCCAGTACTATTCATGGTTCATGCTGCTTTGAAGCCAACCAAATATACAGATAGAGAGAAAGACAGATAAACTTCATAAACCAAAGTAAGGTGATCTGGAAACAGACACCAGGTCTGAGGGGAAGCAAGGTTGAGCGAATGCAGAAATAAAATCCAGTAAAATCCGTCACTTGTCAGACTGTCACAATGCAAGATTTCCATGGCTCTGCTATTCCACCGTGTGTTAACGTGCCTTTGAAAATGTATTTCCCCCCCTTAAAGATCAGTTATCTGATTCTCCAGATGGGACTGTATTGAGAGCCTGTCATTTTCTGTCCAAACATATCGAGTATCTCAAATGCGATACCAAAATGAGGGGTTTTACACCCTCTGTGGCAGGAACAATGATATCAGCAGGCACCATAACAGTCATTACTCTAGCTGTCAATCTAAACGTGTCTCTGAATCTCTGAGGCAGGTCCAAGAGCCCAAGAACCCAAGCTGTTAGTGAGAGAGCAAGTTGGGGGGGGGAGGTTGGAGAGGGAGGGGGGGAGGTTGGAGAGGGAGGGATACTGGGAACCAAAAATCTCACTCAATTTCAGGCTCATCTTTTTGGACTCTGAAAAATAGGGCTTCCCTCCCCCCACCTCCAAGTACTATAGTCCCTGAATTGGCAGATGGAATGAATGTTAATAAACAGCTAATATTTACATAGTGTTTAAAGGTTTGTAAATTATTTTCATACATTATCCCATTGGATCCTCAATAAGGTAGGTGTTATAATCCTCATTTTACAGATAGGGAAACCGAGATTCAGGCAGTTTAATTGAATTGTCAAAGGACACACAGATGATAAATAACCAAGATAGAATTTGAACCCAGATATTCTTGGCTCCACACTCAGAATTCTGTCCTTTATACCACGGATATGTGTGAGTACTGGTGCCTCTTTAGCCTTCAATGGATTTATAACTTTATCTAACTGGATCCTCCCTCTCTCAAACTCTATAGATGTTTTTATCCTGTGTAATTCTAGTCTAGGTCTTCATTAATTCCTCCTTAAAGAATATGTTCTAGATTCTTCCTTTTAATATTTCATGGGCATCAGGACAATATCTTTCATTTTTCACTTTCCTCATGAATTGAATAACCGATCAAGCATTTATTAAGTACCTTCTATTTGCCAGGCACTGTGCTAGCTATTTTGGATACAAACACAAAAGTGAATCTCCCTCCCCTCAAGGAGTTTACATTCTATTAAAGGAGACAATATACACATTGTATAATTATAAAAGGAATAAATATATTCATAATAAATTCAGGGTAATTGCATTCTCACATCCTTTTCTGCTCCTATATATCCTTACTGGCATATTTTATGACACTTCTTGCATGCAAGCCTTTGTTGGTAGTAGCTTTACACACATTGTCTATCTTTCTATCGCCTTTTGGCAATGAAGAACATGAACATATGGAAAGAAGCATATTGCTAATTTTATCAATAAAAATAATTTGATGATGAAGAGAGCATTTTCAAAATTTGAAGCATCTTAGGGATGGATCATTAGTCTATTCCCCCTCATTTTGTAATTTATACAGAAAGAAGTTGAGGCCCAGAAAGGTCAAGTGGACATGCTCAAAGGTCCAGTTAAAGACCAATCCAATGGATGAAAAAAATATAACTAGGAAATGGATAAGGAAAATGTTGACTTTGGTCAGAAGCTCTCACAATAGACAACTAAGTACAATGTTTTGCACAAGGTTCACTGAATATCAGTTTAATCAAATTGTACAGTTTACATGTGAGAACTTTTGGCCACTAACATGCCATGTGATCTTGGCAAGTCATATTTTCTATTTGGACCCTGGTGCCTTCATCTATCAAAAAAGCAAACTAGACCATATGACCTTTAAGATTCCCCAATGATTTTTTTCTTTGGAGTCCACACTGTAGAAGTATCTTAAAGGTAAGATGACATTATCAGGCAGAAACCATAGACAAGGTCCAAGGTGGGGCTGTCCTCCCCAGAGCAAATGACATACAACAAGGGATTCACATATCCCAAGATATACCTTTTTACCAAGAGGAAAAGGATTAGTCAGGGCATGAGTGAAGGCTCCATCTACAGAAAACGTGTTACGTGTGTGGATGAATATAAATAGACAAGTACTAATTCCCTGTTCTAAACACAGCTTCCTCTTAGTTGTACAGCAGGAGAGCTTAACACAGATGTATGTAACTATAAAGAAACAGCAACACGTACTGTATATTCCCAAGGGCACATATGATGCTTTTTATTAAGATGAGAGACATACAGATGGAAGAAGATAAACATGCCTCTCGAAGTGAACAACATTATTCTGGGAAAGAGCCCAAGGGCCCCTGAGAGCCCTGGGTTTGCTGTCTCCTTTTTCCATGGAATTCTGATTGACGGGACCATAGGATTGAGTGCCAGAACTTTGGAGCTCATCTAGTCTAACATCTTCATTTAAAAGATGAGGTGATTGATAGCTAATCAATCAGTCGAGTATTTATTTTTGTTGTTGTTTAATTGTTTTTCAGTCATGTCTGACTCTTCATGAACCCATTTGGGATTTTCTTGATAAAGATACTGGAGTGATTTGTCATTTCCTTCTCCAGTTCATTTTCCAGATGAGGAAACTGAGGCACATGGGGTTAAGTACTTGTCCACAGTTACACAGCTACTAAATGTCTGAGGGAAGATTTGAACTCAGGTTTTCCTGACTCCAGGTGCTACACTTTATCCACAGCACCACTTAGTTGACCCAAATATTTATTAAGGGCCTACTATGTATCAGGCACTCTCCTAAGTGCCAAGGATACGAAGATGAAAAAGAAACTGTCTCCATCCTTAGGGGGCTTACATTGTAGACGAAGAGGTGGCATCTGTGTATATACATCAATATATGTGCTCATTTAAATATGGAATAGTTAAATAAATAGCACGTGGAATGATCATTATATATAATAAATTAAATATAGAACCATAAGAAATAATTAAATACAAGATTGGAGGGAGAAAGCATCAGCAGCTAGAAGGATTAGTAAAGGTCTCATGTAGAAGGAGACTCCTGAGCTCTGAAGCTTTGAAGCAAGATTTTAAGAGACAGAGGGGAAGAGGGGAAGCATTCCAGGCATGGGGGCCAGACAGGCTGTGCAAAGCTGTGGAACCAGGAGATGGAGTGTCACATGTGATGAACAGTCAGTTTGTCTGAACTGTGGAGAGTATGAAGGGAAATAATGTATAATTGTTTTTGCTGTTGTTGAGTCATTTTTTCAGTTGTGTTTGACTCTTCATGAGCCCATCTGGGGCTTCCTTGGCAACCACTGGAGTGGTTTGCCATTTTCTTCTTTAGCTCAATTTATAGATAAGGAAACTGAGGCAAACAAAGTTAAGTGACTTGCCCAGGGTCACACAGCTAGTAAGTACCTGAGGACACATTTGCACTCAGGAAGACGAGTCTTGCTAACTCCAGGCCTAGCGCTTTGTGCACTATGGCACCACCTAGCTGTCCTCTGATGTATAATTAGGCTAGAAAAATAAAGCTGGAAAGTCAGATTGGGGCAGAGAAGTGAAAGGTCTTAAATGCCATGCAAAGGTGTTTGTATTGACCCTGGAGAAGGAAGGTGGCTTGTTCAGGGTCATATGGCCAGAGAAGAGGAAGAGTTAGTATTCCAATACTGGCCTCTTGACTTCAGTTCTGGGGTTCCTTTGTCTTCCTCTCTCCCTCCCTAGGCTCCCTGAGAGGGGGGAAAGATGGTGGTTGATCAGTTGACTCTGCTAGACAAAACAGAGAGCAAGAGAGAAAGTGATGTGCTGAGCTGGCCTGAGAAGAGCTTTCAGTCTTCACCTTGAGAAATAGAGGGAGGGGGAGGCCATAAGCAGCTCGCTTACCGCACACACAGCAGCCTGGGTTACAGAAGAGGATGCAGTGAATCAGCAGATCACATCTCTGAAAACAGCCAGTGTCACCGAGGTGGCTCAGCTCCAGGTGCCCTCACGAAACCTCCCTTGTAAATAAGGATTTGAGGCTGGGATTCACCAGGAGACACTTATTCCTCCTGAAAGAGTAGGCCTTGGCTTGACTTGGGGGGTGAAGGGGGCTGCTTTAGCTGCACCTCAAAACCCTGCAAAGCATACCCCAGAGCTGCTGCAGCACATGTGACAAAGGAGCCTTCTGCACATTAACAGAGTAGACCAGCCCTTCCTACACCTTCCCAGAAGTCCTCCCTGATCTAACCATTTGGAAATGATGTCTCCCGGCTCTGGATTCCTGAGGCACACACATGTACTGTCTTGTATTGTTCATCTTTTCACGTGTGTATGTTTTCTCTGCCCAACTGGACTGTAAGTGCTTCGAGGGTAGGAATTGGTCTTACTTTGTGCTATATTCATCAGTATTCCATGTAGGCAGCATTGTGTACTGGAAATAACACCAGATGTGGAGTCAGACAACCAAGGTTAGAATCTTTGCCCTGGTATTTACTCCTGTGTGCCCTCAGAAAGGTTATTGAAACTTTTCTGGGCTTTGCTTCCCTCATACATAAATAGAGAGGGTTGTACTAGGTGATTTTTCAGGTCCTTTCTATCTCTAAATCCAATGCTCAACATAGTAGATGCTGAATAAATATGTGGCATTTTTCTTTAAGGGGTGTTTTATGAATATTTGTAAATGACTAGCATGTTTTGAATGTCCTGCCAATAGACGCAGAAAATCTGGATAATTAAGCCTCAAAGGGGAAAAGAGTTCCCATGCAAAATTTGGTTCATTTAAAACATTCAAAATAATGTGATCATTAGAAAATATAATTTCTCTCAAACCTTCCAGAAGGCTGCATGTTGCTGACAGAAGGCATGAGAAAATATAAAGAACATTTTGGGGGGGGGCAATGAGGGTTAAGTGATTTGCCCAGGGTCACACAGCTAGTAAGTGCCAAGTGTCTGAGGACAGATTTGAACTCAGGTCCTTCTGAATCCAGGGCTGGTGCTTTATCCACTGAGCCACATACCTAGCTGCCCCTGCCTTAGAAAATATAGATTAATTCATTTTTGTTCATGTGTCTACCTATGTATGAAAGTGAGGAAAAAAGTCCATGTGCCCTCTGCTACTTTGCACCCCCTTCCATTCCCCTGCCTCACCTCATGTACCTTAACACCCAAAGAGCCCAGTGAAAGGAAGGTTAGAGAGATACAGTCATTTGGGGGTGAGGAGCAAAGGAACAAGCATATGTGCCAAGCTCTGTGCTAAATGCCTGACAGATATTATCTCATTGGATCTCCACAAGGGCCCTGGCAGGTAGGTACTATTATGATCCCCATTTAACAGTTGAGAAAACTGAGACATATGGAAGTTAAATGACTTGTCTGGGATCACACAGCTGCCAGTAAGTATCTAAGGAAAAATCTGAACTCAGATCTTCCTGACTCCAGGCCCAGTGTTCTATCCATGGAGCTACCTCACTGCCTCTCACTTAAACCATGATGTGTTGTGACATCTGCAACATTTACACAAAAGAACAAAATTACTTCCACAGATCAGCTTTTATTGGTTTGTTTATTAATATCTAAGGGGAGGGGGTGACATGAGCACATAGTTATCAGGTGAATCAGAGGATAGTTTTTTGTCTCCTGGAAGGGAGGAATATCTTCACCATTGACACAAAGTGGCAGAAGGACAGAACTTGGAAGTAGGAGTCAAGAGACCCAGGTTTCTCCAGCTCCATTACTGATTAGTAGTAAACATTCCTAGACAGGTCTCTTTTCATTGGGTCTCAGTTTCCCCATGTGTAAAAGAAGGTTAGGCTAAATCCCCTTGAATCCTTTGCAAAGTTAAAAATGCTATGAAAATGTAGGTAGAGGGACAAGACCAATTATTTTATTGGTGTAGGGAACTCCTGGAGGAGAAAATTCTCTCCACCCAGGCCAGTAGGCACCTGTTCTACAGGTGGTCTTATGGACTGGGAAAGCCTACAGAATTGGCTGGAGCACAGACAGGTTAAGTGCCTCAGCCGGGTCATAGATAGTAGGTGTCACAGGCTGGACTGCAACCCAAGTATTCCTGACTTCAAGACCAGGTTTTCAGGCATTACATGACTCTACTTCTACAGATGAGGAACCTGAGGTCTTGGAAAGTGAGGAGACTTGCCAAAGGTCACACAGACTATTGACTAATAGCTGAGCCAGAATTTAAACCCAGATCTCCTGGCTCCAAACCCTGGCTCTTTCTGGTACAATATCAAAGAAGCTATCATGCTACAAAGGAGAAAAGAAAGCTCCCTGGAGTAGTAAAATTGCTTATAGAGGCAGTATGGCATAATAGACAGAGTGTTGTCCATAGGCAGCAGAGAGTCAACAGTTCAAATCTGGCTTCAGATATTTCCTAGCTGTGTGAACAGCTCTGCCTTAGTTTCCTCATCTGTAAAGTGGAGATAATAATAACCCTTAACTCCCAAGGTTGCTGTGAGAATTAAATGAGATAACTGTATGCAAAGTGCTTCGCAAACCTTAGGGTAATGAAGAAACATAAATTTTTATTGTTATTATTATTATTTGCAATTAACATAGAATTCACAGTAGCAACACCCCTCTCTCCTGACAACTCAGGCTGTGCCCCCTGAGAAAACACAATTCCTCTGACTGCTCCTAACTTAGAAACTTAAATGCCTAGCATTTTCTTAAGAGATACAAATGCTTCCACTTGGGAGATGATTCCAAGTTTGTAGATTTCTTTGAAAATTAAATGCAATGGGAGTTGGAGAGTATATGCAGAGGAATCACAAAGCATAGACCAGTGGGGCTCAATAGGTGGTCTCTGGGAATACCAACTGCATGGTCCAGAAGCTTTTATAGGCCTGGTCTCCAAACTACTTTTGCCTCAGTTGGCCTCACAAAATCCTTTTGTGCATGAGCCTTCAGGGTCAACTGGCCAGTTGGCAATAGCTCTTGTAGGTAAAGCCTGAGTTCTCTCCCATTTGTCACTCCAAATTTAAGGTCCGAGAAAGATACTGGCCTCTTCTGGTTCCCTCGTGAAATATCTCTGTCTCTCTCTGTCTCTGTCTCTGTCTCTCCCTCCCTCCTTCCCCCTCTAATACCAGTATATATTGGCTAAAGCTCATGGGGGGCCTCTAGTAATTGGGTAAATCTCTGAGACCTCTTCACAGGCAGAGAGATAGATGCAGGGGGCCACCTTGTAATCTGAGATTGCAGAATCATCAGATCACTGATTTCATGCCGGAAGAGCACTAAGAGACAATCTGGGCTAATGCCGGGACACTCTGACTTTATAGATAATTATAATAACTACTCACCTTTATATAGCACTTTGAAATTTACAAAGCACTTGGCAAACATTATCCCTTTTGGTCCTCACAACAACCCTGTGAGACGGGAGCTGTTTATAGATGAGGAAAAGGCAAGATGAAGTGACTTGCACAGGTAGTAAGTAGACAGTAAATCCTGGGTGATTTACCTGTGACACCCAGGGGGGTGTCAACCTAGGAGATGCTGAATAAATAGGTGATGTGTTTTTAAGGAGTATTTTATGAATATTTGTAAATGCATGAACACAGGACTAAGCCCCCTTCCACCCTCACCCCCAACCCCCATCCCCCACCTCAGGCTGTGCTCCGGAGAAAACACAACTTCTCTGACTGCTCCTAATGTAGAAACCTAAATGTCTGCCATGTTCTTAAGAAATACCATTGTTTCTCCTTGGGAACTCCTGCTCTGAGACTACATTTTAAGAGGTGAGTGACCAGTAAGCATCTGAACTAATCCCGTGCCCTGGTGTAGTGGGAGGACTGGCCATTCACAGACCCTTCACAGGAGTGCACCAAGTGATGCTTCTGACATTTTATGAGCAAGTTGATTTATTTTTATCCAATCCATACACAAGGGAGAGCAGCACAGATCTCCAATTCTTGCTCCCCCCATCCCTGCTCATTGCCAAGCCTCTGAGATGAATGGGGGAGTTCTTCTATGGGGTCTAGGGGCTAATTTCTCCATAGCTGTAGGACTGAACATGGAAACACTCGGGTAGGGGACAAGCTGCTTTTCTGGGGATACAGGCTGAAGGAGGAACCGAAGCCAGCTACTGGAATGTTTGGGTTAACTAATTCCCAATCTCCCTGTCTTTCTCCCTTGCCTAACACACAGCAGTCTCTGGCACATTCTCCTTAACCCTCTCCCCTAGACCCCTACGTACTGGAGCTAAGGAACAGCTGAGGATGCAGAGTAGAGTACCGGTGTCAAGGCCACAACTCTGGGCTATGGGGGTGGTGCAGCAGCAGGGATAATGGAACTTCCCTGATGCTGCACCTTAATTCAATTATTGCCTGTTATCAATTTCCAGCAGTTCCAAAGGATAACTTGGCTTCATGAGGAAGGCGGTAGCAAGGCTGGTGATTCCTACTCATGCTACTGGCCACACTCACCTGTTCTGGACCATGCTCATGGCCATCCAGTCCTGGGGATACACATTCTTCCCAATGAGATCCTTGAACATGATGAATGTTTCCATCAAGAAGTCCTGGAATGATGAAATGGATCAGATCTTTAACCTGAGATCCCTAGAGAAATCTCATGGCAGGCAAGAACCAATTGCAACATCCAAATGTTTCCTCCCATTCCCGTAGTTATTCATTCTCTCTCTCTCTCTCTCTCTCTCTCTCTCTCTCCATATATGTATATATGTATATATTATATATACATATATAAACATATACATACACATGTATATATTCATTTATATAGAATATATTATTGGGGGGGGTGAGGCGATTAGGGTTAAGTGACTTGCCCAAGGTCACACAGCTAGTAAGTGTTAAGGGTCTGAGGCCAGATTTGAACTCAGGTCCTCCTGAATCCAGGGCCAGTGCTCTATCCACTGAGCCACCTAGCTGCCCCAGAATATAGTCTTAAAAGGAGTATCATAAGTTCATTAGCTGTGGGACTAGAAGGGACCTTATCAGTCATCTTAGCCAACTATGTCACTTTAAAGATGAGGAAACCAAGATCCTGGGAGATACAGGGTCACCCTGGTGATAAAACAGGAGAGGTAGCATTTGAACTCAGGGCCTCTGGCTTTAAAGATGGTATTCTTTCCCCTATACCAGGAAAGATAAGGCTAACTTGCAAACCTCTCAAAAAGTCAGTGCCATAGAATGAGCAACAGACTTCAAATGCCAACTTAAAAGTTCATTACCCAGAGCCTGTCACACAAAGATAAGTAGTACACAAAAATGGGAAGAAAAACACCCTCACAATAAGCCATTGCTAATTCCTGTCTTGAGGAGGAAGGAAATAAAAGCTCTCTTTGATGTAGCAATTTTTAAATTATCATCCCAAATATGAACTTGAAAAGGAAATAACCTACATCATATGAAAGCATCTCAGTTCATCGCTCCCATACACTATTATTAAAATGAACGCATAATTAAAAGTGCTGTAAATAAAGCTAATTCACAAGTCTCTCCCTCACTTCCAGGCATCATCCCTCCCTCTCTCTCTCTCTCTCTCTCTCTCTCTCTCTCTCTCTCTCTCTCTCTCTCTCTCTCTCTCTCTCTCTCCCTCTCTCCTCTTGCTCTCACTCGCTAACTCAGATATATATATATATATATATTTTTTTTTTTTCTTTTGGGTGGTGCAATGGGGGTTAAGTGACTTGCCCAGAGTCACACAGCTAGTAAGTGTCAAGTGTCTGAGGCTGGATTTGAACTCAGGTACTCCAGAATCCAGGGCCGGTGCTTTATCCACTGCACCACCTAGCTGCAGAGATATATTTTTTTAAAAGAATTACTGAAGAGTTTGGCAGTTTATGGTCATAAGGGAGAAAGGCAATTAACATCTACCAAAAGTCTACTATGTCCCAAGCACCGAGCTAAATGCTTTACAGATATTCTCTCATTTGATCCTCACAATAAGCCTGTGAGGTAGGTGCTATTATTATTATTATTCCCATTTTACAGATAAAGAAACTGAGAACCGAAGTTTAGTGACTTGCCCAGAGTCACAACAGCTAGTGTGTATCTAAGGTCAGATTTGAACTCAGGTCTTATTAATTCTAAATTCGGTATAATTATCCACTTTACCACCTACCACCAGCTACATCTATACCATGTTATATCACAATAATACTTATATTACATTCATAAAGCACTTCAAAGTTGCAAAGTTCTTTTCAGGGACGTCATCTTATCTTCCCCCTGCAACAACACTTTAAGGTAGATAAATCAAATATTATTATCCCCGTTTTGCAGATGAAGTCACAAAAATTTTTTTCCTTAGCTCCTCTTCCGTAAAATGAGGTGGAGAAGGAAATGGCAAACCATTCTATCATCTTTGCCAAATGGGGTCACTAAGAGTTGTACATGACTAAAAATAACTGAACAACAAATGTGACAGATGAGGAAACTGAGATTCTTTCTTTTTCTAGGTCCCAAGCAACACAAATGGATTAGAACATGAGGTCACTGCACTGTCTCATTTAAAGCAACCAAAACATATATTTACCTCCAGAATCTGCTTTAATTTCTTGCCAGTTTGTATCAACTTAGGATACCTCCCCACATCCTTGAAGAGAAGTCACTTTACCTATCTAGACCTCTGTTTAATCATCTATAAAATAAGGGGTGGAGCGGGTGGACTCTAGGGTACCTTTTAGTCCCGCTGCCCATGATCCCTAAGTGATGCCGAGTACAAAAAAAAATTCTTAATTAAGTCCCTTCCTCTGGGGTTTGGGAATTTTATTAGACTGTGAGAATTCCCTGATGATGGGGCCATGTACTTTGTATATCCTGACATGAATTGCCCAGAGTAATTACTCATTTGAGGGAAGGGTGGGGAGGAAGAGAAGCAGTCCAGACTTGTGGTTTTATCCATGTAGTAACTCATGGCATGGAAACCTCTTCCACCTGAAAAAGATTAGCAAGTCAGCTACAATCTTAAGAGAGTCACTTGACCACTGAGATGTTAAATGATTCACTGATGATCACATAGGTAGTATATGTCAAAGGCAGAATTGAACTCAGATCTTTTTTATTCTAAAGCCAGCCCTCTAACCCTCGCATCATGTTGCTATCTCTCAACCCATGGAATGAAATTCTAACTGACCCTGGTTGGCAAGATAACCTTAGCCCCATAGCCAGCTGAATGGGCAGGTAGGTGGCAGAGTGAGTAGAATTCTGGGCCTGGAGTCAGCAAGACTCATTTTCAAGAGTTCAAATCTGGTCTCAGACACTACATAGCTGTGTGACCCTGGGCAAGTCACTTAGTCCTGTTTCCTCATCTGTAAAATGAGCCAGAGAAGGAAATAGCAAACTACTACAGTATCTCTGCCAAGAAAATCCCAAATGGGGTCACTGAGAGTTGGACATGACTGAAAAATAACTTAACAACATGACCATTTGAAGAGTTACTAGGGCAAATCAATCTTCTTGAGGGCATGGGCTTTTTTTTGTTTCCCCAGCACTTAGCACACGTAACAGTTTCTTAATAAGGCCTGTTTTATTGATTGATAGTCACTACAATATTGAGGATATGGGCAATGGTGGAGAGGTCTATGGGAAAGATAGCTATGTTGTATGAATAAGAACCATACCAGGAAGTAGCAACACTATCAGCTCCAGAAATGGAATGACAGGTAAGAGAAGAGTATGTGTCCATTTCAAATTTGGTCCTTTGTCATACTGCAGGTCCTGTGGATTTCCACGGCCAAATAATTCATCACCTAAAGGTCGACCCTCTGGGGATGAATCTATACTTAGTGAGGCTGGATTTAACACAGCAGACACAGTCTGGTTCTGAGACTGCACTTGTACCCTTTCCAGCTTACGAGAACCTGCCAGAACTTTGGGGGAAGGAAAGTACTTCCATTTCCATACACATGCAAATATACATATGCCATATGTGTACACATATGCCTTCCACCCCCATCCTTACACACACACTTTTACTCTAATCCTAACCAAGAAAGGTACCATGGGAAATGAGTGAATTCTGATTAAATGAGGTAATATTTGTAAAGTGTTTCACACAGTGCTTGAAACATAGTACTCACTTAATAAATCCTTGCTCCACCTCTCCTCTCCCTCTGTAATGCATCAGCCCTACACATTATAACAGTATGATACATGTAAATGTCTTACATGTACCATTTATAGTTGTATAGTAGTATTTTCACATAGTATTTCTCATTTAAGCCAACAGAGGGTAGCACAGTGGATTGAGTGCTGGTCTAGCAGTTAGGAAGATCTGAATTAGAATCTTCAGACATTTACTGGCTATGTGACCTTGGGCAAGTATTTAAACTTTGTTTGCCTCAGTTTCCTCAACTATAAAGTGAAGATAGTAATAGTACCTAACTCACAATTGTTATGAGGATCAAATGAGATATTTGTTTTATAAAAAGTGCTTAGTGCAATGCCTCACACATAGTGTTGCTACATAAATGCTTATTGCCTGCCCTTCCCCTTACTTCACAATACTTGCAGTGAGCCCTATGATCCCCAAAATACAGATGGGAAAAATAAGGCCTGAAGAGATTAAACAGTTTATAACATATTAAACAACTGAGCCAATACATGGCAGAACTGGTAACTTGAATCTAGAATCATGGATTCAAAGAAGTATAGCCCTTTCCATTGGGTATATTCCATGTTAGTCTCTCTGCAGATGAATGCAATGATTGCCCAGACCAAAGGGGTGATCTTCAATGAAATGTGATGACACTTGTTTCAAACTTCAATGTAATCTCATAGATGTAAGTATTCCCTAAATTAGTTAAAGTCTCAACCTAACCACACCTTCTCAGCCTGGATGATTCTTGTCCACTTTCTTCCACAAAATAGTTTTAATAAATGGTTTAGATTTTGCTAAAAGGCTTTAAAAAAATTTAATGGGTGCTAGAGCAACTCTTGGACTTTCTTATCCTTTGCTCTTACCAAATGAATGGCTACCTCCTTCTCTGACCATTTTCTAACTCTTAACCTTTAACTTGAAACAAATTAAATGACATGTGCCTTAAAATTATTAAACAGCAGCCGATTACTGTGAATCATCATTTACTAAATGTCTACAACTATTGTCAGGTACTATACTAAGTACTGGAGATAAAAATATTAAAATTAAAATCAATGATGGGAAGAATTTGTCCCATAATCTGATGAGCCTGTTCCATTCTCTACTTTTCTCTCAACCAAACTTACCACAAGTTCAGAACTTGTCTGGAAAGTCTCAATGTAGAAGGAATAGTGTTGGTCTCCCATCTGGTGTAATATGGCTGTCATGCATGCCACAAAATGACTCTGTGAAGATTAAAAAAAAAAACAAGAAAAAAAGAAAGATAATGAAAAATCCATGAAACAGTGACAGAATAGGACCATATTGTCAAATTTCAGCATTTCAGACCTGGACAGGACCTTGGAACCCATTTAATCCCCTTGTCTTTGATAAAGATCACACCTGGGTCATCTCAGATGGGTCACAGAGGAAGAAGCAATGGACTAGGCATCAGGAGAGTCTGGTCCTAATTATGTCTGTCTTTAATTCCCATGTGGCTATAGAGACTTCCCATCTCTTATCTTCAGTTGACTCATCTATAAAATGAATGATTCAGAATAATTGATATCTAAGTTCTACAAGTTCTATGTCAAGAGTTTCATCTTTCATCTTTCAAAAACTTCCCTGGGGATGCAAATTCCTTCAGTGATGTTTTACCATCTCGACTCTTCTTTTTTTTTTAATTTTATTTATTTTTAATTTTTAAAAATCTCGATTCTTCTTTAACAGAAATGCTTCTTTATAGCTTACTTCCCCCTTCCCCTAGCTGTTTGTAATATAGCAGAAAAACTATTTGAATAGGGAGTTCAAACAATTAGGAACTAATTCTAGTTCAACCATGATCAGTCCTATGACGTACAGCTAGCTAGCTATCATTCTCTAAATAATACTCAATAAGGATTTATTGAGTACCTACCATGTACCTAGTCCTATCTTGGCCCTCTGTGGGTGATTTTCCCTCCTAACGTATAAATCATGATCCCTGATCTCAAAGAGTTTATAATCTTGTTGGGAAGACTGAGCCCATGACACAACACATCAATACAAGCCAGTATGTGATTAAATATTAAATTGTAGGGAACAGATTGTAAGGGCTATAGGACCTAAAAGAAAAGTAAGATAAATGAAACTGGAACAATAAAGAATGAATAACTTAACTGGTGCAGAATTAAAAATTGTCAAGAATTAGAAATTAAAATTAGAAATGGGTAGGATTGGAAATTGAGGAGATACCCATCAATTGGGGAATGGCACAATAAATTGTGGTATATGATTATGATGGAATACTACTATGCTGTAAGAAATGATGAGCAGGCCAATTTTACAAAAACACAGAAAGATTTGCATGAAATAATGCAGAGTAAACTGAACAGAACCAAGAGAACATTGTATACAGTAACGGCAATATTGTTCAAAGAGCAATTGTGAATGACTAAGCTATTCTGAATAATATGATCATTCATATAAACTATAAAGGATTTATGAAGGAAATGCTATCCACCTCCAGAGAAAGAAGTGATATATGAAAATAGGTAGAGAGATAAGTAGTATATATGTATACATATATACATACATACACACACATACACATATCTATATCTTTATGTGTATATGTATATACATATATATGTAGTATATATGTGTGTATATAAATATATTCCTGACCCTATATTAGAGGCCAATCTCTCTCTATATATATCTATCTATATGTGTGTGTGTATATATATGTATGCATGTATATATACATACACACATATAGATAGATAGATAGATATGTTGGCCTCTTATTTAGGGTTAGGAAGGAGGGAGGAAAGGAGACAACTTGGAACTCAAAATATAACCAAAAAAAAGTTTTTAAAAAATTATGGGCTAGATTTGAAAAATTAGTATAGGCTCCTCATTTGTAAGAGGAAGGAGGGGAACATCATACTAGGTGATCTCTAAGGAAACTTCCAGCCCTAAATCCTATGACTGCATGACTATTGGGGAACATAATTCCTGGTTATCCCAGACCAATGGAGGTCCTGTCAGACAAAAGGGCTTGTTCAGAGGTACAAGTGGGAGTGAGGTCTCCGGGAACCCTAATAAAGGTTGTGTAGTCAACTGTAGTGCCAGAATAGACCTTTATAATGCTCGCTGCTTTCAGTAGAAAGTAGGTTTCTTCGATGAGCAGGAGGAGTTCAGAGAAACCTGGAAGGACTTGCCTGAACTGATGATGAGTGAGATGAGCAGAACCAAGAGAACATTGTATACAGTATCATCAATATTATGTGTTGATCAACTGTGATAAACTAGATTCTTCTCACCAATCCAATGGAACAAGAAAGTTCCAAAGGACTCGTGATGGAAAAGGCTCTCCAAATACAGGGGGAAAAAAAGGAACTGTGGAATATGGACGCTGATGGGACCATACTATTTCTTTTGGTTTTGGTGCTGTTGTTTTTCTTTTTTGAGGCTTTTCCTTTTTGCTCTGATTCTTCTTGTATAACTGCAGAAATATGTTTTATATGTGTATATATATATATAACCTATATCACATTACCTGCTGTCTAAGGGGGTAGGGAGGGAGGGGAGGGAGGGAGAAAAATTGGAAATTGGAAATTTAATGTAAACAAATGTTGAAAACTAAAATAAATAAATAAATACATTTTTTTTAAAAGAAAGTACATTTCTTCAGGGCAGGGTTAGTTTTTCTGTTTGTCTTTTTACTCTGAGGGCCTAGCAAAGCGTGTATAATGTAGTGTATAATAGACATAAATGAATATTCGCACTGTGGTAGGCAGGGTGAATGCAAATACATATTTGAGACAGTCCCTGTCCTCAAAAAGACATTCTACAAGGTGCTTAACAAGTGCTTGCTGAATTGAAATGAATTGCTTAAAGTATAAGAAGGCATGCATGCTATCATAGTATATTTTTCATTAAAAATATTAAAACTAAATGGACAAAAATGCATCTGTATAGATTATATGATGTATGATTTACTTGAAGAACTCTCTGGGGGTCTTTTTTTCCCTGCTTCACAGAAAATTATGTAATGAGTGTTCCCTCAGCCTTACTCTCACAAAGATAGCTCTGCAGAAGCTCCTATGAAGATGATCTTCAAATTTATCTCATATTAAACAAGGAAGAAAACTTACATGCTCTCAAGACCCAGTTGATTCATCAACTGATGTGCAATGAAAGTTCAAAACCATCAATGGATTCTAGAGATGAGGATATCAGCAACTCAAACCAATAGCAACACTTTAAGCCAAAGGAGGCCACCAGGTCTCCCAGAGAAGGAGATAACTTGTTTTTGATGGAAACTTGGGAGATTCCTCAGATAAAAAATCTCCCTCTTACTCAGGTCCCAAGGGGTAGCAAATATTTGAGGAATCAGATATCCCAATAAATCCTGATGAATTGATAATCTTACTACTATTGCCAACTCAATAAAATATAGAAAGAACACTAGCCTGAGAGTCAGGAGACCTGGTTCTAGCCCCGACTCTGCCATAAATTCTCTGTGAGACCTAGGACAAGTCACTTAACCTCCCTGGTCATTGGTTTCCTCATGCATATAATGAGGGAGTTAGACTAGCTTGGCCTTTAAAGTCCTTCCCAATTCTTAACAGTTTTGTGCTTCTGACAGGCATGTTTTTCTGAGGAATCTCTGCTGAAGGCTGCAATGGTACATTATTTGGTCTACTACTTAAGACGAGAATGTAAATATTCCTATTTCTCTCTTCTCTTCAATCTCTCACCCTCTTGTCTTTCTCCCTCCCCTCCCCCTCTCTCCTTCTCTTCCAACACCGCCCCCCCCTACACCCCTCCCCAGGCTTGTCTCTCAAAGAGTTCAGTGTGTGACCACTAGAGGTCTTTTTCTTTCACATGGTAGCTGCTGTGCATGGTACGGCTTTTCATTTATTCCTACGTGAGCAGACCCACTACACTTCTTGCATATAAACAGTGAAAATTACAATATAAAGGACTTAATATACCTTCTCTCGGAGTAATTTTACCAGTAGTCAAAGCCTTGCCTGCCTAGCAGGGCTGAAGTATATTTTCTGCAGGTAATTTCAACACCTTAAGGTAAGAAATCTGTGCTTTATTGTTATTAATGGTCTTCTAAGAGGAAACGTTAACATCTCTGTGACAGTAGTTTTCTTCCAAAGGTCTTGTTGAAATTAGTCTGGGGGGGGGGCGGGTTATGGATCTGTGTGTTTGTGGAGATGTCTGTGTGTATGTGCCTATTTTTGATAAAAATCCACCACCACAAGAAATGCAGGTTGTCCTAGTAGGCAGTATGAGGGGGCTGCCTGAGATTTCAAATGGCTTGATTTTAATTTAAAGGGGAAAAAAAGCACTCATTAAAGCAATCATTTTTTAAAATTAAATTGTCAGGTATTAGCCAGAAAAGCCAGGTCGTACTAAGCTTTGCTTTTAGAAACTTCACTGCTACGAGGTTGGTGGGGGGTGTTCTTTAATCATTTACAGAAAGTAACCATTTTATGAACCGTTATCTCTTTACAAGTCGCTGGTCAACGTGGCATTGCTCACAGAGCAATCAAAATGACTTTTATCAGCTTGCTAATTCTTCCATTCTAACTAATCTTGGGGGGAAATTAAGCTGGCATTCTGCACAATTCTATCCCCCATGTGATGGAAGTTTGGGCAACTGTGGATAGAAACTGAGCAAATATTCTGATGTTTTGGCATTAATGAAAAATGACAGTGTCCTGCTTTTGACTAGAATCATCTGCTTTTCCAGGCTAGCCAATTTCTAGTATCAAAGCTGTCAGAAATCACATCCGTGTGACTGATCGATATGTAAGATAGAACAAGGCAGTACAGCAGTAGGTCTGCTTTGGCAAAATACCCTTTCCTTGATATTAAAAAAGAAAAATTCCCTTTGCTATATTAGAGAGGGGTGATGTACTAACATTGTACTTGTGTGACCTTAAATAATTTCTTACTTGCAGCTGCCAAAAATGACATTCATCATTCCTGTTTTTTTCTTTGATAAGTTTGGATACACAAGTAGCATTTTTCCTTTCTCTTTCTTTCTTTCTTTCTTCCTTCCTTCCTTCCTTTCTTCCTTCCTTTCTTTCTTTCTTTCTTTCTTTCTTTCTTTCTTTCTTTCTTTCTTTCTTTCTTTCTTTCTTTCTTTCTTTCTTTCTTTCTTTCTTTCTTCCTTCCTTCCTTCCTTCCTTCCTTCCTATCTGGGGAAATAGGAAAGGAGAACAATATCAGGATTTCATTTGTTCTCAGGTCCTCTGACACTCCCCAAACTCATGGTGGTTTACCACTTCCTCCCTACCTTGACATTGCTCAAACTTTATAGCACCAGATCTCCAACTTGCAGCTCTGTCAACATCCTAGGTAATAGCCTAAGACAAGCACATCTGGACAATGTACAGGATGGTCAGTGGAGGTAGGGTTACCCCCACTGTCCAAGTTAATGACTAAAGCACTCCATTTGTGACGATTCTCCCAATGGAGACAAATCAGGGATCAATGTGTATTTACTACTGAGGCAAGAGGCAGTTGCTCATATTTCTCCTCTTAGCATGCCAGGGGACAGGATGGGAAATTGCCTTTTAAGACCAATACTCGGGAACCTGCATATTAAATTCTAGAGCACAGTATCTGAGCAGTGAGTGCAGTCCAGCCCAGCCCAGCCACCTCTGCTACATTTAGGCTTGTTGAAATGCATCTAATGAATCGGAGCATGGAGGTGCATGATTGAAACTGGGTCAAATATGTAAAAATAAGTGTAATCACAGGAGACACTTGGATGATGAGGGAATACTCAGACCCTACCCGTGGCAGGACTTATTTGGTGTCTGTAACACTCTCCAGTTATGCTGCACAATCAATCCTGTCAATTAAATTGGTGCATTAGCATAGAGATCTGTATACCTGAGTGACAACTTAACCTCCACAGGAAAGAGTGACCATTAACTGTGCAGCAGACAGTGGGAAAAGGGCCAAGTATAACGTCCTAAAAATTAAGTAGCTGGGATATAAGATTGTTTTGTTGTGAGCGAGGTCACAAATGCCCCTGGGATTATTCAAAGTAACAATGGACTGGGGGAGGGGAACAAGTGAGGCTTGGTACAGAACATCTGTTGGATTTTTAAAATCTGTTCACTTATCCACCCAAACACAAGCACCACCAGCCCAACTTGGACCAGCAGCCGAAACACCCCTGGTGCCTGCTATGCTTTGGAAACCAGGATTATCTGGATGTTTGGCCACTAGAGGACCAGTGCACCACTGATGTAGAGCCGGGTGTGTTTCTAATGGGAAGCAGACTCTTGCCCCCCTCAGCTGGGCCAAGTAGGGCTGGGCTGAGTGGGAGTGATGAGTTCCTTGGAGAACCTAGTTGATGCCGGGGGTTTTGAAACTTCAGGAGCCAGCAATGAAAACGCTAACATTACTATGCAATAGCAGCTGGTGACATGTTGCTATAGTAACTTCAAATCATGTGCAAGACCAAAATAAAATAAAATATATAAAGCTCCAAAAAGATGTCATGAGCAAAACTTGGCAAGGGGGGGGGAATGCAAGGAATAAAAAGTTCCTTTTGTCAGTCCCCTATGTTTGGTATGGCCAGTGATTACTTATCTGTACACTCTCATTTGATCCCAAGTGTGTTGTATGGTTACATAACACATGTTTATTCTCCAATGGAGACAGTTCTAGAAGTGTGGCTCAGTGGAAGGGGAAAGGATACGGAATCGACAGATCTGTACTCAAATATGTGCTTGGCCATTTCCTCTCTGTATGACCTTGGGTAAGTCATAGAACTTCTCTGGTTCTTAATTCTCTCATGTGTAAAATGAAGCAGTTAGATGAGATGATCTTTCATCCCATGAAACAAGTTCTAGGCTAGAGATGGAAGGATGCCATATGTGAGCAACAGGAATAATGATAGCCGACATTTATGCAGAGATGTAAGGTTTCCAAAGCACTTTAAATATGTTAACTTATCTGATCCTCACAAAGATCATGTGAGATAAGGGTTATCAAACCCAGTTAATAAAGAAACTGAGATTGAGAGTGATTAAGTTACTTGGGGGGGGGTGTCACACAGCTAAGCAAGTACCTGAGGCAGAATTTGAACTCGTCTTTCTGATTCAGTGTCCAACATGCTAACCACCAGCTGGGCTTGCTGAGGAGGTTGGAAATGCGGTGGCAAAAGCACTAGATTTTGAGTTGGAAGATTTGGGTTCAAATTCTGGTCCTTTGGGGAAGCTAGGTGGCACAGTGGATAAAGCACTGGCCCTGAATTCAGAGGACCTGAGTTCAAATCTGGCCTCAGACACTTACTAGCTGTGTGACCCTGGGCAAGTCACTTAACCCTCATTGACCCACAAACAAACAAATCCTGGTTCTTTGTACTTAGCAAGCTAGGTGTCTCAATTCCCCTTTCTGGGTCTCAATTTCCCTCTCTATAAAATGAGGGGGTTGGGAATAAGTGATGTTCCTTATGGCTTTAGCATCCTAGGAGTTATTTCTTCACTTTGGAGTTTATAGTTCCTTGTTCAGGGCCTTTGCAACTCAGGAAGCTGGAGGAGGGGATGTGTGAGTCAGTCTCACTGAGTACTGATCTGAGGTCTCCCTAGGATGATGTGTGTGCTTAGGTGAAGTCATGCTGAGGCAGTTTCCTCCCCTAACTCCTGGCCCAGCTCCAGAGAGGCTGTGTGGATTAGCTCATTAACTATTCTGACCTGTGAGGAAGAAATTATGGCTCTCAGTATCATGCCTGTCTTCAAATGATGGGAAATGATGCACACGAAAAGCTTTAGGAAAAAAACAACAACAACAACAAAATGCACTTTGACCCTGAAACTGTGTTTTCAGTTACAAACATGCCAAATGTCCAACCACTTAGTAAATCAAGAATGTGCCTATTGAAGCTGAGCACAGTACGACATTTGTATTATTTAGCAGAAATTACTGGCAGGTAGAGACAGCATGGTGGAAACAGAATGTGGGGCTTGGTGTGTCCAAATTATGCCTCTGACGATTACTAGCTATTTGATAGATGGCAAGTTACTTAACCTCTGTATACCTCAGGCAACTCCTTGGGACTTATTAATGTGGCAGCATGGAAAGAATCTTGGATTTGGAGACAGAGAATTTGGTTCAAATCTATCACTACCTGTGTGACCTTGGATAAGAGACACATTCTCTGGGTCTCCATTTCCTCATCTCTAGTAGGAAAAGGTTAGCTTTTATGACTGGTAAGGTCTGTTCCAGATCTAAATCTATGACCCTTTGATGCTAGTTTCCTAGAGCAAAGCCCAGGATACTCATTCCTTGCATAAGCATTGGTCCTTCCCCTGAGGGAAGAAGATTAGAACCAAGTGGCAACAGTAGAGGCATTGTGGGTGAGGGGGAGGGAAAGGGTTAAGTTCCAGGCAAGATAATGTTAATTCTGGTTAGCCAGCACATCTAGTCTATGCTCTATGCAAACCAGTGACTGGCTATGTGACACTAGACAAGTCACTGAACTTCTCAGTGCTTTAGGCAAATCTCTAAGAATTTAAGCTGTGGAGCAAGTACCAGTCTTTATTATTAGGGTGTCATCATCCATGAAATCACAAGTTCAATGCAAAACAAAACTATTATTATTATTACTAAGTCATTTGGTGGAGGGAGTTCCCCATGTTTTGGAAATCGCAGATCTCTCCTGTATCCATATATGCCAGCAGGAAGGAGAAGTGACTTAAGAAACTCAAAGTCTAGACAACTTAAATGAAATCCTGTATGTCACAAATGCCATTCCACAAATGTATGGCTTTATTTGCCTCTTCTTATCCTCTGGGCATCATCTGGGGGCAGGAAATCCTCCTATGATAAGGCTTCTAAAGTCTACATCCTTGGATGTTGGGGCCTTTTGGCAACATAAAGTTACGGCTGGTCAGTACACTAGTATGTTAAAAGTGTAACTCAGCTATGAAACAGAGAGGTTGCCACCTGAAGGTTTTGCAGTCCTGATGTGCCTTGATGGTTTCCATCTGCTGCCACGCGGCAGTCCTTGCAAAGGAAGCCACTGTGGATCCAATAACTCCATAGTAGGCATTCATGATAGAGCAGCTCTCTAGTATAAAGTGGGACCTAACCATTACCCCAGAAAGAGAGGTTGCATCTTCAGAAGTGTTTTTTTGTCGATATGGAACCAGTTGGAAAGTATACCCTTAGACTAAGGCTACTCAATATCGTCAAGGAACAGAGCCAGGATTCAATCAAAATTCAAGGCAAAACATCGCCCGGGCATGCCATGATACCACCCCCCAGATGTTTAAATCAAAGGGTTTACATTGGTTTAAGTAATTTTGTGTGTGGCTACATAATAATGTCAGCCTTTCAAGGGATATAAGATTTCTTTCAATTACAGCATCACCAAACTTAGAAATGGCATTTTTATGCTTATTTCAGGAAGTACATGTTAAGCTATTATAAGCTTCATGTGGCCATAGGTCCATGGGCAGGCCACCTCTATTGTAGAGGACACCAGTAACGAAACCATCTTTGGTCTTTCAAGGATACACCATAAGTCTGGAATGGTGTGTTGGGTCAAGCAGGGCCTTGAATTAAAACCACTCCAAAATCCAAGGAGCACATGTATACTTGCCACCTCCAAGCCATCAGTGCTATGATTAGTGATGGGGCCATGGTTTCTGGAATGTGTAAATTATGTTTTCCATGCTGAATCTTCCTTACTCCTGGTGTCAGGCCTGCTTATCAACAAGCATTTTCTCACTAATGATTATTTCTATAGTAGAAGTAGCCCTTCTTTATGCAGGGGTAGCTCTAAGCTCTATTATTACATTGATTCTCGAAGTCTTCAAGTCATTGGGCTTGTCTTTTTGTCTTTCAGAGCTGAATGAACAGAAAACCAAGCTCGTCTTTTTGTACATCTTCCTGACAGTTTCTAGCTTATGATTAAAATCTCGTAAGTCTAGAGCATTTAGGATACGTTGCTTTCTTAGGAGAGTAGATATTTTTTCAGCACTCAATGACTTTTAGCTCAACAGAAGAAAATGTTCTAAATGTTATGTTAATTAGGAGAAAATTAATGAATGTAATTTCCCAAAAAAATTCAGAAGAGAGATATCTTCCAAAGTTATATTGGCGATGGTTATCCCAGTTCTTTCTTGATTATCTTGAATGTGAACTTCTTTGCTTAGTTCTTTTAATGTAAGAAATTCTGTTCTGTTCCAATGTCCCCCAGATTATGCTCTATCAACCTAAGTTATAGGCTCTCCTCTTACTCTTCACTTAGAAAGCTATGGAGCTAGGTCATACATTATGGGTCATGAGCACCAGATCCATTGTTGGGAGGGTATTCAAGGTCCTTGAGCAATAAAAATCTTGATAATGACAACAATAATAATTAAAATAATGACAACAAAAGTAATAAACTTATTCTATTATAGAAAGTACATGTATACATATTGATACTATGGGAAGAACATTGCCTTGAGTCTGAAAATTGGGGTTCAAATTCCACCTCTAACTTTGAGAAAGTCATTTACCCTTCATGGACCTCAGTTTCCACATTTGTAAAATGAGGACTACTTGACCTCTGAAATTTCTTCCAGCTCTAGATCTCTAATCCTGTGTTCCTGGCATCAATAATGGCAGCTTATATTTAGAGAACATTAAGTTTTACAAAGGGCTTTTCCCAGAACAAAAGTACGAAGAAGGCAATGCAAGGAAAACTAGGTCCATTTTACATATGAAGAAACTGATACTTGGAGAAGTTAAGTGTTCCATATTCATAAAGCTAAGAAGTGCTAGAACTGGGGAAAAATCACATTACACATTCCTTTCTTCTTTTTAACATATTTATCCAGGAGCTATAAGGTTAAAAAGGAACAGTAGAGGCAGTCTTTATTTTTTTGGGGGGGGTGGGGCAATGAGGGTTAAGTGACTTGCCTAGGTCACACAGCTAGTAAGTATCAAGTGTCTGAGGCTGGATGTGAACTCAGGTCCTCCTAAATCCAGGGCCGGTGCTTTATCCACTGTGTCAGGAAGAAGTCACAGGGAAAATATGCGGCTTGACAAGTAAAGGGAGATGGGGCTTTGTCTTGACAGTGTTGTATGAGATATTTAACATAGCCCCATCAATCTGCTCTCTCTCTGTGTATAAATAATATATGTATGTATATATGTATGTATACACACACACATACATGCTTTATTGCATTTCCCACTAGGAACAAAGATACACATAATCTGGCAACCCTAAGTGGACAGCATAGCCTGGGAATCCCACATGAATTATATAATTTAGGTGGTCAGTGAATACATATATACATGAAAAGATGATTAGCAATACAAGATACAGTCACAGAAGCTCAGAGCTGAATCAGAGACCCAAATCAAGCCCATAGCTGACCAAGAATTTGCAGCATCCCTAACAAGCTGTGACATCCCTTATAAGACAAGTGACAAGGTCAGGGGAAGGACTTCCTATACCTCATTCCCACCCCCAACACAATTCCTTGAGAGCAAGAACTGTCTTTTACCTTTCTTTGTATCCTCAGAATTTAGTATGATACCTGGCACATAGTAGGTGCTTAATGAATGTTTATTGGCTAACTATTTTTTTTTGTTTTTGCTTTTTGTATTTTTGCAGGGCAATGAGGGCTAAGTGACTTGCCCAGGGTCACACAGCTAGTAAGTGTCAAGTGCCTGAGGCCGCATTTGAACTCAGGTCCTCCTGAATCCAGGGCTGGTGCTTTATCCACTGTGCCACCCAGCTGCCCCTGGCTGACTAATTATTAAGAAGGCTTATTCCTCCTTGCATCAAATCTAAATCTGCCTCTGTTACACCCATTGCTCTCTTATCCCAGTATAACAACTTTAATAGCCTTTCAATTATTTGACCATATGCTAAATATCGTGAGTGTTATGGATAAAAAGGATTTTAGGAGCAAACTGTGCCAAGCATTGTTCAGTGAAAGCCAGAAGAAATAGAGGTTGGACCTTGGAGGATGGCTGTGGGAGCCAAGAGGAGGGATGGGAGACAACCAAGATGGAGTCAGTAGTATGAGACTAGGTAGAGAATAGTAGGGGCAAAGGGAATGGGAAAGGCATGCGTAGGGTACAATGACACCTTAGTTAGGGCACTCCAAGTACTTGGGGACAAAAGACTGGAAAAGGATGCAGAGGTCAGGCTGTGGAAGGCCTTGAATGTCAGTCTAAGGAGTTTGGACTTCATTCTGGAGGTCGTCGGACATTAATCGGGCAGCCACTTCATGTGCCTGGTGTCCTGAAGGCTACAAATTTGACAAATCTCTAAAGCACTTTACACTGGAAAACCATCCAGAGTACTTCTTCTCCCCTCTCCCCTTGGCCCCATCCTTCAGCAAGGAGAGTATTATTTGATCTGTTAACATTGGAAACAGGCAAATTGAGCTTGACATGAAGTGAGATTCTGGTGATGACAAATATCCTCTGAAGTCAAAAAGGGAGAAAATATTTGAAGGCTTGATAGTAAACATCCATACTCCAGCACACTTCTGTACACAGCACTCGTTCCAATACCGTGTGCCAACAAGCCTCATAGAACATAAGCATATTGGCTCCTAAGGTGGGGAGGGAGGTATAGTCAGTTCCTGGAGCCTCACTTTTGTACATGCAGACCCTTTAGGTGAGGCACAATGCTACACTGCAAACCTAGTCTTCATTCCCCTTCCAGCCAGAGTGCCCCACAGCAGGCCTGTCCTCCATCCCCTTCCTCCCCACAACTCCAAACAATGAGCTTTGCTCAGGGGAGGCTACCGCACTGATTGATTGGCTTCCAATTTTCCAAATGACATCATGCTCCATTTTTCCCCTCCCCACACTTCTAATTCCCACTTGTCCCACTTCTCTGCCCTTTGGAATGGCAACAACACCTTCCAATTACCGTCATCGGCAGCCTGCATTAGCCACCTGCTGACTCCCTCTCTCTGTCACCATTAATAAAGGTGACACGGAAGCCTGGTGCAAATACAGAACGTCCCTGCCACCTTGCGTCCCATGGGGAGGGCTCCCTGCCCATGGGACTCCTTACTTCTTCCCAGACTGGGTCCCTGGCCCCATGCTCTAATCCACATTCAATTAAAAGGAAGGAATCAAGTGACAATGAAAAATGAGATCAAGGGCTGTAAGTGCTCTAGCTTCCCAAGATCAGATCTGCTTAATACATTTCCTTATCTGCTAATTTTATCTAAAAAAAGATGTCACATTTGTCTGGAGCGATTTGTTCTTCATAACCTCGACTTCCTCTCCAAGAGATAGCCCAAGCAAAATTTAACTTACTGATCTTATTCTCTAAAATGTCATCTTCTAAGGAGGAAACGGGTCATAAAATAGGAAAACAAGAAGCGCAACTATTAAAATGATGATAATAATTTCTATTGCCTTTATCATTATAGAGGGCTTTCCTTACATTATCATAGGATGATAAATGTAGAGCTGAAAGGGACCATCTGAGTCAACCCCCTCATTTTATAAATAAGGAAACAGGCCCAGGGATGTTAAGTAAAAATAATTGATAGCTCTTATGTGGTACTTTAAGGTTTGTGAAGCATTTAAAAAACACATCATCTTATTCTATTTTATATTATAATCCCTATTTCACAGATGAGGAAACTGAGGCAGACAGCTTAAGTAATTTGCTCAGAGCCACATGGTTAGTGTCTGAAGTTGGATTTGAACTCAGGTCTTCTCTGCTCCAAGTTTCACACTCTATCTGTGCCACCTAGCTGCCTTGTCATTTGTCTGTGGTCACAAAGGTAATAAGTCTCAGAACTGGTGTTGGAACTCAGATCCTGTAACTCCAGGGCCAGTGATCTTTCCAGTATACCATTCCATCTCATCATGTGATTCTCACGACAGTACTGTAAGGTGGTAATCATGTTAATCATAGATTTAAAGCTGGAAGTAACCTGAGGAAGCAACCTCTAATCTAGCTCCTTATTTCACAGAGGTGGTAAGCAGAGCAGACAATTATTAGTCTTCATTGACAGAAGAAGAAACTGTGGTTCCGAGAGGTTAAGGAGTCATTTGAAATCACAAATATAATGTCTCATTTCTTTTCTAAGCACATCTCAGGCAAGGAGTTTTCCTGACCTCCCAAACTAATGAAGATTGTTACCATTTATTAAGGCTAATCTTTATTATACAAATTTTTTTGAACTCATATACACATGGGTTTAGAGGTAGTGGTTGGAGAACCAAGTCCCATTAGTGCTGATTTAGTCTTTCAGAAAAAGAATGAAAAATCGTCTTCCAAGCAGTCTTTTATCTGGGCGCCCTGTATCCAGTAGACAAAACTGGGACAGTAGTAGAAAACTAAAATTAAAAACCAAAGGATCACTTGCTCTGCATAATGTGGTGAATAAAAAAAAAACATTCAGTTAAACAAAGTAGTCCTTGGGCTTCTGAGGGGTTTCCAAGGCAACTTCCAACAAGATGGATGGGGAAAGAGGGCATCACTTTCATTAGTGATAATTAACAACTCACATTCCTATAGCAAGCACTATGAGGCTTGCAAAATGTTATCCCCACAACTACCCTGTGAGGTTGAACAAGTAGTTAGAATTATCTCCTTTACCAATGAGAAAAGTGATATAGAGTAGTTAAATGACTTGCTCAGTATCACAAAGCTAGTTGTGGGTTTTTTGGTTGTTTTTTTTTTTTTTTTTTTTTTGCGGGGTAGTGAGGGTTAAGTGACTTGCCCAGGGTCACACAGCTAGTATGTATCAAGTGTCTGAGGCCAGATTCGAAGGCAGGTCCTCCTGAATCCAGGGCCAGTCCTTTATCCACTGCACCATCTAGCTGCCCAGCTAGTTATGTTTTCAAGTCAGCATTTGAAACCAGTTCTTGTGACCCAAGATGCTAGGCTCTTTTCACTATACTGGGCTATAGTTTTGGGTCCTGTTGCTGTGGTCTAGGATAACAAAGAAAAAAAATGACTGAACAGTAGTAAAGTCCTTCATGACCCTTATTGCCAAAGTTAGTTTGATGCTGCTGAAAATCTTGCAGAGTTAAAAGCTGTCCTGATACAGGAATCAAATCAATGTTTTCTATGTCTCTGAGAAGGATTCCTGACAGGGCTACTTGCCAAGGGCTCATCAGCAACCTTTCATATTGCGTTTTATATTTCAGAATCCCAAACTCTCAGAGTTAGAAAGGACTTTAGGTCCTTCTAGTCAATATTTACTCAACCAAGAATCCCTTCTAGAAAATAACTGACAAGCAGTGATCCAGTTTTTGCCTGAAGACCTCAAATGACAGGTAGCTCACTACCTGATAGAGCAGCCAATTCTACTTTTGATTCTCTTAGGTGTTAGGAGGTTTTTTCTCCCCTTATATCAAGCCTTAATTTGCTGCTTCTTCAGGAGAAAGATGTTAGGTGTCACCGACTAACAGTACAGCATCCTAGGAAATTCATTGTGTTTGCAGAGCATCCCAATTAGTTAAAGCACTTTAAGGTATGATTGAGGTCAAACCCTGTCATAGATAGTCACACTGTCTGTCAACTCAGCTCTGAATTATATGGAGGGAAGGGGGTTGGGTATTTCAGTTTAGACACTATCCAGCTGCCCAGCTATTCATTTCAATTCGCTGCTTTTACAACTATATTAAGCTTGTACAGAGCCCAGTGCTAAGAGGGATAGGGAAGGTGAGACATAACAAAGGACAAGAGAGTTTGGGGAAGGCTTTATTCCTGCCCTCACGGCACTTGTAACATGATGAAGGAAAAAGATAGAGAGCCATAACAGACAACAATTAATATGAGCATTCCAGAAGTGCAAATAGGGCAGCCAGGGGTCACAGTGGATAGAATGCTGGGTCTGGAGTCAGGAAGATCCAAGGTCAAATCTAGCCTCAGACACTGGCTGTGTGACCCTGGGCAAGTCACTTAACTCTGTTTGCCTCAAAATGATCTGGAGAAGCAAATAGCAAACCACTCTAGTACCTCTGCCAAGAAAACCTCAAAAAGGAGTCACTAAGAGAAAGATAGGACTAAAACAACTAAACAATAACAACACCAGTGCAAAACAAAGTACTAAGTGAAATTTGAAGGGGAAGACTTCAAGGAGGAAGTGGCATTTGAGTTGTGCCTTAAAAGATAGGTAACGGGGGCAGCTAGGTGGCGCAGTGGATAAAGAATCCACCCTGGATTCAGGAGGGCCTGTGCTCAAATCCGGACTTAGACACTAGACACTAGACACTAGACACTAGACACTAGACACTTGACACTTGACACTTATTAGCTGTGTGACCCTGGGCAAGTCACTTAAACAAAACAAGACAAAAACAAACAAGACAAAAAAAAACAGGTGAGGATTTGATAGCATAAGATAGGGAGAAAGAACATTCTAGATAGGCAGAGTCAGCAAAGGCACAGAGTTAGACAAACCTAAGGCAAGTTTAGGGAACAGAGAGTCATTCAGTCAGTTTGCCTGGAGCAGAGGTCTGGTGCCTAGCAATGAAAGGTCCTTGACCATTAGGCCTCAATTTTGGTTTGGTGATTCAAAGTAAGAAACCTTTGGCATGACACCTGAATCATACCACCCTACTAACAGTCATATGGGGACTTAAAGTGTTCCAAAAAAGAATCAGCCGTGGAGACCAAAGAGGGAAGAAACCCTGCCTGTCTAAAGCTGCTTTCAGCTGGTCAGTTAGGTGACTTGTGGTTCCCCAAAAGAAGCCGTAAATGAAACACTGCAGGGGAATCGTCTTCCAGACAGTTCTTGTAGGCCAGAGGTAAAGCAATATTACATGATTGTTCTGAGTCTAATAAAGCAGTGAGTTTTCATTTATCTTTTTATCATAGCTCACATTTCTATAGTGCTTTTAGATTCAGAGAGCATTTTATGTGAATCGTTTTTATATGATTCATTTACGTGTTTTTCATTTGACCCTCACAGCAACCCTGGGAGGGCAATGCTGTCTTTATCCCCATTTTACAGATGAGGAAACTGAGTCTCAAAGAGATCAAGTGGCTCATTCAGGGTTACATGCATATCTGAGATTGGACTCGGTTTCCCCAATTTAATAAGCAAGCCACAGATTATGGCTTGAGGCATAGGGTCACACAACCAGTAAGCATCAGAGACAGGCTTTGAACCCATGTCTTCCTGACTGGTAGTCCAAGGGTTGAAAGAAGAGGTGTGCTGGAATCAGCTCTCATCCCTATCTATAAATTTTCAGCATGAGAATTTACACCTAAGAAATTGAGGTATAAATGCTCCAAATCAGCGCTTGACATAGACTTTTGTTGATTGTCTAGATTTAAGAAAATGATGCACAAAATATTAAAACATATATAGACATTTGCCAGCATACCCGTTGTTGAAAGTAACAGAGATAGGGGCAGCTAGGTGGCGCAGTGGATAAAGCATGGGTCCTGGATTCAGGAGCACCTGAGTTCAAATCTGGCCTCAGACACTTGACCCTTACTAGCTGTGTGACCCTGGGCAAGTCACTTAGCTCTCATTGCCCCGCATTTGAAGGCATTCCCTCTAATTCCAACTCCAGGGTTCTTTCTAATATCCTAACCTTATCTTTTTTTTTCTGTTGTGGATTATCAACATTGCATACATGGGTGGCCCTGTCTGCTCAGTTCATGGTATCAAGAATAGCATAAGAGCCAATTAAACACCAATGTGCTAGGTGATTAGGAGTAGGGAGGACAAGAAGAATAGGATTCTTCTGCTGGTTGTCCTCAAAGCAAGGAGAAGCTTCCTTCATCTACCATCCAGGAATACCCCTCTGACCCTAGTAATTCCATCAGCTATAGTGAAAAGGAAACAAGAAGCCTTTCCCCTGTTAACAGCTGCAAGTTGGAATGTCCAAGAAGGATACTGCTCTAGCCCTGAATTACAGATTAAGTTAATAGTTTGCTGCATAGTAAAGATAAAATGTTGACTAAAGAAACTGGAAATCATGCTTATCTGAGTCATACCAACTTATGGAGGTCTAGGTGGGTACCAACTAGCAGCACACTGTACCTCTGGATTTCAGTTTCAGACACAATGGCAGCAATATATCATAATTAAAACAATCAACCTGTATTTGTACTGATAGGAGTCACCGATTATGTGTACTCCATAATGTGATTATATTTTTTCATTTCAGAGTTTTAAAGGCTAGTCTATAACCTTGAAGTACAATTTTCAACACTCTATCATCTCGTATTTGGTAAACTAGTGTGAAAGAAATTTCTCATCAGTGGCACCTCAAGATGATATTGTGTGCGTGTGTGTGTGTGTGTGTGTGTGTGTGTGTGTGTGTTTGTGTATGACCACCCAAGCAATTCAACTCAAAGCTTTGTTTGAGTCTTCTCTGGCCTAAATGGCCGAGCAGCCTTGGGAAGGCCTCTCTGCAGAGCAGGGTGCTCTTACCCCTGCCTTTATATGTCATGTGGAGATAGGGATGTCTAAATTTTCCTGGGGATTTGTATTAATCTGAAAAGAAGAAAAATAACACAGCATAGTAGATAAAGCACTGGTCATAGAGTCAAGAAGACCTGTGTTGAATTCTACTTAAAGACACTTACTAATTAGATGTTGTTCAGTAATTTTTCAATCATGTCCAACTCTTTATGACCCCATTAGGGATTTCCTTGGCAAAAGTAATGAGTGGTTTGCCATTTTCTTTTCCAGCTCATTTTACAGATGAGGAATTTGAGGTAACCAGGGTCAAGTGACTTGCCCATGGTCATACAGCTATTAAGAGGCTAAAGGAAGATTCAAACTTGGGAAAAGGAGTCTTCTTGAATCTAGGCCCGACACTTTCTCTACTGGACCACCTAGCAGTCCTACTAGTTGTATGAACCTGCGCTATTCATAACTTCTCTGAGTCCAGTTTCTTCATCAGCAAAATAAGGATAAAAATAAGACCTACCTCACAAGACTGCTGTGGGGATCAAACAGGAAAATAATGCATGTAAAAGCACTCAGCATAACTTAAAGTGCTAAGAAATAATTATTATAATTATTAATATTATTATTATAGAATATATCTATAACTGGAAAAAGCACAGTGGAGAGAACTTGGAATCAGTAAGACTTGCTTTAAATCTCGTGGCTCTCATTTATTAGCTATGTGACCATGAGGTATGTCAACTTAACCTCTTTGCCTCAGTTTCCTCATCTGTAAAATGAGTTGGAGAAGGAAATGGTAAAACACTCCAGTATCTTTGCCAAGAAAACCCAAAATGGGGTCACAGTGAGTTGGACATAACTAATAAACTAAACCATGAGCTAGATTTCAATCTGAATTGTGGAAGGAGTTCCCATAATGGGAATATACGAATACTGTACCACACAGCTTGTTGATTAACAAATATTGCTAAGATTGAGTTCAAAGGGTAATATGTATATGCAGAGGTGTACTAGAACCAGTTCAAACCACTTTGTGAGAAGCCAGTGTTACATTTTTGTGTATTTATACCTTGGAAATCAACAAAGGCTTCAAATGAGGACTTGATTCTCTGTTTTGTTGATTCTCTAGACTTTAGAAAGTGATGGAGAAAATGTTAAAGATGCAGATGAAATTTAAAAGTATGTTTTTTCCATGTCTCCCTCCAACCCCCAGACAACTGTGAGATATTTGCCGGCACACTCCTGCATAGATGAAAGTTTCCTATTCAATCTGTTCAATTGTCAAAATGGTCATGATGGCAATCCCATCAGAGCTTGATGCCTTCAAAGAAAGAAAATGGTCCAGATGCCTAGTATTATCAAGGGGCCTCCCAGTGTCCTGATATTACTGAAATATGTCTGGCCTCCTTAGAGAAAGTCTTTATAGAAACCCAATCCCTAGCTCCTGTGTAATTCCATTTTATTCATCATTTAAGTGCCTATTGTGTGCAAGGTGCTAGAGATACAAAGACAAAAAATAAAATAGTCCATGCCCTAAAAGACTTCATATTTGTCTGCGAAACTAACAATTAATTACCAGATATATACAAAGTAATTTAAGAGAGAGAGAGAGAGAGAACTACCGATTGGACAACCCAGGGGTTCTCGACCTGCAGGAAGTGAGGAGGGAGTGCATTTCTGAAATAGGAGTCCACTTGTTCAAAGCTATGGAAGCAGGAAATATATGGCAAACAGAAGACCAGTTAGCTTGAAATGGAACATGTATAAGGGTGGGGGAGGGACGGTAATAATATGAAATAAGACTACACAATTCAGTAGGAATCAGTTTGTGGAGGATTTCAAATACAAGGTTATGGGGTCTGTATGTCATCCTAGAGACAATAATGAAGCAATGAAGTTCTTTGAATAAGTATGAGATATTATCCAGTCTCTCTCTAAATATATAGAAACAGACATACATACTATATCTATATCTATAGTATGTCTATCTTATGTATATATTTGACAGGGCAATGGGGGTTAAGTGACTTGCCCAGGGTTACACAGCTAGTAAGTGTCAAGCATCTGAGGCCGGATTTGAACTCATGTCTTCCTGAATACAGGGCCAGTGCTTTATCTACTGCACCACCTAGCTGCCCTGATCAGGTCTATATTTTAAGGTTATCAATTTGACTGTTGTGTTGAGGGATATATTGGAAAGAGGAAGTAATGGAGCCAGGGACACCAATTAAGAGGCTATTATAATAATCCTGATGAGAGCACAAACTAGGGCAGAGACCATGGAAGTGGAAAGAAGGGCATAGATATGAGGATTTGAGGTGCAATGTGGGAGCAGGAGGAGAGAGAGAGAGAGAGAGAGAGAGAGAGAGAGAGAGAGAGAGAAAGGTGGTCAAGGAGGACTTGAAGGCTTCCAACCCAAGTAAACTAGAAAGATGGTGGTGCTATCAGTAAAAGGAGGGAAGTTTGGAGGAGAGGTGAGTGAGTTTGAGGGGGAAAATTATAATGATTTTCTTTTGGACATTTTGTTGAATTTGAGATACATGTAGGTAGAAATGTACAGCAGGCAACTGGTAATACAAGACTGGAGTTGAGGAAAGAGAATAGAACTACAAATATGGACTTGGGAATCATTGGTATAGAGAAAATAACTAAACCCATGGGAGGTGATAAGATCACCAAGGGAAAGACTATAAAGAGAAATGAGAAGAGAGCCCAGGATAGACTCTTTGCAGACTCTTGTGAGAGGTAAAAGAGCCTGAAAAGGAATGGGTGGAGAAATAACATTTTTTTGTTGATATGATACAAAACTAGATTGGGAAACTACATATCCTGTCCTGTGCTGGATTTTATCAAGTGCCTTAAAATAATTTTATCATTATGGCCATAGAGAAGGAAAGCTGGAGAATAATGTCCCCCACCTAAGTGCTGGATTTCAATATCACTTGAAGACTGTAGAGCTATTGAAGAGCTATGACTATTACTCAATTGCCAAAGAGTAATCAGCTTGTCAAAGGTCAATGAGAACATATTTAAATACCTTATTTGGCTGACTTCAGTCCAAGTGTAAGCCAACACTAATGAGTACCAAAAGCATTTAACTTGACTACAGCTTTCTAATCTCACAACCTACCAAGTTTACCCCCTTTTAAACTAAGTCTCTCTTTCCTTTTGTCTAATTCTTTCTCCCCTCCCATCTTGGTTTTTCTCTTAATTGGCCAGTCTATAAAAGTTTTTTTTTTAATTCATATATTTGTATACACACATATTTGACTTCACACAAACATGAATTTTATATACATAAACACATATAAGACACAATTAAACTCATAAATAATCTCTATAAGCTAGGTGGTACAATGGATAGAGTGCCAGTCCTGGAGCCAGGAGGACCTGAGTTCAATTCTGGCCTCATACACTTACTAGCTGCATGATCTTGAGCAAGTGCCTTAACCCTCTATGCCTCATTTTCCTCATCTGGAAAATGAGCTGGAGAAGGAACTGGACAGCCACTCCAGTATTTTTTGGCAAGAAAATCCCAAATGGGAACACAAACAGTCAGACACAACTAATCAACAAAACAACAAATGCACGCACATGATATGCTTCCCTTCTTAATTTCAGAAAATTGAATGTTTTCTATTTCTCCTAAAATAATCCCTTGTTGCTTTTTATTTAAATGTGGTCCCTGATTAATATACTCCCCTCACCCTCTGCTACCATTCATGGATTGTTAGACTTCAACAAAGAGTTTCTTAACCCTGTTACATGGAAACATTTCCATAATATGATAGCCAACTCAAGGGTAAGACATTGTCTTTTTGTTTTCCTTACTAACTTCCTAGACTCCTCTAGTACAGAACTTCAAATATAGTGGCCATATAATTAATATTGACTAAGATTTAGGGAGGCGTTCCCTAAAAATGTGTCTTTCTCTAAAGACCTTTCACAATTCCAAAGACTGAAAAACAATGAGATTCCAGTTATGAACACTCAGCTAGACTGTCAGGTCTTCCTGGTATAATTCAATTGCCTATACAGCTAGGTACTGATTTGTGAGAATTAAGGATCCCCTGAAGTGGTCTCACATATTCAAATTCACACTATTTGAAGTTACAATTTTGTAAAATATGGTAACTGGTTCCACCCCAAAGGAAATATGCAATGCAAATTCAAATAATACATCTGCTACAGGGGATTCATGATTCCCACTAATAAGCACCAAACTGCATAGACAAACTTCCTGTTAAGCAATTACATATATCTGAAACATAACATGTGGAAGCACACTTGTATTTCCCCTTTATTGATAAAACCCAAACATCAGTACTGTGGAGTAAACCTTGTACTAAGAACCCACAGTTTATTCTGTCAAAACCCAGTTTGCCAAATCAGAGGGATTTACAGATTAGGCAGTTCTCCAAAAACAATCACTCTGCCTGGGTACCTTGAAAGAATTTCACCCTTCTCCATGGTGATGACTGGAAAGAGGAGGCTTCCTGGTATACTTCGACCAGCTGGGAATAGCCAGGTGAGGCTGGCTCTCCTGATCTTTGCACAGTCAGTTTGGAAGCCTGTCAACTATTCCTCCTCTGACACGTGTCTGATCCCAGTTCTTCCATCATCTGACATACAGGCCACATGTCATTTTCTTGCAAGTGGATTTTGTAGGGAATGCATTGCCTCTCATTCGATAAGTCTTAACAGAGAAAGAGAAAATTCAATGCTACAGAGAAGAGGAAGGGAGGAAATAAGATAGGGGCTGAACTTTCTTTAAATCACTTGATTTCTGCCCAGACTAAGCTATGAGGTAGCATGAAATATACCCAAAGTCCTTTAGGGTCAGGAAGACTTAGGTTCAAATGTTGCTCCTCCTGTGATCCCATGCAAGTCACTTCATCTTTATGCACCCCTCCACAATGCCCTAGGATTTATCTACTGAAGTTGGAACCAGTCATAACTAGCAAAATTTTCACCTGAGCTAATGGCAAGCAAGAAGGAGAGATCTTACTGACAACCTTTCATTAGCTTAATAATAACAATTAATCTAATAACTATTTTCTTTGTACCATAAACCAAAGAAGGTGAGGGTAAGGGTTCTGTTGAAGAAGAGAATACAATCCTCAAAAAAGGTTTAATGTAGCCTCAAGTCCTGGAGGGAATCAATGGAGCTTCTGCTTTTCTGCTACCAGGAAACTGTTTACGCTAGGCAGCTCACTAGATAGAGCGCCCCGACCTGGAGTCAGGAAGACCTGAGTTCAAATCTAGTCTCTGACACTTACTATCTGTGTGACCCTGGGCAAGTCACTTAACCCTGTTTGTATCAGTTTCTTTATCTGTAAAATGAGCAGGAGAAGGAATTGACAAACCACTCCAATATCTTTGTCAAGAAAATCTTAAATGGGGTCACAAAGAGTCAGACTCACCTGAAAGATGACAAAACAAGAACAGAAGTAAGGGAACTTGACCCCATGCAGCACCATCTTGCATAAGATCTAGGTAATCATGTCAAGTGTGATAAGGCTCAGGTTGAGTCTCACTCTGCCTCTTCCCCTCACAACTGTATCAGACTCGAGGCCCTTCAGTTTATGTGGAAGGCAACCTTCCAAGTTCAGTTTATTCTAAGTTCCCTGCTCCTTCTTTCTTCCTAGGGATAAGCCTGACCATAGTCCCAGTTCTGTGCTCTTAGCTCCATATCCTCACTGGGAAAAAGTAGGCTGCTACTACTGGGGTAGAACAAGGTCACTAGTGGACAAAGCTAATGGCAGAGCAGACAGGGGAAGAAGTCAGCCGCAGATGCCCAAGGTAGAGTTAGGCAAGCAAAGAAGGGCTCAAGATGAAACTAGAAGCAACAGTATGACAATGGGCAGGGGAGGAATTAGCCAATGACTATGTGAATTATATATATTTTTAAAAAGACATCTGGCTTTATAGAATCAAGGTGGCCCTGGAAAGTGGTATATAATTTAATTGTATTTGTAAATTGAATCACATTTTAAATATATTTGCCATTTCAAGAAATGCTATGATAAGTTCATTCATAATAATATAAAATCTTTTTGTCAAATGAACAATGTCCTTTTTACAAAGTTTTTTTTTTTTAATCTTGATTTTCATTTACTGGATTTCTTTTCAATAGGAACATTCTCTTGCCGGAAAGGATGTACTCAGCCCATTTCAGCTTTCCCTGAAGCCACAGTACCACATGAATTTCTTTAAACTTAAAATAAAGAGAGCAGATGCCTCCTAATGCAAAGATGCCCTGAGTCACTAGTGAATAGGGGTAAGTCAAGGGGAAGACACAGAAATTCATAGTCCCAGCTCCAGAGGAAGGGAAAAGAGATCTCTCATGCTCTTCTGTTCAAATTTCCTCCACCCACCTGGTCTTCACGGTGGTGATTTTGCTTCAAGTATTTAAAAGTAGAGCATTAGGGGCGGCTAGGTGGTGCAGTGGATAGGTGCCAGCCCTGGATTCAGGAGTATCTGAGTTCAGGTCCGGCCTCGGACACTTGACACTTACTGGCTGTGTGATCCTGGGCAAGTCACTTAACCCCCACTGCCCCGCCCCCCCCCAAATTAAGTAGAGCATTAGTAGTAATATAACAGTTCATACTATCACAGCATTACTTGAAATTCATACATCCATATATCTTAGGAACACTTTTCACCAAGGAACCAAGGAGTAGTATATGTATTATTATCACATCTGATAGATTAACACACTAAGACTCAGAGGGTTAAGTGAGCTGCCTGTATCAGCCTCGAGGCCACACAGCTAGGGACAAAACTGGGAATCAAACCACTATAGTGTAGTGGAGAGAACTTAGGAACTAGAGTAAAAAAAAACTGAGCTGAAATCTTGTCAAGAGTGACCCTGGACAACTGATTCAATGTCCCCGGGACTGAAAAATACAGAAGTTGTACAAGATAATCTCTAAGGTCCCTCCCAGTTCTAAATTCTATCCAATCCAAGTCTTCTTAGATACTTCTCAAGGCCCCATAATGCCCTGCTATATAAGATTTCTGAGCCCCAACACCAGGACACTCAGGATGCTGCTTTTCCACTAATAGATCCAGAGCACATGGTGGGATGGGAAGGAGGATACCTCTGACCCATTCACACTTACTCATCTAGTATTTTTTTTGTAACCGGCGACATTTGCAGGCTGACTGACAATTACTAGGTCTGTAACCATGGGATAGAGTAAAGCTAATTGGCCTACCAAGAAATCAAACTCATTATATCAATCACAAAAGCACCATGCTCTAGTCTACCATATACTCTCAAAGAGAGCTTAGTGATACAAATTCAGCTGCAAGGTAAATAAAAATGAATGAAGAGCTAAATAATGGTAAATTCTGCGATTTTAACCCATCCCATTCTTAAACCTATCCAGGCAAAGTGGCTCTCTTGTCTTCTTAATCCATCCTAGGAAAGTAGAACCCTTTCAGTCAGAAATTTTTGTTGTTGTTGAGGTTTGTTTTATTTGTTTGAGAAGTACAGTCCACCCACTGTCAGATAGATTCGAAAGGTCTTTATGGAAAAGACAGTTGAAGATAAAACAGAATGAAGTTCACTTCAAAGAAAACAGAAGGAGGAGGTACCTTTAGGCATTTAATCTAAGTAAAATCAAATACATTTAGTTAGCCTAAATTTTCTGGTCACTAAGAAAAATGGGAAAGGCAATCAGCTACATCGTTTTCTTTTTTTTTTTTCTTTTTTTTTCATCATTTTCATTTCAAACGACAGAACACATACTATAATCTGTTGAAACAAACTTTTTTTTTTCCTTCTAAAACTAAACTTGGGCAGGACTTTATCATGTGGGTCTTTATATAGAGGGCATGGGGTGACAGTGATCAATATTTTCTACCACAGTTTTACAAAATAAATATTGTTCACCCAAATTATATTGATAAAAACATTAAATCAGATGTAATTTTGAGAGAGGCTTAGATAATGTGATCCAGGTACTTTACTTTTCTGCTGGCCTAGCTTAATGTAGTTTTAATTGAATTTAAACCCATTTCCTCTTGTTCTGTCCTCACCAGAAACCAAATAAATAGATGTCCATTACTTGGCAACATCCTACATGACTCTTCTCCCACAACAATCTCAATTTTCTTTTTTGCAGAACAAACTACCTGATGGTTTTACCCTTTTCCAATATTGTTAACATCTTCCTAATTTTCCTTTGAATGCCCTCTATAGTCTTCACATCACTTAACAGACCCTTCTGATTTTTAGGTACAGTATCTATGATTTGGTTAAGTTAGGAAACCTCTCAAGAGATATATGGTTTCTTCTACCTGATGCCCTCTAGTATATGAGTAATGCCACATCATCCATGACTTTTTATTTCTTCAATTTTTTATTTCTTTTAAACAATGTAATTAAGTTAAAATTTTTCAGATATCTTGAAGCATTTTTTAATCCTCACAGATATAAATATTTAATAAGTACTGGATTTTTCATTACAACTTATTCAAAGCAGTATTTTATTAAGAATTGCAAAGGGAAAACTTTTCTGTGCTCATTTTTGTAATTTCTGATTTTTAATACCGTTATTATTTATCTACCAAGTGAAGTGTCTTAAAATTGTATCTGAATGAATCCTGAATGCATTTTTGTATTTAGCCTTAAGTTGTGCATTTACAGATTTCTAGCATGCACTTTGCCTAAAATACAGTAAAAAAAAGGTATTTTAAAGTACATGATACACTGGAAGAATAAAAGAACAAGTCATCAGATTTAAATGCCACATACATCCTTAATTAAACAACTGACAATCATTCTATTATTAAAAAAAAGAGTAGCAAAAAAAAAAAAATCCAGCCAAGGAAGAAGAGGATAGAAGTCTAGTTCCTCTAAGTGTGTTTCTAAATATCTGATTAGGGTGACTTTTTCTTGCTTTCCTCCTGGTTCCCCCAGAGAGGAGGACTGATTAAAAAAAAAAAATTCCCACCTTTGACTCTAGAATGATAGGACCCGAGTTCAAATTTGATCCTTGAGCTCTTCTATCTGTGGGACCTTAAGACTAACCTACCTGGGCTTCAATTTTCTCATCTGCAAAATGGGGCACTAGATAACTGCCAGATCTCTTCCAGCTCTAGATCTATGATTGATGACATTTACATCCAATGAGAAGAAGACCAACATTCAGAGTCTAAGTTAAGGTAGGAACCTACAAGATCACCAGCATTGGCGAGCTCCTCCCATATTCCTTGTGGCCTTCCCAGCAGTGACCTCATGAAAGTATCCCAGGCTTAAATATTCCCTCAATTGGGCAGTGTCTCCCCACCTCCCCAACTGAAGGCATTTTTGGTGATGCTTCCCCTGGGCACAGTTGTGTGCGGCTTGTCCCAGGCACAAAAATTCTTTGATTTGACTCTGACTGCAGTGTATTCAGTAGAATCTCTGCTAAGACCTAACCCTGTAGAGGGAAGAAGAGGTATTTCTTGAAAAGAAACTTGCCCCTTCTTACGCTCACCCACCCCATGTTCACTGAAGCACACCGTGCCACTGCCTAATTGCTCAGAAGTTATTTCTGCCATTGTCCAGGCTGGTTCACCTCAGAAGCCAGTAATTTAGAAGAGTGAGCCTATTTCATCGGGTTTGCAGGAACAGACATGATTTCTCATCAAACCCATCATCAGTTGGACGGGCTGGTAATGTCAGCCATCAACTACAATCATTTCAGTAGTATAAAATATACACAAGTACCTACATATATATATATATATATATATGAGGGAAAGGGGCTGTGTAGGCACATGTATGTGTGTATATAATACATAATGTAATACATATTATATACATATTATACATATAACATACATACATACAATACATATAATAATATAATACATATAAACATTGTTATTGTTGTTCAGTTGTTTCAGTCGTGTCCAACTCTCCATGACTCCATTTTGGAGTTTTCTTGGCAAAGATGCTAGAGTGTTTTGCCATTTCCTTCTCCAGCTCATTTTATAGAAGAGGAAACTGAGGAAAACAGGATTAAGTAATTTTCCATGGGTCACATAGCTAGAAAGTGTCTGAGGCCAGATTTGAACTCAGGAAGATGAGTCTTTTTGCCAGGCCCAACACTCTATGCATTATGGCACCACCTAGCTGTATGTATACACACATATATACACAGAAGCACACATACATACATGTGCATATACATAAGCATATACATGTGTGTATGTCTCCTCATAAGGCCTTTTGACAAAATGCAGAATTGTGAAAAGGTGAGGAACATGTTTCCTTTTTGAGCTGATATCAGTATGGCCAGAAGCTTGAAAATGACAGGGGACCCCATCTCTGTGAGGGCCCTCCCCATGAAAAGGAGGGTTTGCAAACTGGTTTTCCTTCTGTTCTGGGTATTTGCTTTAAACTCCTAGAGAGAGCTTTATATCTAACACAGAACCTTAAAATACTAGATTGTTAAAAATGAATATTCATACAGCATGTAGAAGATTCCTACTAAAAGGGGGAAGGGCCCTTTGCCCTCTATTTTAATAATACAAGAAGGGGAACAAGGGAGGAAGAGAAACAAGATCGTAATGCAGCCTGTGCACAGAAAGCTATAATTTCAATGTGAACACCATGTTACCAAAGGGCTATTCATCTTAACTGATCACATTCTATATATGCAGTCAACTCTTTAGTATTCAGTGGGTGGGTTTTCTAGACCTTCAAGTCTCTGTCTCTCTGGTCTCTCTCTGTTTCTCTTCTCCCCCTTCTTTCTCCTTCTTTCCCTCCCCCACACCCCCCCCCATCTCTGTCTCTCTGTCTCTGTCTGTCTTTGTCTCTTTATCAGCTTTTGTGTGTGTGTGTGTGTGTGTGTGTGTGTGTGTGTGTGTGTGTGTGTGTGTGTGTGTGGCAATTGGGGTTAATTGACTTGCCCAGGGTCACATAGCTAGTAAGTTTTAAATGTCTGAGGTCGGATTTGAACTCAGGTACTCCTGACTCCAGGGCCGGTGCTCTATCCACTGCGCCACCTAGCTGCCCCTCTTTCTCAGCTTTTGATGATTCCACTGCCCTCTGTTTCACCAGATAAGGCAGGGCAGGTGAAAGAAAAAGAGAGGGGCAGCTAGGTGGTGCAGTGGATAAAGTGCCAGCCCTGAATTCAGGAGGATCTGAGTTCAAATATGGCCTCAGACACTTGACACATACTAAGCTATGTGACCCTGGGCAAGTCACTTAACCCTCATTACCCCACCAACAAAAAAGAAAAGGAAAGAAAGAAAGAAAGAAAGAAAGAAAGAAAGAAAGAAAGAAAGAAAGAAAGAAAGAAAGAAAGAAAGAAAGAAAGAAAGAAAGAAAGGAAGGAAGGAAGGAAGGAAGGAAGGAAGGAAGGAAGGAAGGAAGGAAGGAAGGAAGGAAGGAAGGAAGGAAGGAAGAAAAGGAGAAAAAAACAACAACTTGCCACTTTTCCATTCAGATAATCCATGATTCTAAATTACCTTGTGATTAAAAGCTCTGCAAATGGTGTGATGATGGAAGAGGAGGCTGCAGTTCTCAGTTAAAATGAAGTTCACAGGTTTATACATGAAGAGCTGTCAAGGACCTGAAACCCTCTAGTTCAACCTCCTCATTTTATAGATGAGAAAACTAAGACTCAGAAGGTAAAGTTATTTGTCCAAAGTCACATAGGCAGTAAATGGCAGAAGCAGAATTTGAATCCAGTCTCAGATTATCCTGTAGAATGTAAGCTCTTTGAGGTCAGGGATTGCTTTTTGGTTCTATGCTAACTCTCCCAAGTGCTCCATGTGGATGGCTAATTATTCTTAGAGGCCAAGGAGTGTTAGATAGAGTTCACTGAGTTTGACCCTTCTCTCAATAGACTCTAAGGTCCTTGAGGGAGGAATTATTTCATTTTTATCTTTTTATCCTTAGTGCCTAGTATAGTGCCAGGTACATAATAGGTCCCTAATAAGTGTTTCTTGAATGAATGGTTATGGATTTCATTTATCTAGGCTCCCATTCTCCCCTTCACCAATAAAAAAAGATGATTGAATTTACTAAGTAGTGCTTGTACGTGTGCATGTTATATATTTTAAATATATACACATCCATCATCTTTTTTGTGAGACTATTCCAATGTGTGAATTTCAAATGTGCCTACGCTATAATATTTGCAGTCGCACAGTACATCAATTTCTTAGCAGAGGCGAGCTTGCAGAGATTTAATGTCATCCTTTTCTAGTCGGAGGAGGCTTAGCAATGTGACACAGTTCCTTTCTGCCCAATTGTGTGTCTTTTTGTATGATCCTATGGTCTGGTGTGTGTGTGTGTGTGTGTGTGTGTGTGTGTGTGTGTGTGTGTGTGTGTGTGTGTGTATATATATATATATCTGGAGAGGTAGTCAGGAATGACAAGGAATCAGGAGAAATGAGTTGATAACTGTAACCCAGCTAGACTTCTAAGTGGGTTTGTTGTTGGTCAGTCATTTTTCAGTCATGTCTGACTCTCTGTGACCCCGTTTGGATTTTTCATGGAAAAGATACTGGGGTGTTGGTTTGCCATGTCCTTCTGTAGTTCATTTTACAGATGAGGAAACTGAAGTAAACAGGGTTAAGTTACTTGCCCAGGGTCACACAGCTAATAAATATCTGAGGCTAGATTTGAACTCAAGGATAGGAGTTTTCCAGACTCCAGTCTGGGCATTCAACTATGCCACCTGGATGCCTTCTAGGTGAGTACTTAGTCCATTTTCTGAGGTGATATGGCTTAGTGGATAGGGCACTGGACTTGAAGACAGGAAGATGAAACTCAAATTCTTCTTCAGACACTTACACATTGGCCCTGGGACCCTGGACAAATTATTAAACCTTTCTTTGTCTCATTGACCTCCTATAAACTGAAGGGTTTGTGTTCAATGACCTCTATGGTTTCTTTCAGTTCTAAATCTATGCTCCACTGATCTTTCTAAAATACAAGATGGTGCCCACTTGATGGCAAGGTTTTAGTCTACTTACATATGAAGTATGGATGTCAACTATGGTCAAGCCACTTTACTTCTTTCCAAGTCTCAGCTTCTTCCCTTTTAAATAAGGATTCATACTCAATGAGCCTAAAAGATTGTTCTCTTTCTAATATGATATGATCCTTGTCTTCTGAAAATAACTAGACTCTACCTAGAGCACTCTGAGAACTAGTTTAGAACCATCAACCTGAGCTGTTCTGATGAAACACCCTCTACAACTTGCCATTTGTATAATGTAGTCAAGCTCTTCTGTGGAATAATCAGTAGATAGAAGACATGTTGGAAATTAAGTATTATCAAGGGAAAAGAACATTAACCTTCACAGACTAAAAAAATCACCAGCTTGGCTAATGCATGCAAAGTGGTGTGTGTGTGTGTGTGTGTGTGTACATGCATTGTGCACTTTTCTTAAATTCTGTTGCTTTCCTTAAATCAAAGGTTCATCTTCTCTCTACCTCTGAAAAAGATTATTTTTGGACTAGTCCATTTAGAAGGAAAAAAATGTAGGCACATTTTACTCTAAGAAGCCCACACATAAGCAAATCTGAATGGAAAAAATATAGCATGAGGTGATTATTTACATAATGAAAAATTAATTTTGCACAATAATTCACTTGGATTCCTTCATATCAGAGATTTGTACCCAATTTTTGTATCATGAACTCCTTTGTCATTCTGGTGAATGGACCTCTTTGTAAGGTGTTTATAAATATGATCTCATGTTATCTTCACAACAATGCTGAAAGTAGGTGATATTATTATCCCATTTTAGAGATGAGGAAATTGAGACAGAGGCTAAGTGACTTGCCCATCCATGGTCACACTCCTAGTAAGTATACGAAGCTGGATATGAAGTCAGGTCTTCCCGAAATCCAGGCCTAGCTCTCTATCCACTGTACCACCTAGCTCCTCAAGCTGACAAGTCAGAAGTATGCTTCTTCTTATTACAGCAGTGTTTAAATCCCAATGGTTTAAATGACCTGTAGGTTTCTGATATTCCAGAGACAGTGTTGAAATTGTGAGGATAAAAAGGGGAAATTATGACTGAAGAACAAAACAACAAAAATCTCCCTTTAGAGCAAATGTCCTCACCCAAGTAAGTTTAGTGGGAAAGCTAAGGAGTGGGGGAGGCACAACTTTTTCTCTCTTGCAGAGTCCTTGTCTTTCTTCTGTGCTCTACTCACTGGAACACAAAAGGGCCTCTTCATTTCATCTCATAATCTCTTTGCCCAAACCTCTCCCATACTGTCCAAGGCATCCTCTCACAAGAGAAACCCTTTTCAGAATAATGTTGGGGTTTAAAAATAATTTTTTTTTTAGTGGTGAGGCAATTGGGGTTAAGTGACTTGCCCAGTGTCATACAGCTAGTGAGTGTTTAGGTGTCTGAGGCCGGATTGAACTCAGGTCCTCCTGACTCCAGGGCCGGTGCTCTATCCACTGCGCCACCTAGCTGCCCCCAGAAAAATGTTTTAAATGCATAAAATACATGGACCCCTCCACAGCATCCCCTTTTCAGAATGTTTTAAATGTATACAATAAAGTACATAGAATTACAAAGGAAATATTATACTGAAATGTAGTTAAATATTTTCCCATTAAAGTTCACAGCCTGCTCTTGAAGTCTGACTCTTAGATACACTCATCACACAAACTTTTCCAAAACAAGAAAATCTATTTACCATTTTTAAGGCTTCTACAGAGATTACAGAGACCTTTCCAAACACCTCTTCCCATATCTAAAGATTCTAGATTTTAATGGAAAGATCAATGAAATGTCTTTTAAATGTTTGAAGTAAAAGAATGGGAGACCTAGGTTAAAGCCAAGAAGGTTGAACCTCCTACTAGTTAGAGGTGGGAATGTGTGGTTAAATCAGGCCCCTTAAATACTAGAGAACACTACCTTAGATACTAGCCTGAAAAGTTCTCCTCCATGGGAAAACCAGCTGAGGTTAGAGGCAGTTTTGCATCTCAATGACCTAATAGACAAAGCAGCTGTAAGGGCATTTCCTCCCAGAGTCAAGAAGGAATCCATCTTGTCCATTGGGCACAGTCAAGTCTGTCTGCATTCTCCCTTAAATCCTAGCCCTGAGCGGATTCAATATGAACCTTTTTACTAGAAAGAAAATGCCTATCCCTGTAAGTGTCTCAGTATCAACAAGACGAGCTGCTGGTCTCCACTGTTTGGATAGTAATATTGTTCTTTCCTCATTCCATCAATTGCTACCCTGAGTTCTTTTATTTATTTATTTGTTTTGCAGGGCAATGAGGGTTAAGTGACTTGCCCAGGGCCACACAGCTAGTAAGTGTCAAGTGTCTGAGGCTGGATTTGAACTCAGGTCCTCCTGAATCCAGGGCTGGTGCTTTATCCACTGTGCCACCTAGCTGCCCCCAGCTACCCTGAGTTCTTAATCTAATGAGAGAAAACCTGGGCTTCGATACTATGCCTGGACTCCTGCCTCTCCTCTTTAGTGGCCAGGCTAGCTAGCCAGCCAGCACTGGGTCTTCTCAGAAATGCCTCAAGGTTACCACGTCATCTCTCTCAGGAGGGCACAGAAAATGCTTAGCTCTGCTTTTGTTCTTTCTTGACTAGAATATTGTGACTCCCCTTTTCCTCTCCTCTGAGTTCTCCCTTTGGAGACTTTCCAAGCAAGATGAGGTAAGGGCTACAATTGATTTTGAATGCCCCTGCTAAGGTTTTAACAATGGATTTGAAAATACCTTACATATTTCACTGACACTCCAGTAGCTTATGGAGAAAATAATTATTGATTTTGCTATCAGGTTGCATACACTTAGAGACTCAGTAGGCTTGCCTGCTCCTTACTTAACTAAACTAGGTGTCTTTTCCAGTACCACCTGTCTTACCTATTCTAGGTTCTCAACTGGAAGGGGATGTGGAGGGACTGTTAGTAATTTTCTCTTAATCTTTGGAATAGGAGAGAGCACACTGGGTTGGGAGTCAGAAGGCCTGGGTTCACGGCCTCTGTGACCTTGAACAAATCACCTCACTTCTCAGGAACTGAATTTTCCCTTTGGGGGTGGGGTGGGTGGAGAAAGAAAGCAAAAAGGAAGTTAGACTAGAATGTCTCTAGGATCTATTCCAGCTTGGAATCTATGGTCTACTAATTTTGGATAGTATTGGCATTTATGAAACAACAAATTTCAGAGTTAAACTGGTGCTCTTGTGAGATGATGCCCCAGACAGTATGGGAAAGGTTTGGGCAAAGAGATTATGAGATGAAATGAAGAGGCCCATTTGTAATAGATCAGAGAGGGAAGACAAGGACTCTGTAAGAGAGAGAAAGTTGGGCCTCCCTAACTCCTTAGCTTTCCCACTAAACTTACTTGGGTGAGGACATTTGCTTTAAAAGGGGATTTTTGTTGTTTTGTTCTCCAATGATCAGCTTTTTCCCTTTAGATCCTCACAGTTTCAACACTGTCTCTGGAGTATCAGAAATCTACAGGTCATTTAAACCCTTGAGGTATCTTTCTTAAACACTGCTGTAATAAGAAGAAGCATACTTCTGACTTGTCAGCTTGAGGAGCTAGGTGGTACAGTGGATAGAGAGCTAGGCCTGGATTTCGGGAAGACCTGACTTCATATCCAGCTTCATATACTTACTAGGAGTGTGACCCTGGGCAAGTCACTTAACTTCTGTCTGGTTCAATTTCTTTATCTCTAAAATGGGATAATAAGAGTACCAACTTTTAATGTTGTTGTGAGGATAACATGAAAATATATTTATAAAGCACTTTGTAAATTTTAAAAGTTCATCTAAATGTCCATTATCATCATCACCATCATCGTTAACTTTGTTTAATCAGAACTATATTCAGAGATTCTCAGCAGGAGGCACAGACAAGAGATGGATGTAGCTGATATTCAAGAAGCTATACCATATGATAGCCTTGTCAGTGATAATGCCTTATAATAAAGTCTTTGGTTCAGTAGCTGAGACCCCTTAGATAGGACCCAAGAAAGATGACCTTATAGCCACTCCCTTGTGGGCCAAACAGAGTTATAAGCAGGTTCTGATGTAGTGAGGTCAGGACAGACATTAAGACCGACGCAGGAACTGAATTCCCCATCTATATATAAAACTCCTATTCAGACATTCAGGATCAATTCCAGCCCTACAGAGATGGCCTCCCTTCCCCCTACTTCCTACTTTCTCCTTCTAAAGCACCATATTGAGACAATTGTTCTGTTGTTTTTTTCCTTTTCTTGAAAGGAACTAGCTAAACCCTAAAAGAGAAAAGGAGAAAATCTTGAGCCCAAATAAGATGACTACATTACAGGTTATTCAGAATATAGATCAGAAAATGTCAGTGTTAGAAGGGACCCTAGAAATCAAGTCCCTCCATTTTATAGAAGAAAATAATGATGCCTTCCTCCCAAGGAATAAAGAAACTTTCCCAATATGAGTTAGTGATGGAGAAGGGACTAGAAGGGAGGGCTAACAGCTGGTCCAGTATTTGTTCTACTACACATAATTAAATAATAATTAGCATTATTTAATATTTCAAGGTTTACCATGTCAACTTATTTGATCCTCACAACAACCCTGTAAGGTAGGTGTAATTATTATCATCATTTTACAAATGAGGAAACTCAGGCACAGAAACAAGAGGCTAAGTGACTTGCCCAGGGTCTTACAGCTAGGGCATGTCTGAGTCAGGATTTGACCAAGTCTTCCTGCTTCCAAGTCCAATGTTCTTCCATTAATGACATCATAAAGAAGATGAAGCAAAAAGACAATACAGGGAAAGAACCTTGTATCTTAAGTCAGAAGACCTGGCATGTGCTGGATCTGCTGTTTACTCTCTGTCCCTGGGCCTCAAGTTTGTTGTCTGCAAAATGAGTGAATTGACTCAGTTCATCTCTATAATCTCCTCTAGTTCTAAATGCTGACCCCATTTATTTTCTTATTTGCTAGCTGAAAACAATAGATGAGACCCATCTGTCTTGCTACATAGAAAGGGGCAATAAAACTGAGGTTCATCAACTAATCAAAGGAGAAAGTCTTTTGTGATCAGCACAATGTAGTTGCTAAGCAAATGCTCGTTGACTGATTCTGACTGACAACTCTCACTGGACAACCGCAATTATAGGAACAGGACAGTGGCCCTCAAAGCCCTATATTTCCTGAGAGTGAGTCTAAGAGTGTACACAAAATGACTCTGCACCCCATCCCTGGAGTTCTCCAGCATGGTAAATTTACATAGGTTATTGCTGCTATTGGACCAATAGATTTCCTAGCCTAGCAGACCTGTATTGTTTGAATCATAGAATTTAGAATTAGGGGGAACAATTGTTAGAGATTACCCAGTACAATCCCCTAGTTTTATAAGTGAGGAAACTGAGGCCCAGAAAAAATTATTTCACCAATATTACCTAGGGTAGAATAAAGCCAGGTTTGAATTCAGGTCCTTGGATTTTCAAACCCAGAGCTAGCTCTTTCCAAAATCATCTTCCACACTGCCTTTCATTCTGCCCTGTGTAGGTATCTGGATGTCCGCCAAAAGTTTCTGGGGAATCATTTCACTTATTATTCACTTCAGAAAATCCTGGAAGAGGTAAGTCACCATCTAACAGAGACACATATGTAACCTTCAGAGTCTCCCCTTCTACTGCAACCACTTAAAAGTCAGAGCGAACATTATTTTAGACATTAGAGCAAAAGTGACATGGGGCTGAGTACACGGTCTGATGTCTCACTTTATTAAATTATCTCTGAAATGTTACCTAATTTTCACACTCAGAAACTCACTCTAACTCTGCTCTGTTTTGATCCTCGGGAGTTACTTTAAAGATGACATCACATCTGCTCTTTGTTCTGCAAGTCTTGTAACAGCCTTTGGCCAAAAGCAATCCAATTTTGGCCGGACCACACTGTTGCCTGAACTGCCTTTCATTATTCATCTAAGAAAAACCAAGAGATGTGCACTCTCCCCTTGGACCTCTGAGTCATAGAATATGAACCAAGAAAACTTCCCTGAAGGCAGCAAGCCCTTTAACATTTATAGGAGATAGGGCTTTGATTTTCCATCCATCCATTCATTCGTTCTTCCATTCAACAAATGCCTATGGAGAGTATGATAACCCCTTGTCTTTTTTTTTATACTATTTTTTTTTTTTTGGTGAGGCAATTGGGATTAAGTGACTTGCCCAGGGTCACATAGCTAGTAAGTGTTAAGTGTCTGAGGCCGGATTTGAATTCAGGTCCTCCTGACTCCAGGTCCATGCTCTATCCACTGCACCACCTAGCTGCTCCCCACCCCTTGTCTTTGAAACAGCTGGGTAGCCCAATGAATAGAGCCTTGGGCTTAAAGTGAGGAAGACCTGAGTTCCAATTCGGACTCAGACACTAACTGTATTATCCTGTACAGGTCACATAACCTCTGTTTGCCTCAGTTTCCTCATCTGTAAAATGAGGATAATAAAGTACCTACCTCCCAGGGTTGTTGCAAGGATCAAATAAGATAATATCTGTAAAGCACTTAGCCCAGTGCCTAGCACAGAGTAGAACCTATATAAATGTTTATTATTTCCTCTCCTCCCTTACCCCTTTAAGGTTTACCAGCCACCTCGCTGAAATTATTTCATTTGATGCTTAGCATGTTAGGCAGGGAGAAGGATTCCTTTTACAGGTGAGGAAACTGAAGCTCAGAGAGGCTAATTTACTTAGCCCCTCAAGACCACAAAGGTAGGAAATGCCTACCAAGATTAATAAAGCATGGTTCCTGCCTCAAAGGAGCTTTGAGTCTATCATGGAGATGAGGCATGTACAAAAAAACCCAAAAAAACAAAAACAAAAACAAACCTTTTAAGACAAGATAGAATTGGAAGAGGCAATGAGAGGTTTGTCAGGGGAGAGGGAGAAGAAGCAAGATCATTCTAGTTGTAGGGAAACACTGTAATTCCAAAAGGAAAGGCATGGGTCTCACTTTGTTTTCATGGACATGATGAAGCATTATATGAAATGAAAGACATGGAATTAAAATGGATAGAATTTAAAGAGAACCTTATGTTAAAGTGAGTGAACACCAGAACCTTGTCTAGGACACAGGTTCTTAACCTTTTTGCGTCAATATATAATCTGTATGCATTTGTGTGTATGTGTATATACATACATACATACATATATATATATGTACATATATATAACCCAAACAATTGAATATATATAAGTATAAGTATTATATCAAAAAGCCTAAACAACTGAACATATACCCACATCTATCTATCTATCTATCTATCTATCTATCTATCTATCTATCTATCTATCTATCTATCTATCTATCTATCATCTATCTATTCAGTTGCTTAGGGTTTTCTTCACAAAGATACTGGAGTGGTTTGCCATTTCCTCCTCCAGTTCATTTTACAGGTGAGGAAACTGAAGCAAACAGGGTTAAGTGACTTGCCCAGGCTCACATAACTACTAAGTGTCTGAGGCTGGATTTGAACTCAGGAGAATGAGTCTTCCTGACTCCAGGCCAGGTACTCTATCCACTGTGCCACCTAGATGCCCCATATGTGTATATATACACATGTACATATTCATGCATGTGTATACATTTGTAGTATACATATATGATCCATATAAGCATAGATGCCTGTAGTACACATATTGAAATAGATACAATAGACATATATGCATATTTGCACATCTATACTTGTGTGTGTATTACATACGTACCAATATATAAAATCATGCCTACATTTACATATATTTAACTCTAGAGCACTAAAGGTTTTCTATAGTTGGACATTTTCATTTTCATTTTCACAAACTCTGAGTAAGATAGCAGAACTTTCAATCTAGTGTCATCAGCCCAGGGGAAATAGGTTTAATGATAAAAACCTGAGTATGAAATTCTTTCTAATCCTGCTTTTGCCACCAACTCCCTATGAGAACAGACATTGAAATGAGAGGAAATCTAACCCCTAGCAAATACCCTTTCCTTCTCTAAGTTTGATTCCCAGCCCTCTCAAAGGAGAACTCTTTAGGTTTTAAGAATATATTTCACTGGGGGCCTATCCATTTGATACCAGGAAAGGGAGATTCACCTGGGGACAGTTTCCTGAAAAATCTAAAACCCTTTCTCTCTACATATGAAAAAAAGTTGCTTATGTCACTTCACCTAAATATAGGTATCCGGAGAAGTCCTCTGGGTCTTTGTGTGACTGATCGTACTCAGAAACAGATTTAGGAAGTTGAACATTTCAAGACTCCCCAAATTCTTCCCTTCAGAAATAACCCCCAGGCCTGGGCCAACAATGAGGGCACGGCCCACTATTTTCACTCTATGTCTGCAGACTGACAGCTTGGGGACACGCATACTGTCCTTCCCTCAAAGTGACCGGAAAGTCTGAGTGTCCCCCAGTGGCTGGTGAGTCTATTAAATTAGTGCCTCTTCACAATTCTGTGCAGCTGAGGTTTGCCATCTCTGAGTGGAACCTGGTTCCCTTCTGTAAGCATATCCATGGCACTGGGGAGATTAAGTGAGCTAATAGCCTGTGATTGAAAGTGGTATGGGGAGGAGGGCGAATCATATTAGGGGCTGTACACTCTGTCCAAGCCAGGTTAACCAGGGCAAGACTTGCTCAATTTATGGGACTGGTGTTTGATTTTTGTTGGATGGTTACTGAAAAGATTCGTGTAAAATTATAGCGATCACAAAATAGCCTAGTTCCATGAGTTTAGAGTCAGAAAGAAATCAGATGCACAATGGAATCGGACTGTACACAAATGAAAATTAAAACTCCAAATGAAACTATCACCTCAAGGCTGGATTGTAGCATTAGAGTGAAAAGGGATCCCATAGATCATCTGGTCTAATTTTACAGATGCAGAAATGACAACCCACAGAGGCTGTGCCTTGCCCGTGGTCACATGGGTAGGAAGTAGCAGAACCAGAATTTGAACCAAGGTCCTCCAACCTCTTCCTACTATGGCATGTTGCTGTTGCCATTTTTCCCCCAATATGAAATTCATAACTATTTAAAGTTGTCTTCATTCTCAGAGTTGTTGCCATTGTCTTTTACTCCCCTGATCTGTTTCTTACATAGCAGCATCCACTCTCCTATCATCTACCCATTGGTCTCCTCTCTGGCCAGGGGGAGCCCTGGCACAAGGCAGAATACCAGGGTGAGTGACTTATTAGCTCTATAGTACAAAGAACATACAGAGTCAACACCCTCTCCCATAAAAAAGGCAGAAGGATTGCAAAGAATTGATGTTAGAATTCAAGTATAATCTCCTTGAGGGCAAAAACTGCCCTCATTTGTTAAGCCAGGTAGGTGGTATAATGGACAGAATACTAGTATGGGAGGCAGGAAGATCTGAGTTCAAATCCTGACTCAGATACTTGCTTAGCTGTAGACCCTAAGCAAGACATTTAACCCCTCTCAGCCTCAGTTTTCCTCATTTGTAAAATGGGGATAATAATAAAAATAGAGTTGTGAAGAACAAAGGTGATAACATGTGAAGTCTTTTATGAACTGTAATAAGTATCTATTGATTGATTGATTGAAAGGGATTTTACTCCATAATCCCATATTATAGGTGGGAAAATTAAGGCCCAGAAAAGGGAGGTGGTTTAACCTTGGAGATATGCAGAGCTAGGACCAACCTCGGTCTCCTGTGTCACACTACGATGCTTGTGAATTCACAAAGAAAAAAAATAATAAATGGCAGAAATTTCTCAAGTGGGATAGAACCAGTCCATTAAGCTTTACGGAATCAACTCCTTCCCTGAAACTGGACCTCAGCGCCACAGAACCAGCACAGTAGAAGCAGGGACACTCCACCTAAAGATAAAGTGGGGAAAGCCCGCTGCAGTCTAGGGGCTTTGTACTCAGCAGATCCTCAAGAAGGTGTCTGTCCACTTCGAGCCGATCCTCCTGTTGCACTGCCTTTCCCGAGTCTTCACTTGGACATCTGGGCAATGGTTGTCTTGTACTATTGTAATGTGGTCAATAAGGGCCATCTCTTGGAGCAGATGTGGTTCTTCTCTACCTGCTTCCTGTTGGCCACTCGGGGACTTTGAGGGCCTGCTTCCTGCCATAAGTGATGGAGGAGCTCATACTGTGTGGTGATGAAGGATAGTCTAATTGGCTGGGAGGGGAGATGCTCACTGAACCTGTAAGAGAAGCGACTACAGTCTTAAGATGTAACTCGAGTAAGGGTGGAAAAGAGATAGATCCTTCTCAAACCTTGCTTGGTGGTAAGTCCATCCACTTGGCAATTAGTGTCAGGGGACTTAATCAGGCAGGGGCTCTGGGATGCAGACACTTCTCCTGCCATTGCAGCTCCAGGGACACCATAACTGGCAGCACTGGCAGCCCCTCCCAGGATCTCTTGGCTGATCAGAACTCACAAAGGCTGTGTTGGCTACTCCATTATCTCTTCGGGGAAGGAAACACAAAAGAGATGCAAAGGTGGCTGTCCCAGGCATCTGGGGACAAGCTTGCTTGGCGAAGTCCCCTGGCATTAGGAATCATCATGACACTGGGTGAAGGACTCTATCCATCCCACCTGGTGGAGTCACAAGTTGTTAACTGGAGAGCTAGAGCCCAGAAAGCAGTACTTAGAGACTGTCTGTTCTTTTAGAAGGTTCACTGCATCATCAGCCTCCCAGCTCAGCAGCTAATTAGAGGATTTACCACCAGCACCAGTATGAACCCCTCATTCATGCATAGCCAGTCACAAGAAATGGTCCATATCCATATGAGCTGATCCACTCATGTTAAGTTGTTATTCAGAGAGGCAGGCAGGCAGAGGGACTACAGAGCTAGCTCTGGAGTGCAAAGACATAGGTCATTCCTGCTGCCCCTGATATCTACCAGCTGGGCAAGGCATTTAATGTCTCTGCCCCCATACAGTTCTCTAACACTCTAAGCTACAGGGGAATTGCTGAATTGCATACATGGAGGAGTTTCTAATCAATCAATCAAAAAGCATTTATTAAATACCTTTTGTGTGCCACCCACTGAATTAAGGCTGGGATATAAAGACAAAATCAAACAATCCCTACCCTCAGCAAGTATATGAATACTCCATGCTGGGAATTCTATAGAAATGGAATCACAGCTCCAGACCAAACCCCCCCAAAGCAATATGCAACTGCTTCATCTCACTAAGAATTTTCTCTCCAGTGAGAATGTAAGCTCTGTATGGACAGGGAGTAGGTCTTATTCTTCTCTGTACTTCCCTTTCATTTACAATAGATCTGGCCCATTACCTAAGTCTCTTAATAAATAAGTGAAAGAATTCCAATACATTGAAGGCCATCTTGAAGAGATTCTCCTTTGCAGAAGTGAATGCAGAGGGGAAATTACAGTTTTTCTTAAGATATGTAAATAGATTCCTGCAAATGAGTTCAAATTTATGATAATTTGCCAATACCTAAAGACATTCTACTTGAACATCTGTGTGGTTCATGGAAGAGTGCATGAACTGTTGCTAATCAGTAATAAATTGTGCAGAATTCATATACCAATGCTACTGCTAATTTTGGGGTTTTTCCCATCATGCATGAACTTCCTGTAAATTAATTACTCAATGAGAGGGTCATGAATATTTTGCAGCTTTCAGTGTAACCAGCCCTACATGAGGCTGGGGCATAGAACCAAATACTCCCTACCGACATTTGATTTTATGTCCCACAAAAGCAATCAACAAGGTTTACAACAGAACAGACTTTTTCCAGGTGTCAATGTCTTAACAAGTAAATCTGTTTCCTGACACCAGGGAAAAGGTCAATAAAATAGAAGCCAGAGACAGCCAGGGCTGCATCATTTCCTTCCGAATTGCCCCAGCTCATGTTAATGGTAGACACTGTAATTTTTATGTCATATTTGAGAACAGATGTGAAGCAGAAATGATTGTTGTAAAGTTTTATTTTAAAATGTTGCATATCATAAAGTTGACAGGGCTGGGGGTAGGTTGTGGGTTGGTACTTGACATTTCTGAATACAGAGTGTCCCAATATAGGCATCATGGGGCAGTGGAATGGGCACTGAACTGAAGGTGAGAAGACCCAGCTTCAGTCTGTCTGACTCTGACATTTACTGACTATGGAACCATGTCATGGAACCTTGGCAAGCCTCAATTTTCTCATCTGTAAAATGAAAATAATAATACTTTAGGTACTGCCTACCTTATGGGTTATTGTGAAGAAAGGGATTTGTAAATCATAAAACTATCTAAATTGTGTATTGTTGGGGCAGCTAGGTGACGCTGTGGATAAAGCACTGGCCCTGGATTCAGGAGGACCTGAGTTCAAATCCGACCTTAGACACTTGACACTTACTAGCTGTGTGACCCTGGGCAAGTCACTTAAACCCCAATAGCCTCACAAAAAAAAAATGTGTATTGTTGCTAGGCTCTAAAGTGAAAGCGCCAGTCACAGGAAGAAATGGTTATTTTGAAAAACTAAACCTTCCATTTCCAATAAGGTAACAGAAAGAAGACTGGTCCAGGAGGTCAAAGACCTGAGTTCTATCTTCATTCCATCATTAGGTAGCTGTGTGACCTTGAGTCACTTCCCCTCTATGGGCCTCAGTTTCCTCCTTTGCAAAGTAAGGAAGCTTTAAGTCCCTTCCAGCAATAAGGATGGATCACTCTAAAATAGGATGTTGTAGATTACTCCACCCCACCGTCATTTTTTATTTCTCATAACTCGTAATATATCTATTGTCTGCTCCAAATCATTTTACTAGTATTGCTATAGAAAGGTTTCTTGTGGGTTAGTCATTCTCCCCAGTTAGCTCCACAAGGGCAAGGAATGTCCCACAGACTCTTCTTGTATTCTGTATAGACACAGGGTTCGGTGCATTGTAAGAATTTAATAAACATTTGAAGAGCTAAATAGAGGGGACATTTTAGGCAAAACCCACCATTATCATTTCCAAAATGACAGCTTTGGCCAAACAGTCCAGGGGTTTTTTCTTTTTCTTTCTCTTTCTTTCTTTTCTTTCTTTCTTTCTTTCTTTCTTTCTTTCTTTCTTTCTTTCTTTCTTTCTTTCTTTCTTTTTTTTTTTTTGTGAGGCAATTGGGGTTAAGCAACTTGCCCAGGGTCACACAGCTAGTAAGTATTAAGTGTCTGAGACCGGATTTGAATTCAGGTACTCCTGAATCCAGGGCCCAGTGCTCTATCCATTGCTCCATCTAGCTGCCCCAAGGGGTTTTTCTAAGCTACCTTGGGCAAGGGTCTCTCCAAGAGTATCATGCCTAGGGAACATCAGATTTCCAAATTTGCTTATGATTGCGTTGGTCATCGAGCCAAGAGCAAGAAGAATAATGAAAGGGATGGAGCTTCAGAGATATTTCTCCCCTAATAAAAGGAGTACAAAGTCTACAATTTGCTGGTCTGTAAAACAGGAAAAAAGGAAGGAGAAGTATTGCTCCTAGGTGGGCCCTTTGGAGCCAAGCAAGACTCGGATTTCTCTTCTCCATGACAACCTTTTAAATCCTTAGAGACAGTCATGCTGTTTCACCCCTACCTCCAAGGGTTCCTTGTTTTCTCCAGTCTAACCGTCCCAAGTGCACAGTGCTCTGGGTTTGGACTCAGAGGACCAACTTTTTGAACTAGCTCTGTATGAGCAAGAGAGAAGCAAGATCTGCTAAATGTGAGCTTTGTTTGATTCTTCCTTAAACATGTTTGAATTATTAAGTGTCTGGCTCATTAAGTGAAGGACGCTATTATAATTCTATCACTGGAGCCCAAATTGCTGCTTAAATTGAGTTTTGACAATTCAGTTAATTTACTAAGTGGGCATTACCACATCTTAATTATTATCTCCTGATCGTGGATTATTCATTAGTACAGTGCAGCATTAAGATATCAACTCCCTATATGCAAGTGAGTGTCCCACTTGCTAAGAGAGTTTACATACATTAAAGCCATTCCTGTTGAACAATATCATCTCATGGGCTTCTTATTTTCAAATATTTGTTAATATTTAGAAATAGGAAATGACAATTTTCTGCAAATTCCCACAGAGAGGAGAGGTATTTTAATCCTCTTGGTGCATGGCACTACAAATAGCCATTTGCAAAGGGAAGAAGCAATGATTTATACTGAGTAAAGCCTTTGATTTCATCTCTTTTCATTTCTCACAGTGTCCTCCAGTACAGAGGGGTGGGCTTGCTAAGCTTTAGTGAAAGGGAAGTTCATAGATGAACAAAAGAATGACTCACTAATAAGATATTAGAGTGGGAAAGAACCCTTGAAGTAATTTGGCACACTAGTTTTACAGAAGAAATTGGGGCTGAGAGAGGTAAAGAGACAACAGTCTATAGAAGTCTTGGATTCACAGTCAGGAGCTCTGAGTTAAAATCCTGGCCCTGTCACATACTAACTGTGTGGACGAGTCATTTCATTTCTTTTGGGCCTCAGTTTCCTACTCTGAAAAGAAAGAGGTTGAAGGACTACATGACCTTTGAGGTCCTTTCCAACTCTGAGCCTTAGCCAAGACAATAGAGTCTTTTATTCTATACCAATTTGCAATAAAACCTAAAACTACTTCCTGTCTTGTTCTTTTTATTTCGTAGGTTTTTTTGGTTGTTTTTTTTTTTTTAGATGCAATTGTCTTAAAGTAACTTCTTGGCTACAGTCAATTCTTGTTAATACCCCAAAGAGCACCTGACCTCTCATTAGTCACGTTTAGAGTCAAGAAGCTATACCCAGGCCAGGGATATAACTGCAAGACATTTTTTTCCCTGCCAGTTCTGCTGAGTAAATGCCATTCCTAATTATCATTTCTCTACAGGACTTTTGAGTTATAATGATGAGCTTTAGCAGAAATGTCTGATTTTTGATATTTTTAGAAAGCCTGTTTTTCTCCCATGGAGTCCGTGTACTATGCAAGAGTTGACAAGTTTTAAAACATAATATAGCATTTGAACCTCTAAGCAAAATAAAACTGTGATGAAAGATTGCTTCCCAGCATCTGCAATGTTCATCACTGTCTCACTATGAAGACTTTCATTTCTCTGCAAAGTAGGTAAGACATGATAAATAATCAGCTTTGTGGTTGGTATTTATTAGTGTTCCCTGCTTATTACAACCTGCAAACACTGACCTTGTATTTTCGGGAACATGTTAGTGGTTTTCAAAACTGTTTTCAGTCTAACCCTTCTATTTCATTTTCACCTCAGCAAAACAAAACTCCATGATAGGGGGTGAAGAAGAAGCAAATGCTTTTGTAGCAGAAAGAACGCAGGTCTTGGTGACAGAAAGCCTGAGTTGGATTCCTGTGTGACCTTGGACAAATCATTTTTTCTTCTCTGGGGTTCAGTGATGTGTTTTTAAAATGGGGACAATAATACTTGGGAAAAGTATTTTTAAGGGGTTCTTGTGAGAAAAAATTATAATCCATGGATTATGAAATTAATAGGAAATAATATTAAAAGGAAATGATTATTAGCACTGAAAAGAATGGAAGATGGAAGAAGCCACTTCATCCTGTACCATGGATCAGAAAAAGAGAAGACCCAAGTATTGATGCCAGCATTCCATCTCTCTCTGACAGTGTAAGAATTGAGAATTTCCCCTTTGCTGAGTTTTCATTTTAATTCCATAATGCACAAAAGACAGGGCCCGGGCTATGATTCATAGATCTTGGCTGTTGTCTGACCTATAAAAGGTATTCAGCAATGACATGGGGAGGATTGCAGATCATCCGGGCACATTCATTTCTTTCTCATTAAGAGCCTCTCTTCACAGCACTAACCAGCTCATTCTGGAGGAATACAACCCCCCTACCCCCACTGCCTGAGCCTGCCGCCCACATTCTTCATTAAAATCTTCCATATTACTTAGGAATATATCCTGCACCCAAACTCCCCAGGGGCATAGTGAAAGAAATAAAAAGATCCATAGATTCATAGACTCATAAAATCAGAAAATGTTAGAGCTGAAAAGGACTTTAGAGATAATTTAGTCCAACCCCTTCATTTTACAGATGAGGAAATGGGCCCACGGAGAGGAGGTAACTGTTGTAAGGTCATAGGGCTAGCTGGTGGTGTAACTGCCTGGGGCCTAAAACCCCAGGTCATTGAGTGTTTGAAGGGCCATCCAAGGAAGACACATTCTGCCTGGCCCCAGAGGACAGGACTAGGGAAATTGTAAGAAGTTGGCAAAGAGGCAGATTTGATGTCAGGAAAAACTTCCTAACAATTAGAGCTCCCCTGGAATGGGAGGAGTTGCTTTGGGAGGAACTGGGTTCCCCCTCAAGCAAAGGCTAGATGATCAACAAGGGATTTTTGTTCAGATATGAGTCAGACTAGATGGCTGGGTTTGGGGAGAGGGAGGCAAGGAGATGAGCATTGATAAGGTGCCTACATGTGTTCTGTGCTAAGCACTTTATAAATGTTATCTCATTCGATCTTCACAACAACTAGGAGGTGGGTGCCATTCTTCTCATTTTATAGATGAAGAAACTGAGGCAAAGAAACCTTAGGTAATTTGCACAGGGTCACACAGATAGTAAGTGTCTGAGGTGGGATTTTAACTCTGAGGTCTCTCCCAACTCTGATTCTGTCCTTCCCTCCTCCCCCAAGTCCACATCTCTCTCTCTCTCTCTCTCTCTCTCTCTCTCTCTCTCTCTCTCTCTCTCTCTCTCTCTCTCTCTCTCACTGTCTCTCTTCCTCTCTGTCTCTCTTTTCTCTTTGTCTCTCTGTCTCTCTCTGTCTCTCTCTCCTCTCTCTTTGAACAGAATTATAATGACCTAAGCAATTTCATGTCTATTATCTCATTTGAGGATCACAATAATTTCTGGTGAGGTATGCAGGAAAAACTATCATCCCATTTCACAGATACTATAACTGAGGCATAAAGAAACACTGTCATCCCCATTTCATGGATGCCAATAACCTGAGGTATAGAGGGATAAGGAAACTTGCTAAAGGTCATATTAATAGTTATAGAACCAGGATTAGAATCTAAGTAGCATGATGCCAAATTCAAATGCCTTTTCTGTTCTAAGTCAGTAACATTTCTTATCACAAAACCTAACCAATGGGGTGGGCAGAGTGAATTCCAAATTATTCTAGTGACAGGAAGTAAGACATTCTAGATTGCTCTACTTCCTTCAATTTTAACCATGGAATAGTGATACATTTGTGCAATAGTTGGATTGAGTGCAGGTCTTAGAGTCAGGAGGACCTGAGTTCAAATCTGACCTCAGACACTTACTAGCCTTGTGACCCTGTGCAAGTCACTTTACCCTATTTGCCTAAGTTTCTTCATCTGCCAAAATCTACTGTGCCACAAGTGGTCCCTTACTTTATACAGATTACAGGTATAAGGAGATGTTTTCATATCTCTGGCTAACTCTGCATGTGCTATAAAGAGGTACCTTCTCATGTGAATCTGAGTATAAAAGGGTCTTTCTCTTATGAAAATGTACAGATTTACTTAGGATCCAACATTTATGAACACATACAGGTTATGTAGAAAAGTGCTTTCCTCTTGCAACCACTGAGAGGTAAGGCTCTATTATGGATGGAGGACACGTACACATTCACAGTCACACATAATCCCAGAAATCTGCAAAACTAGTCATTAAATTAACACTGCTGAAGATAAGCAATTAATAACACTTTTAGGGAGTGGTTGGCACTGAGCATACACTCTTGGTTCATTCTTTCTATTTATTTCGTGATTACAGCAAGTTTGGACTTCAACCATCGTACCATATATTTCTCTACTTGTAAACCTTCATGTTTTTTTTCTGAAAAAAAAAAAGCCAAAGAGGGAATCCAAAGGTGCGGCAACTGCCAAGTAGCTGGAGTAGCAACGTGACTGACCCAAGAGTTGCCTTAAAGCACAAGGCTGCATTTACAAGGATTGCCTTGTAACATGGGTCATCCCATCATTAACTAACCTCTCCAGAAGACAGTCAGCCATATCCAAGAAGAAAAGGGAATAGGGGCAGGGGAGGGGAGAGGTGCAGCATAAAGTTCGTTTCTAAAAATTGTGTTAATGAGCGTACCACTTATTCAGCTGAGGGCAGTATCAATATTAAAAGAAAGCAAAGTGCGTATTTTCATTTATGCCAAATGTTAATGCTCATGATAGTGACTAATTTACTGGAATGTGAAGAGTCGTCCTATTGGCTACTGTGCCTCACTCTGGGGAACTAGCTGCAGCTTGTAAACACAACCCCATTTCCATGGCAACAGGCAATTCAGTATCTCTTTCTTTCAGCACAGACAAAAAGGTAAATTATTTAGTTTTCTTTCTTTCTCCTTTTCAGGTACTAAGGATTTGAGAGTCAGGCCATCTCTTTGAGTTAATGACTGCTTAGGGTATGGGGTACAGAGATTTAGACTTGTCTGTCAATAGCAGCTGGAGAAACATCTTCCCCAAAAGAGAATCCCAGGCACATACAGGATTTGTGGGGCAGCGGCCAAGGCTGAGGCTTGTCCAAGGGAAATCCTGGGGTTTGGAGTGGCAGCACCAGAGGGGGAATGATTTGCCAGTGTTTATCTGGCCTGGTCCCAGGGGCGATGCAGTTAGGTATCCCCTTGAAAGCACAGGAGGGAGCGAAATCGCTTCAGGAAGGCTGGTTTCACAGAGGAATATGTTGTTGTCACTCTGGAGTGAACTGGGTCTTATCATTGTAATTTCAATCCTGCTCCAGAAGGATCATTAACCAGATCTGACAGTGGTAAGCAGGAAATACCCCTAGGTTATTATAACAGAGGGTGCATTCAGGACCCCAGAAGCATAAGTCACCTGGGCAGAGGTCTAAGAATTATCTTAGTGGACCCAGTACATTCTGTTATGGCTACTCTTATGTATTTGTGTTTCTTTGGCATTTTGTAAGGAAGAATAGCACATCCACAAATAATGAACTTGAGTAAATGTTGGAGTTCTTCACTTTTTAAAAAAATTCTTTCTCTGTGCTAATACCAAGCTTTGCACATGGTAGATGCACCTTAAAAATGCGTCTTGCTTGTTTAATAGTATGGGGACTACATTATACTAAGTGATGTATAATAGAAATAGCCATGAACTTGAAGTCAGAAACCCCATTGCAAATATTTTTGTACCATCTTCAGAACAGACCATGCAAGCTAGGGTCACAGGAAATTCAGGCCCGAGATGAACAGCTCCTTGGACACACCCTCTCTGTCTGGTCTGTGTTTCTCTGTCTTTCTCTTTCCACTATATTATATACCTATATATATATATATATATATATATATATATATATATATATATATATATATATATATGTATCTATATATGTATGTTTATATATGTATGTGTATATATGTTATATATATATACATACACACATGCATATATGTGTACATATGTATGTCTATATGTGTGAGAAAATGGGATATGTCATCTTTTGAAACAGCTCTGGATCCAACAATCTGGTACTGCTATGTGACCTTGGGCAAGGCAATAAACCTTTCTGGGCCTCAGTTTTCCCATCTATAAAATGAAAGAGTCGTACTAGATGACCACTGTGGTCAATACCAGCTATAAATCTATGTTCCTATGAACTTTGATCTTATCAGTGAGGGTCCTCTTTCTATTGATCACAGATCACAGACTTTCTATACTCGAGTAGCTGGTATTTGTGAGTTGCTAAAGTTAAAAAAAATTCATCATCTAGCAGTCAACCCTTTGGTGATGAAGCCCTAGGAAACTTATCTAGGCTGGTCCTGGAAATGAACATCATCATCATCAATGTTCATGATCCTCACCACTAACATTTATATTTGTTGTTGTTTTAGTTATTTTTAGTCATGCCCACCTGGTTCTCCATGAGCCCATTTGGAGTTTTCTTGGCAAAGATGCTGGAGTGGTTTGCCATTTCCTTCTCCAGCTCATTTTAACAGATGAGAAAACTGAGGCAAACAGGGTTAAGTGACTTACCCAAGGGTCACACAGCTACTAAGAGTCTGAGGCCACATTTGAACTCAGGTCCTCCTGACTCCTGGCCCAGAGCTCTTATCTACTGCACCACCTAGCTGTCATTGCTAGGCTAGTGCACAAAACCACAGCTTTGTAAACCTGCCAGAGTTTGTGCTCTTCTAGAACAGCCCTTGAGGGCTTTGTTGGTCATTAAGGACATTATAACAGGATTCAGTAGGTGGCTGTTATTGTTGCTACTTGTTTGTTTGTTGTAGGTCACCCTTGATGTAGTGGGAAAAGAGCTGGTTTGGAACCCAGGAAGACTTTTGGTTCAAGATCAGCCTCTCATACATATCTATGGGGTTCTGGTCAAGCTACCAGGCAACTCTCTGAGATTTTAAGTTGCAAAAAGTTGCTTAACTGCAACTTTATACAGGAGTTCCCTATATCATTGCTAATACAGATTCAGCCCCTGTCTTAATATATTATTCACAACATCACATTTTTTCCTGGTTGCCCTTCACAACTTAAGGCAGCTAGGTGGCTTAGGGATGGAGCACTGGGTTTTGAGGTGAAGAAAAGCTGAGTTCAAATCCAGTCCTGGATACTGTGAGACCCTGAGCAAGTGACTCTGCCTCAGTTTCCTCAATTGTAAATTGTAGATAATAATAGCACCCACTTCCCAGGGTTGTTGTAAGGATCAAATGAAATAATAATTGAAAAGTGCTTTGTACAGTACTTCATGAATCCTTCTTCTTTAGACTGACGTGATTGTGAAACACTTGCCTAGAGTTTGGTCCTGGCCCTAAGCAGCTTTTCTCTCTCAAAAACCTATAATTGGCAAAAAACAAGAATCATAACTGTGACCCAGGTTTTATTAGTACTGTGACTGTAGTAACAAATGAGCCAGCTAGCCAAAGCACCAAGTTCCAATCATAGAGAGGGATCACTAAATTACTTTTCCTAAGGAGGGAATTCAGATTTCTCTCTTCCATATTCTATCTTGAGCCATGTGTCTTCCTGTATGTATGTACACTTGTGATGAAAAGGACAGAGCATGCTAAGAATTACCCTGCTCTCCAGACCCTCTATCAGCATTCATTAAAGAGCTTTGGTTCTTGACATGCATAGATATTTATGAGAAGGGTAACATTACAGTATTTGATCAGGATGTCTTCATTACAGAGCTAGGCAAGCAAGGTGTTCTGCTTTGGGTTTTTTGCATTCACTTGTGCCCCAAATCTGTTGAAAATATGGAGAGAAAGTGAGGCAAAATGTGACAAAGAACATGAAAAAGAGACTGGAGGGGGAATGGAGAGAGAAAAGAAACCTAAATGCTGGGTTTGGGGGGGTGGAAATGGGGAGACTGTGTCACAGCAAGTGACAGTCACATCACTACCACTCTTATTTGACAGTGAAAGGGATTCAAACTTGATTGTAAGAGAAAGAGAAAAGAGCACACCTACTTGGAATCAATAATTCAAGGAAGAATCGTAAATCCTAATTGCTCTCTGTCAGCAACAGCTCATCCCAGTCTACAATCATTTCGCACAAATTGGTCAGGGCCAACCACATTCACTTTTAAAGTACTTCCCTGTTATCTGTCTCTGAGGATGGTATTGCCCCCTCCCTCGAAAGATCCTTGGCAGATTTAAATACTCCAAGTGAATGGATAATTTGTTTGCAAATGAAAAAGTTGCATGTTATCTAAGAAAGAAAAAATCATTTTAGGGTGTGTGTGTATATGCGGGGTGGGTCTCACCCAAATTAAGTTAGGAGGCTATCAAGCCACAGATATTCAGCAGGGTAGGGGGGTGATGTGTGGAGTGGTTTAAACAAAGGGAATGAAAACTACAGCTATGATTCAGCTCCCCTGAGCTGTGCCCCGTGACAAGAAGAACGGTAGGACAGGACACATGGGATCAAAGTATCTTCAATTACTCCAACCCCAAGGCCAAGTAGGAATAAGTCACAGAAGTGAGATGTCACTCACTAAGCTCTACCCAGTTTATGAAAGATCTAGAAGGAAAGGCTTGAAGTTCCATTTATTTCAATGGCAGCTGTTTACCTGTACATGAAATGGTCACATGATATTATGTTGTTTAGGTGGGGGGAAAAGGAAGAAAAGAATATTGGTGATTATATGCAATGTTGGGTGAGACAGAGAAAATCAAGCTGGCCCCTCATTGGTTTGACCTAACACTGCATTACAGATTACCCATGAGAACAGATGATACCCACAACCCACTCTTGCTGAGGTGGGCTAGCAATAAAACTAACTCTGCCAACAATACCATGGGAGCCTTTAATCTAGGGAGGTCAGTGCTGGGCACAGGTAGAACAGGGTTATTTCTGCTATATTTGGCAGGTTGCAGAGATAAAACATGACATGGGGTCACATCTTCCTGATTACTATATATTGGGTTTCTTACATCAGCTATTTTGGCCCATCCTCCAGGCATATCTTGCTGTAATTACTACTGCAGTATCTGACATTTCTTAAGCTATTCAAGCAGGACTGAAAGCACCTGGAGCAAAGCATATTATTTACACAATTAATAATTCTCTCATTAAATTAGTGGCTATCTAGTGGTTAACTTAAGAATATATAAAATAGAAACACAGCCATCCTGCTTCCTCCTAACTGTAATCTCATTTTCTACCTTCACTATTCTACTTGAAATTTTCTAAGACTACTCATATCCATTTTTCTATCCAAATAGTTATTTTCCCTTTAATTCTTATTCTCAATCTCTAAGGTGCATTGTACCTTACCAATAAACTAAGTCTTTGACTTCCATCTTCATGGCATTGCACTGCCCTGTTTATAATTTGTGTCTTTTAGAACAATATTTCTTCATTTGTGTTTCAATTTAATGACCAGTTCCAAAGGGCCTACTGTGTGCAGAGGAGTGTGTTAGGTGGTAGAAGAGATAGAAATATAAATATGACTGTCCTTGCTTTCATGGAACTTCCATCTAACAGGGGACTACAGTACATATAAAAATAACTCATGTTCTTCTTTCACAACATGACTAATATAGAAATATGTTTAATGTGATGGTATATGTATAACCTATATCACATTGCTTTCTGTCTTGGGGAGCAGGGAGGGAAAGAAGGAAGGGAGAAAATTTTGGAACTAGAAATCTTTTTTTTTTTTTGCAGGACAATGAGGGTTAAGTGAATTGCCCAGGGTCACACAGCTAATAAGTGTCAAGTGTCTAAGGCCAGATTTGAATTCAGCTCCTCTGAATCCAGGGCTAGTGCTTATTCACTGCACCACCTAGCTACCCCCAAAACTAGAAATCTTATAAAAACAAATGTTGAAACTATCCCTACATGTAACTGGAAAATAATAAAATACTTTTATGATTAAAACAATAATTATCATGTAAAATGGAACAGGATAAGTGTATAAAAGAAGGACATAAATATACGTAAGGTAACTGTTGTACTTTCAGAAATAACATGCTAGAGGACAGGCAGGCCGACAAACAGAAGACAGACAGATAAAACATTTGTTAAGTGCTTTGTTTGGCACTGTGCTAAGTAAGCTCTGGGATACAAATAAAAGCAACAAGACAGTCTTTAGCTCAAGGAGCTACATTCTAATGGGAGAAGACAATAAATAATGGGATGTTGGAAAGAGAATGAATAAGGATACTCACATAGAGTTAAGGTGGCAAGCAACTAGGGGTCCAGGGTGGGGACCTGCTCATTAAATAGTCAGAACTAGGTATTCAGAAGAGCAGGTCTCAGGGTGGAGACTTTCCAAGGTCGAAAAGGTTAGTTTGTTTGAGAGGGGAAGAAAGAAATATGAATACTAGGGGGCAGCTAGGTGGCACAGTGGATAAGCACCAGCCCTGGATTCAGAAGGACCTAAGTCTAAATTTGGCCTCAGACATTTGACACTTACTAGCTGTGTGACCTTGGGCAAGTCATTTAAACCTCATTGCCCTGCCGAAAGAAAGAAAGAAAGAAAGAAAGAAAGAAAGAAAGAAAGAAAGAAAGAAAGAAAGAAAGAAAGAAAGAAAGAAAGAAATATGAATCCTAGGCTGAGTGGGGATTTATGAAGAACTGTGACTATTATCATTAGAAAAAACACATAGAGACTTAGGGATCAAATGAAATATGTTAAAGTTGCTATCTAACCATGCATTTCTCATCCTGTATCTGTTTATGAATACAAGACTTCACGTTAATTCCTAATGATTTCACCATATCAGGTTGAGCCTAATCCTCTAACATGTCAAATACTTTTTGGATTTTGACTTTAGCATTCAGAATGCACTAGTTAGCCTTTCCATTTTTCTATTTGTGTTTTCTGCAAATTTGATGAGCATGCCACTGATACCTATGTTTAAATCATTGAAAAAAATATTCAACAGTACACAGACCAAGCACAAAATCCCTGGGCACTAGTCAAACAATCCTAAATTCATTCAACTGTATCATTGTCTAGTCTAGAGATGCCAAACAGCAGAACTAGATTAGAACGTAACAGGGAAAAGCTAACAAAATAAATACCAATACAAAACACATAAATAATTTTCAATGTGTGGTTTTCTAAATTCATATGCCACCTACAGGGATCACTTCCATTCAAGTTTGACACCATGGGTCTACTCCACACTTCTCCATCTTCTCCATGAGAATAGTAAGAGGTACTTTTTTTTTAATTTGTTTTGTTTTTTTTGTGAGGTAATTGGGGTCAAGTGACTTGCCCAGGGTCACACAGCTAGTAAGTGTTAAGTGTCTGAGGCTGGATTTGAACTCAGGTCCTCCTGACTCCAGGGCCGGTGCTCTATCCACTATGCTACCTAGCCGCCCCAGTTAGAGGTACTTTATCAATTGCTTCCTCTAATTTATGTAAACTATAAATACAACATTCCCCTAACCTAGCAGTCTTGCAACAAAATATAGACTGACATGACTTGTTCTTGATGCAGCCCTGTTAGCTCCTATAACTGCCTCTTCCCTTTGTGGATATTCATTAACACCTCTTTAAGGATCTGTTCTAGAATTTTCTCAGGAATGGAAGTCCAGTTTATTGGCTCATAGTTTGAAGACTATTACATTCTCTTTTTTGAAAATCTGGACATTTGACTTTTTCCAATCTCATGCTACTTCTCTTCCCCCATGCCCCACAATCCTCACATTTATTTATTCTGGAATTATGGAAAATTCTGGGGAAATGGTCCACCCCTTCCCTTATTTTCCACTTCCTGGGCCACAACTTTATCCTAAACCTTTATAATGTCCAGCGGCCTCCAATCCATCCTACAGGCACCTTCCAGATAAATCTACTTCAGACATCCTTTTCATCATGAACTTTTTCAGGCCATACTTCTGAAACTCATGGAAGATTCACCCTACTTAGACCAATGTCAGGCTTTCTATTATTTGGTAGTATTAACACTCTCTAGTCAGACAATCATAACATGGTGTGACCACAGATAAATCACTCGACCTCTTCCATGTTTCGGTTTTTGTAAAATGGGGAAAAAAATATCTTATTTATCCCTGACGGAAGGTGTTATTCAAAAGCTTTATCCTTACCAACTTATCCAGTAGAATAGCAAGTACTTAGAGGGCAGAGACTATCTCCCTTTTGTATTTGTGAGAGGCAGTAGCTAGGTGGCACAGTGGATAGAGTGCTGGACTTAGAGTCAGGAAGACCTGAGTTGAAATTTTTATTTTTATTAGTTGGGTGAGTCTGGACAAGTCATTTAATTTCCTCAGCCTCAGTTTCTTCATTTGTAAAATGGGGATAATAATAGCATCTACCTCCTAAGGTTAAGAATCACATAAGATCATGTATGTAAAGTTCTCTGTAAGCCTTAAAGCCCTGTGTAAATAATGGGTAGATTTATTATTCTTATCATTAGCACTATCATCCACAGTGCCTAACACCGTACTTGCTATATAGTAAATATTTCATGAATGATTGTTGATTAATTAGCTCCTGTACTTTATGCAAATGACTCCTAAATCTTTTTAGGGAGCCCTAATCTCTCTCTCTGTCTCCTGTGTGCCAGATGTTCATGGTAATTTGCTCACTGGGCACCTCCACTAAGATGTCCTATCAGCACCTTAAGATCAACATGTACCCCCTAAAAATACCCTTTCTTCAAACTCCCTTATCTCAGCTAATGGTACCATCATCTGTCCAAGCAACTTAGGTTGACAATCATGGAGGCATCTTTGACTCTTCTCTCTTCTTCACCCTCCCTCCCCATTGTTATTACTATCACCCTCCTCAAATTATTTTATATTTATTTTATTCGTGTACATTTTGTCCACTCTGTTGAAGATAAATGTTTTTAATCAAGGAGAAATGGAAAAGGAGTACTTATAAGCATAATAATTAGCCAGATAGGGTAGCGCACACTTGTAATAGTCCTTAGTCAATAAGCATTTATTAAGTGCTCACTATATGCCAGGCAATGTACTAAGCATTGTATTGATTCTAGGTCCCTGCTGATCAGTATGACAAATCGTGCCATGAGTGGCCCCTGTACTACATATGAGGGTGAGACAGGGAAACCTAGTTTTCTACCCCCCCAGTTTCTGAATAACCTTTTCCAGACAGATGAGCTGTATTCCATGTCTTCTTTTATCTTCCACAAAAAACTCTGAAGTACTTTGCTACTTTGTGAATGCCCATATCTAAGTTAGACTGTACAAGTGGTTGTTCACAAAGATAGTGACCAGATTAGCTGGCTGTCAACAATTCAGAGGCTCTGGAGGCCTAGACAAAAGTACAAAGATGATATGGAAAAAGTGAATATATATGGTTTGCTAACGACTAAAGAAATAATTTTATTTCATGTTTCCTGTGCCTAGTACAGTGTAGGCACTTCATAAATGCTGGTTGGATTTAATTTGTCAAATTCATTCACCTTTAGCTGTAACCTCCCAACAAAGACTCTTAAGATTCTCTTGGTCAGGGATTCATAATGCATGGTTTGGCAGGAGAAACGCAATGACGTAGCTTACAAGATTTTTTTGTAGCTCATTATTACAAATTAAGCCTTTGCCTCTTTCCCTAAGGAAAACAAATGAACAATAAAAGGCCATATATAACAGGGGGGGGGGAGAAGGGGTTTAATTTTGGAGAGACAATAGTTAAATAGATAGGGAAATAATCCATCTACAAAATGACTGAAGACTGCCTGATAAGACTGAAGCGTTTGCTGTATGATTGGACAGGAACAATTTTGTCTGGATTTGATCTGTTCATTTTCAATTCAGGAGCTTCTTGTGGGAGTAGTTACTATTACAGTCTCAAATTAAAGAGCTGCAGTTTGGCTCTGGCTACACCATCAATCCACCAACTGTGTGTCAAGCTGAAAAGAACACTAGGAGCCACCAAATTGACAGAAAATGTTTATAGGAAGATGGTTTTGTTAATTATTCAGGTCTTATCTGTCCTTTTGTGAAAGGGCTTCAGATCTGCTGTAATGACAATGGGGAGTTTGTTCATTTTTTAGGCAGGATGGGATTGCTAATAAGAACCTTGGCTCCCTTAAAATGAACTTTAGCTTGATTGAATGGAGCTGAGGAGATGAAATGGGTGTTCAATGAGAGCCTTAATAGCTATCTAGGAAGTAGCCAAATGATCCTCAAGATTCACAGTTTCCTAATTCTCCTCAGGAACAAATGAATTAGAAAATCTGCCCTACTTTAGAGTACACGGTGAGATGTTACTTTCCAATGGGATGCTGAATTGGTCACAAAATGTTCTCTCTGATGGCCAGAGACAGAGGAAACACAGGCCAGGTTGGGGGTAAATTAGATGGAAGGGGAATGAGGTATAGAGGGGTGTGTGTGTGTGTGTGTGTGTGTGTGTGTGTGTGTGTGTGTGTGTGTGTGTGTGAGTGTGTGTGTAGAGTTTAGGAGGGGGTTTCTCTATTCTCTATTTATATTAAACAGTCTTTCCTGCCCACAGTCTGATTTCTATCAGTGATGACCTCATTTTTCTGCCAGCCAAGGGCCCTAGAGTCTGTGCTAATGTGAGTGGCTGTTGTAAATCTTGCCCCTGACACTGACTCATCATTATATGTAGTGATTCAGCACAGACTTTCTGGGCCTGGGGCTCCTTACTACTGAGATGGGAGTAATCAGGTGAATCTACTTTATTGTGTGGAAGGTTTGGCTGAGGGGGAGGAGAGGAAGGGAAGGGGAAGAAGGGGAATAGATGGGCTAATGATTAATTACCATGTCCTTTGCTGATGCAAAACCTCTACCTGTATGAGAAATGGAATTACACAAGCTCCATTTTGGCAACTGCAATATTTCTACTTGCAAAGTCAGAGAATCCTCAGAGGAAATGGCAGAATGCTTATCCTGGCAAAACTTCCATTCTAGCTCACATTTTGAGTGGTTAAAGGATACAGGATAAAACTCTTAGATCACAGAGTAGAATTGGGAGAGATCGTAGAGGTCATTTAATCTATCCCCTCATTTGACCACTTAGAAAACTGAGGCCCAGAAAGATTAAGTCATTTGCCAAGGTGGTAAAGTGAATAAAACACTGGGTTTGGAACCAGGAAAATTTATCTTCACGAGTTCAAATCTGGCCTCAGACACTTACTAGCTGTGTGAACCTGTATAAGTCACTTTACCCTGTTTGCCTCAGTTTTCTCATCTGTAAAATGATCTGGAGAAGGAAATGGCAAACCACTCCAGTACTTTTGCCAAGAAAACTCCAAAATGAGGTCACAAAGTGTCAGACATGACTGAAACACTTCAACAACAAAAACAAATCTAATATACTAGACAGAACTTGGAACTCAGGTCCTCTTAATGCAATTTTCTTTCCATGGCATTGCACTGGTTGTTTTTTCCCCCAGGCATCCTTTTTGAAACATGTTACACAAAATTCTATAAATAACTGAAAATGGAATCTTTGGTATATCAAAGAGGGTTTGAAGAAAACTATTAGCAAGTAGGCTATAGGTCTAGCATAGTGTTAAGACCGTATATTAGCTTCAAGTTAACTCTAATTTTTGGTAGGGCTATTAATTGGTTCAACCATTCTGAAAAGCAATTTGAAATTATGGTAAGAAAGTAACTAAAATTATGATCTAGAGATGCAACTGCTCAGCATATATTCTAAGAAGGTCAAGGACAAAAAGATATTATAATCGCCAAAATATTCATTATAGCACCATTGGTAAGAGGAAAAAAATATGACAAAGTAGATACCCCTTGATGGGGGAATGGCTAAAACAATTATGGTACATTAATGTAATATAATATCACTGTACCATAAAAAAAGATGAATATAAAGAATTCTGAGAAGCCAGAGAAGTATGGGAAAAATTATATGAACTGAAGCAGGTTAAATTAATCAAATTAGCAAAACAATATATGCAATGACAGCAATTTAAATGATAGCGAGGATAATGTATCTACTTGGTGTATATCTTGTGTGTGTGACCTATTTATATGTATGTTAGAAGCTCTTTGAAAGCAGGGAATGACTAGTCTTTTTCTTTTTCTCCTCAGTACTTACATGATGCCTGGCACATAGTAAGTTACCCCTTAAGAAATGCTTGTTGTTCCATAAAAAGAATAACAAAAACAACAACAGATTAAATTAAATGTAGTGTAATATATTGATCAAACTTGGACCCAAAGAAACAATGAAAAATGTGTGTGGCAGAAGTAAGGGAACATGATTGTAGAACATGGCATATACTGTCAAAATTGGGTGATACATTGGTTTGTTTTGCTGAACTGCTATTTTTCATTTTAATCTTTATAATAATGAATGGCTGAGTGAGGAGTGGGGAGCTGAGATGTATAACTCAAAAGGTGAGATAAATACAAAAGATAGCCATAATTTTTTGTTGTTGTTTTTTGTTTTTTTTTTCTGTGAGGCAATTTGGGTTAAGTGACTTGCCCGGGGTCACACAGCTAGTATGTATCAAGTGTCTGAGGCCAGATTTGAAGTCAGGTCCTCCTGAATCCAGGGCTAGTGCTCTATCCACTGTACCACCTAGCTGCCCCTATAATTTTTTAAATAAAAATTATATAACACTAAAGTGAGTCATAGATCATTAGAGTTAGACTTTAGAGATCATCTAGTCCAACCCCTTTAGAGATAAGGGAATTGAGGGCTTGAGGAGTGTAAAGACTTGCCCAAAATCACATGGGGTTGAATAAGTTCCAAGGCAAGATTCAAACCCTGGGTCTAGCCCCATTTCTAATACACCAGATTTTTCCCCATCACATTAAAACCTTTATAATCAAATTCAGATGAGTTGCAAATTGTTGTTAAACTCAGAGGAAAGAACTCTCAGCTTTGGACCAAATTAGTTACTTTGTGATAATTTCCCTCTCCTTCTATCCCTAAGTTGAAATGAAGACTGGAAACATTTTTTGCCCATGGGCTTCAGTATGAAAATCTTGAGAAATGGTCCCCAAACTATTATAAACCAGCATTCACCAGAACTTAACTACTCAAAATATGGAACCCATTCCTGACCAACCAATCGAACTCTTCCACAATTATCCTTATGCATATTGAAAGCAACAAAAAATTCGGCTTTGATAGTGCAAATACACAAATCAAGTAACAGCCTGATCCTGATATACCCGACCCAGCACCAAACATGTTACTAGAGAGGTCTGACCTTATCTACTAAAGCAATTCTGAGTCTTCCATCTAATTTCTATACCAATGAATACAGCTTTCTTGATAGTATACCTAATCATTATCATAACAGCAATTTGCATTTTTTTTAGTGCTTAGACAATTTACAAAATTACTTCCATGTTCTTTCCACTTAGTTCAATAGTTAAGTGCTTACTATGTGCTGGGCACTTGGCAAGGCCCGTAGGATATGAAGATAAGAAATGACATATCATCTCATTTTTCCCTCCTAAGAATTCTGTGAGATAACCAAGATATTATCATCCCCATTTCACAGATTAGGGAATGGAGGTTCAGAGAGGCTAGAAGTCTTCCCCAAGGTAAATGACAGAGCCAACATTGAAATCAGGTATTTTGACTCCAAATTCAGTATTCTTTCTATCAGTCAATCAGCAAACATTTATTTAAACATCTACAACATGCTGGGCACTGTGACAGGAGCAAGGGCTACAAATCAAAATGAATCAGTCCTTGTCCTCAAAGAGCTTACATGCACTGCTTCTCGTTATTTTAGCTGGGCATTTCTATGGCTCTACCAATGTGTCTAAGTCTCTTGGGCTACATTTGCACATCTTAAAACGGAGAAGTTAATTTCATTTGAGGCAAAAACAAAACAAAACAGGTAACACTGATAACTTTGCAGGAGTTGATTGTCATCTTCTTTGACTACTGCATTTTTCAGGGGTTTTTTTTGTTTTAAAAAGCAGCATGACATTCAAAAAGAAAATAAAATGAAGATAACTGGTTAGAAAAAAAGTTATTCATTTTGTGGAAATGACCTCTCAAAGGCAAATACTATTGAGAAGTATTCACTCAGTACCATGATGTACATTGCACTCTATTAGATTCCTAAAGAACTAACTCTACTCTTTATCCATCACTCACTCAACCAGCATTGATTAAGCACCAAGTCTACTCAAACAGATCTGTGATCTCATCAATTCTGCATTAATTTATTAACAATGCAAATTGCAATCTACTTGTCCATCTATTCATTCTGTTACTCTTTGACAAATGTCATTCAGCATTTGTTGTTGTTCTTACTAAGTGTCAATCACTGAACTAAGCCATGGGAATACAAATAGGAGCAAAAATTAAGATACTCCCTACCCTCAAGGAGTTTATGGTTTTTTTTGGTTTGGTTTTGTTTTGGTTTTTTTTCGGGGCAATGAGGGTTAAGTGACTTGCCCAGGGTCACACAGCTAGTAAGTGTCAAGTGTCTGAGGCCGGATTTGAACTTAGGTACTCCTGAATCCAGGGCCAGTGCTTTAACCACTGCGCCATCTAGCTGCCCCAGGAGTTTATATTCTAATAAGGGAAGACAATATATAAAAAGTAGTTGAAAAGGGAAGAAGGATGGAGAAGGGCAAGGTGGAAAAGTCTGGAGAGGCAGAAGTAATGCCAGGAGAGAAGTCCTTTGCTCAAGTACATTTTTAAAGTTCCTCATTGATTATATGATGTAACCTGCTCACACCAATCGCATGCCTTTCTGTTTCCCTGTGTGATACCCATCTTTAGTTCTTCTGAGTCAGTCACATTCCAGATCTTGCTACCATGGAGAAATAATTGATTAAAAAAAGTTTGTATTTAAAAGATAGGTCTCTTGTTTTAAGGGAAACTTGACACTAGTAAAAGTGTTTTCCTATTTCCACAAAGCAATCTAGACTTCTCTCCTTCTCTTTTGAAACTCTTGACCCAGATCATTGCCCATCTGAATTGTCTGCCCTGACAGAAACACTATTGGAGAAGTTTTATAGAGTGTCCAGTCAGATGTGTGTTGAAATCTGGACAGTAGACATTATTAATCCACTTGGTCTTTCCTAAATTAATGAACAGGCCAAATACCTTTGAATCATTTACATATTATCTTCCAGGAGACTCTGCAAGGTCTTTAGGTTTGATGCAATCAACATAATATAATGTGCAAACAAGAGTATCCAGAGAGTCTCAGCATCCACAGAGACTCCCACCTTGGCCAGTATCCTGTCCTTGATCTCCTACAGTACAGTGGCAAATACTTTTAGCACTTGTTTTATGCATTGCTTAATGTTTCTTATCAGAGAGTCACCAAGCAGGGTTATTTCCATTGTTACATCTTCCAACAAATCTTGATATCTTGATGGGGCATACCTCATCATCAATGAACCTGTAAGTTGGTGTTTTGTTCTACAGAGTTGAATGCTTTTCTTGGGTAATCAACATACGTTAAACACAAGGGGATCATATATTCTCTACATCTTTCATTCAACTGTGATAATGATAAAGATGTGAGCCATAGTTGAATATATTTTGCAAAAGCTTGATTGTTCCCTACCAATACCTTCATCAATGATCTTCTCACTTCATGTATGTATGATTTTCTTTTTTTACCTTCTTTTGTGTTCATAAAACAAACCTTATGTTTGATTTTCACGAAGATTTTATAGAGATGGGAGAGCTGGTGTATAGCTTAGTAGTTGTTGATTTTTGTTACCTTTTTTTTTAAATCAAAAAGGTCCTAGATTTATTTTTTCATGCTTTTGCTATGTCCTCCTACTTTAGATAATTTGTAAATCAACCCATCAATGCCCTCACAATTGTGTTGCATCCTACAATGATCTTCTATCTATACAGTTGATCTAATATGCTGAATTTTCTCATATTTGTTCCCCTTTGGAGCAGTTTCTACTTCCTCTGTAAGGACTGGAGGGGGGGGGGACAGACTGTGATGTTGAAGTCCAAGTGTGGTACTTTTACCTTTTTTTTTTTTTGTGGGGCAATGGGGGTTAAGTGACTTGCCTAGGGTCACACAGCTAGTAAGTGTCAAGTGTCTGAGGCCGGATTTGAACTCAGGTTCGCCGGAATCCAGGGCCAGTGCTCTATCCACTGTGCCACCTAGTTGCCCCACTTCTACCATTTTTGATGGAGAAAACAATTTGTGGTAATAACTTTTGCAAATCTTTTTTTTGTTTTTCTTGTTTGTACTACTTTCCATTTATATCCTTGAATTCCCTTAGGGTGACTTTGCTTACTTAAGATATCTTGCCAGACTTTCTTTAGACTAATTTTACTCTCTATCATTTCTCTTGGCTTTATTGACAATATTGTTTATAGCTATATCAATCCTGTTCATAAGATTGTGCAAATGAGTTTCTGTCTTAACCTAGTGTTATTTTGAAAGCCATATATTATTCAATAAGTAAATCAAATGTTTGCTGACAAAGGTACTGCCTGGGTTCTTTTGGTCAACTTGTTGTAGCAACTAATTTACACTGGTTTAACTCCTGAATTATATCATTATAGTTGGTATCAAGGTCTTTTTGTCTTTTTTTGGAGGGCAATGCGGGTTAAGTGTCAATGTCATTTCTATTATAAATTTCACATTTTCTTCTACAAAAGTTCTGCTTCAGTGTCACATAGTACTTCTCAAAGGCTATACCAACAGTAGCAGGTTCTACCATGATAAAAAAGGCTTTGAGCATGGCCCCAGGAAGAGACTAAGTCGATTTCCCAAAGGCCAGAGTGGCTAATCACAGAGAGGCACATCACCAGAAGACTAAACACCTGGTGATAAAACTTTGTGGCCATAACAGCTTGTGAAATGGGGAAAGAGTTTAATGGCCCTCAGGCCTGTGTGGCACCCTTCTGCATAGCACAGTGCCTGGTAGGTTCTTAACAAATGCTTATTGATAATCACATTCAGTTTCTTCCCTGATGGTGGCAGAGTGAAAGGAGTGAGGAGGGCACAGATTGTAGATCATCAACAAACTTTAATTGGACCGTTAGTATTCTAATTGTGAGATCTTTGTTCAGTGACCAAAGAGTAGACATATGGTTAGAGGAGCTGAATTTTATTAATCTTGACATACTTGCTATAAACAAAACCAGAAGAAAGACAGTAGATGCAGCTAAATGGAAAAATGGGTCACAGGTACTTCTTGGTGAGACAGAAAAAGAATCTGGCAGGCAGAGTGGATTTGATTATACACCCACAGACAGAAAATATTACTTTAGGAAATATTTGTTAATCAGGAATTACAGTACTAATGATAAGCATTTGCAAAAAGACAACAATGAAAATAATTGCATCCTTTATATCCACATAAGTTTCTGAGGACAAAGGGTAGAGAAATTCTGTGATGAATTTGATAAGACCTTCCAAATGAAGTCAACATATTGTTGACACTTGTTGACGTTGATGCAAAGGTGATAAAAGATGAGGTTGGGGAGAAAATGAGACAGACCAAAGACATAGACTTAAAGCTTCATGCTTCTTTGTTATAAATACTTTCTTCTAAAAAAGAAAAGAATTGGAAGGAGCTGGACATGGTGAGCACTGAACAAACTCAAAAGAATTTTCCTTTAGAAAGAGAAAAAAAGACCTTACTATGGATGTGGGAGTTATCCCTGAGTCTATGCACACAGTCAAGCTATCAACTTATCAGAAAGGAGATCAGAATTTAAAATGAACAAGAAGAATAGTAATGAAAAAAAGATACAGTGTACAATTAAGAGGATTTAACCATGAATTATTTAAATGAGTTGTTGACAATCAACCATGACAAAAAATGGAATCACCTCAACCCTCAAAGACCCTTCTTTCTACTGGGGAAAAACAAAAAGTAAACATATGAGTAAATAATCCATACAAAGTCATTGAAAGGGAAAGGATGATAGCTGGTCAGTGTCAAGCAAGAATGCTTCATGTAAGAAAAAGAAGACAATGATTTAGTCTCTGACCTCCAGGAGTTATTATTGTGTCTCTACCTTATCTGTAGCAAACAGCAATGAAAGTTCTATGAAGAGAAATCTCAGGAATGAGAACTTTAGTTCATTGTTGTTTTATCTTTAAGTTCAGACAAGAGATCAAAAAGAGTACAGTTGGACATGAGATCAAATGACTTGAAATGACAATATAGCATACAAAATAGTATAATACACGGAACTTGTGTTATATACTAAATTGTGTTGTATTATATTGTATCATAATTTTATTATAATATAGGTATCTAGGTGGTACAGTGGCTAGTGAGAAAAGCCTGGAGTCAGAACACCTGAGTTCAAATCTAGCCTCAAACACTTATTAGCTATATGACCCTGGGCAAGTTACTTACCCTCAGTTTGTCTCAGTTTCCTCATTTGTAAAATAGGGATAATAATAGTACCTATCTCCCAGGCCTATTGTGAGGATCAAGTAAGATAATGATTAAAAAGCACTTAACATATTCCTGGGCACATAGTGAGTGCAATGTAAGTGTTAGCTACTACAACTACTAGTATTATTATTCACTTAAAAGGTTTACAAAATATTATCAACATCCCTTTGGGGATAAATAATTTAAATATTATTCTCATTTTACAGGTGAAGACACTAAGGCTCAGAGAGATTGTCCGAGATCATAGGCTTTAGACCCAGAAGAGAGACATTATACAGATCATCTAATTCAATCCTCTAATTTAGGAAACTGACTTGCCAAGATCACACAAGTAAGAGTCAGAGCCTGGATTCTCAACAAAGTTTGCCAAACTCCAGGTTCAGTACTTTTTCCCTAACACAAGAATGCATTTGGCTTGATACTAGATATAAGCTGACACCAACCCTCAAGGAGAGTTAGCTTTTCTCTTCTGGGCCCAGACAAAGACAGCTCCAGGTATCCTAGGGTGGAGGTCAGAAAGTGAGAATAGTGGTTTCTTATAGCTCTTGCTAAGCTTTGTCATTAAGTGAGGAGGCTCTCCTGTAAGCCTAGAAGAAAAGCCAAGTTTTAGCCATAAATAAAGCCAAAATAGGAGCAAGGGGAGGGCAGGTGTGCTAAAATGAGCACGAGGCAGATGTGCAATCAGGGTTATACTCTGTCCATCATATACTACTGGACCTGGGCAATCACCTTTTATGAAATCAGCAGAACTCCTTGGGTGAATTATAGCTACACAGTCAGACCAGTCTCATCCATTACATACGTGTAATAACCTGAATGTGAATCGCAATGATCAGCACGAATAGTTGGGGCTGATATTTCATTTTTCTCCCAATTACTGGCTCCAATAATGTAAATGGTGATATTCAAAGTGAAGGATAGAGCAATATTCTTTATCTCACTCCTTGATCTCAGACCTTCACCCAAATCTGTCCTGATTCTTGTTTTCTTTGAGGGAGAGATAGAAATGTACAGAGAAAAACAGAAACTAAAAGGAGAAACCTGTTTGCACAGCTATTACCTTTTTCATGCTAGCTCCAACTGCACAAAAGGAAGGTTCTAGTGTATGGTACATAGACAGTATACTGTCCACCCCGAGCGCTAAACAAGTGATATTAATGAGGAGTTCCAGCTTTACTTGCAAACAACCACATATGTGATGTGGTTTGGGGAGCAGAAAGAAGCCCCCAGTACTCAAAAATAAATCCTCTAAAAGGCTGGTTACTGCCTCAAACATTCCAATTAATGCTAATTTCTTTTTGCTTAATGGTTTGGTTCCTGTTGAAATTAAAACACCCTGGGGAAATAGATGTTAAGCTATTATTTTAGTCATTTAAAGCCTAGTGTGAATGAAGGATCAGAGAGAGTTTTGATAGAGAACTAAGGGGGAGGGAACTATGAATGAGAAGGGTGGCACTGAGGACAAATGGTAACCACTTTATGATTTTCTAGTTGGTCTCAATGCCATAAAATTGTAAAAATATGAAAAGAATGATTTGATTCCTCATTCAGGAACTCTGAAAGGTTGTCCGTATCTCTTGATTTTTTGGGTTAGTTTTATTTTGATTTTGTCAGGCTAAGCAACATATTACTAAACAATACAAACTGAATTGGAATCTGATGCCACCATGTAAATTGAAAAGCGCTCACACACACGTAAGCACACACACACACACACACACACACACACATACACAAACACACACACAGAGCAATAGACAGCTGTCAGGCAGCCTGCCCTCATCCAGAGCCTTGCTTGACTTCTTAACACTTCTTTTTGGTTTGTTTTGTTTTCTGGAAGTGAATACTGGTGAGCATGACTAAGTTTGCAGAAACCCACACACTTTAGGTTCCTATCTAGTTGTCAGTATAATGAATAGATTTCCTTAAACCCTGTGGTGTCATGGGAACAGCAATGGCTCAGCCATCAAGACACCTAACTTCTTGTCTTGGCTCTGCTGCTATTACACTAGATGATCTTTGGCTAGTCACGTCACCTTCTGACCTTTAGTCCCATCATGCGTAATAATAGTCGGACAAGATTATATCTAAGGTAACTTATGGCTCTAAAATGAGAGAAATTTAGAGTTTGATTTTAAGAGGCGAGGGAGAGGAATAGATAGAAGAGAGAAATGAACAAGGGAAGAGAGTGAAAGAGTCTACAGGGTGGCAGGAATGAAGGGAGACAGGGAGGCAGGAAAGAAGTTAGAGGAAGAGAAGAAGGGAGGAAAGGAGACAGGAAGGGAGGAAGGAGGCAGAAAGGGAGGAAGGTCATAAAGAGAGAAGTAAGGAAGGAGGGAAGGAAGGAGGAGGGGAGGGAGAGAAAAAAGAGAAGGGAAGAGAAGAAAGGTAGGAAAGGAGAGAAGGTAGGAAGGAAGAAATGGGGGAGGTAGGAAGGGAGGTAGGGAGGAACAAAGAAATGAAGTGAGAAAGGGAGGAAGGGAGGAGATGCTCACCCACTGAGTATAACTTGAAATCATTTTTGCTCTGAGATTTTATGCTCGAATACACATCTTCTAGCTGAGACACCTCAATCCTGGACTTTCTCATGGAAGATGACACTTATCTTTATTTATTATCTCAGTTATGCTTCTAAAATGAAAAGTTGAAGCAGCGGGAAAAGACTACCATTAGCACAATAATTCCTCCTCAATTACAACTGGGATTACTTCACTGTCATAGTACCATTTGGGAGAAATGTGTGTGATGTGGCTGTGAGGAAGAGTCCATTCAGACATGAAGGTTTTATGTCTGCTGTCATCTTCAGCTATCCTTCCCAAATGACATTCATTCCAGGTACTGTCTCCTCACTACTACTGCTTTCCACAAATATGGAGCCTCTGGCATTTTACATGTACCAATGAGCAACCATAAAACAATTAAATAACACTCAGAAAGCACACCATCTTCTGTATTGCACCTAACAATCCATTTACTTGAGCATGAAAATATGTCATAGATCTAGAGCCAGAAGGGACTTCAGGGGCCATCTGGTTCAACTTCCTCATTTTATAGATGAGGAAACAGAGGCCCAGGGAGGGTAAATCACTTGCCCAAGGTCACATAAGTAATAAGTTTCAGAGGCAGGATTTGAACTCAGGTCCTCTGATTCCAGAGCTATCTTCACTGCGTCAACAAGACTTGTTATTATAATGTCAACAAGGATTCCTCTTGCTTTGATACCAGCCAGCAAGGCATAATTTTAGTGCAGATTAGTGCTTAACAAGGTACCATATTAAAATTAATAACAAGCAAATTATTCCATGGATATTTGTAGCCTAAAGAAAGAGTAAAATCTTTGAATGTGGTCCAGAGGCAACTTGGGAATTCCAGGTTTTGTCACTATTAAGTTCTAAGTAGAAAATGTCATTATAAAGGTCTTTATCTACTTGGGGAAATGAGGGTCTGAGAACCTCTGGGGGTAAGAAAACGGGTGTCATGCAAAAAGATAATTAGCACTTGTTGAGCAACAAGTACTTGGAGTCAGCACTCTGCTGGCTATGGGGAAAGGGAAAAAAGATGTCTAAGACACAGTCACTGCCTATGAAAAGCTTATGATCCAGTTTAGGAGATAAGAAGACATATGAATTACAGTGTGAACAATGTAAGACAGAAGCCAGAAGCACCGACACTGTCCAGGTTGTCCACTCTTTGTTACTGCTTCAATACTGAGCTGAGGATTTTGTCTATAGAAATCCTGGGACTTAAATTCTATACTACTGCCAATTCAGTGAGGTTTTTCCTTAGGGGATAAGTGATGACAGCCTCTGTGCATCTCCTGGCCCTAGCCTTTTCCCATTAAATAATTGTCATAAGCCCAGTGGCTTCTCCCACGCACAAACACACACAATGACTCCACATATACATGCATTTGAAGGAGAGAAGAGAGGTGAGAGAAAGAGATTGGAGGGGGTTGAGAGAGAGAGAAGGAATGAAAGAGACAGAGAAACAGAGAGAGAAGGAATGAGAGACACAGAGAGAAAATGAGAGAGAAGGAATGAAAGAGACATACAGAGAGAGGTGAGATAGAGAATGAGAGAGAGAGAAGGAATGAAAAAGAGAGAATGAGGGAAAGAAGGAATGAGAGACACAGAGAGAAAATGAGAGAGAGAAGGAATGAAAGAGATAGAAAGACACACAGAAAGATATGAGAGAGAGAGAAAGAGAAGGAATGAAAGAGGCAGAGAAACAGAATGAGAGAGAAGTAATGAAAGAGAGAATGAGGGAGAGAAGGAATGAGAGACACACAGAGAGAGGTGAGATAGAGAATGAGAGAGAGAGAAGGAATGAGAGAAACAGAGAGAGAAGTAATGAAAGAGAGAGAATGAGAGAAATGAAAGAGACAGATAAACAGAGAGAGAATTAGAGAGAAGGAATGAAAGAGAGAGAGAGAGAGAGAGAGAGAGAGAGAGAGAGAGAGAGAGAGAGAGAGAGAGAGAGAGAGATTGAAGAGCTTCCTTATGCACATCAACACAGGACACCTTTGAATTCCTTTGGTCACACATCTAGGCCTCTTGGGCTCTTAAACCTCAGTCAAAAAAATAGCGAAACAGTATGACTAAAAGAAAATGAAAGAAGGGATAAGGACTTCCACCAAACAGGTAAGGAGGCCTCTCAGCACAATGAGGAGAACCCTGAATTGAGAGTGAGTATTTAAGTTCAAATGCCATCTCTCCCACTTAGAGCCTGTGTGACCTTAGGTGAATCACTTCACTTTCTCCTCTTCCTTTGCTCATCTATAAAATGAGGAGGTTGGACTAGATCATCTTGAAGGTCCCTATCAGGTATAAATATATGATTCTTTCCGAGCGTACCCCAGCACAAAACATGGAAGAGCTCAGGCACCTTAAAAAGAACATGCTAGCATGGACTATGAAAATTCAGCAGAGCTGCGGAGGGGAAAATAACAGACAAAGATGCCTCACGAGCAACTGTGCTACCATTTCCAAAATAGAGAGTAGGTATTTAGGCAGGGAATTTAAGGAGATGGAAGCATGATTGCTGCCATTCTGATGCCTTTGGCCTGATTTGGATTAGCAGTGAGAGAGGAATAACTAGGATCATCAGTCACCTTTATAGAGTACTATAAGTTTCACAGAATGCTTTCTCTATTATAACCCTATGATATACCCAGGTATGTCAGCATCATACAGAGCAGGATGCAGCTGTGGGAAGGTGGTTGGCTGATCCAGTGTCTTTTTTCTTGAGGTAACTGTTTAGGCTCCACAGCTTCACTGATCTTTGGGAAGGTGATTGGGAAGAGGGGAAGCAGGTAACTGTGGCATATCAGTCAGTCAATAAAGATTTTTAAACACCTACTATGTACCAGGCATTGTGCCAAGCACTGGGGATACAAAGGAAGGCAAGAGATAGTCCCAGTCCTAAAAGAGTTCACAATCTAAAGTTGGGGGGGGGGGATAACTTGCAAACAATTATGTAAAACACTATACACAGAATAAACTGGAAATAATCAACAGAGGGTAGGTATTATAATTAAGAGGGATTGGGAAAGACTTCCTACAGAAAGTGGGATTTTAACTACAACTTGAAGGAAGTTGGGGAATCCGGGAGGTCAAGATGAGGAGACTGAGCATTCCATGCCAGGAGGACAGCTAGTGAAATTGCCCGGAGTTGGGGGATTGAGTGTCTTGTTTCCAGGACAGTAGGGAAGACAGGGTCACTAGAACAAAGAGTATGTTGGGGGGAGGGGTAGAGAGAGTGAAAAGTGTAAAATATTGGAAAGGTGGTGGAGTGAGACTTTAGGAAAATCACTTTAGTAGCTGAGCAGAGGATAGCTTGGAGTGTGAAGAGACCTATGTCAGGAAGACCCAGCATCAGATTATTGACATAGTTCAGGTGTGAGATGAGGTGGTAAGGTGGGAGCATGTCTATTCTTCTCTTCTCCCCTGACATTCTTTGTATTGTGGTTGTGCTTGATACCCACTTTAGAACTTGGGAAGAGAGGGTCAGTTCACAGAAAGAGAGTCTGTAATGACCAAGTAATTTAAAATAAGCTTGGGCCACTCAAACACATCCCTAGAGGGATAGAGAAGACTATGAGTTTACCTCTGTCAGAGATCCTGCCCAGGCTAAATTTGAATTGCCAGGTCATCAGATGCCTGGGGAGCAGGAGAAAGATGAACATGATATGACTGCTTCCCCTCCAACCCTCCTAGCATGTCAGCACACTGGGGAAGCCCATAAACAACCCACAGAAAGTAAGACACCAGTTTATCCACTCAGCTGCAGCTACGCTTTTCCCCACATGCCAAAAGTCAATCTTCTTCTTCTTCTTCTTCTTCTTCTTCTTCTTCTTCTTCTTCTTCTTCTTCTTCTTCTTCTTCTTCTTCTTCTTCTTCTTCTTCTTCTTCTTCTTCTTCTTCTTCTTCTTCTTCTTCTTCTTCTTCTTCTTCTTCTTCTTCCCTTTCCCCTGCCCCTGCCCCTGCCCCTTCCCCTTCCCCTTCTCCTCCTCCCTTCCTCCTCCTCCTCCTCCTCCTCCTTCTTCTTCTTTTCGGGGCAATGAGGGTTAAGAGACTCACCCAGGGTCACATAGCTAGTAAGTGTCAAATGTAACCAGTGCTTTATCCACATAGCCACCCAGCTGCCCCCTGACAACTTCTTTCTCATAACTAATTTAAATTGGCCCATATCTTGGGTTGTGATCACTCATACAACCAAGATAGTAAGCCCTCCCTTTATTTTTCCTAGCTACATTTCTCTTTATGTTGACATGGTTAATGTGGTTTCTCATGAAGCAACTTCATTCATATAGTCACTCCCCTTCCTAGTTTTCCTGGGTTTCTTACTTCCCCAAGGGAAATATCTGTACATTGTACAAGGTGTAATCTGCAACTTCTTCTACCTTCATGGCCCTCCCATTTTTTCTTTCTTCCACCTATATTGATAACACCTTGTGAGAACATACAAATTCATGGACAAGCCAAAGCAGCCCATAAAAGATAGACTGAAGTGCCCTGCTTCCAAGTAGACTTCATCCCCAGAGTTAGAGTTAGCCACTCATGTGACAAACGAGACAAAAAAATGGAGATAGGAAGGGAGGAATTGGGGTATTTGTCAAAGGTTTGGGAATTACAGGATATTCTTCCTGCTTTATAGATGTCAAAATGGACACAGGTCAGTGGTACTTAACCTGGTCTTCCCCCCCAGGACAAAATGCATTATTTGATCATTTTTACTTTGTAGAAAACCAAACCACAAATTCACCTGCAGTTCTGACATTTACCAGTCCACTCACTACTCTCAATCTAGTCAGGTGAAATGGATTCTTCAAGCAATCCAATGGCTTGCTGGCCCTTGACGGTATATAAAATACTAAGCTCAGTTGTGATGATCATTTATTTTTGGACATGGGAATCTAACTAAGCCATTAATAGTAATTGGAGGGTGGCAAAATGGATAGAGCACTGGCCCTGGAGTCAGGAGGACCTGAGTTCAAATCCTGCCTCAGACACTTAACACAAGTTGTGTGACCCTGGGCAAGTCACTTAACCCCAATTGTCTCAAAAAAATAATAATTGGAGGGGAAATATAACATTAATTGCAAGAGGTGGTTTCCTCAAAAACATGGAACTTATTCCTCTTAGAAAGTGGGTTTTTTTTTGGTTTGTTTATTTTTTGGGAGACTCAGCTGAGCTTAAAAGGGAGCTTAAAAGGGAGAACCCAATAGCACTGCTTTAAAACTACAGTAAATAAATAGAAAACCACCTCTTGCAAAAGAAGAGTTGTGTAATGAAGACTTTTTGTTGGTGAGATAGAAATCATCCCCACTGGGGGAAATGACACCAAAAAACACCTCAATGTAGGAAATGACTAGGCATGGGGTAGGAAGTGATGGGAACATCACAAGCAGATTAGTTTGGCTCAGCCAAATGTATGCTCCAGTAGCTTTCCCTCAAAAGTTTCCAGCACATCTTATGGTTGGACAGATACTAACATCACATAACTTGGAAGAATGAAGACCAATCCATTTAATCTAATCATTAGAGAGACTTCAATGTATAGTGCCATCTACATATGGAGGATCAGAAGACTGAAATTCCATTTACAGCTCCATAGCTAAGTAGCTCTGGGACTTTAACCAATTAACTTTTTTTACCCCATTCCTCTTCTGTAAAATAACTAATTGTATAACGTGTTCTCCAAGGTTTCTTCTAGCTCTAACATTTCTAACATTTTATGTATCTTTGACAATGCATGCTATAAGAATTCCAGGCATGAGTAAAGGTAACAGTGGACAAAATCTTTAAAAATCAACGCCTATATTAGAAACAGCATTATTTATATCTACCAAATGCATCAACATGATATGCAATATGTAGGAAGCTTCTGATTGTCCAGGACTCCCTTTTGGCAAATGCCTTCAAGTACCATCCTCTAAAGAGGCATACAAGCCAGCCCAAATCACGACCACCTATGACAACCATCAAAGACCAGGGATCATCTGATTCCAGCCTCCTCTCCTTCCCAATAAGGCTTGGGGGAAGAAAAGCAATAAGAAAAGATAGGAAACAAACCCTAGCAAGACTGTGTGTTGTCCCTGCCATATATCAGGCTGATAAGTAAGATTAAGGCAAAACTGAAGTTAAATGAGATAACTTTGTATACAAAAAAAGAAAGGTTATCTCCACACTCAGGATGAGTGAAATGAAACAGTTTCCATCAGGATCTGCAAAGCTCTATAAACTCCAATAGCGCATTCAGACTCTCATAGCACGTTAATGCAGTAGTAAAAGTATAGTTGTCCTTTAAATGTTTGTGTCTGAAGTTATGACCTGTTTCAAATGGCAGGAAACTAGAGACAGTGTTTTAATGGTTATGAATACATTTAGAAAGGAGACTTGTTTTCTAATGATGGTTGAGAAGGCACTACAATTGAAGAACAATTTACTACCGGGAAATCAATTTGAAAATTCAGAATTGCTATATAAGATTATCACCCATTAAATTGTCTTCCTTCAAAAATGTAGCCACTAAAATTTTACTTCTGGACAAGGAATTTTACAAACAATAAATGCTAATTAAGTAATCTATTCAAATGAGCTGATTGGAAAAAAACCTATTTCCTTTGGAAAAAATATATATACTGGTTATTGCTACTGATGTTTTCTCATGGAAGACTAGATGATTTTAGGCAATACACTTAACCTCTAAATGCCTCAGTCTTCCTATCTGTAAAGTGGATATGTGTTCCTTTATATCTACCACCTGTAACTATTACGGAGGACAGAGATGTAAAAATGTTTTGAAATTTTGTAAAAACAATGCTCTCTGTATCTTTATATTCTGCATGTAAAAATACACACCCCTGTGTGTGTATGTATATATATATATATATATATATATATATATATACATACACACACATAGACATAGACATAAACTGAAATATACATAGATAATCATGCATGCATATAGAGATATGTATGAATATATATGTCTATGTATGTCTATGTCTATGATATGTATGTATATAGACACATCTAAATTCATATCATTTTCAGATTATTATAGCAAGGGATATAAGAAGATAGGAACACACATACCTAGAAATGAATGTAAGCCATTGAAAGATTTTGCTTTTTTGATAAAAGGGATTAAAAGTAGAAAAAAAAACCCAGCACAAAAGCAAAGGAAGCAAAAACACTGTGTACAGTTAAGCTGCCTACTGAGGTTCCTTGCTTAAGGACGTGCAGTTCCAATCCTAGTCCTGAAAGGGAAAAGTAATACATGGGAATAGGATCCAAGCTCTATCCAGTGAGTAAATCAGCTTTATTTACAAGCAAATATGAATAGCAGCATGATCTCTGGCTGCAGAAAACCATAGAAGCAGAAGAGAGAATGAATACTCACATTTTCTCACACTCACAATACTTCATAACCACAACCACTAAAAGACTTTTGGTAAGAACAAGGTTGTCTTGACTCCTCTACAAGTATTTTTATAGAATTTTCATAATCCCTTTAAGGGATTATATCCCTTATAATTAGAAAAAAATAATACAAGAAACCAACACTTACTAAGAGAGGAGTGTAACCTTTGACATGGAAAATATCTAAAAAGAAGAATAGAACAACCTATAAATAACTGGAGCTATATGGCATCGAGTACTTTGGGATTAGGGTAAGGAAAAGGTTCAAGAGCCCTTTTCCCAAATGGAGTGTTGAAATAATGTGCTCTTTCTATCCAGAAGGAGAGAACATTCCCTCAAGAAACCTGTCAGGGTAAGACATTTACAAAGAACAAAATCTTTCTTCCTGTCCAAATACAACTGGGCAAAGAGATGGCAGCCACATGGTGGGATTGATGTGATACAACATTTCCAGCTAATTTCAGGAAACTTTTGACCTTTAACTTGAAAACAGACGGAAAAGAATTGAATATTAGCATTGACTTAACATCATGTGAAATTAGGCTTGAAGGGCATTATGTCCTCATAAAACCTAATTACTCCTAAAGTTTCATTTGAAATTGTCTCATAGGAACTCTTACCAGCAGGTAATAAACAGACTTGGAAAAATGTCACTGACCACATTAAGCATCTAGCAGACTGGGCATGGAGGGTAATTTCTGTACAGAGCTGAATATTGCAGGCACCATTCTTGGGACTAATAACTATACTGTCTTAGAAAACCTATGAAGGCTATAACAAGAGAAATGCTCAAGAAAGTATTGTAGAGAATCATTTTGTACAAGTTTAGTGTGTGAGGTAATACCTCCTTAATGAGGATCTGAAAAAAAGAATAAAATTCTTAGAGTAATAATATTCTTACTTCTTTAAAAAAATTATTTTATTCTATACACACCTGACCTATTAAATAAATTAACTGACTGGGGGCCATTTTGTCAATGGAAAGTAAATTGAAATTTAAAAAATACTAATAAAGGTATATGCCCAGGGAAGAAATGGCAGCATGGAGATTTCTCACATGGAATCATCACATACCTGCTACTTTTCCTTCATCCATCATCAAAGAGAAGTACAATTGTGCTCGTTTCTTTTTTTTTTTAAATAAAAGTATTTTATTATTTTCCAGTTGTATGTAGAGATAGTTTTCAACATTTGTTTTTAGAGCTCCAAATTTTTCTCCCTCCCTCCCTCCCTTTCCTCCCCCCTCCACAAGATCGCAACCAGGTTATATATGTACAATCCACAAGTGTTCTTTCCACATCAGTTATATGTACAATCCACATCAGTTCTTTCTATGGGGGTGCATAGTAAGCTTTCTCATTAGTTCCTTGGGATTGTCTTGGATCATTGCATTGCTGAGAGTAGTTAGGTCATTCACAATTGCTCATTGAACAATACTGCTGTCACTATGCACAATGTCCTCCCAGCTCTGCTCACTTCACTATACATCGATGTTCATTAGTCTTTCCAGGTTTTTCGGGGATCATCCTGTTTGTCATTTCCTGTAGCACAAGACCATTCCACTATAATCATATAACAGCGTTTTCCATCATTCCTCATTTGATGGACATTCCCTTGATTCTCAATTCTTAGCCTCCACCAAGAGTTGCTATAAATATTTTTTGTACAACTTTCCCCCTTTCATCTTTTTCATGATTACTATTGTTAATTTTTTCCCTTCCATCCTATTCCCTTCCCCATGATATTTATTCTATTATCCATCTTCTTTCAACCTATCACTCTTCAAAAGGGATTTGCTTCTGTCTGTCCCCTTCCCCACTCTGCCCTTCCTTCTTTTGCCCCTCTCTCTATTTATCCCCTTCCCCTCCTATTTTCCTGCAAGGTTAGAGAGATTACTCCACCCAATTGAGTGTGTACATTATTCCCTCCTTGAGCCAATTCTAATGAGATTGATGTCTTTGAGCCAATTCTGATGAGTGTTAGGCTCATTTACTGCCCAGATTAAATAGATTACTCCACCCAGTTGTGTGTGTGTGTGTGTGTGTGTGTGTGTGTGTGTGTGTGTTAGTCCCTCCTTGAGGCAGTTCTGATGAGTTTAAGGTCTTTCAGCCTTTTCTGATGAGTGTAAAATTCATTTACTGCCCTGCTCCTCTCCTATCACTTCCCCCACTCCATAAGCCTTTTCCTGTTTCTTTCATGTAGGATTTCACCTCTGCCCTTCCCCCTCCCCCAGTGCATTCCCTTCACCCCTCAATTTAACCCTAAAGATGCCATCACCTAGCTAGGTGACACAGTGGACAAAACATCACCCCTGGCCCCAGGGGGATCCCAGCCAAAACCCGGCTTCAGTCACAAGACAGTCACCCACTGTACAACCCCAGGTATGTCCCCCAGCTCCAATTTTTTATGGGTCTTGTATTTGGAAGTCAAATTTGCCATTCAGTTCAGGTCTTTTCATCACAAATATTTGAAAGTCTTCTTTTTCATTAAAGTCCCATTTTTTCTGCTGAAAGATTATGCGGAGTTTTGCTGGGTAGGTGATTCTTGGTTGTAATCCCATTTCCTTTGCCCTCTGGAATATCATATTCCATGCCCTCCAGTCCTTTAATGTAGAAGCTGCTAAATCTTGTGCTATCCTGACTGGGGCTCCACAGTACTTGAATTCTTTCTTTTTGGCAGCTTGCAATGCGTTCTTTTCTTGAGACCCTGGAGGGATGGGAGTCTTTCCCTGGCCACTGTTCTCACCATGTGACTCATTTTGGGTCAAATCCCCAAACTTATCAAGGGTTCAGAAGCTTTGCCCACACCAGATCATCTGGTCAGGATGACAGATGGCTAACACACCATGTAATGATACACCAGCTGGGTCTTCTGGAGAGAGCCACTGGTCAACAGGGCTCATATGGGGACAGTCTTATCTAAAGGCAGCAAGATACATGAGACAATCTCTAAGAGGCTCAGTAGCTGAAAGTTCTATTAAACCATAATTTGGAATTCCCCCCAAGGGACCACTGGCCAATGTCACCATCTCTCCCAATTTGGTAACCAATGCCATTAATCCATTGTGTGTGCAAAACCTGTTTATCTTGTGTTAGAGAATCAGTCATAAGTTCCCCCAAGTAAAACATACCATGTTTACAAGAGAATGAGGCTGGAAACAGGTCACTGATGTTTTATGAAACAGCCCTGCCTGCAAAAAGGTAAGCATGTCTCCAACTGCAAGTTATGCAATCAATCTGCTGGGTTTTTTCAAAAAAGTTAAAAGAACAGGCAATAAATCAGTGGCAGAAAGGCATGTTTTCTGCTACTGGACTTGTTCTGTGCTACAATTCCATATGACTTTGCTGTGACCTTGTCCTTGTATTTTAGAAACAATAACAAAAAAGTTTTCTTGTAGTCTATGTATTTACCACAATTTGCCCTTTTACCAATGGCATGGCTAATTATGGACTAATAGAAAAAGTAGTGAACTGTGAATCAGGAAATGCAGGTTTGAGTCCTGGTCCTGCTGCTAATCAATTGGATGACCTTAGGTTAGTCACTTGCATTCTCTGAACCTCAGGTACTTCTCAAAAAAGCAAGAGTTCATAGATTTTGAGTTAAAAAGAGTCTTAGAGCTTTTATCTACCCCTCCCCCCTGCATTTACAAATAAAGAAAACAAAATCCATGGAGTTTAAGTGATTAATCTAAGGCCACTCTGTTGGTTGACAGCAAAGGTGGGACTCAATCTGCATTTCATGTCTCCTCAGTTTTATGTATTGCCCAAGGACATACAATAAGCCAGTTGCAGAGGCAGATCACTGGATAATGAAAAGAGCCTGTCTCTGGAGTCCAAGAACTTGGATTCAAATACTACCTGACACTTATTACCTGTGTGACCTTAGATGAGGTAGCTAACTTCCCTGGGCCTCAGTGTCCTTATTTGTAAAATTAGGAGCTTGAACTAACTGGCCTCTGAAGTCTCTTCCAGCTCTAGAAATATTATCCTATGATTCTCTGACTTCAAATACAGTTCACTTTCATTTTCTCTATGGTATAGCTCTTGGAACAAAAATAAATGCAGGAACACAAATTTAAACCCACTTATCTCACACAGTCTAGTACTCTTTTATCAAGTCCTTTTCAATAGGACTTATGTGGTCTTTAGCCTTGGGTAGTGTTTACTATCTCATCTGGCCTATCATCTCCAAGATCCAGCTCAAAAGGAGTCATGTGCTTTGTATCATTACTAGATTGTGCCTCAAACAGAATGCCTTGGGTACCAGAAACCCCTGTTCTTGATCCCATAACAAGAGATCTCCAATATACATTGTACTCTAAAGCAGGACATAGACTTGGCATGGGGCTCAGAAAAAAAAGCTGATGTTTAAGATCCTCTTAGGATCTACAATTCTGATCCTATGATTTCATTATAACTTTGCTTTAATAATAAATTTTATTGGTATCTTTTGTTTTGAAATCATTTGTAATTCTCTCTGAATCCTTAACTCTTCCAGAGAACCATCTCATATATATATGTGTGTGTGTGTGTATGTATATATACACACATATATATATATGCATATATTACATATATATCTAAATTTTAAAAGGGAAGAGCAAAATTTTAGCAAAATCGATCAGCTCATTGAAAAAAGTGGTTAATAAGCAATGTTCCACACCAGTGAATCCTCAGTCTCTGCAAAGCAGTGGGAGGAACAATTATTCTTTAATATTACTTTTCCCTTCACAATGAATAGATGGATTCGGCATTTGTTTTGTTATGGCTGATGTTGTGATTGTTTTTGTTATAGTCATGCATAAGTGGAAAGCTATGTGAGCAATGTGCATGTTTCAAATCATAAGTCAAGGCAACTCACAGTCCCACCAGTCATGAAAATGAGTATGATTAGTCTTAATAGGAATAAATGTGAAGGGTCATCACCATCACAGTCACTGTAAACTTGTACCAAGTGCTGAGAGAAGGGCACTCTGGTATCATTCAGAGTTATAAAAACAATGCTTTTGGGGAAGCTGAGTGGTGTTTTGCAGCTAAAACTTCACAGGAACAACTTATATGTCAAGAAAAGAAGAAATGAAGTGGTTTGAGCAGTTGAATAAAGCAAAGTCTAGGAGAAAACTAGGGTTTGGAGACTTAACAAAATCCCCAAACACTACCAATAATTAACTCTAGTGTTTCACCTTAGCATCAATTACAGATTTAAAAGAAGCACAAAGACTTGGTCACCACTACAGCATGAAAGCACCAAGGCTTTTTTCCACGCCACCTTGGTTCACATATTAGAATTTTCATCTATCAAGAGAGTAACACAAAATGAATAGTATTTTTCTGAAATACAAAGTATTTCCCTGATTTTTAGTGTTTCCTTTTGTTTTTCCCTCATTAAATTGCATTCTATCTTTAATTCTGATCTGTTGTTATAATTCCTTCTTATTACCTATGTGCTCTGGGTATTTTTCCCCAGAAGTGGACAAGTTGATCTATACAAATGGTTTCACCTGGAATCATAGCCATAGACTATTAAAATTGGAAAGGTCCTTGAAGAAGTCATCTATTTCAATCCCCTTATTTTATAGATGAGGAAACTAAGACCTATCTAGAGAAGAAAGTGAAAAACAACATGTCCTTAAAAAACACTTGGCCAAGGTTAGTTTGTTACCATGCAGAACGGAAATGTAAAGCAACCTCTCTCTCTCTCTCTCTCTCTCTCTCTCTCTCTCTCTCTCTCTCTCTCTCTCTCTCCCCATATATACATATGCACACATACTTGTATATATCATATGCATGCATAAATATATACAAATATGTAGTTAAAATGATATTTTATAATGTTGCACAAATCTCCCATGCAACATACCTTTATTGATTTTCCTAGGCTTTCAAAAATCCCCTAATAAATTTAGTTTGCTATCAAAGTACTGACTATAAAAATAAAACCCAGCTTAACTTAAAGGCGAAGCTATTAACATTTGTCCTGCAGCCTATCAAACTCTAATAAGTTCCTTTCTGGCTTTAGTGAACTTAAACCTTTGCTGAAACAGGGATGCAAACTCCACTGGGGTTTCTCCCATTTTGTAGCTTGATGTTGTTCATTAACAGCCAGCACTGCAAGGGCTTGTTGCAAGCTGCCCCTCCCCAATATTCCTAGTGAGAAAACTGAGTGAATAGAGATATTAAAATAATACATCTTGAATTGCGTGCATTTTCAAAAATACTAAATGCACTAGCAAGAAAGCCCTGCAAAGAGTGGGGGATGAGTAATTCTGCTTCCTAAAACAACTGAAACAAATATGCAACAGATTAAACGCCCTTGCTATAGCAGTCCAATCTTCAAAATAAAAGCCCGAATGGTGATTGAACAGTTCAATGAAATAGAGACTATCGATCTCCCTCCCCCACCTCGATCAAACCCTCTGGGTTTAAATCACTCAATAAGAGGAGACTAGGGTTAAAAATTTGGGTCTAATATTTTCTGATTGTATGACTTTGGGTAAGTCATTTAACCACTCAGAGCCTCAGTTGCTTCATCGGTAAAATGAGGATAAAAATGTTTGCAAAACCTACTTCATGGAGTTGCTCAATTCAAATGAACATGTATTTATTAACTATCTAATATATGTAAACTACAGCTCTAGGAACTGGTGATACAAAGATAAAAATGGATAATGGTCCCTTCCCTTGAGAAGTTTACATTCTACCAGAGGGAAACAGCAGATACTCAGACAAGGATATCTAAGATAACTGGAGTTTGGAGAGACCACCAGAGGGATCATGGAAGGCTTACCTTACAACCGAGTGTCTGAGCTGAACCTTAGAGGAAGCTAGGATTTCTAAGAGACAGAGATGAAGATGATAGAGTTATCAAGAATGAGGAAAAGACCCTGCAAAGGTACATTGGTCAGAGACAGAATGTTGAATCTGGGGAACAAAAATGTAGACCATTTTAAATGGAAATTACATGAATGAAGCAGAATCATGTGAAATGGGTCTATAAAGGTAAACTGATGATGCCAGACTCTGAAAGGCCATAAACAGAGGAGTTTGTATTTGCTCCTATAGACAATAAACAGTCACTGAAGAGTTTGAGTGTGGGAGTACCATGGTCACATCCAGAACTCTACAGTTGGATTATTCTGGCAGGTGTGTAGTAGATGGTTTTGAGAGGGAGCAAGACTGGAAGGAAGGCAACCAACTAGGAAACAAGAGGACGGTTGAGATATGATGAGGATCTGAACTACAGCAGGAAGATGTGTGAGTGGGAAGAAGAGAATGGATGCAAGAAGGTTGGGTAGATAAAATCCAATAGACTTCTCAAATGACTGGATGACTCAAATGATTGGGTGATAAAGAGTATAGAGTGCAGGATGACTCTGAAGCTGTCAACCTGGATGATCTGATAGATGCTGACACCTTCATTCATCCATCCATTCCTTTATTAGATAAAAATTTATTAAGTTCTTCCTGTGTGTCATGCACTATGCTAGTCATTGGTAATATGAGAAAGATGTAACAGTTTCTAAGAAGTTTACATTCTGCCAAATTAGGTAAGTTAAGAGAATAGAATGGGACATTATGTGGCTATGTTGTGAGTAAAACCTTTTGTAGACATTGAGGCTCAATTCAAACATGACATTATTATTATTCCTATTCACATTATCATTCATTTTGTTAGAAGTACAAAGTTATACAGATAGGTAAGTCAGATTTGCAATTTTATGAAAGTTATCACAATTGAATACAAACTTTAGACTTTTTATAGGTGTTTTTTTTCTATCCTATATCACCCCCAAGATAGCTCATCATTTAAACCTAGTACAGTGAAAAGATTGTGGAACTTTCAGAGGATATAGAACTGGAAAAGATCTCAGAGGTCATCTAATCCAGCCCCTTCATCTCCAGAAACAAGGTGATCTGACCAAGGTCACACAGGTATTGAGGAGTAGAGCCCGGATTTGAAGCTGGGACCTTTGATTCTAAATCCAGTGCTCTTCTCACCACTGTACATCATACTTCTACTACTCCTTGAGCCTCAACATATTATAATATGACAAACATGAAATGGTGATAGCAATAATAATAATAATAATAATAATAATAATTATTATTATAGCTAACATTTATAAAGCCCTATGTGCCAGGTACTGTGCTAAGCATTTTGTAATTATCATCTCACTTGATCCACACAACAACTTTGGAAGGTAGGTTCTATTGTTATCCCTATTTCATAGATGAAGAAACTGAGGCAAACAGAGGATAAGGGACTTCCCTGAGGTTATAGAGTTAGCAAGTATAATAATTTAAAATGACAATGATCAATTAGTAAAATTAGTAGTAATTATTTCAAAGAGGATAAAAAGATACCACACTGGTGGCAGTTCCAACTGGGATAGTCAGTTTATCGAAAAATAAATGACCTCATTAACTGAAAACTTAGAGTTCTCAGTTAGATGAAGATCCCATCTCTACCCATCCCAACAGGGACTAAGGCAGCTTATAGATTGAAACATAGTGTAAGATGTGACATTTATAGCTTAAAAGAGAATAGATTGTCTGAAGGAAGCAAAAGAATTAGATGCTTTCAGGAACCAGATTGAGTAGATTCCAGCATTTGACCAATAAATAATAACTCACTTTATATAGTGCAATGAATTGAACTCTACGTTCTCTGGCAGCTAAGGCAAAAAAGGAAACATCAGTTACATAATTTTCATTTTTTGACAACAGAGGCAATACAAATTCTTCTGCAGAAACAAATTTTTCTTGAGTTTTTTTTTTCTATAACAGTAACTAAATTCAAAACCAGCTCTCATTCTCCTGCCTGATGTATGCCCTAAAAGCCCTGTCCTTGTGGTTCTATAAATGGCAATTTAGCAAGGGTCTGTTAGGAAATCTTGCTCTGGTAGAGGAGATGACAAGAATAATAATAGATCACGTGTTTGCAAAATTTCTCAGTTCGCAAAGAATTTTTTTCAGAAAAATTAGGTAAGCTCAGTAATACAGTTTTCCTTATCTACATTTTACAGATGAAGAAACTGAGGCTGAGCTGAAGTGACTTGCACATTATCACGTACTTTGGTGGAGCTTGGAAATGGTCTAGTACAACTGCCTAACTTTAAAAATGGAGAATCTAAGGCCCAGAGGATTTAATTCAGTGCCTTGATCAAAGTCATAGTTGGGATTCAATTTAGGCTTAATTACTCCAATTCTGGTGCTCTTTCCACTACATTGCATCAAAGCCACAGCCATTTGTCAATCCAAAAAAAAATAAGATTGCTTACCACAGACATAACAAAAGATGGTAGTTATTGGTTCTGGGGCAGCTAGGTAGTGCAGTGGATAAAGCACAGGCAAGGAGTCACAAAGACCTGAATTCAAATATGATCTCAGATGCCTTCTAGCTGTATGACCCTGGGAAAGTGACTTCACCTCTGTTTGCCTCCATATCTTCATATGTAAAATATAGATAATAATAACACCTACCTCCCAAGATTGTTGTGAGGATCAAAGCAGGTAATAATTGTAAAGCCTTTAGCAAAGTGCATGCCATATCTCAAGTGCTATATGTTGTTGTTCAATTGTTTCAGTCGTGTCTGACTCTTTGTGAACCCATTTTAGGGTTCTCTTGGCAAAGATACTGGTGTAGTTTGTTATCTCCTTCTACACTGGACTAGGGCAAGTAGAGGTTAAGTGACTTGCCCAGGGTCACATACCTAGTAAGTGTCTGAGATTGGATTTGAACTCAAGATCAATCTTCCCGACTCCAGGCCCAGAATTCTATCCACTTGCATTATCTAGCTGCCCAAGGTCTATATAAATATTAGCTATTATTTTTTTATAGATTTAGTTTGACTTTCATTTTCACACAAGGCTATGAAAAGTGATCCTGAGATTGCTATAATATAGGTTAGAACCAACCCTAAGACAAAGACTGGGCTACAGTTTAAGAATCCAACAACGGGAATCAGTTCTAACAGTTTAGTGGGGAGAAGGGGAGGATTTTATCCTATCTGATACACTGTGGAATCAGCATACTCAGGGCCTGACAACCTATAATTATTTATTTTTTGGAGAACAGACTTAAATCAGTCCTCAAGAAAGACAAAACATATTTCACATAGAAGCAATTGGGAAGGAAATTCCAAGATCCCTGAAGTACTCTACTCAGAAGTTTTGTGCTGTGACGGGGTACTTAGTAGTTATTTGAGGGTTAATAAACCCACAAATTGGCTATAAATAGTATTACTGATAGCAATACCACTGCTGCTAATAAACCCAACATTCAGTGAGCTCCAGCATTATGCTCCATCCACAGCCAACACAAAGCTAGCTGTCGTTGCCCATCTAAATTACTGGGATCTTAATTGCCTAAGGAACCATTACTAGGGAAAAAATCAATTGGGATGCCCCTGTGGAAATGAGAAAAGGATAAGCTGATAGACTCCTGGCACCAGCCCAATCAGTATCTTGAAGGCTGGGATACTTCCTTCCACAGACCATGAAGGGCAATATGCAAAGAGATACTAACTCCTTTGTTATTTAACTCCTTGATAGAAGGAACCCAGACAAAAAAATTAAAACAAAATCCTAGTTTCATGTTAAAGGAATGTAACAAATCCCAACACTGCCCACATCCAAGAATTTGTCTTATTCAGCATCTTGAGTCCATCACTTCTCTATCATGAGGTAGGTGGTATGCTTCATAATCAGTCCTTTGGAATCAGGGCTGGTCTTTCCAATGATCAGATTTCTTAAGTCTTACAATTGTTTTTTCATTTTTGTTATTAGGAACAGGTTATACAATATAGTAAAGTAACAATTATATTGAATTTGGAGTGAAAATAGTTAAATTCAAATCCCAGCTTTGTTACTTATAACCAGTGTGAGTTTGAACCTTTCTGAGCCTCAGTTTCCTATTTGTAAAATGAAGGAGTTGCACTTTTACCTCTAAAGTACCTTATAGAATCTTACAAGGTGCAAGATAAGTGCTCTTAGTGCCAAGGGATTCAGGCCACTATATACCTCCCTGACTCCTTAGAGTAAGGAATTAATAGATAGTAGTTAATAGCTGATATTTATATAGTTCTATGTGTCAGAATCTGTACTAAGCACTTTACAATTAATTTCTCATTTGATCCTCACAACAACCCTGGGAAGTAGGAGGTTATTAGTATTATGATTTTACAGGTGAAGAAACTAAGTCGGACACAAGTTAAATGACTTTCCCAGGGTCCCACAGCTAATAAGCATATTAAGTCCAAATTTGAACTCAGGTCTTCCTGATTAGAAGCCCAGTACTCTATTCACTTAGCCATCTGGCTAACCCTACCTTTTACTCTCTGGAGTGTCAGAATTAACTTGTTCTCTCTCTGTGGAGATGTTTTGTGTCCATGCCATTACCCCATTGAAAAAGCTAGACAATTTCTTGAAAGATATGTCTAGGCTTTTTTTTGGTCATGGCTTTCAGGTAGTCCAATAATTCTTATATATCTCTCCTGGATCTATTTTGTAGGTCAGTTTGTTTTTCCAATGAGAAATTTTACATTTTCTTCCCTTTTCTGCCTTTTTTCATTTTGTTTTATTGTATCTTGTTGTCTCAAAGAATCATTAGTTTCCATTTATTCAATTTTAATTTTTAAAGAATTATTGTCCTCAGTGACCTCATTTGGCTAAATCTGTTTTAGGGAGTTATTTTCCTCAGTAATTTTTGGTATTTTTTTCATGGTTCTCTTCCATTGTTTCTCTCTCTCTTTCTCTCTCTCTCTCTCTCTCTCTCTCTCTCTCTCTCTTTCTTTAATTTCTTTCCCCAATTTATTTTCTACTTTTCTAATATGATTTTTAAAGTCCTTTTTAAGTTCTTCCAGGAATTCATTTTGGGCCTGAGACCAATTTGTATTTTTCTTTGAAGGTTCAGGGCCAAACTAAACCAAAAGTTCGTCATCATGTTAATCTAAAACTAATCTAATTATTTATATAAATCCCCTCTCCTCTGGATTACCATAATGCTTGCTGTCAATATCACTGATTTGACAAGGAATCAAAGTCACAAACTACCTTGTGGCACTACACTGGGAGGTCGGAGCTCTGGCTTCCAGCTTGTCATAGATACCATGATACAATGTACCAAATATTTACTACGTACTTAATATTTCAGAGCACCCACTCAACTAAGTGCTGAGGAGAAACAATTTTTACATAAGACATGGTCCCTGCTCTCAGGGAACTTGTAGTTTAACAGGAAAGTAAGGCACATAGATAAGTATAAATTATAAGAGTCAGTCAGTTAGTCAACAAACATTTATTGAGCACTTACTGCATACCAGGTACTATACTAAGTGCTGTGTTTACAAAGAAAGGCAAATCACTCTGTCCTTGGCCTCTAGGAACTCACATTCCACTACAGGAAATCAGTATGTAAATATCTAAGTATAGATACACTTGTGTCATTGCCAAATAAAACTTTACCTTTTATTGGGAACACCTTCCTGAAAAAGGTGGGATCTGAGTTGAGTCTTGAAGGAAGCAAGGAAAGCTAAGTGGTTTCTTAGCTCTTTGTCAGAGGGCAGAGCATCCAGGGGACATGGGACAGCCAGTGAGTATAAAGGCATTGAGATAGGGTATCTTGTTTGGGGAACTGCAAGTAGGTGTTATTGTATCACATGAAGTGGAGGCATGAGCAGACTGGTAAGGTATCTATGAGCTCTAATATCTCTATAGCATATATGTTACTGTTTTATTGAACAGGTCTCTATTGAATATACTATTATTTTAACTGTTTATGTCTTGTTTCCCCAACTAGATTATAAGCTACCTGAGATAAGAATTGCATCTTACATTTTATATCTCTCATAGCATCTTCTATCAAAAGTTTGCCTGAGTTTATGCTTTGTTTCCCTAATTTGATTTAACACTTATTAAGTATCTCGCTTTAGGCAATATGTTAGGTGCCAGGCATACAAAAATGAAAAATTACTGCTGCTTTACTCATGGAGCCCACAATGTAGACTGCAAGGGTTTTGCATAATTGCAGGTGCTCCTTAAATATCTGCTGTTCAAATTGCATGGGGCTCTATTTCTTCAAATCAATGACCCTTCCCATGGTGAATAGAAGATTATTCAATCTGCAGTCTCTGAGGAAGAAGGAAGACACAAAAATCCAACAGAATGATATGGTTTTTCAATGAGACCATCACAAAAACATCTGGAGAGAAGGACCTTGTTTCTTTCTTTCGCTCTTCTACTCTATAAAAAGCAAAGATAGCAGTCCCTATCCTCAAGGCATTTATGTTCTTACATTCTTCCAACTCAGAAATTTTAGAGGAGAGGCTTCAGGGAAAGAAGTGGAGCTGGCCACTGCAAACCATTTGGGACCTTCTGTGTTAGATAAAAGCCCCCAAAGAGGACTCAAGAAGTCATATAATATGAGATTCCATCCTCATCACGTAATGAGTTTGGATGATTTAAAATCCTAAGAGCAGAGTTTGAAGGGTAGTTCAAGTTTCCTTGAACTTTTTTGTGTGCGACCTTGGATAGATCATTTAATCCCTATGGGACCTAGTTTCTTCATCTCTAAACTGATGGGGTTGAACTAAATGGTCTCTCTGGTTCCTTCTAACTCTAAATCCTATGAATTACTCATTGATTACTTAATAGGAACCCTGTTCTATGGACACACCATTGATGGCATCTTTTGAGGCATTTATAATTTCACTCAAGATACAAGACTGAGACACAGTACAATTAAGCAATGATCCAAGACAGTATGTAATAAATGCTAGAGGAAATCCCTTTTAGGGAAATCTAAACAAAAATAAAAGAAAATAGGGAGCAAAGTCTTCTAAAGTAAGAAAATGTGTGAAGTAGACTTTCAAAAAGTAAATAGCACCTTTCTTATGTAGTCTTCATAAATCATAACAGAATAATAAAGAACATTGCTTTTTCTTTTGCAGTTCACCTTTGACAGCAATATCTTTCCCATACAAAATGTGCTACACACCAAGCTTCTTTCCAGGACAATTGTATACGATAAAAACAATCTCAAACCAGATGACTTTGCCAACCCGCTCCCAAGTCACATATCTGCATGGCACCTACAGACCTTAAAGCAAATATTCATATTTTCAGTTTCTGACCTTTCAGCCCTATCATTGTCAACTGTGCTCTTAGAGCCCATGATTGCTATGCCAAGGCTCATTTCCCATGGTACTGACAGCCATCAGTTGTTGCAATGACATTGAACCTTTCCTTCTAGGTTCAGAGCCAGTTCTGCAGCATAGTATCACAGCCAGTCCTGTGAGGGAAATGACAATAAGAAGAGGAGGAAGTAATAACATTGGCCTTATTTCTCAGGTGAAGGAGCATATCATACAATGAATCTCCACATCAAGATGTAAAACATGTTTCATACATTAGATCATAGGGTCTTCCTATCCTTTAAGATCAGCTCAAGTTTTATTTGGCAATGCCACAGTCATAACTAAATACCTATGTTACTTGGGGCCTCAAAATTTTGCTCATTGTAAAGGATATACAAAAGTAATAGCATCCTATAAGGAAGAGGATGGCAGGCGACACAGACACTTTTTATAAGGGAAGCATATGTCTCAGTTCAGCTGACAACATGCTTCATTCATTTTCTAAACTTCTTTATCCTAAAATGTTTTCTATCCTCCTATTGGCCTGCTCCTTAATTTACAAGGTACAGAAACTTTGGGGAAAAGTCTTTTTTGTTTAAGTTAATATTCCAAATTCAAGAGAAAGAAGCATTCCATGTGTTTTTAATGTTGTCCTCTCAGTTAAGAATTCATAGAATCTTAGCTTTGGAAGTAGCTTTAAAATTCATTTGGTCCTATCTCTATCTGAAGCACAAATCATCTCTAAAATATCTACAACAGATAACCACCATACTTTAAATTCATCAATGGGGGCTCATTACCTCATAAATATTCAACAACTCACTATTTCATAGCTCTAATTAAAATAATTTATTTTGAGTCAATGAGAATCTCCCTTCTTGCCTCTTTTACCACTGGTCCTAGTTCTGGGGTCTGAAGAAATGCCGGAAAGTACTCTTTGTGTCTTCTCTGTGAGAATCATAGGACCGTAGACCTGGAGATGGAAGGGTCCTTAGAGATCAGCTAGTTCAAACTCCTCCTTTTACAGATCAGGAAACTGAGACCCAATGACATTAAGTGACTTGTTGAAGGTCACACAGACAGAATGTATGCCAGCATTTGGATACAGGGTCTTCAAATTTAGCAGTCATTCCATGACCTTCAAATATCTAAAGACAATGACCTGGGTTTTCTCTTCTTCAAGTTAAATAACTATTTTATTTGACCAGTCTTTATTTAACACACTTTACCAATCAAAGAGATATTACATTCCTTTGACACTTGGAACTAAAGTTTTAGATATGGGGATGCTCTCTGGATCTTGGTTCTTGATACTATATGTATTGAAAATGGCATTCTTGGTATCAGCTTTGGTGAACCCAAGTGTTCCAGATGAAATCTAATCCCTTCTAACAATTCAACATGATTAAAAAAATAAATGCTCACTTGGGCTTATTAGACCTAGAATGAAATTAAATCAACTGAAGAAGCTTTAGGAGAACTACTTAGTTTCAAGAATGCAGAATTATTGGTTCCACGTAACAAGGTGGAAATGCGTGCAGTGGGAAAACATAATGGATTCTCAGGTCAAAAAGACTGAATTGGGAAGAACTTCAGATTATCTAGTCCAAATTAGACATTTTACAGGTAAAGCAACTGATGCCCTGAGAACAGAAATGACACCCAAAAGCACATAAGTAGCAAGCAGGAAAGAACACTGTGGAAATGTGAAACTAGTTCCTTTAATACCATATCTTGGATACTTTCTACTATATTATGTGACCAAGGGTAACAGATCCATCTGTAAGAGAGTATAGCCAAAATCCTGGCATGAGTTTTAGGTCATCTTCATAAATATAACTCTCAATGTCAGATAAAAGAAATGGTGGTGAAGGATACAGGGGAAGATGCCCAGTATCGAAAGAAGGAAGAGAGAAAGCCAAGAGACCTTTTGACTCTCATTCTCAGACTATATTTAAACCAGTTGTAGATTATGCTATAGAAAAAATTCTTGTTAAAGTGTGAGTTGGACTGGATGGTCTCTGGGGTCCTTCGACCTCCAAAACTGTGTGATTCTAAAAGTCTTGATTTTCTTCACTTGGAACTCCAAGATGAATGAGTATTGATGATGATGATGATGAATGCTACTTCATATTTCTTTCTGAGCATAACACTCCCCTACTTTAAAGACTTCAATGTCTCCATGTAGCTGTATAGATCTTTGTAGCATTCAGAGAATTCTCATATATATTAGCTCTATTTGTACCTTACAACTATCCTGTAGAGTAGGTAAGGCAATTATTATTACCTACCTTTTACTTTACTGCCTTGATGAACACATTATTTCATCAGTTAGGTAGACACCCCCAACCCCTGCCAGGGACGCCTCATTCTAGAGATGGGTAAATTGAGATGTAGAGAAGTAAAGTGACTTACCAACTATCACAAAACTAATTAGTGACAGTGCTAACATCAGAATCCAGATATCTTGACTCTAACTTTTTCCACCATGATAGGAGCTGTTCTGGCCTAGGGTTGAAGAGTCCTTTTTAAAACAATCTTTACAGCTTCCTTGTAGATAGAATGATATATATTATAGCTGGTATAGATGCCAAACAGAATGAATGAGCATGTGCATAAATGTCTGTAGCTAGAATTCTTCACTAGGTAGTAAGGGATTATAAATCACATAAAATCTGACTATGTGTCAGATCTGCTATTGAGGAATGTGCTTGGGACTGGAACTAAGGGGTTAGGGTATAAAGGGACTAGGGTCATGGAAAAATACTGACATTATTGGGAGAATCTAAGAAATGTAATGATGTTGCCTTTCATCAAGAAGGAGAAATTGTTCGCTGCTGTTTGCCTCAGGGACCAGAAGTTGTTTGGTGAACTCATTAATCAATGGAATGGAGAAGAGGTCCTAGAAAAGGTCATGCCTGACCCTATGATCCTCTCCCTCTTGCCTTGCTGGACTTGCCTTATGCACTGAGGTACAGCTAGTTTCACCGTTCCCAGGCATGAGTCTCTTCCCATATATTTCCCCTCTTCAAACAAAAGAAAGGAGAAGTGGTCTATTTAAATATGAACTTTTATATGTCTCTGTCATTTGTGTTTCTAGCAAGATAACTTACAGGGACAACTTGGTCTCTTAGACAAATACCACATGTCTGTCAAGTCACATAAAACTTAGATGGGCTCCTTCATACTGAATAGTATCCTGTGAGAAGCAAGCAGGGAGAGAGGGTAGGAACCCACTGCCTTTCAAAACAACACCTTCCACTTCTGAGCATCTCTAATTGTTAAGAAGTTTCTCCTGATACTAAGACAAAATTGCCAATTTGCAACTTCCACTGGCCTCCCTTCTGCATGACAAAGTGCTCTAGAAAAATCTGAGGAGGAAGAGATCACTTTCCATTCGGGTCATGGAGGCAGGGATGAGGAGAGGCTTCATAGATGAGGTAGCCCCTGGAGGACACAGGAGAACAAAGGGCTCAGAAGGAAGAAAATCAGTGACAAACAGGGCACGTGTTGAAGATATTGAAAGGGTGACTACTCTTTAGATGCACACTGGATTAAATGCCCTCTGAGTTTCCTTCCAATTCAGAGCTTCAGTGCTTCTTTGTTTCGATTCTCCTCAAGCCTTAGAGAAGTATCGGCCTGCAATAAAGACCATGACGCTAAACTTGGAAAAAAGGACTTTAAAAAAAAGAAAGAAAGAAAAACATCCGCCTTATCATTTTTATTTTTTTATGCTCTTAATATCACTTCATGTTGGGCAAATTATTCCATGGAGACTACTGGGTAAATCTAGTCTAGGATGCTGTTTGCTGCCACTGAGTTTATTTCATCTCTGATAAGATCAGCCCATAAACCTTCCCTTTTCCCTTCCCCTTGTGAAAATTCTGCAGTGTAGGCAGCGATCCAGAAACAAGAAAACCTTACTTACAGCTGCCTGCCAATGTTAAGTGGAACTGCAGCAGAGAGGAGCTTTACCGCACTCTGGGAAGGTCTCATCTCTCCAGCAGGGTGGGTTGTCCAAAAAAACCACTCTCTGGAACTTGTCTGCTGTGGCACACCCAAAGAGTCTCTGATGGAATTGTTAGCTTCTTCCAGTCCCAGATGTGATCTCTTCTGACCTACCAAAGCAGCATGGTTCTATTAGCCCTTCCAGACTAGACTCACTTTGGGAAAGTCACTTAATGCGTTATAGATCTGAAAGTACTTTGAAAAAGCTACAAACACGAGTGAAAGGTGCAGTAGCAGTGAAATCATTTTTATTATCTTCATATCTCATATCATTGTGACTTGCCACATAGGAGGGAACACAGGT